>NC_045704.1:23257252-23857252 GCF_009834535.1 Camelus ferus | reverse complement strand
GACTACACTGTATATAGCACAGGGAAATATACACAAAATGTTATGACAACTCACAGAGAAAAAAATGTGACAGTGAGTGTGTATATGTCCATGAATGACTGAAAAATTGTGCTAAACACTGGAATTTGACACAACATCGTAAAATGATTATAAATCAATAAAAAATGTTAAAAAAAATTTAAAGAAAAAGAATGACACTACAAGCTAACTGCAAACTTTGGTTGGCTATAGATATGAGACTCTGGCAAAAATCAGTGAAAACATTTTGTGATAATCAGTTGACTATAAGGAATTTATGATTAAAAATACCGTACATTTTATTATTACTTATAAATTATGCAATAAATATCCTTTATATCAGCAAAATTTATACTTTTAATATGTTAAATTATTAATATGTTAAATAAGTAGATGTTAAATAGGTAATATTTTTTTCCAGAGAGCCTGCTGTTAAATATTTACCAGTATATTACTGGGCACAAGGGAATATTTTGAATAACGGAAATTATCTGCATACTGATTGGCGATTTGGTTTCATGGTTATGCATTTTCAAAACTCATCAAACCATACAGTTAAAGTGTGTGAATTATACTGTATCCAAGTTATATTTTGATACATTTGATTTTTGAAAAACAATATAAAATTGAAGATCCTTTGAGAAGCTAATAAAGACTTCAGTGAATTCCACAGTACCTGGGCCTTGAGAAAACATTTGGGGGTCATAGCGCAGTTTGTTCAGTATTTTGCTTTTTGTTTTACTTCAAGCCCAGAGAAGACAAACCTGAAAATGTCTTCTAAACATCCGCTGGTCCCCCAGCCCAGACATAGCTACAACTCAGGGTCCTCCGTCCTGAACCAGCACACCTTTGTCATCCTCGGAAAATATCCAAGAACTCACTCGTCTATTAAAATAATGTCTGAGATGAATAGCCTCTGTAGTAATTATCAGCTGAGAGTAAAGGAAATGAGTCTTTTGCACTTTTCAAAGCCTCTTTTATCTAAATCTTTGATGAATTCCCCAAGAGCAGACTTTCAGCCTCAGCCCTTTGTACAGGAGGTGAGCAGGAAAGATCCCATTCACCTGGAGGCATGTCTTGGCCACAGCACACAGAGGAAAGCCAAGCCTAGAAGTTAAAGTAACTAATAGGAGGGGAAAATCATAGCTCCAATGCTCCGTCCTCATGAAGCTATATGTTCAGTGTTTGGAAACAGCAGTCAGTTCACTGAAACTTTCATTTTTTCATCCAGTTATTTCAGTCCCATAACCCTCTGTCATCCATGTATGTACATATATGATCTATATGTCCCGTACATAATACATAAATGCATATATGATATATATCATATATACAAGCTTTTACATCGAGATAAATGTTTGTTGTTAGAAAAAGACATATTGATTTTGCTTATTACCTTTGTGAATTAAAATCCTACCACCGGTCTTGTTTTCAGCAGCCCAAGCCAGATAACTTGATGTTTAACATTGGTCAGTCAATCAGCAGGTACTCCTAGAGTAGTGACTATGTATTCATGATGCCTTCCTTGAAAGACGGGCCTTATTGCTTTGCGTTCCCTTAATTGACCTGGGTAATCCCAGCCCCTTGTTTCTCTCATTTTCCTCTTCTAGACCCAGCAGAGGAAGTATGTGCCTTGAAACTGTCACTTTATTGCTATTAATATGTACTGGCCAAACAAACCATTTTGTTTGATATGTACATATATATTTTAAATTTTTTTATTAAAATCTAGTCAGTTTACAATGTAGTGTTAATTTCTGATGTACAGCTTAGCGATTCAGTTATAAACACACACACACATATATATATTCTTTTTAATATTCTTTTCCATTATAGGCTATTACAAGGTATTTTTTTCACTTTGTTTTTCGGGGGGTTTTTTGTATATAAATTTTTACTGAAGTATAGTCAAGTTTACCACGTTATGTCAATTTCTGGTGTGCAGCACAATGCTTCAGTCATACATGAACATACATATAATCGGTTTCATATTCTTTTTCACCATAAGTTATTACAAGATATTGAATATATTTCCCTGCACTATACAGCATGAACTTGCTGTTTATCTCTGTTTGACATATTTTAACAACCACTTGATTTTCACTCTGAAGTGATTCTACCACAAAGAGAATCCATGCATTTTTAGTTAAGAATAATCTAATTAATGAATCTAGTATTCATTGCGGACTTTGGTGATTTTACAATAGTAGTTAATCGCAGTAAATGCACTATTATTTAAAGAATAAAGGATCAGTTTCTCATAAATCAAAACATTCTGACACAACCCCAGGAAGAAATGGATATGAATGAATGCAGGGAAGGCAGTTCAGCTCCAGGAATCACCCTGCTCTGTAGCATCCCACAGGGGAGACGGGGACCCCGGCACAGAGTTTTGCTGCTCCTTATTACTCAAAATCAATCCTGGCCAAACAGAATGTGCTCCCTGGGCCAGGAAAGTCACTTAGGCCCTAGGGGAAGCCCAGGCATGTCAGGGTAGCCCAGGGGCCAGGCCATGGCTATCTGGATGGAGGTGTGCATCTGGAAGGTCCACCTAGGACCACCCAGGAAAATGCACGACCAGGGCATGAAGGCAGGGCTTAGGGCTGTCTAGGAACAAGGCTGTGCCACAGGGCTTCGAGTTGTTTCATGGCCCTGGTGCTGTCTGCTCACTCATTCCCACCGGAGGCTTCCAGATGGCTGTGTGTTTACTCACAATCCACACCGTCTCGCAGCCTAGGGTCAATCGCTCACCACGCCGACCCCTTTTGCAATATCCCCATACCATCCTATTCCACCCAGAGGACTATCACCCTCACTGTGTGCTGGAGCCAGCTCCTACTGGCTTACAAGAGTTAACTGTTATATTTTCGGAAAATCTGCAAGCTGGTTATTAACTGTAGTCATTATAAAAAAATTAAATTATATGCGCTCACAATTAAATAAGCTGTATTAAAATACAAAAGTAATACGTACCCCAAACATCATTCCTAGTTAGTTTATTGTTATGGTTTTCTGCCTTCTTTGCCCTTGAGGTTATTTACATCTGTTGGTATTTACATCTGTCCTATCTCGATGGTGAGACTACAACATCATGATATGCTGGTAGACATCTCCTCTCAATTCAACTCCTTGTTCAGGGACCTCACCTTGGTAGCCAGAAACTGGGCACGATGGGAGCATTTTCACCACGGAAAGCAGCAAATGGGACAAATCAGGGTTTCCTCTGACACATGGTCACCAGGCCATGCTGGATCCTGGCATATCCCCCATGGGACCGGAGCAGCTTGAGCAGCAGATAGGCTGGTGAGTGGCAGAGATGCTCCCAGCACAGTGGACGGTCTGAACAGACGCCGGGAGGTACAAGAGGTAGCAAAGAGTATGAGCCAGAAAGCCCTCTCCGAGCGCTAGAGAACCTAGTAGTGCCCAGGGGTCAAGAAAAATGAGGACCGAACGTCCCCCAGAGGCAGCAAAGATGCAGCAGAGTGAAACCCTCCCCCAAGGAACAACAAACAGGAAGCTTGAGAGAGAAAAATCCCTGTGGCTGAGGAAAGGGTGCCCCCCAACCCTGATCCCCTCCATCCTCAGCAAAATCCCTAAGCCCCACTCATCTGTCTACACCTGGAGGAAGCCAACTGAGGAGAAACGAGGCTGAGGAGGTTCAGGGTAAGTGCACAACACGGTTGCCCTTTGGCAGGCGCTCCCACCAGGTCCCAGGTTGGGGAGGGACTGGCTGAGTGTCTTCTCTTTCTTCTCCCAAGAAAGATCCAAGGAAGTCTTCTGGGCGTCCGACCGGACTGGTGCGTTAGTTTGCTAAGCCTACCACAACCAAAGGACCACCGACTGGGCAGCTTAAACAACAGAAATTTATTTTCTCACAGTTCTGAAAGCTCGAAGTCCAAGTTCAAGGTGTCAACAGGGTGGGTTTCTTCTGAGGCCTCTGTCCTTGGTTTGCAGGTGGTCATGTCTCCGGGGTCTTCACATGGTCTCCCTCTGAGTGTATCTGTGTCCTCATCTCTTCTTACAAGGACACCATTCATGTCAGATTGGGGCCCACCCCAATGACCTCATTCCACTATAATCACCTCCTTAAAGGCCCTATCTCCAAATACAGCCTCATGCTGAGGTACTGGGGGCTAGAATTTCAATACATGAATGTCTGGAGGACTCAGCTCATAACAGCCAGAAATACCTGAGGAGGCTTTTGAGGCAAGGATGGGTCCTGGAAGGCTGACCAACAGCAGCCCCAGGACGGTAGGACTGAGGAGCTCTGTGCTCCTTAAGGTAGGCACTGCATCTTAGTGGCCTCTGTTTCCCAAATGTCCAGCACTAGACCTGGCAGATAGTACGCTTTCAAAAAATTTTGCGGGGGGAGGGCATAGCTCAGTGGTAGAGTGCATGCCTAGCATGCATGAGGTCCTGGGTTCAATCCCCAGTACCTCCATTAAGAATGAATGAATGAATGAATGAATGAATGAATAAACAAACCTAATTACCTCCTCCTCCCAAGAAAATAACCAAAAACAATTTTTTAAAATATTTTTGAATGAATGAATAAATGAACATCTTGCCAGAAAAAGTATCCCTTCTTCACTTTTTCATGGACAGGTGAGTCTGGTTTTATTTAAGGACAGGTCAGGACCATCCTAATTTCCCTTGAGGTTGGTTTTCTTGGGACCAGGCTGGTGAGGACGAGTATCAAACTTCATCTTGGCCCCCCCTGACCATTCAACGTCCGTCGTCTGCATCAAGCCCCGCCAGGAGCAGGGCCCACAGCCCAGAGCTTTCCAGCGACCCAAGGGTGTGTACACAGCCTGGGAGGCAAAAAAATGTATCAGCACCAAACTATAGAGACAAAAATGCAGCATCAGGATAACACGCTTGATGAGACTTACTATGTCAACTAGCTTCCAGGCCCGTATTTTCACTTATTATTTGTTTACACCTTATATTAGTGTGGGATAGGGGTGCGTTTCAGTATTTTTGACATTTTATATAGTGGAGTCTCCAAAAGTAAAATCCTCTGGGGCCCAGGAGGCTCTTAGACTGGCCCCAGGCTTGGTAGCTTTCCAGCTAGAAGAGGGAATTCCTAGTCAGGGTAACACAGGGGGCCCTCGCCCCACGGCACGGAAATCGTCCTCGGAAGGAAGCTGCCCTCCCAGCAAGTGGCCGTGAAACCTTCAACAGAGCTGCTCCTGAAGCCAAAGCCTCCACGACTGGTTTTAGGTGAGAAAATCTTTTCTAAATATTTCCTGTTTGCCCCCCTTTCCCACCAGGCACATATGATAGCTGTCATCACAAAGGATCCAGGACCTGAGTTTTTTTTTTTTTCCCCCCCCTAAGAGTGGTTTCAGAACTTGGTCAGTAGCTTTGGGAGGGAAATAAGGAAGTGAGAGGGTCTGAGAAAAAGGCAAACAGGTTTCTTAACCATGGTGGTGTGGCTTAGCCCCAAATGTAACCCTCAGTCCTGACATGTGACCTTGTGCCTGGCTTTAGCAGTGATCCGGGAAGGATTTGGAAAAAATGCCATTCCATGTCCTGGGTGCAACTGGATGTAAAGCAGCCCTGCTCCGAGCAGAGAAGCATCAATAACTATCACTTAGAGACAGATGAGAAGCAAATCGGCAGCTGCCAGACAGTCAGTTGAACCCCACTCTGCTGTGTTTTGAGCCTAACTTTCCTTCAGCCTCTTGCATCTCATGTCAGTGAGTTCAGTGGTACTTCCCATGACACAACCGATCAACTGCATGGAGAATAAACTGCTGTAAAAGAGGTTATTCAGACATAACCTTTAAGTGTGAGATCATATGCAATTCAACACGCGGCACAAACAGCTCAGAAGCCTAAGCAGGCCGCCAAGCTTGCTGTGGCTTTCTCCCAGCGAATCCAGGCTTATGGTACCATAATGGAGCATGAATTTACAGCCACAGAGATGTACGAGGGAGATTAAAGCTTCATCTGCAAGGACATACTGTGTGGCAAAAAAAAAAAAAAAAAAAAAAAAACAACCAAGTTATTGTACTTTCTACTTTCTATTCTAATGAGAAACTTAATCCCTTTCGGTAGAGTGTGGGCTCCCTCTGCTGCTGGCAGGAGACACCGGGATGCCACGCACTCAGGGATCCTTGGGGACCTGGCAGAGCAGGCGGGCCTGTCCTGGGAGGAGAAAGATGGGCTGAACGTTCAGACAGGCTTGATCTGGAGGCGCTGCCTCTGTGGGATACTGGGACTATCTGTGCTGCCACAGAAACAAGAAGTGGGAGTGATGGAACATACAAAGAAACCGGAAGATGTCCTGCCCGCATCACCTGTATCCTTCCTGAAATATGTCACAGAAGTGATGCTGGGAGGCAGCAACCCCCGCCAGAGTGACCTCTCTCTCTCTCTCTCCTTCTTTTACCTTCTACACAGCCACCAGCCACTGCCGGAAACTCCTCCAGTTCTGATTCAGATCCCTGCCAACAGTTTTGCTACTGCTCTGGGTTCTGCTTTGTTCAGGCACAGCCAGTAGCTGACGCATGTGGTGCCCAGGAGACTGCATCACCCAGAGGGTCTATCACCTTCCGTCCATCAGTAAGCAACGCTTCTCAACACACCTGGCCACACCCCACTCTAGCCTTCCCCAATCGGTCTGACTTTAACAGTTGCTTCTTCTCAGCAACAGGATATTTTAATGAAGCAGCCACCCCCAGAGCAGAAACATTCCAGTGCCACCACTTTGATGTGTTCCTTTTGGCCAAAAAAAACCTCCAAAAAACCAAAAAAATCCTTGAACTCCAGCTGTTTCTGTTACCAAGAGAGGTATGGGAAGTGGATGAGGTTTGGTGTGGGGGTGAGAGCAGGGGGGTGGGGGCAGACACTACACTCTTTGAAACAAGGACCACACTAGCTCCTCTCAGAATCATCAACTATCCTGAGCAAAACAGCTCATTCTCTGATAATCTGATTATTTGCATGGTCAGGATCTCAAATTCTCTGATTTCTCTCTTAAAGTTCTAATGGCCATTCTCATTTACTTTCAGTTAGTCAGCAGAGATGCACGTGTGTGTGCGTGTCTGCAGCCTTCCCGGTGATACTAGCATCCTGCTACTGGGTATACATTAGCTTCTGGGAGAGAGGGGAGCAGGGACACTGCTAGTTCTCTGGGTGCCACGTGCTGACACACGATCACCTGTTCTCACCTGCAGTCTGCATAGAAACATGTTCAACTACACTTCTGATGGTGTCCTCAGGAATGCACATTTATATTTCTCATCAACACTCATAGCATTTATTCATTTGTTCATTTAGCTAAGAAGTCACCACAGGCATTCAGATGGGAGAAGAAGCTTACTTGGCCAAGGCAGGTAGTGGAAAAGGTCACAGGGAAGAATCAGACCCTGGAGAGATTTTGAAGAGAAACAACAGGATATTCAGGTGAGCTGGATGTCGGATGAGACAGAGAGAGAGGGGCCAAGGTGACTCCAAGCTCTTTAGTGTGCAATTAGGAGGGTGCCTGCTTTTTGACCTGGTTGCCAGGTGGTAACATGTACTGAGATCGTAAACAGTGGAGGGGGCAGGTTCTGAAGGCATGTTGAATTTCGGATGCCTGGTGAACATCATCATGGCGATGTGGAGCAGGCAGGTGGATGTCCTGCATTGAGTTCCAAGGGAGGGTGGAGCTGGAGACAGGATCTGAGAGTCACCCGGGTGTGGATGGCACTGGATAAGACTTCTAGGGGGTGAGTATAAAAAGCCTGAGGCAGAGCCCTGGGGTAACTCACGGATACAGTGAGGAGGAGCAAGCCGGAGCCTACGCAGAACAAGCACGAGGAAAACCTGGAGGCCATGGCGGTGGCGGGGGGCAAGTATTTCAAGGAGTGAGAGATCAAAACTGCTGCTGATGGACTGGAATTATTGCAGCAACCCTGAACATAGCAGTTTCAGAAAATCCTGATTAGAATAATTCAGGAGAAAGTAAGGAGTCAAAAAGTGGAAACAGCAAAGAGAAATGACTTTTTTTCAGGAGTTTTGCAATAAAGGAGAGGAGAAAAATAGGGCTGTAGCAAGAAGGGGCTGTAGCATCAAGGGAAGTGTTTTGTTCTGCTGTTTTGCTTATTTTTCATTGTGGTGAAATATACACAACATAAAATGTACCGCCCTAACCATCTTTAAAAGTCCAGTTCAGTAGTGTTAAGCACATTTGCTTTGTTGTGCAACCCGTCTCCAGAACTCATCTCGCAAAACTTGAACCCTGTGCCCAGTAGACAGCTCTCCGTTCCCGTCTCCTCCCACAGCATTGTACTTTCTGTCTCTATGAATTTGACCACTCTGGTGTATCAGTTTGCTAAGGTTGCCGTTAACAGATTACCACAGGCTTAAACGACAGAAATTTATTTCCTCACAGTCCTGAAGGCTGCAAGTCCAAGATCAAGCACTGGCAGGTTTGGTTTCTCCTGAGGTCTCTCTCCTTTGCTTCCAAACGACCAGGTAGGTACGATTTGCTATTTTTCAAAATGATAAGCAAGGAGTTTAAGAAACACAACCCATACGTATCAAAGTCATAAGGAAAAATAGCAAATGATTTAAATTTTTGTAATTTAAAATAATTCAGGGGAAAAATTACTGTGTCTAGAAGTTTCTAATCAACCAATTAGTCATGTGTAAGATTAAATATTCAGACAGGCAAGAACATAGAAATTTTACTGACCAGCAATTTTTTGTAGAAAATTATTTGATGATATGCTTCAACAAAATGAGGGATTAAACCAGGAAAGAAGACAGGGAATCCAAGAAACAGGATACAACCTCAAATAGCAACAAAGGGAAATCCAGAGCCACAGGAAAGCAACAGGCCTACGGAGAAACCTGTCCAGGTTAAAGATGGAGGCCTTTATAAGACAGGTGTCTGATAACAAAAGTGGAGTCTGTCAGAACAGATGATCTGATGCTAAGTTTAGAAATGTCCAATTTTCTTTGATAAAGAAAAATACAGGCACCCCCAATTTCACTGCAGCATTATACAGAAGAGCCAGGACATGGAAACAACCTAAGTGTCCATCAGTGGATGAATGGATAAAGAAAATGAGGCATATACACACAACAGAATACCATTCAGTCATTAAAAAAAAAAAGAAGAAGAAAATCCTACCATTTGAGACAACATGGATGGACCTAGAGGATGTTATGCTAAGTGAAATAAGCCAGACAGAGAAAGACAAATGCCATATGATTTCACTCATTCATGGAATAAAAACAAAGCAAGTGAACCTAAAAGTCACAGATAAAACCGAAACAGAGTCATAGATACAGAGAACAAACAAGTGGTTGCCAGGGGAGGGGGTGGTGGAGGGATGAGTGAAATAGGTGAGGGAACTTAAGAGGTACAAACTTCCAGTTATAAAATAAACAGGTCACAGGACGAAATGTGCAGCATAGGGAATACAGTCATAACAATGTAATAGCTTTGTATGGTGACAGATGGTAATTAGACTTCTCACAGTGATCATTTTGTAATGTATAGAAATGTCAAACCACTACGTTGTGCACCAGAAACTAACATACTGTTGTAGGTCCATTATACTTCAAACAAACAAACTCACAGGAAAAAAGATCAGATTTGTGGTTATCAGAGGCGGGGAGAGGGGGGTTTTGGGGGATGGGGGAACTGGATGAAGCTGTTCAAAAGTTACAAATTGCCAGTTATACGATAAACAAGTACTAGGGGTGTACATGATTAATATAATTAACACTGCCATGTTATATATGAAAGTTGTTAAGACAGTAAATCCTAAAAGTTCTCGTCACAAGGAAAAATTTTTTTTCTTTTAAAAATTTTTTAAAATTTTGTATCTGTATGAGATGAGAGATATTCACTAAACTTGTTGTGGCAATCATTTCACGATGTATGTAAGTCAAATCATTATGCTGTACACCTTAAACTTTTGCAGTGCTGTAGGTCAATTGTATCTCAATAAAACTGGAAGGAAAAAAGACTTAATTATGATTACAGATGGGAATATCAATGCGATGTAGCACAGATAACAAAATGCATAGATAATAGAAGCTGAGATGTAGAAAAGAAGGACATGAACTTACTGAAAGGGTGGAGATGCTGCTATCTTCATCTTTTAAAGTCAAGAGACACTGTCTACACCTGATGGAATAAGAAACAGAAGGTGTAAGTACATTGCTTAAAGATAAAACAACAAACAACTGGAAAGAGTAATATGCATATTAAGGAACTAAGGAAGAGAAATAGGGGTTGTGGAACCTGTTAAATCCTTATCCATCAAGGGAGGAGGTCATTAGAAAATGTTAAACCATATAAATTAAGACATAACAGCGTAAGCAGATTATTTAAGTATATAGCCTTTTAACTCATTTGCTGATTCTGCATTGGCTTTCTCCCCACTCCCACAGTTGACCAGCTAGTCTCAATGGCTCTCTTGTAGTTCTGTAAACATTTCAGGCAGGCTCCTACTTCAGGGTCTTTGCATTTCTGTTCCCTCTGCCTGGAATTCTCTTCCCTATGATATCTTCATGACCCTGTCTCCTCTCCTTCCCATCTTTATTCAAAAGTCATCATTTCAATGAACACCTCCCTGACCCATCACACCCTATTCCCAATTACGGGACTATTTTTTCTCTCTGTGGCACTTCATTTATCACATTTAACATACATATTCTGTCTTCTATTTCTATATTTATACAATACTCCTATCCACCAGCACTGTGTAAGGGGAGGAGAGTACGGTGATGCTTGCCTGTTTTTATTCACCTCTGTATACACTGGTACCTAGAACCACTGTTTGTCACATAGGAGGCAGGCACTCAATATATATTTAATAAAATAATAAATGTGGGGAGGGTATAGCTCGGTGGTAGAGTGTATGCCTAGCATGCAGGAGGTCCTGGGTTCAATCCCCAGCACCTCCACTGAAAATAATACTTACAAACAAACAAACCAACCAACCTAATTACCTCCCTCCCCCACCAAAAAAGAAAAGAATTTTAAAACAAAAAAATAGAAAAACGTTTTACAACATTGTGAAAGAGAAAAAAATAAGAATACTGAAAACATTATATATGTGCATATATACACACACACAAAACTGTACTCACAAGTAAATTCATTCCTTATTTAAAAAAAACCCCAGTAAATTCATTTCTTAAATGTTTTCATTCTTAAACAAGAAAGGATAAAAATAAACAGAATATTCACTTGAAGGATCTGGAAAGAAAATAACAGAAATATGGAAAGGAGGTAGAAATAAAGATAAAAGAAGAAAAATCAATACTGATAAATTTGAGTGTCTTGGTGTAAAAAACAGCAAAATATTAAAATGGCTGGAAAGTATGATGAGGAAACAGAAAGAAACAATAACCCAAATAAACCATCAAATCAGCAATCCCTAAAAGGGATAGCCCCCCAGGTACAGATGTGATAGGCATAGATTTCCAAAATGTGAAACCCTGAATGAAAGGAATAGGTCTCTAGCAAGTAAAATTATCTTGAGAAGAGACAGAAAACTTTAACAGGCTGATGAAGAAAATGAGAAGCTGTTAAAAGAGAGGCCAAGCCCAGATGGTTTGACGAAGAGTCCTTTCATTTCTGCCCTAAAATAGTCACAACTACATGAGGAATGTATCTTTGTTTTGTGATTTGTTTTGTAAACCTTTAAATATTTAATCCATTGGGAATGTATTTTTGACTTTAGGGATGAGGTGAGAAGTCTTGTCTCTGCTGATCTGGTTTCCTCACTTCTTCATGGGTGTGGGCCACTCAGGCACCAGCCCAGGTGGGGCTGCCTCCTCCCAACCCAAGGCTGATGTCTGTGAAGAGAAGTCACATGACCCATCACATCACCCACTGCACAGAAGATCCACAAAGGGTCTCAAACGGTGACACTCGGAAGTAGAAATCAAGACTCCAGACTTCCACTTTTATCATTTCTCCCCACCAAATCTTGCCTGTTTACATATTAGAAGAAAGGCATCCTTAATGTTTAAAAATGTCAAATTCAAAACATATGGATTCTCTATACTCAAGAACTGAAAGAGATATTTGTACACCAATGTTCACAGCAGCCGTTATCACGATAGCCAAAAGGAGGAGACCACCCAATTGATGACAGGATAAACAAAATGAAGGAAATTCTGACACACTCAACAACATGGATGAACCTTGAAGACATTATGCTAAGTGAAATAAGCCAGTCACAACGAGACAAATATATGATTCCACTTATATGAGATACCTACAACAGGTAAATTCATAGAGACAGAAAGTAGGATGTTTCAAGGGCTTGGGGGCACAGGAGATGGGAGAGTCGTTATTTACTGGGCATACTTCAAGCTTTACAAGATGAAAAGCGTTGTAGAGACTGCACAAGGTGAATGGATTTAACACTACTGAACTGTGCACTTAAAAATGGTTAAACATTTTATATTTTGCCACAACTGAAAAAAACAGCAATACATGTCACAGGTTTAGGAAGCTGACCTATCCCTCCAACACAAACCAACGCCTCCACTCCAAGGGCGAGCTCTTACCGAGCTCTTACCACCAGGAAGTTCACCCCGTCGGGCAGGAGTGTGTGTGTGTGTGTGTGTGTGTGTGTGTGTGTGTGTCCGTCCGTCCGTCCACCAGGGAGTTCACCCCGTCGGGCAGCCGTGTGTGTGTGTGTGTGTGTGTGTGTGTGTGTGTGTGTGTGTGCGCGCGCGCGCGCGCGCTTGCTTCACACCACATCCCACAGCCCCCGCCTGAGGAAAATCTCAGTCTCCAAGTTTGTTTTGACTTGGCTTCTTAACAGCAGGGTGACAAGCGAGTCTCTTCTTGCTCCAGCTCCCCCCAACCCATTTTAAGTGTACAATTTAATATTTTTGAGCAAATTTAAGAACTGTGCAACCATCACCACCATCCAGGTTTAGCACATTTCTTGTCACTCCACTCAGCCTTTCTAAGCCCCTGGATCCTCGTCTGTAAATGGAGATAACAGAAACCTCGAACGTTATAGGCCACTAACAAGTTTTACCTATTATCTTTACACTTGCTGGTGAAGGCCTGTTTCGAGATTACTATCTTTTCCAACACGCAGCGGGATCCACGCGGCCGACGCCCGCGCGCGCAAAGCACGGATTAGAGGCGGGGAGGCGGGACTCAGGTAGACAAGGCGCGGCTCAGCGGTTCGGTCCCCCCGCCCAACGCCTGCGATCGCGGAATCGGGCCTCTCCCCGCGCCCTGGCCGGGGCGGGCGGCGGGGCTCCGGGCTGGATTGGTGATGCCTGGGCCCTGCGGGCGCCTGCGCAGTTTGGAGGGCCGCACGGGCGCGCGCCGAGGGGGCTGCCGGAGTTCCCGCGGAGTGGGCCGGAGCGTGGCCGCGGCTGCTCGCCCTGGACGGCCGCACCATGGCGGAGGAGGAGCTCGAGGCGCTGAGGAAGCAGAGGCTGGCCGAGCTGCAGGCGAAGCATGGGGTGAGCGTGCCCGCCGCCCGCTGGGCCCGTCCCCTGCCGGGCGCCGCCCTCGTCCGAGGTGGAGGGCGCGGCCTCCGGCGGAGGCTCCGAGCGCCGCCGCCCGTGCTCTCCCCGCGGGCCGAGGGTCCCGCCTCTGTCCCCGGCGGCCTCCTGGCCGCCTCCTAGCCGGCTCGGCCCCTCTCTCAGTAGCATCTGGGCTCGGGCGGCAAGCCGACCACGTGCTGCCACGGGCGGGTCGGGCGCGGGGGGTCTCCCCGGGCAGGGGGTCGGTCTCGCCCGGGCTGGCGTTGGTCCCAAACAGAATGCTCAGCCACTCGGGTCTTTTCGGTGCCCTTAGCTCTTGGATCTAGCTCGTCTACTGTTCCAGCCGAATGTCTTTTCCAATTAAGTTGTTCTGACCCAAGTGGTCGGCAAACATTTTTTGAGCGTCTGCTGTGTGCCAGGTGCCGAGCGTACATCGGGGAACATCCACTCTGTCGGAGTTGACAGTCCCGGGGAGGGGCTGGACACTAGACACTAATCCCGTAGATAAAACGCCCAAGAAGCGACTCTCCCATAAAGAGAGGGAGAGGAACGTGTTAGGGATGGAGCGGGACGGTCGGGAAGGAAGTGCTGTTTGAGTCCACAGCGTCCCCAGTACCGAAGTCCGTTTTCTTTTCCAAGAAATATTCTTACCATTTCAAATACGGTTTCGTAGTACAGGGACTCTTCTCCCTAATGGCTGGTTGTATTCTAAGACATTCTATTAGATTGTGACCTTAGAAGCTTTTCAAGACAGTTGTAGTAAGTGGAAACTATCCCTCTGACTTCTGTGACGTCCGGCTTTTAACTATTTGGTAAGCTGTCTCTACCTATGCAGCAGCCTATTAGGCACCAGAAACAAAATAGAGGGCGAACGGTATAGCTCAGTGGTAGCGCGCATGACTAGCATGCACTAGGTCTTGGGTTCAACCCGCAGTACCTCCACTAAAAGAAATGAAAGAAAGAAAGGAGTGGGAAAGGATGTTAAGTGTCAAAAGATAGTCTCCTGCAAGGTACTTAGAGCCATTGCAAAGAGCGAATTGTGGCTGAGAAAATGATATTGAAAAAAGAAAATAGAATGCCTACTATTTTTCCTCTGAAATTACTCAACTAAAGGATAAAATTATTTTTTCAGGATCCTGGCGATGCAGCACAACAGGAGGCAAAGCACAGGTATGGGCTGGAACTCTCAACTTTTTGAAGGGTGGTGTTACCAAAATTTTGGTGAGGGAGGTGGTGGTAATTAGGTTTATTTATTTTATTTTTTAATGGAGGTCCTGGGGAGTCAACCCAGGACCTCTTGCATGCTAAGCATGCACTCTACTGCTGAGCTATATACCCTAACCTCCCCCCCATTTTCTTTTTAACTTTAGTTATTTTAATAGGTGTGTGAATGTTAAAAGTTTTTCTTAGCATAGTGATTTTTTCAAAAATCAGGATATCTTCGCTATTGATTAAACAAACAGGTGTGGAACCCTGCATGACTTACTATGTTGTATTGCAGTTACTGGTTGATGTTTGTTTCTCTGCTAAACTGTGATTACCTTAAAATAGGCGTAATGATAGGACTGTCTCATGGGGATGTTGTGAGGCTTGCATGGGTACAGTGCTTCACGTGTAGTAAGTGCTCAATAAATACTGACTCTTACTCTGTTTTCATGGTTACTTTGTCCCAGCACGTGGCAGAGCACCTCACACTTGGCAGGTTTATTGAAAGAGTGCCTAGTTACGCCATCATGCTATCTTTTCTTCCTAACTGTGTTAACACATAAGGTAAAATTTACCATCTTAACTATTTTTATTAATTATATTCTCAATTATTGTGCAGCAGATCTCTAAAACTTTTCCATCTTGCAGCACTGAAACTATACCTATTAAACAACTCCCCATTTCCCCTTCTCCCACCACACTATCTTTTAACTCATCCCTTCATTCAGCAGATGCTCACTGAGCATCTGCTCTGGGTCAGGCACCGTGCTGGGTCTACAGAAATAGTCAAGGTGGAGAGGGTTCCTGCTCTTACATAGATTGCATTAGTGGGAGAAGCCAGATGGTAAGCACCTGGGATAGCGCTGAGAAGAAAATAAAACTACTACATGAACGTTGTCGATTCTAAAGATGAGAATTTTTTTTTTTCCACATTGTAACGTATCTGAAGTTTGAATGTGTCTCATCCTCTATTGCTCTTGTCCTGGATTCTTCCAGAAAGGATTTACTTTTGTTTCTGCCATCATTTGGATCATTTCTAACCTGAGACCTTTTAGAATTCTCTGCTTGAGGTTCTCCCCTTCCTCCACCCCGGTACCAAGAATTCAGACAGCAGACCTACAGGACTAAAGCTTGAAATTTAAATCCTCAGAGACACTTTTTCTTCCTCCACTCAGGGCCAACACTGATGCGTGCACACATCCTCTCTGCATGGCGCGTTCGTTTCTTGTTTACCTTGTGCTGAGGATGTTGCTCTTTCATGCCGCAGCTTTGAGTGAGGGTCTCCTCTTAGACACTTCATCCAGGGTGTTTTTCATTCTTAGAGATACAGAATACTATGCAGTATCTTACAGTCGATGGCATCTTAGATGCAGTGAAATATAGTAATAGTTTGTGGCAGGATCAAAGTACTGAGGAGCAATAAGGCAGTGGCCTATGGAAGTGGCCTCTGGTCCGTGAGCCCTAGGGTCCTCAGATGGGGGCATTTAGGCACAGCCAGCCCCAGCTCCCCTTCCCATTCGGCCAAAGAATCTCTGCTTTTGCCTGGTGTATGTATTAAGTTCCTTGAAGGATTTCATTTGAAAAACAGTTTCTGCTGCTTAAAAAAAAATTGAAACTGCTGTCTTATGAACATGAATTAGTTCCTACTTGGATAGGTAGGAAGATGCAAGGATAGGAACAGAGTTACAGTTTCACTCCCTTCCCGACCCCAAAACTAGAACCGAGAGTCTTGAAACATGGAGTCTGGTCCTACCTTGGCCACAGTTACCTATGTCTCCTTAACACGGCCTCTGTGGATCTCAGCTGCTTCATCTCTGAGAAAATGACACGGATTAATCACTAGGTCCTTATAATTGCCTGAAATCTCACTATAAATTTCTAACACCTCTCACACACTAGGCACTTAATAAATGTTTATAATGATGGTTGAACTGAAACTCCACCCTGAATTATGCAAATGTGAAATTTTACCTGTCAGTTTCGTAGGTTTACACTCACATGATATAAAGCTGGCCTTTGAGGCTAAGAATGGACTCATTACATTTCTCTGTGTTCAATAGACGTGCTGACAGCCTAGTTCTAATTTTGCTTGACCTGTTTTTGTTGTAGGGAAGCAGAAATGAGAAACAGTATTTTAGCCCAAGTTCTGGACCAGTCAGCCCGGGCCCGCTGTAAGCATCTTCAGTTTTCTTTATTTCCATAAAATTGACTTTGAGTTATTTGAATATGGAGATATATGTATGAAATTATTACTCTCTCTAGATTTAATATTCTTGTAACCTAAAAACATGCAAGATAGATTATGTGTAAGAAGTGTGACATTTATAAACCTAAAGAAATGTACTTAAATCTTTATTATTAAAAGTACCAGCTCTGTTCTCTCTTACCAAGTGCATACAGTTGGCTCTCCGCATCTGTGGGGTCAGAATCCACAGGTACAGAGGGCTGATTGTACTACACCATTTTATGTAAGGGACTTGAGCGTCCTTGGATTTTGTTATTCTCAGGGGGTATTGGGACCAATGTCTTGTGGATACCAAGGGATGACTGACTATACTAGGTAAAATGTATAGGAAACAACTCTTACTTCGGGTCAGTCACAAAATATTGCCAGTAATCGACACGGGTGACGGGGGCTCAGGTTGTTTGTACAGGCAGACCTTGGAGATACTGCGGCGTTGGTTCCAGACTCCCACAATAAAGCAAGTCATGCAGATTTTTTGTATATAAAAGTTAAGTTCACACCGTACTGCAGTCTGTTAAGTGTGCAGTAACATTATGTCTAGAAAAAGTGTGCATACCTTAACTTAAAAATAGCTTATTAAAAAATGCTAACTGTCATCTGAGTCTTCAGTGAGTCATGATCTTTTTGCAGTAGTAACATCAAATATCACTGGTCACAGATCACCATAACAAATATAATAATAGAAAGCTTGAAATATTGCCAGAATTACCAACATATGACACAAAGACATGAAGTGAGCAAATGCTGTTGGAAAAATGGCACCGATAGACTTGCTCAAAGCAGGGCTGCCACAAACCTTCATCTGTAAAAAAAAAACAAAAAACAGTATGTGTGACACGCAAAAAGTGAAGCTTAATAAAAAAAGGCATGCCTATATTCTCTGCTTTAGATATGTTCATAATTTTTCATAATGAAAATCAGGTAGAAAAAAAATTAAATGAGCCAATTCAGAATGAACCAGCATCTCCTGTATTGTAACTTGAAGCCCAGCTTGGAAGAGGCAGCCTTAGATGGATCACTATGAGTATGTATTCGTAGTGATATGTAAATTGCTTTCCAGAAGGCAATCATATATATGTGATTATATGTATTAAAAAATAAATATATACACAAACACACACATATATATTTGAAAGCATGGGGCTTAGCATCTGAGGATGCAGGTTTAATCTTAGCTCTACCACTACCTCTGTGTGGTCTTAACTGAGTTTAACACAGCCAAACTTAAGTTTCCTCATTTTAAGAGGAGTAACAGTAGTCCTTGCCTTCTCTGCCTTGCTAGTCTTAAGACAGATGTAAGTATGAAGTGCTTTGGAAACGTCAGTGCTTAGTTACTAGGTGTAACGTAAATACATTTAATTTTGACTTCTTTTTGGGTATGTGTGTCTATTTTTTTTTTCCTTTTTAGTGAGTAACTTAGCACTTGTAAAGCCTGAGAAAACTAAAGCAGTAGAGAATTACCTTATACAGATGGCGCGATACGGACAACTAAGTGGGAAGGTAAGCTTGGACTGCCTGGAGGCAGTTTTAACCCGTTGTTACCTGCTTCCTCAAAACATATCTTCAGAAGGTCAATTTCATCTTTTTCTGGCTACAGAATTCTTGTTTTTAAAGGAGAGAATAGTTGTATCTACTGTAGATCCTGAAAGATATGTTTTTTTTTTCCTAAAATCCTCTGCTGCTTTCCTGACATCACTGTGGAACCTTGTTAGCGTTCCATATATGGGAACCAGTGACTGTTAGGGGCTGCCAGCTTAAGCTGCTTCTACACTGGAAACAAGGGTTGTCAATAATGCTAATTCATAGGCAAAGTTACGCTTGTTTTGCAAATGAGGAGGTGCTGAAATTCCTGGTTATTATGTGCATTGCTGTAATGGCATGGTGGGATATTCTGGCAACCCGGAGCTGCCTTCAAGATCCAGACGAGCCTCACCTGCACTGGGAAGCCCTCTGCTGCCGCCAACCTGCAGGGATCAACCCCCACTGAACCCCTTTCACTGAGAACGTGTGTGGAAGAGACGACCAGTGGTTCATCTTTTTTGACTGACTTGTCTCCTGCTTCTAAACTTCTCGAGGTTTCAAGGGCAGAAGCTGTGTCTCCATCCCTGACACTTAAGATAGTGGTGTAGGTGGTGTCCTTGTCTGCTAGTGCTGATAAAGGTGTTCTGAAATACCTGTTTAACTTTGGGTGTTCCAAGGAAGCTAACTGGTGGATACTTTTCCTCCTGTCTCAAATGAAGGCCAGCAGAGTAGATGCTATGTGGAACTTAAACCAAGAGTTAATGGCCAGTAGTTTCAGCCCGCTGTCCCGCTCTCCTTCCCTCCTGACCTCTACGCCCACACCCCGGAAGGACTGAAATGATTCAGTCTGCCGAGGTCAGTTCTTTGTTTTTTAAAAAGTGCTGTTTTTCTTTCTGGTTATTCTAGGTATCAGAACAAGGTTTAATAGAAATCCTCGAAAAAGTAAGCCAACAAACAGAAAAGAAAACAACAGTTAAAGTAAGTTTCCCCAAATGCACACGGCAAAAGAAGGGTTGATATTTTAAAAAAGCATTGCATATGCGCCTACTGTGTCAAAAAAGATATTTCAGCCCACAGACATTTTCATCTTACAACAGGGAAGTTTGGGGAGAAAGGCTGCATATATTGAGAATCTATTTTTAAGGCTCTTCTGTTGTTTCCCCTCCCCTTAGATCTTAAACACTTAACGTTGTTTTAAAGACAAGAATGTCTTGCTATAGTAGTAGAAATTTGTCTTCTCAGAAAATGAGTTATACTTTATTAAACATGTTATGATGCTCATTTAATTTCCCCCCCAGTTCAACAGAAGAAAAGTAATGGACTCTGATGAAGACGATGATTATTGAATTTACGATGTTTAGAGACTGGAACTTGATGGAACAATTCTAGGATAGATAATACTTGGCTGAAGTTAAGATCTGGTTGAGTGTTTACTTTGTTTATTGTCTGTATACCTTTTAAAAATAAACTTGTTATGCAAAATAAAACAAACTGGGCAAAGTTGTTTTACTCCTGTAGCTGAATGAACAGAAGATCTGCATTTTTAATTTTTTCCTTTCCCATCAGAAGTTCTTGAACATGTGTAGCAGCATGAATATATCCGTTGTAACTGTGTCATTACTGTTAGGAAAATGGCCTTAGCAGAAGTAAAAGCTGCTCGAGCAGTCTTCAGTAAGGAAACAGCAGCAGCCTGGTAACATCACGGGAGCTAAGACTTTTGGGTTAAGCTGAGTCCGCCTTAACATTTCCAGGCCATGGCAGGAAGGCTGTTGTTCTTCCTGCAGATAGTACTTATGTTTAATGTAAGGAAATTCCTAGCTTTGGTTTCATTTATAATCTGCTTTTCAAAGGCATCGAGTCTAAATATTATCCTTATCCAAACCACCTCTGTAACTAGAGGATATATCCATTGGAAAAAAACAACAAAAGTAACGGGGACATACTGATAATAGCACTTCAACACTGACAAACATGTCTGCGAGAGAAATGATTTCTAATGATTAAAATCCAGTTCGTTTAGCAGTTAAACATTTTGGTAGAAATGTTCTGGGTCTTCTTTTTCTAAATATTTTTTTCCCTTATTTTTTTTTTTTTTTCTTTTTGGGCAGGGGGAGAGTGTATTTAGGTTTATCTATTATTTTATTTAAAACCCAGGACCTCATACATGCTAACCCGGCACTCTACCACTGAGCTATACCCTCCTCTCCTAGAAATGTCCTTCACTGATAAGGTTGCAGGTAACTTAAAGCAAATGTCATCTCTCATATTGTGCTTTATCCCCACCAGGTTATGAAAAACTTTGCTCATAAATTTTAATCATAAACTTAACTCTCAAGTAAGCTGTTTGGTGTAACCTGGTAGATGTCTTAAGTCCTGTGAGACCTAACCCAGGAGGAAGTTCGCTAACATTTAATGAGATGATATGATTAGTAGCAGGAAAGTGATGGGAAGTGTGGTTTACAGTCCCAGTCTCTGCTTTAGCTTGTACACTGCTGACACATGTTTAAAGTATATTTGAGATTTTACTATATTTGAGACTTGAAATCTGTAACCATAGACAGTGAAGAAAGTTGGTGTTGTAATAAATGTCTAGTATTTCTGATTAAACAAATGATTAGAACCATTAAGAACATCAAAAATTTTTCAGAGGAACAGAATAAATCATCAAAAGTAAAAGCTGATGAAGGATTTTGGAAAAAAAATCCCAGTTACAGGTAAGTTTTGTTTTATGTCTCATTTACATGAAAATGCTGGAGGGAGCCTAGACAGTTCTCAACAAGTTTTGCTACACGCTTGTTTTTGCAGAATAACCACTGTCCTGATGGCAAGTACTGATGTGAATGTGTTTAAAAGATTGTCAAACTCCTGGGGGTGGGGAGTATAGCTCAGTGGTTGAGCACATGCCTAGTGTGCACAAGGTCCTGGGTTCAATCCCCAGTATGTCCATTTAAAAAAAAAAAGGAAATAAGGCTAGCATCGTTAAAAAAAAAAAAAAAAAGTCAAACTCCTGTTCTTCAAAAGACACTTGAGATAGAGGTTCTTGACATCAAGGGGGTGGGGTACGTTTCCATCTGGGGAGCGGTTATTCTAAACTTTCTAATTTAAAACTTTAACTGATAACACTTTGAATTCAAAATATTTGTATACAAAATAGAAACCTAAGCATTACTAATTTCTTGAGTTGCCAAATCAAATTTAGTTTTAAGTGGGAAAGTAACTGGAGAAAAACACAAGTATTTTTTAAAATAACTGAGGTAATCACTTCATATTGCCCACGCTGCTATTTACCAGAGTAGCTTAAGAGGAATCTTCTCCCCCAAGACTGACAGTCCCATTCATGATGTCACTCCAGAGGAAGGGCGCACCAAGCTGGAAACTGCCAGTTCAGATGACACCACCAGTCAGGCCTTGACCCCAGCTCTGACAGTACAAGCAAACCAGCCCCCCTTACTTCCATGAAACTATTTCGTTTGACAGTTCTACCAACCAGTGCAACTGTTAGAATTAATTGGGGGTATACGTGAAAGTTTTCAAAATTACATTGCACCGCCACCAAAATTAGGTGGTATTAAATAATATGTATTTGCAGCCTGGAAATGGCTGTGCTGATAAACTGCATAGGAGGTGGCCTCTCGGTCAGGATGGTAGAGGAACCGAGCAGCGTAAGTCAATAAGGTGGTCTTGTTGAAAAGTGGGGGAAAGGAGGTGAATCGGAACAAAGAACTATTTCCTGTTTGGGCTAAAAAGCCATATTCTTTTTTTGTTGTTCTGATGTTAGAAAGCACTTTTGTGTTAGGCACTTTGCCTACTGGCTTAGATTAGCCCTTTTCAAGGTAGTTGGATAATGATCTGCTCTGAATGATCCAGTTTACATATTTCAGTCACATCAGTAACCTAAAAATAAAACGTATGTCCATCCGATGATCCAATGAGGGAAGATTTTTTTCCATATACTAAGCACGTGTTTATAGCAGAAAGGCTAAGAAACATCTCTCCGTAGCAACACAGAAACTAAAAAAGTACACCATAACACGCTCAAGAATCATAAAGTTTACTGTTTCTTTCCCATCATTTGGCACATATCCAAGGCACATTAGAAAATTAAAAATCATAAATTACTTTGTAGAAAAATAATCAGCCCCTCCCTTCTGTACATACGCAAGTATTTCCAAGAACGTGCACAAAACCATTTCCCTATTACAAAGTTATTTGAAAATGTACTCAGGACAAATCCGTGTTTGCAGCTCTAGACCAATTAATAACATAAAAAAATAAGAGTAAAATCTATAGAAATTTATAAAAAGGAATAAATGGCAATAAATCCTAACTTAAACTTTGACCTGGTTTGTGCTGTAAGTTTTGAATCTGAATCAAAAGACTTAAGAAAAGATGTGCCAAGTCTACTTTCTAGTTCAGTAACCATCCATCAGGTGTGACATTAAAGAAAGGGAGGCTCTTAACGGAACGGGAAGTTTCTAGAGACACTGCTCCAGGTGCGTACGTGCAGTGGTCAGTCATCTGTACTTTGTTGGAAGGAAAAATATACCCAGCTTTCCCCACATACATAGTGTAGAACGTGTCATCATATGTGTCCTTCTCACTAAAGTGAACATCAAAATGGCATTTAGGCATCTTTGGGTTCAAGTGTTGCTTTGCAAAGGGACATTTTTCAGGTCCTATTTCCTTCATTCAAATGCAGCATTTCTGCCCGGCCTCCACAGTATCAAGAAACCTAAATTGCTTTTCTTCAGCTTATCCCAGAGGGAGGATTTCTTTTAGCTTGTGGTTTGCTAGTTTATACACGTCACAGAGGTTTAGCACCTTTCAGTAGGAGGTCAGAATCTGGTGATGGAACCTCTCACTGTAACCAAGGAAACCTTAATAATTACTTGAGAAGCATACAGCCTGGTCTTAAGGGTCGGGACACCACCGGAATTTTTGTCCATTCCTTTTCAAGTGTATTCATTAGTTTTAAAGAGGAAAGAAATGGTGATAATTTTTTGTTGTTGCATTCTTTCCATCAGCCACAGAAAAGCTTTCCAGAACTTTCCTTTCTCTCAAGCCAAAGAGAAAGTACACTTAGTTCTAAGCTGTATTCATGCTTGGCATCTTGTTGAGGACTCACTTCTGGCAGCAGATGATTCTTTAATTACCGTTAAGACTGGGAAATGCTAGCCTCTTGGGGGAGTGGTCAGGTTGCCAGCAGTCTCCGGGCCCTTGGGGACAACGGCATCATTGACTGTGTGTCTCCGGAGCATTCGCCTGTTCCCAGGAGCAGGCTGTCTCAGTCCAGGCCTCTCCAGCTGGTCCCCATTTCCTCTGTCAGCAGTCTGAGGTCTGCCCTGGTCCGGCAGGTTATTCTGCTTCTGTGGGGAACTCTGCTTCCCTGGCTAGAGAAAAGGTACGATTCAAACAGCTCACGTCTGCACCGTGCTTTAAACCACCAACCATAGTAACAGCTACCCTTGACTGCTTCTGTGCATCACCCCGTGTGCTCAGAACTTTCCAGGCATAATTTCAACTCTTAACATCCCTGCAGTGAACATATGACAGGTGCACACTCCAAGTGTCAGACACAATGTAAATGCTTTGCGTGTTCTCACGTTTACTCTGTGCAGCTCTAACAAGTGTGCGCTGTTACTCCTGCTATCCTAGAGCTGAGGAAACCGGATCAGCAAAATCAAGCGGTCTGCCTAGAGTCCCCTGGCTCACAAGGGAAAGCTAGCACTTGATAGAACCCGGGCAGGTTTCAAAGTCTCTGGGCTTCCCACCCAGTGGCAAGTCTGTTAGCAAAACCAAGAAAGATTTAAATATGAAATCAAAGTTGGTCATGTTAACAAAAATCACTTTAATCCTCTAAAAGATTTAAAACTTTTGTATATTTGTTCCAACAAGCCTGTGCCTCACATGCTGTAAATTCTAATTCTCATAAATAAGTCATATCTTATACTGGCGAGCAGCAGTAAGAAAAGCCACATTTCTGAGAAAAGCCACCTAATAGCACCACAGAATGTAAAGCAGGCATCTTTTTATAATTAAATATTAAACAGCGCTGTAGGAAGATGGCCACATACAGGCTTGTCTAAATGAGCAACTTTATACCACACGTGAAGCTTTTTACCCATCTACAGTAAACAGTGGTGGTTTCTTATATTCGTGATGAACACATTAGTGAATCTGTTTATTGCATGGTGAAATCTGAGACAGTGCAGCTTTAACTACTTTCCAATTTCCCTCACTTTCCTTTCTCAGCTTAGAAATATATTATTAAATATAACAATAAATGAAGTCTATATTCTTGACCACTGCCTCTAAAGAACTCATTTTTATTGTTATTAACTCTTAACAGTGAAGGGAATAATGAAATGAGAAATGTGTTTACCATGGATTAGTTTTGAAAAATCTAGACTTTAAAAAATAAGATTATAAGCCAGTGTTTAATAACTCACCTCCTGCGGAGACTCTTCAGTAAAATTAGGGACACTTCTATCTCTGGACATAATCTCCCTCGAAGTCCTTCCCCTGAAACCCAGAACAAACTGAAATAAATGTTCGGATACTGGTGCGAAACACTCTGGTGGCCACAAGGTGGCAGTGTTTGCCAAGTGCAGATTTATCTATAACCCATTAAAGCTACACATGACCTGCTTGAATTGGGAGTAAAGTGAAGACCAAAAGCATAGAAGTCAACTCAAATTTCATACTCACTTAAACGGACCGACTGAGTGGACAAAGTAAAACTGTCTTGTAAAAGGTTCATCTGGTAGATCATACATTTTTGAGTTCCCTGTAGAGAAAAGGATAAACATCTGAAAACCTCCAAAATAGTTTAAGAATTGTTTTAAAATTAAAGCATAGATGCAAATTTTCAATTTTCTTTTTGCTAAAGTTTAAAAGAGTTTAAAAAATTAAGCACTGCTTTTGCTTACAGAGACATATTAGTAGATAACCTGTTTATTACCACGTGAACCCCCAGGAAACAGATCAGACCTTAATACACTGATGTTCCCCAGCCACAGCCAGTTATGGTGAGACAGCCTCAGGAGTATCCAGATATGGGAGTGGGTTCACATTATTACATGGCAAAGTATATTGCAACTTAAAGAAAAAAGTTGAACAAAACTAAACTATAACAACTTTTCAAAAAGAAGAAAATGCTTCAGCCCCACCCGTTTGGCAAATGCTGTCCTAATTACTGTCAACTTCCGTACACCTGCAAATTTACAAAGGAATCGTTAAAGGTAGCATCTACCCCAGACGTCCAGGAAATGCTTTAAAAAAGGCCTGGATTTGGAACGTGAGGCATGAAAGAAACTACCAGAGGTCGCTCCTCCCCTCCAGTCGGGGGTGAGGGGGTGCTGAACTTTAATGCTCAGACTGTCCCTCACAATCCACCAGAAAACTAGCATCAAAAACCAATGAAATACGATGTTACATGCATTTCTTTGGTGCCTATATCCCACCCTCAGTCATGATTATAATTATATTTACGAACACCAGCAACTAGTCATGAACTTCCAAATGAACTCAAGTTGAGAATCACAGAAGGTGAAGTTCTTACATTTTTTCCTGATCTTAACAGTAACGTACTCCTTGTGGTCTGTTTCGCCAGCATCATCTAATGTGGCCACACAGCTTGGTACCACTTGAAGTAATTCCATTATTTTTGAATTCTACAATTTGAAAAGGGAAGAAAGTTAACATTTTAAATTCTTTCTTAGCAGGTTATCGCGTGGTTTTGCTCTCAATGTCAATTGCATGGCCAGGCAGCAAAGCTAAGACTCAACTACAGACAGAACTTCGAGGCCATAAAGCCTAGCGCTGGAGATCAGCCCTGCTTCTGGGGCCGGGCTCTGCCCTCTCCTAGGCCTCTGGGCCCGTGCCTCACTGCTCTGTGCAGCTGGGCTGACGATCAATAATAGGCTCTATTATTGTAGAGTTATCATGAGGTTATCCAGGGCCCAGCACATAGTAAGCACTCAATAAACGAGATTCCTCACTGTCATCATTGGAGAGAAAGTGCTAAACTGAAAGCTTAAAATATTTCAGTTCTGTTCTTAACATTTCTTAAATGCCACTGAAAATTAGAAATGAATATACTAAGCCTCTCCGTAGGTTGCATTCATGGTGATTTAACCTGTCAGTAAGTGTCATTTAACAGCCTAATAGTCGTCCACCTGAGTAGGAAACAAGGTAAGGCTCCCACGTGGTAACAGGAGCAGTAAGGAGCTAGCTCCTCCCCCGGAGGAGGAGACTGTACCCTCACCCCTTCACTGCGCAGGTCCACGCGCTGCAAGACCTGTAAATTGTTCATCACAGTTCTCCTTACGGAATGCAGGGTTTGTTCACCAACTGAACAAACTTCCTCCATTGTGCTGCTCAGACCTCAGCTGTGTTCCCAGTGCAGGGATGGTGTGACCAGAACGCCGTCTCAACCTGCTCCTTCCCCGCGAGGGCCTGACTGCTTGTCAGCGGCCCAGACCAGGGTGCCGAGGCCAGCAGTGGGTCGGGGGGCACCTCTACCCTGGCCTTTGAAAACCACCCCTGAAGGACGGGCCCCTGGCTCCCTGAGCAGGCCGCCACTGACCAGGGGACCAAGGACCAGGTCAGGTGTGCAAGCATAGCGGCAGAAGTCCCTGCCCGTGCCCCAGCTCAGCCTGGCACAGCAGATCCAAGGTCTGGCTACTGCCCTCGGACCTGGCTTAAACACAAGGAATCCGGGTGAGCTCTCAGGGAGCCTGGGATGCTCGCAGCAACTCCGCTCTCCCGCTCACCTGTTCGGCACAGTCTACAGCCGTGCATTGCCTCTTGTTCAAGGCCTGAACTGATGCTCCATGCAGCAGCAGCAGCTCCACCACAAAGACGTGCTTTTCTATCACAGCCTCGTGCAGCGCTGTGTTGCCCTTGCTGTTAGCAGCGTTGATGGAGGCCCCGTGCTGGGAAGGGAAGCAGCACAGTGAGGACACCACAGACCGTCCGTGCTCAATCAACGTGGTACCTCGATGGGGGTGCGCTGTAACGTTTTTCCAACTTTCCTGTATGTCTGACATTTTTCTTAACACGTCAGGGGTAAAAGTAATACCGAGAAAAAAAGATTTGTGTACAAAGATATTCATTGCAGTGTTTATCACTATAGCAGGGAAAAAAAAACAGAAGTCACCTAAATGTACTGAGCAGAAACAGATTAAAAAAAAGGAGAAAACAACTATGGTACATTCATAATTATGCAACCATTAAAAATTGAGTAAAGTGAATAATGTTCTACATTAAGTGAAAACAAGAAAGATAGAAGACAATACTGATCTAAATTATGCCCATTTTTTAAAAGTCACCAAACTTAGTTGCCTTTGAGTAAAAGGGTTACGGAAAAGTTGAGTTTTTTCCCTACTTTTAAAATTCTCCCTTCTGTATAATCAACACAGATTACCTTCATCAAGAGAGGGGGGGAAAAGTAGCAGTGACAAAGGACATTCAGCTCACACTTCAGGTAACAATTCAACTTACCTGGTGAGTGAGGCCAGGTCCCAACCTTCAGCAAAATCAATCTGATGCAGCACAGATGCTGAGACCCCGTTTCCCATCAGAGGGTCATTGCGTGGAAACGCAGTGCGAAGTTCCTCGTCCCGGGGCCAGCTTAACGCAAAATCCTCCCGCCCCCGCCCCTCCCCTCTGTGCCCCTGTTGGCAGCTCCGGGGTTGGGGGGCCCTTACCTGCAGCAACAGGGCTGCGACCTCGTGGTGGCCTCTGGAACAGGCGTAAATGAGGGGTGTGTTTCCACTTATATCCCTCTTATTGGGTTTTGCGTTAGAATCTAACAGATACTTCACCACCTAGCCCGGAGAGGAGAATTTGTCAACTTTAAAATTGTCGGAGAGAAATCCTGTAACTTGACAATCTTTTGACTTTTCTCTAAATTTATCTAGAAGGCTCTTTAGACACGTGTGACCCTCAGGAGAAAGCAGACCAACTGGGGGAGGAATTAACATTTGCTGAGGGCCTTCTGTGCGCCGGGCAATGTGCTAGGCACCGGATGTTTTCACTGAATCACTGTATCTCCTCCATGCAGAGCTGGAAGGATGACTCCAGTTTTACATGCTGGGACAATGATGTTTGCAGCACTGTGCTAGGTGGTACTGGAAATATGGTTCCTGTCTTTAAAAAGCTTACAGTAGACCTAATAAGGAAAATGAAAAATTCGAGAGATACTAAACCGTTCGGCACAGACAAGGGCGGCAGGAACGTGGAGGTGGTCAGATGTGGCTGGGGCCCTGGATGACCAACACCCAAGAGTCGGAGAGCGACAGCTCCCGCCAGGGTCAGAATCAGGCGTGAATGCCAGTGGGAGGGGGCTGGCTCCGCCCCCAGAAGGCCCAGGGTCCTGGGTTCCCTTGCTGAGTGGTCCTGCCGTGGGGATCTCAGGATCTCAAGGCTGGGAGCAAGGAAATGTGCCCGTCCTCTAGGCTGGCCACCAAACCCCTATCCCTCTGCAGCATTCCCACCGAGCGGGGTTCTAACCGTGTACACTCTACCCCAGAGACAGAACCCTGACCTGGAAGTGGCCGTTCTGGCAGGCCAGGTGAAGGGGGACAGCTTGGCTGGCGTCTCTGGCCCCCACCCGGGCACCGTGCTTCAAGAGGAGGAGGACCAGGTCCGCCCGGCCGTGCAGGGCAGCCACGTGCAGTGGGGAGGAGCCATCCTGGTTGGTCACATTCACACTGAGCCCACTGGCAGGAATCTTTGCCAGCTTCTAGTAAGTGCAGAAGGTGGAAACGGAAATGTTAGTATTTGCAAAACCCGGCTGAAGGAACTGAAGCTGTCAGTCCCCCACGGCCCCTCTGTCAAACTGGGACTCACAGCAGGATCCTGAATCGGGTTGCCCACAGGTGAATTACTACTTAAGAAAGGTATGACATATCACAGGATTAGCTTGCATTTTCAAGAAAGCAAGGCCCCTAAAATGATACCGTAAGATTCCAAGGCAATTCAACAGGAAAGGGAGTCTGTTCAATGGATGGTGCTGGAACAACTGGATATCCAGATACGGAAAACTGCACATCCCCCCCCCCTTGCCTCACACCACACACCACCAAGAAATGCATCACAGACCCAAATGTAAAAGCTACAACTATTAAGCTCCTTGAAGTGAACACAAAAGATCTTTGCAACATTGGGATAAGCCAAGATTCCTTAGATAAGACACAGAAAGCAAAAATCATGAAAGAAAAGTTTGATAAACTAGATTTCATGAAAATTTTTAATGTTTGCTCTTTGCAAAAGGCAATTAAGAAAATGAAAAAGCAAGTCAGAATGGGAGAGAATGTTTGCCATATGTATATCTGACGGAGGACTTGTGCCAACTGGAATTTTAAAGAAACAAAAAATAAAAAACTCTTGCAACTCAAAAAGACAATCCAGCTTTTAAAAAAAAAATAGGCAAAAGATTTGAAAAGACTTCACAAGACAGCTGAATGGTCCGTCAATGAGCACAGAAAAGTAACATCTTTGGTTGTCAGGGAAATGCAAATCAAAATCAGTAATGACAAAACCAAAGTGTCAGAAGACAACAGTGATGGCCAGGGGATGCAGCAGGGGACGGGGAAAACTTCCAAGGCTCAGGAGAGAATATTTCAGGTGACAGAGACGGTCTGTATCTTGACCGTGCTGGTGGTTACCCGGCCACGAATTCGCTTATCAAATCCCACACAACTGTTTGTTGCTTATCTCCATAGTTCACCTTCATTTTTACCATGAAACTTCCTTAGCATTCACAGTGGTTTTACAATCGATCATGCGGATATAAAAACAATCAATCAGAAACTAGCAGGGCAAACAAAACTGATTTATAAACCAGTATAACTAAAAACAAACATTCCATTCCATTATCAATCATACAGTTGATAGTGGGATTAATATGTCAGTGTTTTCTGTGACCGATCAAGGATTAAAACTTGGGTCATCTAGTTCACTTTTTGATGATTGAAAATGTAATCGTCTTAAAAAAAAAGACTATGCTCAATTTAAAGGATGAATTTTACTGTATGTAATTGACACCCCAAAAATCAAAAACAAAGAAGTTGGGGGAGGGGATTGGGAACACAGGGCAATACCACTGCACACTGCCCAGAATTAAGTTAAAAAGTCAAAATAGCAAATGTTGACCAGGATGGGGAACTCGCACACCCTGCTGGCGGGAACGAACGATGCTACAATCACTCTGGAAAATTTGCCGTTCCTTATAAAAGTTAAGCATATACTTCCTGTATAACCCGGCAGTTACACTCCTAAGGTCATCACTCAAGCAAACATATGTGTATACGAAGACCTGTACACATGATAATCACAGCTGCTTTATTCACAAAGCCAAAGCCAGGAGAACAGATAAACAAATCACAGTACACTCAACAAAATGCTGCCCCGCCATAAAGAGAAATGAACTGAGCCAGCACGATTGCAGAAACATTCTGCTGAGCGAAGGAAAGAGTGTGTACTGTGTGGGTCCGTTCACACAGAATTCTAGAACATGCCATCGAGTCTGTAATGACTGAAGCAGATGAGTGGTTGCCTGGGATGCGGGGTGGGGGCAGGAGGGACGAGGAAGGGACTGAGAGCAGGGCAGGGACGGTCTGGAGGGGGTACGAACCTTCTGCATCTTGCCTGTGGGGATGGCTTCGTGGGTTTACACATCTGTGGAAACTCACCAAACTGTACACCTTAAATGGATGTTCTTTACTGGGTATAAGTTATACTCCAGGATGGGTTTTTTTTTAACAAACTCACTCTAAACGCACCCCTGGGCTAGCAGAGGATGGGGCTGGTGCGGGGGTGGGGATAGTTTTAATTTAATCACAGTATGAAGCAGTTTAGTTTTGCGTCTGTTTGAGAAATGACAAAAAGAGAAAAAAGATAAAGAGGATTTAAAAGAGCAGGGAACATAAATTGATCCAATAAATTCGACAGACACTGTGACGCGTAACTCAGTTTCTTGTTACAACTAATGCAGCGGGAGGTGGAGGAGGACAGAGTGCAGGTAAGTGGCGAGGACAACAAGGGACACAGTGACCACCTCCAGCCACACCCTGTCACTGGCCAGGCCTGTGGGCGGTGCGGCTCCACATCACGGCCTTGGGAACCGCGCCTGCCTTTTCTAATCCCTTTGTTTTCCACAGCAGCCCGCCCAAGGGAAGTCATTTTTTGGATGGTACATAACCAGTGGCCTGGGGACGGAACAGAAGTTGCATATCCCAATGTACACATCATGCTGCTGCTGAAAAGTTCCCCAAAGCGGGAAACCACCCCGAGTCCTTCAACAGGTCAAACAGGCTAAACAAAGCATGGCACCAACACGCCATGCAGCACTGCTCAGCGATAAAGAATAAACCGTCAATGACACGCACCAAGCTGGAAGCAGGCGGAGTGGATAAAGCCAATCCCCAAAGGTTCTAGGCTGTGTGATCACATTTATACAACAGTTTTGAAACGGCAAAATTCTCGAACTGGAGAACAGGTTAGTGGTTGCCAGGGGGTCAGGGAGGGTGGGGAGGGGTGACCAGGAGAGAGGTGGGGGTGGCTTTTAAAGGGCGACGCGAGTGATTCTCCTGGTGGTGAGTGAATGGTTCTGTACCTTGAAGGTGGTGGCAGATACACACACCTACACGTGGGATAAACCTGGGTCGAATGAAATACTCACATGTGTGCATGCGTGCACATGCAGACACACACACACACGAGCACAAGTAAACCTGGGGAAACCCGAGTGAGGCGGATGGACGGTGACCACGCTGATATCCTGGCTGGGATACGGTACCGTGGTTTTGCAAGCTATTACTGTTGGGGGAAACGGAGCAGACGGAACAGGGGTCTCTCTGTTCTTGGAGGGAGGGTCTTCCTGCAGCCGGGTGCACCAATGTGAGCAAAGGCAGCGGGCAATGGATCTTGCTGGGGGCACCAGGGCCACGAGGACAAAGACCCCTGGCACGTCTGTTCATAAGCTCCTGCCCTGTGACTCAGGGGCCCTGAGAGCCATTCAGACACTAAGCCTGAGAGCGCGTCCCTGCCCTGCTCCCTGACCTGCCTTGTTCCGAAAGCAGGCGGCCCGAGCCGGATCCTGCACACGTGTCCCCTTTCCCCTGCCCTGAGCTGGCTACTCCCCACCGTATCTCAGGAGATGCCTGGTCATTAGCTGGCTGAGACGCAGATAACTTGCCTAAGGGGAAAAAGGACAATCCACCCCCACCCTTCAACAGAAGAAAAGCCAAACCTTTTGAGCTGGAGCACACTTGGGGCACTGGCACAAGGGGTGACAAAATTCAACATCCACTGCGCCAGCAGCCTCCTCCACTTCATCCAGGTCCTCCTCTGTCCACTCAAAGAGGTAACGTACCTGCGGTCGGGAGGTACAGAGAAACGGGGTCTGAAAAAACTCATCCTGCAGCTCCGCTGCAAGCTATGGACACGGACACACACACACACACACACTCTCTCTCTCTCTCTCTCTCTCTCTCCCCCTCCCCCCCTCTCTCTCAACTGTTCCCAAATCAGGACCTGCATTTCCTCAGCCACCAAAGTAACTTATAAACGACTTATAAACGACTGCAGCTCCCTCTCAAGGATTCCAGGGTTCACCTGCGCTCGAGCAAGCCTCTCTAAATCCTTTCAGTGGTGACATTCCCAGGTCGAGCCACCATTCCTGCAGAGAATGATTCTCTTCTTCTATCTGAAAAAGGGGCAGAGCGCTGCTGGCCCTGGGGCATCTCATGAGCACTTCCTCTTACACGATCCAGCCGTCTGCTTTCAACAGCTGGGGGAGGTAACTCACTCCAAGAGGCCAACAACTCGGTCAAGGCTACAAGTAACTGGTGACCGAACCTAGATGCAGGCTCTCTGACTCCACGCGGAGGTCCTTTCCACTTGCCCTGGCCCACCGGTGAAAGCATTGAAAAGACCCCAAACAGATCAGATTCCTGTTTCAGGAAAGACTAATTTCTAGTTTTTTATTAGATTTGGAGAAAAGAAAACAATATAGAAACACCTCCAGGCCTGGTTCCGAGCACTGAGGAAGTCAGCCTATGCCTGCAAGCAGGACTCTGTTCAACCACAGACGTTCCCCCAGCCTGGTCCCTTCCACGTCTGACAACAGATGCTCCTCAGGGTAAAAACACCAAAGGCCTCACCGAACAAGCTGATCCGGACAGACCGGACCGAGGGCAGTTCCTCTTGGTGCTTAGAAGGAACGAGATGCGGGCGGCGGCCTCGGGCAGCGGGCTGGAGGCTCTCACATGTGCAGGTGGGTCTGGATGGGACCGCAGGGCACCGGCCGTTTCTCACCTCTCCTCCCCAAGTGGCCTGACCCCCTGGCCCGCCCACAGGAGGGGGAAGAGATGTGTCCTGCCACAGGGACAGTCACATTCTCTTCTCCACATCGGCTCTCACTGCAGCGGGTGGGGAGCCAGAAGAATTCCTCCTCTGCTTCCCCCAAAGAACGCTGGGTCCCCTGGGGCTGGACTCACCAAGGGAACAACCAGCACCAGCCAGGTCCAGACACCTGCGTCCTCCCCTCAGGGTAACCGCCCGCCAAGCTGATGGAGGAACAGCAGCCCTGGGCCAAAGCTAACACACTGAAAGCTACATCCCAAGTCTTCACACCCCGGAGGCTGTTACAACCAGATCCCAGTCATTTCTGTCCACAGCCTTGAACTCAATCATCCGAGAAAAGCACTCTTGAAACACATCACTGCGAAGCTCTCCTGTAAATCCATTCCACTCAGAGCTCCTAACCTGGTGAGCGCTCATTTACTCCTCCGTTTTAAAGTAGGAGACATAACAAACTCCTTTCAGGAAGCCACAGGCCAGCCAGGGGAACTGCCCACGGGAGGCTTTAGTGACCTCACCACAGATGTTCCCGGACACCTGACAGGGAGGGTTACAACAGACACCTTAGTGCCATCTCATCCGGACACCTGCTCGTGACTCCTTGGAAGCCCAAGTCTGAGACTCAGCCTCCTGGCCAGGGTGTCGCAGCCGCCCACAGCTTCGGCAGGGCCACACCAATGCCATCTCCGCCCCTCCCCAACCCTGTCTGTTTCGCCTTGCTCTCGGTGCCTCCAGACACAGGCTGGCCCTCTTGCCCACATCTCACCACCCTCCTGGAACATGAATGTCCAAAACGCAGGGGCAGGCTCGCTCTCAGGCTTTATTCCGCCTGCCTCATTACTCATAGGGGGAAATGTCACCTCCCACCATCAAGTTATTTATATAAAATGCACCCTTTCCGTGTGAGACTGAACGAGAACCCACACAGCCCCGAACTCACCTGGAGGCAAGAGACCCAGGCACAGCTGTTTAAACCGAGAGCAAGCTGTTTTATGTGCACTTCTAAACACTCACCATTTCTAGATCTCCATCAGCAACCACTCTTAAAAGTTTTTCTACCTTGATAAAAGGAAAAAAGAATGTTAGGAAAATAGTTTCAATAATTTAAAAAACACCATCCTGGAGACCTAGTAGCTTTCATTTGTGTCTTGATTTGTGGAGTTTTGACATCTCATTCAGTACCTTTCAAACACATCCCTAAAGTTGCCCAGACAGGGCCTGCAGGGTGGGGCTAGTGGGCAGGGAACCCATCCATTTAAGGTCTATAGAATGACCTGCCATTCATGTGCCACCGTGGGATGACGGCCACCTGAAAGAACAAGAGCTTCCTAAGAGGGTGGCCACCCCCAGAGCTGCATCTATTCAGCCCTCATTGTCCACACTGGCGGGGACCACCGGGGCGGATGCCCCCACACCCCTAGGAACGATGCCAGGCCTCCGTCAGACTCCAGAGCATGTCTCTCAGCTTCCTTTGCTGTGGTTCTGCATCAAGCTAAGCTTACTGGGCCCTCCAAGAGCAGATCATGGCTTGGGGGGTGGCGGGGTAGGAGGGGCCCCCCACCCACAGGGGACGGGGCAAAGGGATGGGGAAACATCTGCACAGTGACTGACACTGGACAGGCTCTATGGCAGGTTAGATGGAAAAACAAAACAAAACAGGCTATAAATCCGCTTTTACAAAACGCAACGTGTGAGTACGTGTAAACGTCTACATAACTTTGTAGGCAGTCAGGGGCGACACACCTCAGGGGAACAGGGGTGCGGGCGAGGTGGGAGGGAAGGGCAGAGAATTTACTTTGTAAAACCGTCTTACAGCAGGGGACCTCTGGGTGACTGACTCGACTTGTACTTTTCTTGGAATGCTCCTCCATCCCATCCCACACACATGCTCACACACACACACACACACACACACACACACAGAGACACACTATCCACAAAGCAAAGAGCCGCGGAGGGCGCAGGCCATGAAAGGCAGGCAGGCTGAGGCTGGCCGGGCTCCCCTCCAGGGCACTGACCTCCGCCACAGCAGACGCGGCTGTCCCAGCGACGGGGCGGCCCTCATCAGGCCCCCGTAACACAGGGGCCCCCCTCCCCCGCGCCCTCCCATCCGGGGGCCTCACCTCCCTGAAGTCCTTCTTGGGGTCCTCTTGTCTGGGGCTCGCCAACACGGAGGAGAAGCTGGAGGCGGAGGACCCCTGGCTGACGGAGTCCACGGGGCGCGGAGGGGGTGGCGCGGGCGCCTGCGGCAAGGGAGCCGGACGCCGGGACAGAGGTGAGGGCCAGAGACAGGCTGCGCTCAAACACGGCCGATACACGCAGCCCCGCTCACTCACCTCCGAAGACTTCTGCCTCCTCTCGAAGGACAGGTGATGGGCTTCCATTATGGACAGAATCTAGGAGGACAAAGCAGGCGGGAAAAGCCCTGAGTGAGGGTTGCCAAAGCCTCATCACCCATCTCACCCCGCAGCCCAGCCGCCCCCTCGGGGAGACAGGGAACCGTCTGCCCCCTCAGGGAGACAGGGAACCGTCTTGGGGCCATGCTGATCATGTCCTACAGGAGGAGCTGGTGCTTCCCAGGAATGGGCTCAGGGGACAAGACAAGGCCAGGCACAGAGAGGAACTCAAAGGCTGCCTCGTCCAGCCCGGGCTGTCTGCCTTCAGGCTTAAAATGTGACCTTTCCGCCTGTAGTCCCGGGCCTCAGGCAGGAGCAGTCGGAGCTGAAAGCAGAAGGCAAGTCTGCCCCTTCCGTCTGCACATCTCCCTCTGGAAGGGCCTTTGGGAGAAGCTACAGTGCAGAGGTGCCCTCAGGCTCGCCACGGGCATCTTGGGCCAAGGATGGCATCAGCCAGTCTGGAGGCTCTGGCTGCTACAAAGCCAAGACCCCAGGAGCACACGGGCGACACCACTGGGGCCCCCCAGGTCACGAGCAGGGATTTAAACCATCAAAAACCGCGCTACCATAGGTTTCATATCGTGTTCTTATCACACAAACAAAATAGTAACACAACAATAAAAAATAATAATGATAATTTAAAAAAAAAAAAAGAGGGCAGTGGGAAACTTTTGGAAGGGATGGACACGTTTACGCCTGGGTTGTGGTGTTGGTCTCATGAGCGTGGACTTAGCTCCAAACTCATCAAGTCATATACATTAAAGATGAACAGCTTTTTGTACGTCAATCGTATCTCAATAAAGCAGCTTAAAAGGAAAACCTGTGCCACTCCTAGCAGAAGACATGAACTGAAAGAACTCTCTAGAACAGAGTTGGAAATTGTTAAAGGGGGCCAATGAAACATGAAGAGGCAGAAAGCAGGACCTGTGCCAAGGGAGACGACTGGAGGCCTGTATTGAAACGGAATCACTTATAGAACCAACCTAAGTGTCCACGGACAGATGACTGGATGAAGATGTGGCATATACACAACGGAATACTACTCAGCCATAAAAAAGAATAAAACGATGCCATTTGCAGCAACACGGATAGACTTGGAGAGCATTATGCTAAGAGAAATAAATCAGATGGAGCAAGATAAATACTGTATGATATCACTTATATGATGAATCTAAAAACATGGCACAAATGAACTTATTTACAAAACAGAAATAGACTCAGAGATACATAAAACCAACTTATGGTTACCAGAAAGGAAAGGTGGTTGGGAGGGATAAATTGAGAGTTTGGGATTTGCGGATACTAACTACTGTGTATAAAAGGGGTAAATGACAAGGTCCTACTGTAGAGCACAGGGAACTATAGTCAACACCTTGTAACAGTGCATAATGAAAAAGAATATGAAAAGGAATATATATGTATAACTGAGTCACTATGCTGTTACACCAGAAATTAACACAACACTGTAAATCGACTATACTTCAATTTTTAGAAACTGGAATTACTTATGTGAGCCTCTAGTTGGGATGTTCTGGACACATCGGTCTGATGACCTTGGACGTCCACTGCACGTGGCGCTATGCGCCCTCTGGCTAGCTGGCCACACGCGTCTCTGAAGGCATCCCTTCACCAGAGCTGCTGCTGGGAGACAGGCACAGAGGCCCGGCCTCTGCGTACCCCATCCACCGCTCACGAGGTGGGTACCGTCACGACATGCTGTCCAGAGCTATGTGTTTCCCGAAATTACTAGCAGGAAAAGAGGAGTAGGTCCTTAACAAAGCACTTATGAAGGAAACTATACCCGGTGATGCTCAAGCTCAGCCAAGTTAAACTTCAGGAGCTAAGAGTGAAGTAGCAGGACACGTCCTGCTCCCACGCCCGGTCCCTGCTCCTCCCGGCCAGAGCCGCTGCCATTTGCTCATAAATCCGCAGCATTCAGAGGCCGCGGTAAACTCTGCTGGGAGCAGCTCTGGGCACAACACTGACAAAAGCCACCACTAAAGCTGAGAATAATGTAAATATGTAAAACCCATGAATGACCGGGTCCCAAATGCAGCAGAGAGGGTGCAGGCCAAGTTCTAGCCTCGCACACTAACGCACAGTTTGAACAGCTTGGCCAAGACCTAATCTGTGGAAGTTGATTTTTTCTAAGAGTCGTGTTGCTGCTTCAAGGTGAAAAAGGCTACCTTTGAGTTTAACGCACACTTGAGAGGCGTTTCCTTCAGCCTGTTCTGGATCTCTGTAGACGCTCCATTTTGCAGCAATGTCTCAATGATGCCCTGGTAACCCCAGCGCGCGGCGATGTGCAAGGGGGTGTCTCCTTTCTCGTTACCGATGTCCAGTCTGCACGACTGCACGTCATAGTAGACCAGGGCCTTCACGCACTGCAGACAAAATGGGAAATGCCACCGTTAAGTCCCACGCCTAGCCTCGGGCAGCTCTGCGCACGCCACAGCCCCCACAGCCCCATACAATCCAGGCGCCACTGGCCAAGCAGACGTGCCGTTAACAGAGAGTCAGATCTCCAGGGTTCCAGGTGACCTGATCAGGTCGCATCATTTTCTCAAAAGAACCCGACTACCAATCAATAAGAAATGGCTGAATAAACTGTGACATACCGTGTGCAGACGGGTCACCACAGCAGGCCAGAGACCCCTACCCCTTGAAAGGCCTGCCAGCAAGGCTGGCCCTTGACTTGGGGTGTTCCTCGGGAGTCTGGATTTGGGGAGTGTGCCCAGAGTCCCATAACCGATAAGAGAGGGCTTAATGGATCTAAGTTCCTTTTGCAACAATGGGGGTTTATGCTGAACACCCACTTCCCTTCTGGGAGTCTGGAATTTTGATAGATGCTCAGGCAGAGGGTGTCTACACCACCAGCCTCCAGCAAAAATCTTGGGTACCCAGTCCCCAATGGGCCTCCCTGGCGGAAAACACTTCACTTGTGCTGTTAGGCCTGGCTGCTGGAGGAATAAGCATGTCCCGTGTGACTCCACAGGGTGACACTTTTGGAAGCCTGCGCCTGATTCCTCCCGTCTTCACCCTTGGCTGGTTTTGCTCTGAGTCCTTTCACTGCAATAAATCATAGCTCTGAGTACAACTCTGTGCTGAGTCTTGTGAGCCCGAATCACTGTACTGGGGAGTGTTCTCAGGGACCCCGACAAAACATATGCAATAGATTACCGTGCAGTGATTACAGAACCAGATCAACATCTACTGACCTATGGGACTGTCCACGATGTATTAAGTTACTGACAGTAAACTGCATAAAAACGTGTGGGGTGTGATCGTGTTCACACAACTACCTAACCCAGCCTGGCAGGCGAGAATTCTATCACTGAACCACCCATGCACCCCACCTAACCCAGCCTGAACCATCCGTCAGTATAAATCTACCTGTAATATACCATGGAGAGGAGGGGGGGAAATCTCTCTCTCTCTCACACACACACACACACAGACACACACAAACATGGAGTTAAATACTAAGTGAAAATGATAAAATTCCTTGATGTTACCATAAAGATACAAAATGCAGAAACTGAGTGTGAACAGAGGTAGGAAGCAGATGGGAAGCAGGGATGCGTGAAAACCATTTAATCTCAGGAAAAGACAATGGGCAGTTAAGTTTCAGATTTCTGCAGTTTCAACACAGCATCTGTAATAAGTTTTTGAATGTTTTCATTAAAAAAAAAACTGCCCACCAAATGCTCCCATCATTGTCAAGATCATTGTCAACGTAACACATGACATTCAACTAATCGGAAATTCACATTTCTCCAAGGGGGAGGGAGGGAGGGAGGGTCAGGAGCGGCCACCCTGGGAACAGTGAGTGCCACTTACGTCCTCATGGCCATGCGTGCAGGCCAGGTGCAGGGCCGTGTTGCCGTTGTTGTCCTGCACTTCAGGGCTGGCTTTGTAGTGCAGGAGCAGCAGCTTGAGGAGAGGAGAGACCAGGTGAGCACCAGCGAGCCCGGGTGCAGGCACACGCCTCCTCAGTGGCGTGGCCTGGGGTCTTGCAGGGGGACATCGCTGGTCTCATCTACTTAACACTATAATTAAAGGTGCATCAACCATGTAACAGAAAATAAACTGAAAAAGAATGTGTGTAGGTATATATAGATAACAGAATCGCTGTGCTGTACACCTGAAACCAACACAACGTTGTAAATCAACTATACTTTTGATTTAAAAGTATAGGGTAATAGGGCTGGGGTAATCCAGGCATTGGTAGTTTTAATTTTTTTTTTTTTGGTGGGGGTGAAGGTAATTAGGTTTATTGATTTTTTTTTTTTAATGGCGGTACTAGGGATTGAATCCAGGACCTTCTGCATGCTAGACATGCATTCTACCACTGAGCTACATCCTCCCCTACCCTAATCAACTATACTTTTATTTAAAATAAATTTAAACATTTTTTAAAAAGCAGGAAAAAAAATTGTATCATCACTCTCATCCTTCCTGATGAGAAGTCTGGAGATTAAAAAGCCCCACCATCCTTCCCCCAAATTAACATGATGTTTCAAATCTACACCTAACAGTTTTGGTCCAGCAGACCCTTGGGGAGGGCCTGAGACCCCAGTCCTTCCCGCGGGGCAGCGGCAGAGCCAGCGTGGAGCAGAGGAGGCGCCAGGACAACTGAGAAGCCACACGCAGAGCCCGGCCCGGCCAAGCCTGCGCTCGGCGGAGGGGGCTTAGGGGGGCGGCTCTGCTCACCGTCACACTCTGATAGCCCTTCTGACACGCAAGGTGAAGCGGGGTCGAGCCGTGGTAGTCCGTGGCGTTCACCACCGCGCCCTTGGAAACCAGAAGGTCGATGAGGGATGCCTGCCCTACAGAACAGAAGGGAAGACAGGGGGTGCTTCCCAAATCCTGCAGGTGAAGCTGCGACATTATCCACTCTCCCATTCCAGGGCACGAGACACGCCAGGAGGCATTTTTCTGCTTGAGAGGAACCAGAGCTAAGTTCAAGTCAGACTCAGAATGCTCTGGGGTGGCCCTTGGAGGGGACTCGGCTGCAGCCCACATCCCAGCAACGGAAGGTAGGAGGAAAGAGCCTCAGACGTCCACAGAACAGCCCGTGGTGCATCAGTTCACAGGAATGTTGTGCAACCATTAAAAAAACACTGACGTGGAGAAATGTTCTTACATGTTGCCAAGTGAAAAAAAGCACCGACCAGAGCAGCAGAGCAGTACAATCCCCGCAGTATCATATGTTTTCTCTACACGTACACAGGAGCACGCTGAAACCTCAGTCATAAATCAAAACGACAGGGCGGGGAGGGGTGATACTACAGACGTCTGTGTTTTCTACCTTGAATGGGCACTTTTTTTTTTTAATGTGCACCCTGAAAGACAGCTAACTTTTTAAAGCAGGATATAAGAACCCCAATTCTGAGGACATTCTCACAGCTCGGATTCAAGCCCTTCCTGGCAGGCCCACGAGCCCAGGGGCAGTGTCAGGCGTCCACACAGTAAGAGCACAGATACGTGCTCGTCCAGCCTGGGGGCAGCATACAGAGGCCCCCGGGGGGTGGGCCATGACTCAACCCCTTCTACCACCCAACACCATCGCCCCCAGTCAGCTACCCTCTGCGGGGCCACCCTCAGGCCCCATCCCTTTGCCCTGATCGCACAGAGGCCAACACAAGATCACATACCACAGAGGGCAGCCACATGGAGTGGTGTATGACCCCTGTCGTCTCTGGAGAACGGAGTGACCACTGAGGGGTCATTCAGCCTCCTAAAACAGAAAGAAGGCTCAGCAAAATACACCCTAGGAATGGACTTGTGGGTCCTGGGACGAGAAGACAGATCTCTGGGTGTGTGTGATCCAAGCTGGCCTCCTCCACAGTGTCCCAGAGAGCATCAGCCTGGCTTCCGCAGGGTGAGGACCAGGCACCCAGCTTCAGTGCCCCTCCTCCTGCCCCACCCCCACTAGGCCTTGACACCCAGCAAAATAGCCTGACAAAGGGGAAGCCAAAAAGGTTACTGGGAGAAGCTGACATTCCTCCCATCCTAAAACAACCCATCTTCCGAGGCTCGGTCAGGCCCTCTGCCCACCTACCCTGGCAAGCAGGCCAGCGGTGTGCCAGGTACTTTTATGACCTTTATCCCAACTGATTCTCCAAAGAGAGACGGAGGTGCAGCCTCCATCTCACAGCAGAGGAAGCAGGATGTAGAGAGGATATGTTCCTCATTCAAAATCACACAGCAGACAAGTGGAAAAGTTTCGTCCAGGGCCCAAAGTCCCCCACATCCCGGCACTGAGCCTGCCCGGGACCCTCTTACCCGGAGACGAGTTTCTCACACTCATCACAGAAGCACAGGGGGTGACACATCTTTTGGACGGCATCTTTATCTTGGTCTTCTTGGCTCAGAAGTCTCTCCACTTCTTTCTGGTCACCTGCTGCGATGTGCTAAAAAGCGACATCAAAAACACTATTGATATTAAGGGACTATTCGCCCTTTGAGGTGTGGATTTTTGTGTGTCCTTACAGAAACACACATCCATGTGTGGGTGGATGGAATGATTTGCTCTCTGGGACTGGTTTCAAAATAACTGGGACAGAGAGGGAAAGTGGGTGGGGGCAGAAATAAAACAAGATTGGGAGATGGCTCCACGGGAGTTAATTCATTACCCTATTCTCTTTCACTTTTGTAAATGTTAGAAATTTTCCGTAACTAAAAAAAAATGACAAAATTTCCAGAACAGCAAGAGTTGAGGGGCAATACATCCTGAACCTCGGTGTGGATTTTGACCCTGTAACTAACAGAGCCTTGGTTTGCAGAACAGCTACAATTAGCGTGAGACCCTGTCAACAAACAAATGTACAGGGCTCACCCCTGTGATTCATGAAGGTGTTCCCCTCAGGGAGTGAGATGTTCTGGGGGACTCATAGCTCTGGACCCTGCAAAGAACCCACTCTGGCCCCACTGGCCTCCTGATGGCTACCTCGCAGGGCACCGCACCAGCCTCCCTGCAACCAATCAGATCTGGGAAGGGAGCTGCCTGCAGGTACCAGGGGATCAAGCCATCACCAGGTGCCACACTCCCTGCCCAGTGCACTCACACAACCATCTGTAATGCGGGCTCCTGGGGCCGAGAAGAGGCACCCGTGAGGCACCACTGAGCTGACCCTAAAGAACAACTTGTGTTTTGCCGAATGGAGAGGGAGGACAGCCCTGGCAGAGGCCTGGTGCCTTGGCTGTGCTGGCCAGTGGGGCTACAGCATAGCTCACAGGAGGGGAGATGAGCAGCCGTTGAGACCTCAGCCTTCCTACCACCCACTTGAGCACAAAATGAATGTCCACGTGTAAGTGCGCAGATTGCCCTGATGGGTTCTAGAGAGACAAGAGACAAGGAAGGAGGCAGCACTCCTCACACAGCTGTGCCCACGGGGCCTCCTGGTGTCTTACCTGAAACAGGCCGTCAATGGGAGTTGAAGTCATCTGAGACAGCAAGCTCATTCTCTGCTTCAGGAACAGTCTGTCGCCAAATCCCTCAGACTCCTGTAGGAAAACCCGACAATCCGCTATATGACATGCCCCGGGCTGTCAGTGCAGATCCTTGAAAACAGAGGACCCAGGAACGATCCTGGCCATTTCCCATGGAATTAGGACCAGCAGTGCCTCTACCCTCTCTCTGAGCTGCAGAGCAGACCCTCACCCGGCTGGGAGAGGGGTGCCCCGACTGCCTCTCCGGGGAGTGGGGCTCTGGTGTTAGGATCTGGGGGGTGTGTGTGAGTGTGTGTGAATGTGGCATCTCAGTGTGGAATACAGCATGCACACACCATCGTCCTCCAGATGGAAAACCTGGACTGTCCTGGCCTCCCCCTCCTCTCCAATGTCCGTCCTAATGCCTGCACAGCCCTGTCCCCTGCATTTACTTATGAACGTGCTTAAAGAACGTTGATGGTCATCTCAAGTATAATTATGTCTTGGGGAAAAAATTTCTGTGAAACTACATTATATTTTACGAAGAGCTGATGGTAAAATACAGTCTAATTAACTAATTAACACTTAGTCTTCAATGCTTTTCAGAAACCTCACCTGCTGTGTGAAGACACTCCTGGGCTCTTTGCCCAGGAAACACCACCAACACAGAAACGTGGCCTCGCACGTCCCTAGATGGAACGGCACTAAGGCAGGGGCAACCCCACAGGTGTGATCCCAGGGCGGGTGTCACAAAAGACAGGGAAGCCACCATACCTGCTCTGTCAATAAAGGTAAAGGGCGTCTCTCAGGCCTGACCCACTCAAGACCCAAGGGACAAGCTCAGCAGCCAGCCGTAAGGATGATGAAACCTTGTCCCCAAGTCTGGGCAGACCATCTGGGAAGGCAGGACCGGGGTCTGACAGCCCAGTCAAGAGGGGCGCCCTGGGCTGTGCCCACCCAAGCTAACGGCCACCCAGCCATGCACGATGTACCAGGGAACCAGGAAACAGAGACGTCCAGATGCAGGACGTTTTATACCATGAATTTCAATTGCCTGTTTAGTGAAAAGAAAGAACCCTGTAATTTTTGGCTTGTTTTCAGTTTAAATTTTATCACTGAATGAAAGACCCCACCGCCGCCATAAAACGTGTTGGCCAACAGCCACATTCCAAGGGCGATCAGATCAGACCCTGGACAAGAACAGAACTTAATTCCTCAGCCAGTGCCCTGATACTGTCGGGCTGCGTGCCAACAAGTGCAGCATAAGCTCAAATTCTGGATAAAAATACAACTGTATCAGCACAGAAAAAGAGACATATACCAACGTGTTAATAAAAGTCACCCCCAGCTAGTGAGTTCAGGAGAGGCTTTTGTTGTCTCTACTGCAACTTTATATGCTTCAAATATTGTTTAGAAGCAAATAGAAGTCTTCTCATCAGAAAAAAAATGAAACTATTCTTTTTTGGGGGAAAAAGCAGTATACAAGATTAGCTACGATATCACTTCAATGATGTAAAGTATACACAGATAGGAAAAAAACTGAAAAATACACAAACATGTTAATAATGAATGAATTCAGGGAAACTTCTTGTACCCGAGGGCCCCTCTCTGGGCAGGCCTATGTTCTTTTCCAGATGTTTCTGTGCATCATTACTTAGGAGCTTCTAACATCAGGAGAAAATTCAGATCAAGTGAATGTCCAATACTCAGGACCCTTGGTTTTTCATACAGAAATCTCTTCACTTGATTGATTTCAACTATGTGATTTCTGTGAGGACGCTCATGTTCTGCTGGTCAGTACACAGTGAAATAAGCCAGCAGTGCAACCTTGGTTTAAGGGTCTCACAATCCTCGTGGGAAAAGGATTGCCTCCGCCAGCCAAAGCTCCCAACCAAGAAAATAGTAAGAGGGCCACTGAGTCCTCAAGCTGCAGACGTTAGTAATCACATTTCTTGGAGGAAGATATAGCTCGGCGTTAGAGTATGTGCTTAGCATGCACAAGGTCCTGGGTTCAACCCCCCAGTACCTCCACTAAAAAATAAAATAAAAAATTAATTTAAAATAAGTAAAGAAACCTAATTACCTCCCCCAAAAAACAAACAAACAAACAAAAATCTCATTTCTTGCTGATGGTGGTCCCTGCTCCCAGCTTCCCTTCCTGCCCGTGTGCTTCTGAGGACAACAAGGATTAATGCAGCAGGAGTGGGGGGAACGTGAGCGCCAAGGACACCCCGCCAACTTTCACAACCAACTGGGTGCCAGGTTTTCAGTCTGCTGGGCAGCTTTGAAGCCTCGCAGCCCTCAAAGGGCTCAGGCCCTGTGTCCTCAGGAGAGCGTTTATGAATGCCCGTCCCCAACACCACCCTCAGAACCCCATCACACATGCCATGACACCCACAAGGAAAAGGGCAGGAGGGAGAGCTTACCGGTGGCTTGACGGAGAGGTTTCCCTGCCGGATATATTCAATCGCAGCCTCGATTGAGGTCAGGCAGTATCCCAATTCATCCTTGGCCGAGATGCTAAACCTGAAGTTTTTGATATAACTCAAATTTGCCATCCTGATGAAAAGAAGGAGAACGTTCCGTTGTTGTGGACTCAACTGACACCTGGGCGGAAACAAGGCTAATGGCTTGGTCGTCAAGTTGCTTAGCAACAGGGAGCTACGGCTGCTTCCGTATCTCTATTTAGCGGGTGCACACCTAGGAAAATCAGTCAAGCTCCTTGTCACTGTCTTGGAATAGGCTCGTTTTTAGGAAGCTGGTTACTGTAAAGTGAACTTGGGTTTCTGTGGGAAAAGGATGGGCTTTGGAGACAGACAGACTTGGGGTCAGCCTCCGGCTCAGCCACTGGCTGGCCACGCGTTCCAGAAATGGGAAACAAAAGCTCTCTGGGCCTCAGTTTCCCCGTCTGTAAGTGGACTGAAAGGCAGCCCCTGCAGAACGAAGGCAGGGCGGGTACGGCACCAGGCTCAGAAGGGGGGCTCAATTTCCAAGAAGGGCACTACAACAATCACGGTGCAGGGCTGCTGTTTTGAAAAAGCATCTTAACAAAAAAAGATTACCAATTCGGGATCTCTGTTTTCACAAGCAAATATAACAGGACTGATAGCAGATCGTCAGCACACATGGTCTCCAAGTTCACTGCAAAGGGGGGAAACACACGTTCAAAGCCGTCCCAGGATTCACACGGACCGACACACGCACCAACTCCCTGCCACCACTCAACCCACAAAACCACAACCCAGGAAGGTGACACACCAGGGAGAAATGCAATTGCACAGTATCCTTTCTGGTGTCCTGAGGAGACGTCAGATCCCAGGGGTAAACTAACGCCTGGCATCCTCAGAACACGTGTAAAAGCAGAAAACTCCAAGCAGACTACCCCTTGCTTCCTTCCGGGACAGATAATGAGTCCCAGGAAGTCAGTGATGGTGGATACAACTCGAACAAGGGCCTGAGCCACTGCCAAAAGCCTCTTTTCTCCTGGGATCATTTCTGTTTTACACTCTGAGGAGCCTAATGAGTCTAATGTTCACATGCAGCTGGACTCTACTCATTTTCGTTGAAATTTTGTTTCAGTAATCCATCCACATGGTGAAAATTTCAAACAGTACCTAAAGAGCAAAAACCATGCACGTCTGTCCCACCCCTGCCTCCCGGACTTCCTTCCCAGAGACAACTGCTGCTGCTTCCCACGTGTCTTTCCACAGACAGTCTCTGACTCGCCGTGGTACGTGTGGATGTCCAGCCCCCCAACCTCAGCAATGCTGCTGGAAGTGTACCCTATACACTCCTGCTTATTTCACTTAATACGCTCGGCACACCGTCCCCTAGCTGCACACACAGATCTGCCTCCTCGTTACTTTTGTCTTAGCTTATTTTGTTCTGTTTTACTTCTTCTAACGGAAAATTTTAAATATACACAAAATTAGAGAGAACAACCTAACAAACAGTTGAGCCCCCAGGTACCCATCACCAGCTTGGCTTGTTTTTTGAGGCCACTGCTTCTCTGACACCCTCTTCTTACCCTAATCACGCCTGACCCACCCTCTCACCCCCGTTCCTAGGCACCCACTCCTCAGAGCAGAATCTCAGGCAGGGATGCTCTGTTGCACATCAGCCTGTCCTTATGACCCTTTGAGACGGCACTGCTCCTTGACAGATGTTCCAATCTGGACGCGTGCAGCTACCCCACGGCCAGCCCCTTCCCCGGGCACAGACCTCTCTGGCTAGGAGACTGGGTGATCAGCTGCACCACCTTTCGCAAACAAGCCAGCTTCTGCTGCGGTGAGGTGCATCTATTCAGCTGAGCCAGCTCCCTCTTTGCACGAGGTATGTTGAAGCTGTAACATAATTTGGAAGGGGACGACTGAAGAGCACGGTGCAAGGGCCCGCCTTCTTGGAGCTAAGCACATACCTCAGAGTTACATTTCTTATAGCAAACCGCAAATAAGGAAAAACAAAAATAGAAACTCAGAAGTAATCTGACTCAACTCAGTGGCAAAATATGACAGCTTTCAAGGTCCCAATCATATAGCTGCACCAGAAAATTAGAAAAAAAAAAAATCAATCATCCTCAGCCCAAAGGGTGGAGGAAGAGTTTAAACATAAACACTTTAGACATTTTTGTATCCTAACAGAACTTAAATTCAAAAGGAGGTGCCTCTATGGCAGGGGTCCCTCAGATGGGCAGGTGAACAGAGCCGTCGGCTGCAGGACCCACCTGGGCAAGTTACGTGCCCGCCCAGAGACCAGCCGTGCAAAACCCCATCCCCTCTGGCTCCACCCACTGGCACGCCGGCAGGTGGGCATGGGAGAGTGACAGCTTCGAGACAGTCATCTGCCAGCTTCAGCCCTTGATCCCTGGTCACAGATAACTGCCCTGCACCTCGGTACGAACCACATGAAATCAGTGCCGCCACCACTGCTGAGGGCCCTGAGTCCCGGGGACACGGCGCCCCGGCCACCAAGGACGCCGCTGCTGCAGCACAATCCCTTACCTGAACTCAGGCTTCACACCGATCTCCTTCTGCTGAAGATCTTGAAGGCTTCTTGTGATTTTGTTAAAGGCAGCATCCTAACAACAAATTTTAAGGAAGCTTCAAATCTCTTTAAAAGCTCAGAGTAAAGCTTCCATCCTGGGCGACGGTGATGTAGAACCTACCTCGCTTGCCTCCATGGTCCCCACGTATTTAAAGATCAGATCGTAAATATCATGCTGGACGTACATCTGTGAAACCAACGGGCCCCAGTTCAAGGTGCGTGGAGGGCGACACAGAGGATGACACGGAGGGTCCCCCGCCGCTGCCGCCTTCCCTCCCGCTGCTGCCCTGGCCTCTTACCTCTACCGCCTGCTTCATCAGGTTCATCTGGGCCTCCTGCTTGGCAAGCACTTTCTGGAGAACAAGAGGAGTACAGTTATCGAGCTGGGACGGGCACGCGGGCAAGTTCTCCCTTTGGGAGGTCGTGCTGCTTACCAGGTGGGAGTCCCTCAGGAGCTGCTGGAGGCATTTGGTGTAGAGAGCATTCACGGAGTCCTGTGCGACACAGAACAGAGACACAGGTCATCCTCATAATCCAAAGCCATAACACAACACCCAGGACGTGTAACGCAACCTGGGGCAGAACATTTCACAAAAAAAAAAAACGTATTTCCTGGGTGATAAGCTCTAAGTCCTAATGTCCTAAGTCCTATCAAATCAAGGATGTGATTTTTTTTTTTGCCAACTTTTCTTTTTAGGTATATATATATGCATTAAGAGCAGAAAAAAAATCCCTCTAGGGTTAAAATAGATGATAACATTTATTGCTACACTTTTCTGTGATTTTCAAGTTTTCCACGTGTTCTGTACTACTGCTATAGGTAGAAAGAAACATTTAAACAAAACTGCCAACAGTGGAGGCAGCAAAGTTACAGAGTGAACCAAGGGGGAACCCGGTGCTCTGAGCTGGCCTGAGATGGGGCACGCCTAGCAGAGCAAGATATGGCTACTGACTATGTGATGACGGAGGCTCTTTCTTTCACACTCTCTGAACGTTCGCTGGAAAGAGGCGATATTCCTGTCAAATTTCTCCGCATGTCTTCCCAAAAACTCTCTCACATCTTCGATGGTTTTTAGGGAAAAGGAATCTGAAGATGTTGAAGGTTCTTCTGAAAAAGAGACTGAGGGTCAGGCTGGCTGAAGCTTTCACTGTTTCCACCAGGGCAAGTCCCACAATCCTTTGCCTTGCTCTTCTAGGGTCTGAGGCTCCATCTTCCACGGGAGGAGAGGAATGATCTTATTTCAACATCCTGCCTAAGAGCAGCCCAGTTACAGGACAACTGGGGTCCAGAGAGCCTGGTCCTCTTAGAGACAAAACCTCAGCTCCTTTGGGACCATGGACGTGACCCGTGAGGATCTGGTGAAGAAGTCCTGATTCCTGACAATAAGAGTCTCAGACAGCATTTGGCACATTAAATCTTACCTCAATTTCCTGGAGCACTGAAGAATTATTATCCATTAAAAATAATGAGATTCCAAAGAGGCACAGCAGTGAGGCTGGGTGGCTATAAGGTAGCCCTAAAGCTGAGGCCCAGAGACAAAGCCAGGGCTACCACTCTGCACAACTCCAGGGGGCGACACTGATGTCTACAGGTGTAACATCCAACAGATGCAACCATGCACAGCAGCCTAATCCATATCTCCTGAGCTCGAGTTGACTTTTTGATTAAGTTCTACGGGGAGTTATTGTAAACAGTTGCACGGGTTTCTAGTGGCCTCTTGAATATTTTATGGGATGTTTGTAACAGCTCTGTCAGGAGGAAATTCAACAAGCATGTTTCTCCAAATCAGGAGAAGTGGGGCTTTCTCCCAGAATACCTGAACTCTCTCTCTTTTCCAAAGGATGGGCTATACAGAGTATGCTGAAACCTTCTTCTTTTTCATTGTAGAAAGTCTCTTCGAAGAGAATGGGCACTGACAGAAGACAGGCGAAACCAGCTCCTAGTTTAATCCTGTTTCCTTGGATAAAGACATCCTGGAACAAGAGAGCCATCACTGCACCAGCAGCAGCCAGTGTGACCACCGACCTCTCAGCCAGCCCTGCCACTGCCCCGGCCCCCAACAATCTGGCACGTCACCCCACCTGCCTGCCCTCCCTCCAGGGTGGGTTTGTGGGGACACCAACCTTTCTAGTTTCCTGATCCTGAAATGCTTCCTTTCCTGCGTTCACCCTGTCCCTGGGACTACGTAGTACCCTGATCCTTTTCACATGTTGCAACAAGAAAGCATTAAGCTGCTCCTCGGAGCAGAAGAAAACCTGTACCCTCAGGGAAAGGTAAAAGAAGGCTCTCCTCTCTGAATAAGAGACCAGGATGACCGGTGCTGCAACGTGGAGGGGCCGGAGGATGCAAGCTGCATCCGCTGCACGGCTCACCACTGGGTCATGGCTGGGGTGCCTGGGAAGACCGGCCACAATGAGCCCGATGCCTCTGTTCTCCTGGTAGATTTGGGTACCACGAAGAGAACAAGTAAACTGACCAGTGACTGGCAGCTGTGGTGAGCAGATCCCTGGCAGGAAAACAGCAGCATACTCAGGAGGCATGGGGCTACGGTCCCCCCACCGAGCTGGTGTACTGGTACCCCCAACCCTGCCTCTGACCCTGTCCCTCCTCAACTCCCACAGCGCCCACAAGCCCAGCTGCAGGAGCATCACTGGTGGGGACCCCTGACCATGGGTCGGCTGAAGACCACAGCCAGTCCTCACTGGGGAATGGAACCTCCCCCTCTCAGAACCCATCTGCTTCCGCTTACAAAATGAGAAAATGCCTTCCCCAGAGTTAACACCAACGATGAGACAGGCCGGCGTCACGTGTCTCCTGACATGATACAGTGAAAGGGGTAAAGTGCCCTTCCGAGGCGTTCCACCAAAAACACACAACTGCGATCTCACCGCGGGGGAACGTCAGAGAAACCCACACGGCAGGAGATCGACAGAGCAAGACAAAAACATCGCAGTCATGAAAGACAGACACTGAGGAACTGTTCCCAAGGGGAGGAAACTAAAAAGACGAATACACTGCATGATCCTGGACCTGACAAAATAAGTTTTTGGGTTTGTTTTGTTTTTTGCTATAAAAGGATGTTACAGTTAGCACAGATTGCATAAGGACAGTATGCTGGAAAATCGTATTCTATCAGTGTCAAATTTTCTAAGTGTGATCGCTATGCTGCAGTTACATGGGAAATGCACAACGTTTTGGAGTAAAGGGACATGGTGTCTGCAACTTACTCTTCCTGAAAAAGGTTCAGAAAAAGTAATAGTGTGTGTGTGTGTGTGTGTGTAGACAGACAGATGGGGAGATAAAACAAATGTGGCAAAAATGCTAACAGTTGGTCAGTCTAGGGGAAGGGTATGTGAGAGTTCTCTGTACTTGACTGAAACCTTCCATAGGTTTGAGATGATTTCAAATCAAGAAGTTCTTCAACAATGAGAAAATCATCCATGACGTCCGGTCTGTGGTCAAGAAACTGACAAGCCTTCAAAGGCGCTGGGATAAGCAACTCTCCTTGACAGGGTCTCTCTGTCCCATGACAGCGGTGTCCCATGACTCCCCGACTCCCTGGCAGAAGCCCCAGGGGCTGAAGGAGAGGTGCCCGGCCCTCGCCTGCTCCGGGCCTCAGCCAGGGCCCTGCTCCCCACTGCCAGCTCCTCTTCCCTGACAGGCAGCAGGGCTGCTGTGGTGTCAAAGCTATCATGTAACAGAGACGTGAAAAGGGTGAGAAGCGGGATTCTCTCCCCTCCCCTGCTCCCACATGCTGAGTGAGTGGCCTTGGTTGACCCACCAGAAGTGAGTGAATACCTTGCCATTTAAGGTCTGAAAGTGTTCCTCCACCGGGATCAAAATGTAGGACTCAAACTGACAGGTAGACTGAACACTGCTTGACAGGCTTCCTTTGCAGGGTACTAAGATCTGCAAAAAAGAAAAAATTAGGGTGACTCTTAAACACATGTGTCAGTTACAACTTTAGCAGAACAGGATGCAGCCAAAGATGCTCCCGCTGGAACTGCTGTGGGGACCTGCTGGCAGAGAGGACACCTGGGGTCACTGGCCAAGGTGGCAGCAGCTGATCTGTTGTCATGGTGATGGAAGCTGAGGCTGCCCCCACCCCTGGGCAGAGGGAGGTGGCACAAGCCTCTTCCATCTCAGACCCCAGACTGGCCAGCTCACTCCCACACCGCTGGGCCCCTCCCCACAGCTACCCCGGGTGCCCCACTCTGTCCTCAACAGGACTGGGAATGATTCCAGATAAAGAAAGGATGGTTTGGAAAGTACAGAAAAGTGAACCTACAATGTCACACGTAATCCCACCGCCTGGGGGGTAAACACTGCACACTGAAGATAGTTTCCTGCCCATCTTTTTCCTACATTTTTTTAAGCCTAATTGTGATTACAGTTGATAAAATACAGGCCACAGAATCACTGCTGCTTATCGCAGGCTGCCACCTCCACCAGAGAGGGTGCCAGACTCTTATCTGTGGGGCCGGCTCAACCTGAAATGTGAAGTTTGGACCCACTGTGGCCACCACGCTGACCAGGCATCGGTTTCTCTGCTCAACACAGCAAAGGGAAGGAGCTAGACTCTCAACCTGCCTTCTGCCCCAGCAACCACACTAGGATCTGTGCTTGGCCCCGGGACTCGTGTTTAAGAGCAGTCTCTCATCCTTGTAACCCTGGAAACCCAGCATAGTGCCCGGCACGGTAGGAGATGCTGGATGTTTATCAGATGAATCCCTGTACTGAACAAATCCTGAGAACTGGGCTACAGGCCTCAGTGTCCTTAGTTGGGCTGCATAGATATTTACTTGAAAGTCAGTTCTTTGGAATGCGGAAGCCTGCTGCTAGGTTCCCAGGAACCCCATAATTAAAGGGCTCCGATAAAAGGAACGAATTTAATCTCCTTTTATAATCTTTCTTTTTCCTACAGGCAAATGAACCCACCCCCAGTCCACTTGGGGAACCTGGAGGACTTTCCCCCGATGCCCCCGGGACAAGAGCCCCAGGGGAGCAGCAGGCCTGTCTGGCCAGCTCTGCAGAAGCCACAGCGCATAATTAGCTGGATCGTTCTAAGAACAGGGTGACTATTAGAAGCAGGATGTGGGTGTCAGGGGCCTCTGGGATTGCACTCTGCGGAACATGGGGAAAAGGGCTTCCACCATCCAACCAGAGAGCGGATGATGGCAGAGGGTGCTGGCCTGGACGCGGGGGCAGCCCTGTCAGAGGAAGGTTTGGGAAGGAAGTCAAACTCGAGGAGGGGCTGGGGCAGGTTGCGGAGAAAACAGCCAACCTGCACCCTCGGCTGCCACACACACTACTGCATGAGGATGAGGGGGCCCATGAGCTCAGCTTGCAGGGAGAAAGAAGGCTGTGGGGCAGTTAACCCTTGGGATACACATGTTTCAATGTGGTGATTCCTACAGCACAGGGAACTACAGTCAGTACCTTGTAATGGCCTATAGTGAAAAAGAATATGAAAAGGAATATATATATATACACATATATATATATACACACATATATGTGTATACACACACACACACACACACACACGCCAATATGCTGTATACTAGAAATTAACACAACATTGTAAATCGACTGTACTTCAATAAAAAAATTAAAATTAAGAAATTAAAAAACATAAAATAAACATAAAAGTGGTGATTCCACATTTTCAGAGTCCAGTGAAGGACTCTTGACTTCCCAGGGCAGATTCAGGGGCTGCCAAACCTGGCTCAGTGGCCAAGCCCCATGGAAAGCAATTCGGCATTCACCTGCCAAGGCCACATGGATCCCTTAGAGGTGGCTGAGAGGACAAGCCCTCCTCTAGGGGCAACTGGAGTATTCTACTGTTTCATGCAACCAAGACATGGATGGAGCATTAGGACAGATTAGACAGGGATGAGCCGGAGCTCCCACCACACAGCCAACAGGGGGCAGGCTGAGCGGGGCAGCCTCCCTAGGCCCTTCCCACAGCTGACTTGTGCTGAGAAGGGGGCCTTACTGATTCTCGAGTCCACTGAACAAGGCCAAGGAAGGTCAGAAATCCAGCGCTGCCAAATGTGGGCCCCACTTGGCTCCTTGTGGATCTCAGGGGAGTCGGAGTAAGGGGCCTAGGGCACCCCTGGGAAGGCGGGGTGACGCCGTTTAAGAAGCATCTCCTGCTCCTCAGCGAACCCAAAAGGAATGTGTCCAAGATGCTGAAGTTCTTCTTCAAAATTGCCCTTTTACTAAAGTGAGCTTGTGTGGGATTCTACTACTTGCAGCTGGAAAAGCACCTACTGGGTGACAGGAGCCGGGCTCAGTGCTGGCAACACAGTGGGGAGCAAGACAGACAGGCCCTCCAGAGCCTCCTGAGAGAGAACAGCGTTCCACGGCGTGGCATTTTTACAAAGTGAGTGACAGTTACCAGTGATAACACACTCTGATCTAGACACCATTTTACAAGATATCAGAGAACCAAGATGGGAAAGAACTTTTTCCCAAATTAGCACAGGCCCTCCCAGTTAACAGGATGGCTTGGCACCCTGTACTTTTTCTCCATGACACTCACCACAATTACAATTAGTACGTTATTTACCCAGAACGTGACCATCTCTCCCGCTAGAATTTCAACTTCATGAGGGTGAAGACAGTGATGCGCAGTCACATTTTTGGCTGAAGCCCCAGCATCAGACATAGTACCTTGCAGAGAGCAGCACTTAACTCACTACTGTGAAATGAAGGGGTGGCAGGGAACACCTTCGGTGACCTTCATGAGATTTTAATTTTCTACTTTGGAAACAGCTGTATTCTCTCATTTTTTTTTAAATAATAAACTTTATGACTTCTAAAATCCAAAGTAAAAAAATTCTGGGAAAAAAAGATATTAATCACAAAACCAGTCATAAAACCCAGAAGGGACCTGGAGAAATCAGGCTTCTGACGGCAGAGGGGTGGACTGGGTAAATGTCAGCTCCCTGAGCTGAACTGACTTCTCCTTTGGTTCAAATCCTCGGCTGCATCACTTGGCAAGAGAGGTGGGAACACAAGTGTGAGAGAGAGGAGGACAACACACGAAAAGAGGCCCCGTCGCAGACGGGTGGCACAGGGCACCCAGCTCGCCGTGCCCTGAGGTGTGTAAATAAGACTCCCGCCAAGTGCACCAGCCTGGGAACCGGAACGACCTGCAGTGCGGGGCCTGCCCTCCCTCCAGCAGACGCCCCCACCAACAGACCACGGCTTCCCTACTGGTTCCTGTTCCTGGAGGCTTTGGAGGTTGTGACCTCTATTACAAAAGTTCTCACAGTTATTTCCCTTTAGAAAATGCCTTTAGAGGTGACACATGTGTGATCACACACTCCCTTATTCTACGGGAGTGCACACCCACCTCAGCAAACAAGGACATAGGAGGCCTCGAGGAGGAATACGATTTCTGCCCTCGAGAAGCCCTCCTGGTCAACATGGAAACAAGAGAAACAGAAGTGAATACTGTGAGGCCAGTGACAACAGGGGCTGGGAGTTCAGAGGAAAGATTACATTCTGGGCTGGTGAAGTCCCAGGAGGCTGCCTGGAGGAAGCAGCTCAGGGTGGTTCATACACTGAGTGTGGTCTGGGGCTTGCTGCACTGAGGTCTGTACCTGACTCCCTCTAAACTGAAGTCTACCATATTTCTGGCCTTGTCAGCACCGCTTGGTCCACGCCTGGTGGAGGAGGACAGCCCACAGGGTCAATGCACTTACAATGCCATGGGTCTGGGCCACCTTGTTGCACAAGTCAGGACGCCACTTTTGAAGAGCCAGATAGAAAGGATTTTTCAGGAGATCTTCATCATACAGAGCCATATGGACTTCAGATGGGGCCAAGCGAGTCTCCTGGAACAGGAGAGGGAAAAGCAATAAATGACCACTTTCAGATTGATCTAATGCATAAAAGTCTTGATCTGGAAATTTCTAAAAAGCATCCCTGACACAGTAGTATAATTCGACTCTATAGACCTAACACACCATCAGGAAAGCCTAAAGATAACCCACCAATTCCAGGATGACTTTTTTACTTTTAAATGTATAAATTATGTTCAAAACATCAAGTTGAATTCCAAGTGGCAAAAGTAAAAATGGCCATTTTTAGAACATCCTACATGACCAAAATTATGACATTTTAAAGCTATGCGTATGTTTTTAAGGAAACTTTTTTTTTGCTCTTTTTTTTTGGTGGGGGGAATAAATAGGTTTATTTATTTATTAATTTCTTTAAATGGAGGTACTGGGGATTGAACCCAGGACCTCATGCATGCTAAGCATGCACTCTGCCCCTGAGCTATACCTCCCCAATCCGCAAAAAGGAAATATTTTAAGCATACAGGAAAGTAGAGTAATCATGCAAACCTACTTGCCTCAGATTTTCTTTTCAGAAACCAAGCACATCAGAGTAGACTGGCTCCCCCAGGTGTCCCTCCCTGATGCCATTCTCTCTACCCCTTTCAGAGGCAACCACTATCCTCAAGTTGTTTGTATATCCTTCTAGCTTGTGCTTCTGTTCCTTTTACACTCATGTATCCATAAATAATACATCATTTTATGAGCTTCAAAATCTACATAAATCATATCACACTATAAGTAGTCTGGGACATACCCTTTTCAATCAACGTAATGTTTTCAAGTTCTATCCACGCTGATCCATACAGCTCTCATTCCTTCACTAATTTCTGCTGTGCGGTATATTTTAAGGGAACATAACAGAATTTATTTATCTAATACCCTACACTTAAAGTTGCTCCCACATTTTAAGTATTACAAACAATGCTGAAATGAACACGCCTCTACCCCTAGGTGTTCCTGGAGCACCTGTGCTACGAGAGGCACTGCAGGGCGCATCCACCTGCACGTCACCAGGATGCTGACAATGCTGGACCGCTTCCTACCTCCATGCAAAGTCCATGAGCAGTCCCCTTCCTCGTATCACATTCTAGCCAACACTTTAGTATTGTCAGGTGAGTTCATTTCTGCTGGTCTGAGTATGAACTAGTATTTTGCTATTTTTAACTTTCACTTCTCTGACTAATGAAGTGGAATATCATTTCCTTACATTCTGTAAATTATCTTTTCATGTCTTCTGACCACCTTTCTCATGGGTTGCTGGCCTTTTTCTTATGATTGGTAGTTCTTTATACACTGATACTAAAAGATATTGTAGAAGTCCTCTCCTAGTCTGTGACTTGACTCTTCATCTTTCCAAATGGGTGTTTTCAGAAAGAGAAGTGTTTCATTTTAATGCAGTTGAACTTGTCAATCTTTGCCTTACTGGTCAGTGCTTTTTGGATCTTAGGAAATCCTATCATTTTACCCCATTATAAACTGGTTTCACCATCCCCTACCATGAGAAGGTGAAGTCTACTTCCCCACCCCTTGAACCTGAGCCGGCCCCGGGACTTGCCTTAACCAACCAAGAGAGAGAATTGATGCTCCATGATTTCTGGGTGTCAGTCTCAAGACACCTTGCAGATTTCACCCTCATTCATTTGGGGAATGGAGAAGCCCATGGGGTGAAAGAACATGGCGGAAAAGAGAGGCCCAGGTGGTCCAGTGAGCACAGTCAGCCTGTCAGCTAAATGCAACCACACCAGGGAGCCCAGGTGAGACTAGCAGAACCATCCTGCCAGCCCACAGAATAGTAGCAAATAACAAACTGTTAACAGTTTTAAGCCATTAATTTTGGGACAGGCTTGTTATGCAGCGAAGGCTACCTGAAACCACATCATTTCCAACTCCAAGGCCACAGCATAGTTCCTGTAATTTCTAAGAATCTTACTGTTCTTCATTTTCAGGTATTCAATTCATTTTTATTTTTATACATGCTATAAATTGGGCATCTGATTTTTTTTTCCAAAGGTAAGCTGTCTTAGTCTGCTCAGGCTGTATAAAAAAATACCATAGATTGGGTGGCTTAAACAAGAAACATTTATTTCTCACAGTTTCAGAGGCTGGGAAGTCCAAAATCAAGGTACCAACAGATCTGGTTCTTGTTAAGGGCCCACTTCCTGGACTGCAGGGGGCCACCTTCTCGCTGTAGCCCCACATGGTGGAGAAAAAGTTCTCCTATCTCTTCCTCTTTTTATAAGGGCATTAATTCCAGCATGAGGGCCCCACCCCCATGACCTAATCTAACCCCAATTAGATTCCGAAGCCCCATTTCCAAATACCATCACATTAAGGATTCGGGCTTCAACATATGAATTTGGGTGGAGGTGGGGGACACACACACAAATATTCAGTTCATAGCATAAGCCAATGGCCCCAACATCTTTTTTTATACATTTTATCACTTTCACAGGAGCTGATAATGCTACCTTTGTTATACTCCAAGTTCCCACATACGTTTGGCTTATTTCTGGGCTCGACGGTTTCAATGGTCTTGATTAGTGCCATCCAACAGATTTATGTAAGAAATGCAATTAAATATACATTATGCATCATTACATATGTAATTTAAAATTTTCTAGCAGCCGAATTAAGAAACAGGTGAGATCAATTTTAATAAAACATTTGATTTATGTTAATATAGCCAAAATATTATATTTTCAACATGTGATCATGTGAATAATTTAAAATTATTAATGACATAGTTTACATTCTTTTTAATGCTACAACGTCTTCAAAATCTGATGTGTATTTTTCTTCTCAATTCATGCCAGCCTCATTTCAAGTGTTTAATAGCCACATGTGGCTAGTAGCTATTATATTGGACAGAGTAGGGCTAGAACATACTATTTTACATGACTATGGTTCCTAATAAGCATTGACATCTCATAGAAAAAATGGTCTCTCCCCTTGTTCTCCAAAATTGTCTGGTTATTCCTAATTCTTTATAATATCACATGAATTAGAATCAGCTTATCAATTCCATGAAAATTCCTGTTGGGATTTTTATTGGAACTGTACTAAATCTATGGACTGGAAAGTCAGCATCTTTGTAATAATGACTCTTATCATCCATAAACATGGTATGTCTTTCCACCTACATCTTCTTCTATATCCTCCAATTAAATTCTCCATAAAGATCATAGATCATGTATGTTTATTAAACATTATATTCTGTATACATTTGCTCCTGTTGTGCATAGGGCTTCCAGTGCCCCCGGTCTGCTCCCCTTACCGTACATCATGTGGTTCTACTGAACCAGAGATGAATATGAAAAATGGGCACAGAGAAGGAGTCAGAGTTCTAGCCATGTCATTCCACCTCTCTGAGCCTCCATCTCAGTCTATGCAACGGAGAATACAAATAAACAGCAGTCTCGTAGGATTCCAGTTTACGTGCTGCAGTCGCGATTTTTGCCACACCGCACACCAGTGTACCGCCACTTACTGCTAGCTCACATGGTGCCTTTACGAGAATCAGAAAAAGGCACCCATCTTCCCAGTGGGTACAGTCCCGTGCCAGGGCACGTGGCTTGGTAAGCAACTCATATGCTATGTATCAGCAGTTTGCCAATACAGCCCCTTCTCCAGGGAAGGGCACTCGTGCAATAAACAACCTGCACAACTGAACACAATGGCTCTGTTGTTAATGTTTGACACTTTCCTTTAAACATCCACTCCTTTTTTTTTTAAATGGTAAATTTTTGAAAAGTGATTTACTTATTTATCTAGTTTTTGTGGGGAGGAGGTAATTAGGTTCACTTGTTTATTTTTAGAGGAGGTACTGGGGATTGAACCTAGGACCTTGTGCATGCTAAGCGTGCACTCTACTGCTTAAGCCATACCCTCCCCTCCATCTACTCCTTTTTAAAATTTACTTTTAAAAGAATCCTTATTACTACTTTAAATGGAAAAACAGTACCACTTCCCATTAAGAACAGATCACCTTAAAATTAAAAATTATAAAACCAGTTGACATTTAAAACCTAGCTAGATGCTACTGCCTGCCAAAGGTTCTGAACTTGAGCCTGAAGCCTATTCTCTTCATTAAGAAGAGAAAATTAGCCACTATTAAAGAACATCAAATAAACTTATCCTTGATACAATCATATGAATAAAATATGTGTGAAAAACTGAATTACCTTCTCACTATCTAATATTCCAAAACGGCTCTTTGGGAAAACACCAGAACAGTATGTATAAATGCATTATGAATTTTATCCCTTATGGATAAAGGTAAAAACAGCCACCATTTGAGAGCATCCTTGGTCCAGCACTATGATAACTTCTATACATCCTCATCCCATTTTAATGCTCATAATAACTGTAGGTATCATAAGCCCTGTTTCACAGATGAAGAAACTGAAGGTCAGTTGGTCAACTCGAGGCTAGACAGTTGTTAGAATTTATTCCAACACCCATCCCTTTAACCACTATACTCATCACATAAAATGAATATGCCTGGATGAAGGGTTATTTCATGAGCCATGGACGCACAGATTCCACACTTCATTTCTCCAAAAGGAAAAGTCCCCATGACAGACAGCCCACAGGCTCCTCACCAAATTCCCTCAGTCTGTTCCAGTCTGAGCTGTTGAAGAAGGCCCCTGAGCTCCCAGCAAATCCTCTTAGGGAGAAGAGCCTAGCATGAAAATGGCTACGTATAATCCCTTCCTGGGCCCCAGCTCTGCAACAATTTTGGTATTTGAATGGTTGAATTCAATTATTACTGGAGCCCAGGGAATCCTTTCATACAGTCCCGACCAGAATAACTGGATAATTCTGCTGGGACAGAAGCACAAGAAAACAAAATTCTTCCTGGTTCCTGACACAGCTGGTTCTCCGTGACAGAGCGCAAAAGATAAGATGCCTTGGATAGGAACCACGTGAGAAACAGGATGCGATAAGGTCGGACTAAAGCTGAGAAGGGACACTCCTCCTGCTCCTCAGATAAGACGCTGGCAGAGCACCAACACTCCTGCCCTCAAGATGGAGGGGACGAGGGTAGGCTTTGATGCAGGAACTAAGGATCTGGCTGGGAAGCAAGGAATGTGCTCCAGGAGAGTTAAAAACAAACAAACAAACAAACCAGAACAGTGCTAGGAGAGGTAAGGACCACACAGAGAAGGGAGCAGCCAGGAGGGGGCTGGGGTGGGGAGTATGGAAAGCGTCCCTAGGAGGGACCACAGCAGAGCCAAAGGGTCAGGAGGTTCCTATGGGCACAGAAAACTCAACGGTAAACTTTTTTTGACCAGATGAGAAAGTGAGTTTCGAGAGATAACAAGAATCCAAACAGAGCAGGTCAGAGAGAGGCAGCAAGGGAAGCAAAGGGCCCTGAATGCCACGCCAAAACATTCAGTTCAAACGCATGAACTGTGTAAACACACGTGACTGTCAGCAAGCATGGCTGGTGAAGGGGACAGAGCTGGCTGTTTTTCAGTCCAAGTCACCTGCTTTCTCCTGGACATCAATCCCCTGGTTGCCAACAACTAAATCCTCTGTCGAGGAGTAGGGATTCAAAGAGCTCTGGCCAGCACTGTTCCCAATCTTTCTGTCCCAGTGTTAAAAATATGTTAATAATGCTTAATGCCAGAGTTGAAATCTCATATAGGCGTACATGTTTAAAAATACTTCAACACCCTGACAAGTTTACTTGTAGGAATGAGTTTTATATTTTAAAATAATATGCAAAGTAAACTGGAAAGATGTGTGAATCCTCATATAAACCTCCTTAAAAAAAAAAAAAAATTCCACCCTTGCCTGAGTGCAAATGATGGAATGATTTACAGACAATCCAGTGAAGTTAGTCAGAGAAACCAAATACCTCTGAACGTGAGTTATCTGAGGTTACTCTGAACAGGAGAGCTAAGCGAGGCCCGAAACCAGCACAGGGCATTTTAGGAGACAGTGTGCACACTCGTGGTTTTGTGGTCTTCAACCGTCCTGCCAGCCCGGATGAGTCGGGTGGTCAGGGACCGTCTGGTGACAGTGTGCAGCCTGGCTCAGCAGAATCTAACACAGGAAAGTCCGCGCCTCCCAGAGATGCCCTCCCTGCTGAAATCTCACTCCTGCCGTTCCGGGACCCTGACCAAAGACCCTGACCGGGCATAGTTTCCAACTGATAAGCCAAATCCTCCAGCTGGCTTAATTTGTGACTCAGAAGTAAAAGACAAAAATGGAAAACTTTCTGTGCATCTATGTTTAATACCAAATGGAAGCAATCTGATGATGTAATGTGTGGTATTACAGTCGCTCATGTGCTTCTGGCCTGTAACGTATATGGCTCCTGTCCATATGTCTCTCAAAGCTCTCCTTCAAAGCGCTTTGCAGCCTGGCTCGCTGCAGGCATGCAGTAACTGTGGGTCCACTTGAACAAAATGGTAATGAGGCGTCAGAGGAAGATCAGGCTCCCAGGGAGGGATCATCTCATTTTTCACAAGAGCTGGAAATCCACGGTCCATATGCAGGGAAGGGTGAGGGGCTGGCCCCAGGCGGTCATGCAGTCACTGGCAAAAAGCCAGAAACAAAGGGTGTGCTCAGAGCTCAGAGCTGGCTGAGCACAGTGATGGCTGGAATGTGGAGGGTCACAGGAGAGAAGACCTTAGGGCTGAAAGAAGGATGTGACCACCGAAGGAGCAGGGAAGTTTAGAGGAGCCCCTCGGAATGCCGCCCCATCACCCTGCTCTTGGAGTTGCCAGGGAGCCACCAGCAGCCACCTCCCTGTAGTATACTGGGAAGAAGGGCAGGAGCTCCAAGGATCACCTCTCAGTGGCTCCCAGATATGGAAGCAACCTCAGGACCAATCAGATCCGATTCTTTCGGTCTGAATCCTTTCTAGGTCTGGGATCTATCATCACATGGTCACATTCCCCTACTCCTCTAGGAAAGGAGAAAGTTATTAGATACCACCCTAACCCTGATAATTCGTAAACAGAGGGAGAGCCTCAACAGAAACACTAACAGAGCACAGACATGCGAAGAACAAAGCCCCAGCAGCTGCCCTCATGGGGGCAACACAGTCCAAGAACCATAAGAAGACACAACCAAGACTTCAACCCCACGCCCGGTGCAGACACTCCTGCGGTTCTCCCAGCAATCCTGCCAGGTGGGATTATTTCAGGTGACAGGCCAAGGTGAGGAGAGCTCACCCAAGGTGTCCACCCAACTTCAGAGCCCCAACTGCCTCCCTGCCACTAGGGCTAGTGAGAAGTATCTGTTTCTGTTCCCATCCTGCACTTCCCCCTCCAAGGTCCTGCCTCCTGCTGTCACGCAAACGTGTCCACCTAAAAGACAACAAAGTGGTCTTTCCAACACCGAGGTCTCTGCAGGATTCTTCAACGACTTCCCTTCTACTCTGTACCAGACGAACTCTCAACTTCTTTACTTGGCATGGAGGGCCTCTCCCTCCTGGCTTCCTGCCCACCTTTGCAGCCTTATCTCCCTCTGCTGTCCCCAAAGCTTCTCAAAGAGATGGACTCTCCTGCCTTCTTCCCATTTTGTCCTATAAAAACTACTCTTCCTCTGTCGAGGCCCCATTTGGCCCACAGGTGACTGAGACCCTCCACCCCAGAGAATGGCCAAGGGCCAGAGCACATCCTAGCCCTGGCCACAAACCACCGCCAAAAAAATCAGTTAAAGGACAGACTGCTGAGTGACTGTGAGCCCTGAACCCAGTGCTTTGGCCCCCAAGTCCGCCTCAACGCCAGGCCCAGCAAGATGGCCTGGAAACATAAATATCCTGCTAATATCCGCTGCTCTACCTAGGCCTGGGGAGGAAGAAGCATTGCTTTATCAAAATAGGAGCCTCTCTCCCGGAAATCCACAAACCTGGAAAATCCCAGCTCCCATGGCAAACTCGTAGTCCCTATATAGTCTCCCTGACCCTCATTCCCTTAATGTCCTAAATCTTCAGTTAAGACGCCCGACTTGCTCCCGTGGCCCTGCAAAGGCGGCGAGTTACCACGCTCCAGCACCTCTAGGGGCGGCCAAAGCGGCACCACCTTGCTCGAGCGCCTAAGGATAGTCCGTTTTCAACGAAAAGAACTGAACAGACACAGGCTCTGGAACACTCTGGTGCTTAAGAGTTTTCCGAAGTAATCTTTACCCAGCAGAAGCAGGAGACCCCGCCCCACGAGACGCAGGCAAGCAGGGATTCCCTCCTATCTCCCCCACGCCTTCATCACCCCGGGGACCATGACAGCCTGGCCCGAGGCTCCGGACTCCCGCTCACAACTTCCCCTCCAGCCGCCCGACCAGGCCTCCCTTAAACCACGGAGGCCACCCTGCCCACTGCCCCCAGGACTGAGCTCCCGGGATCCCGAACCTGATGACCTGCCCTGGAGCGGTGGGAGATCAGAGGACGCATTCTTCGCCAACCCCACCCCCTGCCCCGCAAACACACACGAGGGGCAGAGCGAGCCCGGCTGCGGACAGGAGCCGGAGAGCGAGGGTGGGGCAGTCCACCCGGCGATGGGCCGGGGCCTTGGGGGCCGCCCGGGGAGCGCCAGCACAGCCTGGGGCGCCGGCCGAAGAGAGGAAAGAGCCCCTCCCCCTTCCCGCTCCGCGGCCCCGCCCGGCCTCTGGGCCCCAAGGCGCAGCAGTCCCGAGGGAAGGGAGGTTCAAGAGGAGACAGAAAGGAGGACACTTACTTAAAACGCTACATAGTTTCACTCCCTGCCCTTTCCGGAGCGGCGGCGACACCTCCCGGGCCCTTGTTCAGACCTCAAGGCCCACCACCCCAGCGCGGCGGCTCTACTCCATCTCCTACCCCTACTCCGCCGTTGGGCGGAGCCGCGCCTCAAGGCCCCTTGTCAACCCAATGAGAGGCCGTCCTTAATCAGAGCGACAAGTGCGCAGAGCAATTATTGAGCCCACCCAGTCGGGGGTGGGGCTCAGGCGACGCACAGCACTTCCTACTCAGGCGGGACCAGCCCACAGCCACCGGCTGCGCGTGCCCGGAACGAGAGAGGGCGGGGCCTAGAGCAGATCCGACAAGAGGGGTGGGGTCCAAGCTCCGCAGCTGGAAAGCCTGCTGGACCAGGATGGGGAGATTTGGAAGCTGTCCCACTCCACGGATCGCCCTTTACTGCTCGCTTTGGAGGATGGAGATGCCCAGTCCTACGAGGCATACCACTCTCGTCGCTGGCAGGGTCCAAGAGTTAGAGTCCCTGGGTTCTGGCCCCTCCGCTTGCATGGACTTCGCGTGATCTAGGCCCCCTTTTTTATCTGAGCCTCAGTTTCCCTGTTCGTAAAATAGAGGAGGGTTGGATCTGCTGAGCGCTAATATTCCAGACTGTAATGGGATGCGGAGGAGGGGGAGATGGAGCCACACGTGACCTCCCCGCGCGGGGCCCCGCCTATCCCTGGTCCAGGGGATGGAAGCGCCCAGCGAGGACGGGCGGAGGTGGGCGGATCCTAAGAAACCCTACCCGGCCGCCTTTGGCAGCGGCTAAGGCGGAGCGCGCGGCTCCGCAGCCGGCTAGCCCTGGCGACGGCACCGGAGGAGGATGGGGACCACAACCCGAGATTCGCAGGTGGCCACCGTGGAGGGGAGGGCCGCCCAGAGACTCAGCTTGTGACTACGAGCGCACCTGGGGAGGATGGACGAGGGGACGGGAGACAGCTAATGGGGCTGCCTCTCCGCCCCCGGTCCGCAGAAGCGCACGTCGTGGGTCCCGAGCGGCTCTGTCGACCGCAGCGGTAGCGTCAAGCTCGTCTCGGGCTATGAGGAGTGCGTGAGCCGCCCGACCCGAGGACGCCGTCGGAGCTGGCTGCTTCCTGCTGCGCTGAGGGCGTGAAGCTAAGAGGGGTGCAGGCGTCCGGGCTGCGCGGGAGAGTGGCGACATGGCAAAGGAGGAGTGCAAGGCGCTCCTGGATGCGCTCAACAAGGCGACCGCATGCTACCACCACCTGGTGCTGACCATCGGCGGCTCCGCGGACTCGCAGAACCTGCGAGAGGAGCTGCAGAAGACGCGCCAGAAGGCGCAGGAGCTGGCGGTGGCCATCCGTGCCCGGCTGACGCCCCCGCTGCGCGACCGGGGCCTGGGCGCCGAGGAGCGCGCTGAGTTCGAGCGCCTCTGGGTGGCCTTTTCCGGCTGCCTGGAACTGCTGGAAGCCGACATGCGGCGCGCGCTGGCCCTGGGCACGGAGTTCCCGCTGCACGCGCCCAGGCGGCCACTTGTGCGCACGGGCGTGGAAGGCGGCGCTTCGGGCGTAGCGGCGCGCGCCCTGAGCGCCCGGAGCCTGCGGCACGAGGGGGAACGTGACTTCGACGTGGAAGACTTGCACCAGCTGGAGCGGGAGATCCTTAAGGTGGGCGAAATGATCCAGGACATGGAGATGAAGGTCAACGTGCCCCGCTGGACGGTGCAGGCCCGGCAGACGGCGGGTGCCGAGCTCCTGTCCAGCGCTAGCGCCGGCGTCTCTTCGGTGGGCGGTGTGTCCGTACAACAGCGCACGGGGCCTTGCGATCTGAGTAAGGCCCTGGCCGCCACCATCTTCAGCGCCGTGTTGCTGGCGGCTGTGGCCTTGGCCGTGTGCGTGGCGAAGCTGAGCTGACCCACACTCGACGGTCCCCCGCGGCCACCGCTCCCTCCCTGGAGGCACCCCTTTGGGAACGACCGCCACCGCCTGGACTTGGGATGGTAGTGGGATCTGGCATGTTTAAGGGAAGCGGTTCTAAAACCCTGTGTGTATATGTGTATGTGTATACGCGCATTTCAAGCACACATCTGCCTGGTTAGAACATGGCTTCCTCTTGCTGGCCCGGGAGGAGTTAATTTTGCGCGGGCCACCAGGGCATTACCGCTAATGTATGCAGAAGCTTTATCCCCTATTAATAGAAAACCGTCCACAGTGACCCGAGATTCCTCCGAGTTAATAGGTTACCGCCTGTGCTGCTGGGGCGTGTTTACACTGAGTCTGAGCTTGGTGCCCCCACCCCGTGCAGAGTGATTCCCATACTCTGCTTGGGGCAGTTTGGAAAAGAGGTTGAAGGGAAAATAAGTGAAAAGGTGGCTGTGTTTGACAGGGGGGGAGTGTGTGTGTGTTTGTGTGTGTGTGTGTGTGTGTTGGTTTTGTTTCGTGGGCAAGAAACAAATTGCAGTAAGAGGTAAGCAGTTTTTATAACCTTAATCCTTTGGGGCCTAATCTTAGGAGAGTGTGCAAATAGAAGTTCATGCAAAGTGCTTTCTTATAGCACACGAGTACACACTTCTGCGCACATTTGCCTATTGAAAAGGGCTCCGCCCAGTCAGCTAGGGAGGGGCGCAAGCTTTGGGAAGGGCCACAAGCTATCTAAACAGGCGCTTTCTCCTTGACAGGGGCTTATTTTTGTTCCAGAACTAGACCAGAGTTTTTGATCCTCCTTTGGGGGAGGGCCGGGGAATCCTCTTTGGAGCCCTTAATCCTGTCTATCCCTTAGAATTTGCTTGCTGGCCAGTAGGAGAGCTGGCTTTGGAGGGATCTGCACAGCTCCCTGACCCTGACACTGCCCCCTGAGAGGATCAAGTGGCATCACTGGACACATAGGTTTTGAGCCAATTAGCCCTGAGACTGGGTTGGAATGTAGCAATTTTAACTTTGAATTTAAGAAGCATTTTTTTAAATAATCATCATTTGAAAGAAAAATCACATGACCACATTGTGTGCTATCAAAGATGGGGTTTTTTTTTAACATTTTTAAATTTATAATCATTTTACAATGTTGTGTCAAATTCCAGTGTAGAGCACAATTTTTCAGTTATACATGAACATATATATATTCATTGTCACATTTTTTTCTCTGTGAGCTACCATAAAAAGATGGTTTTTTAAATAAAGGACATTTGGCCAGGAATTCATACTGGTGCCAATGAGTCAAACATAGTGTCTTCACTTATGTACTTAGGTTACTAAACATACATCTGCATTTTTAAAAATCGATCTTAAGGCAGGAGATCATAGCATAAATTACTGGAACCACAGACGTAGATGACAGACGTCAAGTGACCTCAGCCTCTTGTGGGCAATAAATCAGGAAATGTGGAAAACACCTTAGGTCCCAGGCAGGAATTTGCCTGAATAGCACCATCACCTCCTACCTGTGGTCCAGAGAGCGCATTGTTGGGGAAGAAGAGCTCAGAAAACAGATGCATTTAACTCTAAATGTAACTTGGGATGAAACCTAGAGATTGATTGCTGAAAAGTGATAAAGAATTTCTATTTTTCCTCTGTTACCTGAGAAGAGAAAAATGGGACCAGAAGGGAACTGGCAGTTTTTCACAAGGGCAGTTTGGAGGCCATGGGGCAGAAGCAATTAGGAGCAGTAGTGCTGTCTGGGCACCCAGTCCTAAGGGGCACCCCCCCCCAGCATCATTTGCCCACTCCTCCTCCACCTCAGCACACACATTCCAGTCCTATGGATAATGAAAGCACAGAATCTGTCTTTGATAATGGTTTTAAAAGACCCACAAAGTCTTAAACTGATTAAAAGTTCTACAACAATATCTAATAAAAGGAACTCCTTCTGCCTCAGCCAGTCTGGGTGACTCTAAATTGGGCCATGTCAAACTTCTTTTTGCACCTGCCTTCCCAAGGTACCTTCAGAAATGACATAGAAAGGTTTCTAACTCCCGGCTCCCTCATCCTACACACAACACAACATGGAATTGCTGTCACCTTCCCCAAAGTCTCATCTCTCTCAGTCAAGAGAAGGCTGGGGCATATTGTGACCCAGTGTTGGAAAATATCCCTAAAAACCAAGCCCTAAATATTTTCCTTACGTTTCTAAGACTGTGACTCCCTGTTCTTATCAAGGTGTTTTTGTTCGTGAAAAAAACAATTGTCCATCAGAACATATTAGAAAAACAACCCACCAGAAGTCGTGTAATCCATAGGGAGCAGTTGGGACACACAAATGTCTTTGTTTTCACTCTTCCCAATCACTTGGCAGAGCCTTGGATTATTTACTTATATGTGAGATCACATGTGTACCTGATTCTGGGAGTCCTCTGCTCATGGAAATTAGTGATAAAATGTTGCACACACATACACACAAGGCTGAATTACAATACACGTATTTATCCTATGGACCTGCTAACCTAAACAACTCTTGGAAAATTTTAGGCATTAGTAGTATTTGGCATTATGTGGAGGTGTAACATTGCGTACTAGAACTTTTGCTATATTATGTGAGCAAAATCACTTTTGGCTTGAGTAACCATAGAGTAATCTCTAACAATATCTCTCTGTTCTCACTTCTATAAATAATTCCAGAGGTTGTTTTCTGGTAGAAACCTCATTCAATTTAGATGTTTGATATCAAAGTCATTAATTTTCTAAAACTATTTGATATGATCTTATACCATGATACAAGTGATTTTAAAAAGTTCCAAATGTTTAATATAGGGTATATATGATGTGGTCATCGTTAGAATGTACTTTTCTACAAGCTAAAGGCTAGATCTTTACCTCAAAAGTTAAGTGCTATTATAAATCTCTTGTAAATACCTGTAAAGAGAAAATCTTGGCTTCTCTTCTGGGAAAATAGCACAGCTTTATCTGATTCTGAGATGAAAACTTGGAAGGTCAAGGCATTTATCATGGGAACTTTCAACTATTGTCATTAGGGGGAAAAAAAAAAGAAAAACTTAATGTTTGTAGAAGAAAGAAATGCCTGGCAAATTCTTTTTTATGTGCTCTAAGAATGTATGCTTTTAAATACCACAAGGGAAAATATTTTTGGTAAGTCAGGTTAGAGAAGAAACTTCCTGTTTGACCTGTTTTATAGTAAGCGCTGTGAAGACGTGCAATGTTGCATGACTAAGAAGCAATTTTGGTTGAAGGGAGTTCTGGTTTGCATTAGGAACCTGATAGTGGTACATTTTCCTTTTCAGTATGCAGGTTGATGCAGTTTTAGCTACACAGTTGCTTTTCAGAGTGCAGTTCTCTGTTCGGTAATGAATGGTTGTTAAGGGTGAGCCAGCCCCATAGTGTGAGCGATGTATGTCAGCCTGAGAAATAAAAGCAGTGGAGGACTCAAACCTCTGTGTTCCTTTGGGGAGAGCGTCCTCCAGCAAGCCAGGACCAGCTGTGATGGCAGAGGCTCTGCTATTCTCTCCAAGTACCTCAGACAAGTCACTGACCTCCCTGTGCTTCACTTGCCTCATTTGTGAAATGGGGGAGGGGGGTTTCCTGACTGATTAACTCAAAAGTTCTCTTCCAGAGCTTTTAACAGAATGCAATTAAACAAGAAAGGTTATTTTGTTTGGATTGGGCGGGGAGGGGCTGTTACTGTTGGTTTTCGTACAAACTGAAATCAAATCTGACAATTCGGAGGTTGTTGTCTAAAATTAATCTGTTGGTAAAATTCCATATGAATTTTAAAAACCAGGATGAACTAAGCTTACTGTGATTTTGGTCCATCTCAGAATTAGTGGCTGGGGTTAAAAGCAAATTTGTGCAAATGCTACTTATTTATTAGTATTTAAAAGAGATTAAGAATTTAAATTCAGACTCTTAAGTCTGAGTCCAAGAAAGCCTAGTGTGTATTAAACAATTTGTTTTACCCAAGCAATCTAAACTGACTCGGGTAAATTACAGATGTGAAATCATGTCATTTGTCATGGAGGCTGGGAAAATCCTATTCTGTACGCAGCCTGGTACCCTCAGAACTATAACTTCATTGGCTGTCTGATGTTGGGAAACTACCACAGCATGGGTTGTTGTGTATGTGGCATCAGTTCTTAGTTGGAATTGAGGGCTTCACGTCTGCTGTTTGAATGATGCTTCTAACCGAAATGGTTATTAATAAATAACAAATCAAAGATAAAATGCAGCATTTATAACTTAGTTGGAAAAGGCAGCGTCAAATGATTCAGCTATCAACTACTACGGTTTTTTTTAAATGTTCTGAACCTTCTTCGTGCACATTTGAATTGAAATAAATGTCCTAGTAACATATCTACCCTTCACAGATTTAATTATTTAGAGATGTTCAGAAATACTCCAGGATTATAAATCTCCAAGTGCTTTTCTACAATACAATTATAGTCATCTTTTAATGCAAGATGGAATCTGGGAAGAAAGTAAGTCTCCACATGAGCCATCTTTGTGGTCAACATAGACCAAAGTCATGTTCAAGTACTATTTCCTTGGCTGTTAGGAACTGACCAAAGGTGCAGGGACTGGCCACATGCTGCCGACCTGTGTCCTTCAGGACAAGATGGATTTCTGGAAAAGCATTCCTCTCTTTGATTTACTTTTCATCTCATTCCACAGAGGATTCTGGGTTTTCACTGTAGTACTGTGAGATCTTGGGCATCCTTCTTTGGTGTTTCAGTTTAGAATTGTATAACCTTAAGGCTTATATGACAAAGGTAAATAAGCCAAATGAGAACTCCTGTTGGCAAAATGATTTTTAAGAGCCCTTTTAATATGCTGTTATCCAAAAGTAAATGTGAATGTCTTTTGTCTGCAGGTATGTTAGGCATATAGAAAAGAGCTATGAGGAAATACACAGACGTGAACGTGTTTAAGGTGGTGGTGGGATTATGAATGATATTTTTCAATATATTCTTATTTCATATTGTTATATTGTTTTTACAGTAAAAGTTTGAATGCTCTTACCATCTAGAAAATGCTGTTGTTATTCAAGTGTAAAGTTTAACAGTTAGGGTCTCAATTATAAGGACCAATTTCAGAACCTTCACCCCAAAGACAAAGCAAAACACTTTTGGAATCTTAACCCCAGGTAATGAGAAGCATGTTTTCAAATGCTTCAAAGCATTTCAAAGACAGAATAGTATCCAGGTTAAGAGTACTGACTATAGAATACGGTATACCTGACTTCAGATCTGATCTCATTAAATAAGTTCTTTAATCTCCCTGACCTCAATTTCCTTATCCTTACAAGGGAAGTAATAATCAAGTAGACTTCATAGGGATATTGAGCTAAGACTTTGTTCAGGCACAGGGCTCAATAAATGTTGGCTGCCACTGCTGTGATTATAATAAGAGTTGAGAAGTCCTAAAATTGGGTGCCTGGGCAAAAGAAGCAATACATATGAAACATAAACTTTCTGTAACTTAGGTTAAGTCTGCTAAAATTCAATCTGAAGATTAAAACTAGGTACAAATATCAAATGAGAGAAAGTGTGTAATAAAAGGGTCAAGGTTACAGAGGGAAATTCAGGTTGATCTAGAAACTGGAATCTGTACACTTTTTTAAGTCAAATTTATTAAGGTAAAATTTAAATACAGTAATATTCAGCCTTCCTAGGTGTGCGGTTCTGAGTTTTGACAAATGTATACAATCATGTAACCATCACTGCAATCAAGATATAGAATGTTTTCATCACCACTCCAAAGTTCCCCCATGTCCCTGGAAGACAGTCCTTTCCTCTCACCCAGAATCCTGCAACCACTGATCTGATTTCTTTCCCTATACTTTTGCCTTCTTTAAAAAGGCACATAAATGGAATAAACAGGTTTTTTTTTTTTTTTTGAGAAAACAATGTTGGGAACCTTTTTAAAATGCTTCTAAGAAACATTTTGAGAAATCATTTTTATATGGTGATTCCTGGGACACTGGATGTTACTGGTCCTTTATAGGTGAATTTTGTTTAACTGCAGTGGCATGGCTTAATTTCTAGGCAGGTTGAACAAACTCTCCTCCTACTGTTGATTCTCCAAGCTGAAGTCATCTCTCCCTATGGCTAGCCCTGCATTCTCTTCCTTTCCTTTTCAACTGAAAAACCCAATAAATTAAGTACCAGAAATGAATCTGGATTCACTGAATTAGAGATTGAAAGCAAAGCCTTCTTGGAGCTATGGGTGAGAAGCGCCATGACGTGTTCGAAAAGTTTTTTTTTTTTTTTCAGGATTATGCATGTTCTGATAAATGAAATAAGGGTATTTCTTATTGTAAGGACAGCTAGGGAGGACCCACTGAACATAAGAACGAGGAGTCAAGTGTCCTTACCTATGAAGCAACCGTTGTCATAAACAAAATGACTCATGCCATGTGATCAAGGGGCACCTGGTAAGGCGTAGGTAGCTGGCACTGTGTCCCTGGCAGAATAGGACTGGGCAGGGCACTCAGAGGACATGCTGATAGGTTTGGAGACAGATTCCAGCACTTGTCACACATGTGACCTTAAATCACAGTGAACTGTTTTCATATCTCTTGCCCATTTTCTACACAATTGCAAGGTTTTTTTTCTCAATTTTTTTCTACTCAATCCTTTGTAACAGGCATCACAGAGAATTTTTCCAATATATCGTATCTTAGACTTTCTTATGGTATCTTTTGTCATAATAAAGTTATAAATATGAAGAATGTGTCAAATTGAACAATCATTTCCCTTATTGCTTCTAGATTTTGAGTCAAAGAGTATAGAGGAATTTACCTGTTTTCTTCTAATGCTTAGATAGCTTCATTTTTTATTCACTGTGGTAGCCAGCTTCCAAGATGACCACCAATGATCCCCACTTCCCAGTATTTTCATGCAGTCCCCTCCCACACAGAATAGAGCGGACCAGTGTGTAACAATAGGATATTGTGGAAATGAGTGTGACTTCTGAGGCTAAGTCAGAAAAGACATCATGGCTTCTTCCTTCCTCTCTCTTGGATCTTTCTCTCCGGGTAAGTTAAATGCCAAGACTCCAAAGACATCCAAGGAGCCCTATGGAGAGGCCAACGCTGTGAGGAACTGAGGCCTCTGGGCAACAGCCAAAAGGAAATACAGCCAATATTTTATAACTATAAAGGGAGTATAACATTTAAAAATTGTGAATCACTATATTGTACCCCTGTAACATACAATATTGTACAGCAACTATATTTCAATTTAAAAAATTCTCACATGGAAGTGAAAATTATCAAATGGACCCAAGATGCTTAAGGTGGTCTCAGGTGTCCTGACAATAACAGGTGTCCAGAACACAAGACAGGAACTTGTCTGGGGAGCAGGGATTCCAGGAAGACCCTTTCATACTCAGGCTGTGCAGTGGGAAATTTATAATTTGGCACCTGGTTCATCCATCAGTTTCTCATTGGTGGGGTTCATGTGAGCCTGTAAAGCTCGGACCCCCACCCCTACCCCCGCCAAAGGAAACAAACTCTCTTGTCCATCCATGGTTTAATGGAGAAAGTCCTAATCCTTAGGTTTGGCTGGGTAGGCGTCACCAGGTCTAGGTTTGCATCGCACTGTTACCTCGATAGATCATTGTGTGACCCTAAGCATTCTTGCTCTTGGCCTGAGAGTCCTGTGTGGGGCTGATGCGTCCCCCCTAGCAAGAGGCTGTGCTAGCCCTTGTCCCGCGAGACCTGGCTGGGAACAAGGGCACTCGAGGCGGTGCTTCCTGGCGCTGGCGCCACACCCCCGCTACAGGCAGGCGCCGGTGAAGGCCAAACAGCCCGGGTTCACCGATCGCCAGAGCGCGCGTCGCCCAGAGTTCACCAGCAGGACCCAGGCCTCTGTCTTCAAGCCCCAGGAGAGCTCCAGCCGCGCCAGAACCGGAGTCCGGAAGCAGCGTGCTGCCGCCCGCGATGAGCGGCCCCCTGCGGCCGGGCCCGAGCGGCTGGCGCCGGGCGGCTACCTTGGTGCTGGCGGCGGGCTGGACGCGCCCGGTCCCCGCCGCCCCATCGCGGCCCCTGCCGCCCCCCGAGGGCTTCCGGCTGCTGCTGCTGCAGCGCTCCGAGCGCCAAGGGTTCTTGCCCGGGGCGCAGGTCTTCCCGGGCGGGGTGCTGGACGCGGCAGACCGCTCGGCCGACTGGCTGCGCCTCTTCGCGCCACACCACCAGCCGCCCCGCTTCGGCCTGGGCCCCGCGCGGACGCGACGCGCCGCCTTCCCGGCGCTGCCCGACGCCTGGCCCAGAGCCGGGGACACCGCGTCGCTGCCGGATGACGTTGCCTTCCGCATCTGCGCCATCCGCGAGGCCTTCGAGGAGGCGGGCGTGCTGCTGCTGCGGCCCCGGGGCCCCCTGCCCGCCGCGCGTGAGCCCGGCCGCGTTCTCGAGCCTCCGCCGGGCCTGGGCGACTGGCGCGCCCGCGTCCGCCGCGACCCGCAGCACTTCCTGCGCCTGTGCGCGCACCTCGACTGCACTCCCGACATCTGGGCGCTGCACGACTGGAGCGCCTGGCTCACGCCCTTCTCGCGCAAAGGCGGCCGCCGCTTCGAGACGACCTTCTTCCTGTGCTGCCTGCGCGAGCCGCCGCCGGTCTTCCCGGACCTGGTGGAGGTGGTGGACTGCCAGGTAGGGCGTCCTCACGGCGCAGAGGGGGGACCCCGGCCGGCGGCCCAGGCCCACCCGGAGCCTCCCGATGGGCAGAATCCAGAGAGGGTCATTAGCTTGCTCAGGGCCCTACAGCCAATGAGTGGCTGAGCGGGCATGGGACCCAGGCGGTCCAGCAGCAGCCACCGGCCCAGCAGGCCAAGGCCGTGACTTGGGTGAACTGCTCTGCTTTTCCCGGCTTCCCAGGCCCAGAGCCTCGACTGTATCTCATCGCCCCACGCGGTTTCTCCAGCGGGCTGCCCCTCGAGATCCCAGGAGCTGCGCTGGTGCTGATCAGATAGCAGGCTCCTTCCTAATAAGCACTTTACATGCATTAACTCCTTTCATCTCCCACAGCAGTTTAATTGTTTCCGCAGAGGACGTAGTTGATACAATTTCAATCTCTTTAAATTTGAGACTTGTTTTATGGCCACGAGTATGGTCTGTCTTGGTGACTGATTCCTCTGCACCTGAAAAGAATATGTATTTGGCCGTGTTTGATGGAGTGTTTGTAAACATGTCAGTTGGGTTATGTTCCTTGATAGTGTCCTCAGGCCTTTCATATCCTTTACCTGTTCCATCCAGTACTGAGAGGAATGCTGAAATCTCCAGAGAGTAACTGTGGATTTGTCTTTTTCTCTTTTCAGTTCTATCAGGTTTTGCTTCATCTGTTTTGAAGCTCCCTTGTAAGCTTGATGGATTGAGCCTTTGGTTATTAGGAAATATTCTTCTATATCTCTTGCAGTGTTCCTTCTTGTGAAATCTGAACTTTACTCTGGTCCTCATCTTGTCACTCTTTCATTTGATTAGCAAAAGCATAGCGTATCTTTTTCCATTCTTTACTTTTGACCTCTATCTTTATATTTTAAGTATGTTTCTTCTAGGCAGCATATAGTCTTGCTTTTTAATCCAACATGACAATTTCTGCCTTTAACTGGAGTGTTTAGATCATGTATATACAATGTTGTCAGTAAGGTTACATTCAAATCTACCATCTTGCTGTTAGTTTTATCTGTCCCCTCTATTCTTTGCACTGTCTTTCTTTTCCTGACTTCTTTCAGATTATTTGAGTATTTTTAGGAATCTGTTTTGTCTTCATATTGACTTATTAACTCTACTTTGTGGTTGTTTAGGGTTTGCAGTATACATTATTCACTTCATGTGCAGTGTCAGAACTTTAAAACAATATACTTCCATGTCTCCTCTCCTGTCATTTATGCTTTTGTTGTCCTATATTTATTTCTGTTATACATTTTCCAGTACAGTCTGATTGTTTTTGCTTTAAACAATCTGTTAAAGACTGTGAAAATGAGGAGGAAATGTCTTTTATATTTACCTAAATATATACCATTCTTAGCACTCTTCATTCTTTTGTGTAGATTTAAGTCTGTGTCTGGTATCTTTCTGCCTAAAGAACTTCCTCGAATATGTCTTTTTTTCAGATCTTCTGACAATGAATCATCTAAGTTTTATCTGAAAATACTTTTAATTTGCTTTTTTTTAAAGATATTTTGGCTGGGTATGAAATTCAATATAAATTAACAGGTTTTCTTTTTTTGTCAGTACTTAAAGATGTTGCTTCATTATTTTCTGATTAGCACAGTCTTCTGTTGAGAAGTCTGCTTTGTTTCTTCGAGTTTTATTGAGATATACTTGACATACAGCATTGTATAAGTTTAAGGTGTACAGCATAATAATTTGACTTACATATATCATGACTTGATGACCACAGTAAGTTTAGTGAACATCCCTCATCTCATATAGATATAAAATTAAAGAAAAAAAAGTCTGCTTTTAACTCTCTGTTCCTCTCTGCATAATGTGTGTTTGTGTTTTTGGTGTGTGGCTACTTTAAATATTTCCTTTTATTGTTGGTGTTCAGTGATTTGATTGCAATGTGAATGGTTTTCTTTTTGTTTTGTTAGTAATTATTTGTTTCTTCAAATGTTTTTCACCTCTCCCTATTTTCTGGGACTCCAATTACATGTATGTTGGACTATTTGATATTGTTCCATAAGTCACTGGTGCCTTGTTCATCTTTTTTCAATATTTTTTCCTCTTTGTGCTTTATTTTGAATAGATTCTGTTGTTATGTTTTCAAGTTTTCTCCCTTTTCTTATATAGTGTCTAATCTGCTGTAAATACTGTTCAGTGTATTTTTTATCTCTAGAAGTTCTACTTAGTTCTTTTAAAATTCTTTCTCTCATCATGTTTGTATTTTCCTTTACACCTTTGAGCCAACGGGACATACTTGTAACAGTGATTTTTAAGGTCCTTTTCTGCTAATTCCATCTTCTCTGTAATTTCTGGGTGTGTCTCTATTGACTGATTTTTCTTCTAGTTATAGGGCACATTTTTCTGCTTTGTCATACATAGGTCTTATAGTTTTTGATTGGACATTGTTATTTTCAGGTGTGATTTTGTCCTGTTCCCTTAAAGACTTTTCCTGGCAGGAAGTTAAGTTATTGCAAGTTAACTTGCCTTTTGAGGTTTGTTTTTTAAGTGGTTTTAGAGTAGGTCTATAGAAGCTGTTATTCTCGGGCTAATTTAGCTGCACCTAGAATGTATGACCCTCTGGGGTCTTCTGAATACCTCTTATATTCAACAAGGTAGCTCCATTGTGGTTGGAGAGAATTTGAAAACGTCCTGGCCCTAGGTGAGCCCTGGGAATCGTTAGTCTTAAAGCTCTCAGATAATTGTTCTTTTCTCAGGAATCATTGTTTTCCAGTGTCATGTGGTTTCACCTTATCCATGTATTGATTCGTGTTTATAAAGACTTAAGGGCACCCTTTACAGATTTCTGGAGCTCTGCTGTGCAGATCCCTCCTCTCAGGTACATTGCTTTCTCAGTCTATGCTGTATAGGCCTTCCCAAACTCTGATCTCTGTCTCCCCAAGTCAGTGAGAATCCTATGCTCTATGATTAGCTTCTCTCTCCTTGTGCAGCAGTCTGGGGATTACCTTTAGGCAGAAAGCTTGGGCATTGGTGGTATTCACCTCATTGGTTTTTACCTTCTCACAAATCATAATTCTGCATTTTTCAGCATCTGAAAATGGTGATTTCATAGCATTTGTCTGCTTCTCTGTTTACATTATGTTGGGCAAAGGTAATTCTAGCATAAGGTTCCAAGAAATGATTATGAACCTGGCCTATGCTAGTGGTTCTCAACAGGGTATGCTTTGCTCATCCCAGCCTAAGGTACATTTGGCGATGTCAGGAGACATTCTTGGTTGTCACAACTCGGACTTCTACTGGCTTCCCTTGGGTGGAGTCCAGGGATGCTGATAAACATCCTCAGTGCACGGGACCACCCTCCCCCCTCCCCTCCCCCCCACCGCCCTAACAGAGTAATCTGGCCTAAAGTGTCAATACTGCTGAGGTTCAGAAACTGAGGGGAAACGGTGGAATTCAGAGCCAGCTCCCTCCCCTTGCCCCAAGTTTGAAGCCCAGATTTTTTTAGTTACAGGAGCTTCCTGAGTTTCCTCATCTGTAAAATGAGAGTGTGCAGGGCTGTCCTAAGGATTGGAAATATTTTATGTAAAGTATTTTGAGCAATGTTTTCCTAATAACAAGTACCCAACACACAGTAAGTTATTTAAGTTATTTTAACCTACAGTCTGGACTAACCTGAACAGGTTGAGTGGGTTGATGCCTGTTTATCTTCATTGTTATCACTGAACCCATGTGGGACTGACAAAGCAGAATGCTTTGTAAATAACTTAGGGATTGGGTGGTCCTTTGAGGCCCAAGCTTTGTTTTTCAAAATGTATCCTTGGCCAACTTCAGAATAATCCAAGGCGCTTGTTAAACATAGATTGCTGGGCGCCATGGACCGAAGATTTAACAGGCTTCTCAGGGGATGTTTAAGCACATACAAGCTTGTAAACCTTTGGCCTATAGGTATTCAAGGCAATCAGTTTCAACTCCCTGGTTTGGGATGTGAAAATCAATTTTCCCAGTGTAAATGGATATTTAGTGAACTAGTCAAAGAAAGCCCTTTTGGGGTTATCCCATATTCGTTGAATCAGCTCTTTATCTAAATGTGTGTGGAAGGCAGGCTTGGGAAAGGGCAGGTCATAGCAGTGAGTCCACTTCAGTTAAATGGATAAAGTTGCCTGGTTAATACCCTGCAGATGTTACACTCCTAGGACTACAGACTGAGTCGTGCCTCTTGACCTTCCTGAAAGCATCTCATGCCCCTGACTCTTTACCTTCATTGTAATACGTGGCACACATCATGTTACATTTTGGTTGCTGAAGGGCCCTTTGGGGCCTGAGAGAGCGTTGTCTTATCCACCATCGAATCCTCAGGGCCTAGTCAAGGTCCCCATGGATGGGAGGAATGAATGGGCACTAAATTCTCAATCTGCTATCATGAGTTTACACTTCGGTCTTCCTTCGGGAGTGACCAGACCACCTTGCCTTCTCAGCGTCGCCTGCCTGTTGTGCTGAACACTCCCCCACATCAGCCCTTGGTGATCTCTCCTGGTTTACTTACTAGTTCTCAGAATCATTGTCCCAATAATCCACCTCTGAAGGGAATCAGCCTAGCTTTTTTCACCGAATCCTTTCATGTTGTTTCAGAGGAATCTTCAGTCAGATCTTAGGTACTGACCTAAGGATCTTAAATCTTGATTGTCTCTGGGATAAACCTCAGGAAACCCTACCTTTGTCTTCCACAGTGGTCATCGCCATCAGAGGCAACCGAAAGTTTCACATCAAAAGAAATTTGGTTTGCACCCCCACAGTTCTACGAAATAAGAAGACTGGAAAACTTCGCCTCTCTCTCTGACTTGCACAAGTTTTGCTTGGATCATGAATTAGAAGAGGTGGAGAGATGGATGCCGATCACATTAGTAACTGCTGATGGGATGATGCATCTCTTACCAGGTAAATCAGCGAAGCATCAGTGTTCTTGTTAGCATTCACATTTAATGCTCTGGGCCGAATGGCAGTATTGCCCCACACAGAGACATGAATTACATTCTGCGTTGTACACACTACAGAGGTGCTAATTAAATAAGGTCAAGGTCAACAAAACATCCATATTATTTGTTGTAGACAGAAATTCTGGGTATTTTACATACACTTATGTAAGTATATTTCCTAGACATTGACAAAGTTCTTTCTCATATATTATCTCACCTTTTTACAGTTTAGTTTTGAATGATGAGAACTTGTAATGCATTAGAGAGTTTGTTGTTGGTCAGTTCTTGTTGAGTAAGAACAGGAGAGAAGTTTTGTGACAGCTTAGAGTGGAGTTTTGTGACCTGTCTTACTTATGGGTACTTGTCTTCAGTTCTCAGAACTGTGATTATTTGTTACTTATTCTATAGTGGGACAACTTAGCAGTTTTGATGTGTAAATCATAATTTCTCTAATTTAACCTTACAATGGTTAGAGCAGCCCACATTGAAACACCAAAAATATATGGATGTCAAGGCCAACATTAATATTGACTGGGGTAAAGAGAGTCATGAACTAATATAAAAAATTATAGTTTATGATAAAAAAATACCAGTCATAAATATTCATGTGCCCAAAGAAAATTCTTGGCTGGAAAATTGGGAGCTGGGGAGGGTGAGAGGGGTGGTATTAAAAAACACAAAGAAATTGAGGTACTCTCATAAAATTAGGATTATTTAACAACCATCTCAGTTCTAAACATGTGAAATAGATAAAAATACTGATTTACATGTTAATATATTGGAATGTTTTATAAAATAACACTGGAATTAAATTACTATTTTTCAGGAGATGAGATGTACTTAGAAGATTCAAACTTTTTAGAAAATCTTATGTCCACTGAAAAAAAGAATGCCGAAATCATGAAGGAAGGGAAGAAGTTTCACCGAGTAGTGATTTACAGTCGTCATGATTATAACATCCACGTGACTGTTCAGTCAAAGCATAAACACGTTTATCCTAAGAACTACGTAGTAAGTAAGAGCCGTTTGTAGAGAACTGCTTCTTTGTACGCTGGCCTACCTGAGGTTGTCCTCACGACAAATGAGAATTGACCAGACTTGCTTGGAACTTAAGGAACTCTGTGCCTATCTAAGTTCTAGTACAGCCTCTCATATTTCTAGTGTATTATGGAGTTGTCTTATTTTACTCTTTGAACCTTACAGGATCACACAAGTAGAAAGTATTAATGATCTTGTTGCCAGAATGAGAAAAAAATTTTCACAAGGGTTTCCACTTCTGTATTGTTTTACTGTCAAAAGTTTAAGTAAGATGTTCTACTGCCATTGTCTTAAGAAAAATTTTTTTTTTATTGAAGTATAGTCGATTTACAATGTTGTGTTAGTTTCAGGTGTAGAGAGAAGTGATTCAGTTAAATATATATGTGTATATGTATATCATCTTTTTCAGATTCTTTTCCATTATAGGTTATTACAAGATACTGAATATGGTTCCCTGTGCTGTACAGTAGGTCCTTGTTGTTTGCCACTGTCTTTTAACTATGCAACTTTAACACTTTGCTTGATGTGCTTAGGAGATCGAGCCATGAATTCCTTAGACTTTCTGCTAGGATAAATTTAAGGATGTCTGATTAGATTGTGAACTGAAGCCTGAGACAACCTCTAAGTGACAGTGTCATTATTTTCATATGACTTCAGCTTGATGATTAAGATACAATTCTGTGTAAAACTACATGGCATTAGATATTAGATTTACCAAATTGGAAATTACTTTAGTGACTATTTTAAAGAAATATGAAGCCATGACAAAAGCCATAATTCTCTTAACTAATAGAATACAGAGAGGTTAGAGAGATGTAGAACTATTCATTATTTAATAGTACGTATTAATGATGTTTATTTTCAGTATTTTTAATATAGAAAATTTTTTCACCTTCCTCTTAAGAAAAACATGTTTATTGGTTAAAGATGGGAAATAGTTAAGACTAATTCTATTTCAGATCTTTGACTATATTATGTATTGTACAATGAATTCTATTTTTCATGAAATGTTTTGGTTTTCCTACATATGAAATAGATGTATTGATAAATAAAGTTTATGTGGATTATTTAATCCTGACTGGTGGAATACGTCCAGATCAGTGGTTCTCACCCCAGGCACTTTTGCCCTTCGGAAGCATTTGGCAACGTCTGGAAACATTTCTGGTTGTCACAACTGAGAGTAAGATGCTACCACCACCTAGTGGGGAGAGGCCAGGGACACAGTTTAATATCCTACAATGCACAGGACAGCCAACCACGACGAAGAATCATCTGGCCAAGGTTGAGAAATTCTGATCTAGAAGAAAGTCTGTTGTCTTCAGTAAATGGTTCCAACATATAAAATTTGAGAACCACAAATCCGTTGGCATTCCATCTGGCTTCTGAATCTATAGTTCTCCTTACTGACTTTTGGCCTGGGGCCTAATATTCTTTCATTCTCACAGAAAATAGAATGTCATCGTCGAAAGAGACCTCAGTGAACATGACTTTGCTCGTGAGAAAACTGAGAAACAGATTCACACAGCTAGTTAGTGCCATAGCCAGGAGCAGGACCGGATTCTTTTTCCAGCAGGTGGCATATGTTGCCTGTCACCAAAAGCAGAAGTCTGAACACATATGCCCATCACATCTTGGGATTATAGTCACTAAGGAAACCACAGGACAGCCAGGCACTGGGTAGGACAGTGCTTTACTCACACAGAGGAGGCAGAGTAAGGTCAGCTTCTGAATGACCTCCATAAGAATCCAAAACTGGGCTGGCATCAATATTTCAGGCTAATGTGTCTTTGTCCTTCCAGTTCTTTGTTAATAAAAGTAAAACAGGAGTGCCCTATAATATGAGGGGATGCAAATAAAAGGAGACTTCTGAGGGATAATTTGGGGGGGGAAACCTCATGTATGGGTACATATAGTTATTTCATAGTTTCTCCTCTCTCCTCAAACCCCTGTTTTTTCAGCCTCTCTGCAGCTTCTGACAGTTTTCCACTCCTGCTTGCTCCCCCTTAGCCACTCCTCCTCTGTCTTCTTTAATTTCATCTGTAACTGACCTTTAGATGTGAGGGTACCCCAGTACTTGTTCTCAGACCCTCTTCTCTCCTAGGGTGATGTAAGTGACTTCTAGGTCATGTCCTTTAAAAAGGAACCTGCTTGCCCTGCACTTTGTCTTTTCCTTTGTCACTGGCCGGAGGTGGTGGCAACTGGAACAGCTACCTTGGACCCAGAGACAGAAGCCAGATGTCGGCAGAACTGCCTGCCAGACTTGGACTCCTCACCACTTGCTTGTTATGTGAAGAAAAAAAGAAAAGAAAATACTGTTGGCAAAGATGTAGAGAAAAGGGAACCCCTGTGCACTGTTGATAGGAATGTAAACTGGTATAGCCACTAGGGAAAACAGTATGGAGAGTCCTCAAAAAAAAAAAAAAAAAAAAAGAACTATTATATGATACCCACTTCTGGGTGTGTATCTGAAGGGAGGGAAATCACTGTCCTAAAGAGATACCTACCCCCATGCTCCCTGCAGCACTCTTTACAATAGCCAGACATGGAAACAACCTAAGTATCCACTGACAGATGACTGGACAAAGACCGTGTGAGATATACATGTCAATATATGATGGAATACTATTCAGTCATACGAGGGAGGAAATCCTGACATTTGTGACAACATGGATGGACCTTGAGGGCATTATGCTAAGTGAAATAAGTCAAATACTGTATTATCTCACTTATATGTGGAATCTGAAAAAAAAACTCATAGAAACAGAGATCAGATTTATCGTTGCCTGAGATGGGGGTAGGAGTGGGGGGTTGTGAAGGTGGTCAAAAGATTTAATCTTTCAGTTATAAGATAAATAAGTTCTAGGGATGTAATGTACAACATGATGAGTGTAGTTAACAGTACCGTATGGTGTATTTGGAAACTGTTAAAAGCGTGGATCTTAAAAGTTATCACAAGGGGAAAAAATTTTGTAACTGTGTGGTGATGGATGTTAAATACACTTACTATGGTAATCATTTCACAATATATACATAGATCAAACCATTATGTTGTACACTTTAGATGTTATATGTCAATTATTTCTCAACTAAAACTGGAAAATTAAGCTCTAGTTATAAAAGTTATTTAAAAACAATTCTGCAAGAAGGCTAAAAATAAAAAGAGGGAAACACAAAGCAAGAAGAGCTTAGAGTATTAATCAGAAGGGATGGACTTTGACAATATACAGTTAAAAATGAAGATACGAGAATCTTGTGTGAATAGCACAGTATTGGGCTATGAAAACAATACATTAGAAACGAGGATAATGTGACATGTATAATATTAGTGGGAACCATGAACAAGGCCTTCTCTGATAGACCAAGTCCGTAAGAGATAACTGAGGTGTCTAGGAAAACCCCTGCGCAGACACCGGGCTTCAGTTTTTGGGTTGAATGCCATAATTGCAATGTTCATTCCCTCTCAATTTATGCAAAAATGTGTAAGAGACAAAACTTCAAAAGTCTTTTAAAGTTGGGATTTCAGCACCTACATTAGTAAATGAAATTAGTCTGTAATTGTTTGTGTTATCTTTGTCAGATTTTGGTAGCAGAATTTAACCATCTTATACAAATGCATTGAGAATCTTTCCATCTTTTTATGTTTCATCTTCTTATCTTTTCACCAGTTTCAAAGTGCTTCCCACTAGTTGCAGGGAGAGGGACAGGTAGAGATATTGACCCCCTTTAGCCTCAAAAGGCCTAAGTGGCTGGAGCACAGTGAACCCCCGTTGCAGCAGTCTTGACTCCACATCCCAGTAAGATGTATAAATATTTTTATTTTCTGTGAGCCATGCTGTGAAAACGTTTGGGAAACACCATATGGTAGCATGGCATTTAGTCAAAGGAAAAAAGTGTTGACCCCATACTAAAAACTGGGAGAGGGCTGTATTCTGCATCTTCTTTGGGGCTTGGGAAATGTCTCTGGGACCTCCCGTTTAAATCGGATCTGGTCCTTCCCCATTTTTTAATAAGGTCTGGAGATTTCAGTTAAGTTGGTCCTGCCAGGTGCCTGATTGGGGGTGAGGCTCCGTTAGCCCAATTCAGCAACAGGTGAATTTCATATACTTCGCAGCTGTGTTTTCCTCCTGATGGGCACTCAGCACAGCTCTCCTCTCCAACTCTCCTGCCTGAGACTTTAAGCACGTTTCCTTGACCTTGTGAACTCAAACTTACTTTAAAACTGGTTGCTTTTGTGAGTATTCTGTTTCCCAAGTATATAACCTCACGATTGCCATGCTCTTTCTAAACGGGAGCAATCTTTTGCCATCTTGTTGGTTCCTTTACTAGCAAATTAACACAATTTGACAAGAGCTTAAGACATTTTGTTTTTTCACAGTTGAAATATTAAAGAATTCATCTAGGCCACCTAGGCCCAGCACATTTAAAAAAAAACTATGGGTTCCTTTGACTTTTAAGAAATATTCTCTCACTTCGTTGTTTGTTGGCTTATTCAAGTGTTGGAGAGTCCTGAGATTGTAGTAAAAGCTAACCCTCCTTGAGCGCTTCTTGGGTGTCTTTTGTTTCACATAGTGTGACCTCATCTAATTCTGAGAACTACTGAGTCCCAATTTTCAGGTGAGAAACCGCAGGTATCCAAGTGTTGAAAATTTAGAGAACCCTGTAGTGATTTAACAACAACAAAAAATACACAAGGCCGGGGATCAGGGACTCTTCCTCACCCCCAAGGCAGCCATGTGGACGCTGGCCAAGAAGGAAAGGGTAAGGGTCTCCTAGGCAGCCACCCAGCTCCATGGCTCCACGGGACGGGTAAGATCTGGACGCGCGCGTCCCTGTGCGCCCTGAGGGTCGCGGGCCCGGGAGCGAGCCACGTGACACCCCGCGGCTCCGCCACAGCCCGCCCCCGCAGCCCCGCCCGGCCCGCAGCTCCGCCCACCCCGCCCCACCCTGTCCCCTGCGCGGGGCGGCGGCAGTTGTCTGGGCGGTTGGCTCACCACGCGGTTTGTGGAATCTTCGAGGCTCGCTCGAGCTGAGGCTGAGCGTGCCCGCTGCGGCGTCTAGTTTGGAGGACGGCGCGTCGTCTGCGGTGCGTAGTGTGCGGGCGGAGGCTGCAGGGCTGGAGCCTGAAGCTGGGCGCGCGGGCTCCGCGGTGCTGACCTGGGGACAAGGTGCGGTCTCCACGGAGGGAGGAGGCCGGCAGTGCATGAGACCCTGATTTCACTCTCAGAGTTCATTGCGAGTGAGCAGCAACCGGGAGGCCAGAACAGGGGCGCGGCCGCGGCGGTGCGCATATGCTCGGGGCGAGTTCATCCGGTGGCCCGAGAGGCGCGGGGAAGATGCTCCAGGTCCTGGTGCTGAAGGTGAGCGAACGCAAAGCCCGGGGCCCGGCCGGTCACCGGCTTCCCGCTCAGGGTCCGCCCAGCGTGCGGACCCGCGGGAAGGGGTGCCGGATGAGACCCCGAACTCTTAGTTTCAGATAAACAACCAAAAATTTTAGTTCAGGTGTGTCCCATACAGTATTTGGGACATACTTAGAGTAAAAAGTTATTCGTTGTTTCTCTGAAATTCAGATTTAACTAAGTGTCCTGTATTTAGAACCTCAGGGGGAGGGACGGGCTCTGACCCCTTCTCCCACGCACCCTGTCTGGGGTCGGCGCTGGGTGAGGGCCGTTTTGCGCGCCCGCTCCATCGGACACGGAGACTCTGACCTTTTCCCTCCCTGGACGCAGATCCTCTCCGGCGGGTCCCCAACCCCGTTGGACAGCGTATTTTCCATCCAAGCACATGTCGGTCCCGGCCTTACTCGTGGGGACCCGTGCCCTCTCGCGCCGCAGGACGCTGGCGGCCACCCCTTCCCTACGCAGGCGCCTCGGGGCTCGCCCGAAATGGGGCCTGCAGAGCTACCCGGACAGCTGCAGCTTCTCCTTTGAGTCTGCTGAGAGCTGCTCCGCAGTGGTGCTGGAGATTGGGAAGGCGTAGTGCCTTCAACGATGTTCTTGGAGAAAGGAGTTTTCGCAAACCTGAGCAAAGGGGGTGGATTTTGGGTACTGGGAAAAGGAAATATAAATAACTTTTTTTAAAAAAAGGTTACATTTAAGTGGGTAGAGCAGAGACATGATAGCATTTAAAAAAGCATCAACTCTCCTCCTGTTTTATTTAATTTATACCAGCAGAGATTCACAAGCGTTTGAAGCAACTGATTCATACGGAGGATTTGCTCTCGGACCTTTAGGATTTTCAGATACAGGTGGCAAGCTCCTCTTTACCATCCTCCCTAAATACACTAGTCCGATTTCTCCTTAGAAACACAAAGCTCTTTCAAGGGATGCAGATGCTGCCATGTGCAAATCCACTGAGGCAGAACTTTGGAACGAGTTGCTGGACTCTCACTGCCTCTAGTTTGGAAACCCCTTTTTACTCAGCTAGACCCAAGAACCCTTTTCTCTACCCTCTTAGTTCTGATCTGCCTCCACTGCCGGTTCTTTCCGTGCTCACACTCAGCAAATTTTCTATGCAATATAGGAGTATTTTTCAAGTGTGGTACTGGTACTAGCTGTAATTTTCCAGATTAATTTAGCTTTTACAGGGATAAATTTTTTTCCTCCAAGAGTCTGACAACAGATGAGTGGGTAAGTAAAATGTAGTATACATGCAAGGCAGGAGTATTCAGCTTTAAAAAGAAAGGAAATTCTGAAACCTGATACAGCGTGGATGAATCCTGAGGACACCATATTAAGTGAAGTAAACCAGAAGCAAAAGGACAAGTATTGTTTGATTCCACTTACATGAGGTTCCTAGACTAGTCAAATTTATAAAGACAAAAAGTAGAACAGTGGTTGCCAGGGGCAGAGGGGAGGGGAGAATGGAGAGTTACTGTTTAATGAGTGTAGAGTTTCAGTTTTGCAAGATGAAAAAAGTTCTGGAAATGGATGGCGACCATGTAGCACAACAGGATGAATGTAGTTGTGCCACTGACTCTGGTTAAGATGGTAAATTTCATGTGTTTTTTTAATCACGATCAAAAATAAATTAAGAAAGTTTGACAGTTACGTATTTGTAACATGTTTTAGAAATAAAAACATCACGCCTAGCATTGCAAACCTGTGGAGATGAGGCTAAAGAAGGTGTTGTTTAAAAATGTGTGTTGAAGAAGCAGCCCAGGCCATACGCAGTTGGGTCGGGAAGTGAGGAAGGCAGAATGCAGTGAGACCCAGAGGGGCTGCAGAGGAGAAAAGAATTAGCTACGTCATCCTTGATCAGAAAGGTGGTCAGCACAGGGACAGCCTCAAGACCATTAGTCTTCCAGTCAAGACTACAGGATAGGTTCAGGTGTGTCCTGTTTTGCGACAGGACCATCTGCAGTTCAGGACAGCTAGGCATGAACCCTTCCAGGGGACAGCTTGTGCCAGGAGGGGTGGCAGAAGAAGCTAAAGAAGCCTTAGAAACACAGATGAAATCCTGAAAGCTGCAGGCTGTGACCTCACTCGTGTGAAAACAGCTGTTCTGCTGGCTGACCTGTGTGACTTCAGTACTGTCAGTGAAATCACAGAATTTCTGGAGTGGTTTTCCTGCGAGAGCTGCTTACCAGGTAGCTGCTTTGCCCAGAGGACGCTGGGTTGTGATTGAAGCAGTAATTGTCCAGGGACTTCTCAGGCCAGCGTGGCCAAAAATGGGCCAAGTATTATTTAGAAAAGAAAGGGGACCAAAATTTTATGTGGGTAGTATTTTTCAATTGGAATAATCTAGATATCCAGGGGAAAAAAATCTATAAAGCTAATGCCCGCAGTGTGGGCCACACTGCCTTGTGGTGCTGAGGGTAAGCAGCAGGCTTCAAATGTGGTGTAAGAGGTTGCGGTGGGAGAAATTGTGAGCCCATCCCCACCTGGTAAAGTGCACGGAAGAAATTGCAACTTGAACCACTTGTTCTGAACTGAAACTGAACCTGGCCTCCTTTTTTTAGGTTTTAGAAGCAGATTCTTTTTTTAAATTGAAGTACAGAAAATTACAATGTGTCCATTTCTGGTGTACACTCTGTCTGAGTCATGCCTGTACATACAACCATACATACATATGTTTTCATATTCTTTTTCATTGAAGATTCTTATAAGATATTAAATATAGTTCCCTGTGCTATACAGAAGAAACTCTTTTAAAATCTGTTTTTATATATAATGGCTAACATTTGTAAATCTCAAACTCCCAAGTTTATCCCCCCATGCCCAGTAACCATAAGATTGTTTACTGTGTCTGCGAGTCTGTTTCTGTTTTGTAGATGAGTTCATAGTGTCCTCTTTTTTCTTTTCTTTTAGATTCCACATCTGATATGTGGTATTTTTCTTTCTCTTTCTGGCTTACTTTGCATAGAATGACAGTCTCTGGGTCATCCATGTTGCTGCAAATGACATTATTTTATTCTCTTTTATAACTGAGTAGTATCCCATTGTATAAATAAACCACAACTTCTTAGTCATCTGCCAGTGGACATTTAGGTTGGTTCCATGTCTTGGCTATTGTATATAGTGCTGCTATGAACATTAGGGTGCATCTGTCTTTTCAAATTAGAGTTCCCTCTGAATATATACCCAGAAGTGAGGTTGCTGATACAAGTAGATTTTTTTTTTAATGGAACATTCTAGCAACTTCAAAGTATCTATGATCCCTTAAAAATTTTTTATAAACATCTTTCCTCAACTTGATGTTTTGAAGATTTTCTAACATAAAAACAAGTTATAAAACAAGTATTGAGAATAACCATATACTCTACACCTAGATTCAACAGTTATCGTACTTGCATATTTCTTTATAAATATATGTATATAAAAGTGTTTTCTTTCTTTTGCTGAACCATTGGAGAATTAGTGGTGGCCTCCAAATACTTATGCATGTGTGTCCTAAGAACAAAGACTTTCTCTTACATAACCACAATTACCACACATGAAAAATGTAACACTGATAAAACACTGTTTTCTAGTATATAGTCCATACTCAAATTTCTCCAGTTGTGCCAATAATATATTCTATAGTATGTTTACTCTGATCCAGTATCCAATCAAAAATTATATATTGCATTTAATTGTCACGGCCTTTCAGTCTCTTTTAATTTGGGTCAGTTCCCTGTTTTTGTTTTTGTATCTCTGATGTCATAGAAATTTGTGAAGAGTAGGGGCAGTTGCTTTGCAAAATATCCTTCAAGTTGGATTTTTCTGTTTTCTCATGGTTGTGGTCAGGTTCAACATTTTTAGTAAAAACACTGCACACATCAGAGGACAAGAAGCTTTTTTAAAAAATCATTACTTTTGATTAAAAACAATTTAAAAAGTCTAACTTTTTATTAGGAAATACTCTAGACATACAAAAAAGTATGGAAAATATTATAAACAGTTGGACATCCACATCTACTTTTGTCAGATTTTAACATTTTGCCATATTTGCCTCACATCTTTTTTACCCATAAATTTTAATTATTTTTAACGTAGAATTGTGTGATGATTTTGAAAAATGCATGGTCATGTAATCATCACCACAATCAAAATACAGAACGGTTCCATCACCCCCCAGAGTGACTCTGTGCTTCTTTGTAGCCATTTCTTTCCCTTACCTCTAGTCCTTGGTAGCTCCTCATCTGTCTTCTGTCCCTATTAGTTTTGCCTTTTCCAGAATGTCATGAAAGTGGAATTATACACATGGAATCATGCAGTATTTTGCAGCCCTTTGAGTCTGGCTGCTTTGACTTTACTGTAATGCGTTGGAGAATCATCTGTGTTGTGGCACGTGTCAGTGTCTTTTAAGCCACTGTGAGTAGTTTTCCGTTGAATGGATATGTGACAGTTTATGCAGGCACCAGTTGAAGGCCTTTTGAGTTTGTTTCTGGATGGGGGAGAATTATAAATAAAGCTGCTGGAAACTTTGCAAACAGATTTTTGTGTGAATGTAAGTATTCATTTCATGGCTAAATAAGTAAGGTTACCTGTATGTTTAATTTTGTGAGAAACATTTTCAAAGTAACTGTACCATTTTGCATTCCCATAAGCACGTGCTTGTTTGCCACCCATCCTTCCGTCTTTTTTTTTTTGTCAAGTATCTTTTCAGATCTGCCCATTCTTCTAACTGGGTGATTAGCTTTCTTATTATTGAGTTTGTAGTGTTCTTCATATAATCTGGATGAAGTTTCTTCATTGGATATGTGATTTGTAAATATTTTCTCCCAGTATGTGGCTTACCTTTTCTCCCTCTTAACAATGTCTTTCAAAGAGCAGAAGTTTTAAATTTGGATTAAGACCAATGTATTAATTTTTGCTTATAGAATTATACTTTTGGTGTTATATCTTAAAAAATCTTTGTAGCCCACAGTCACAAAGATTTCCCCCATGTCTTACAGACTTTTTTTTAAAAAATGCATTTTATTTGTTTTTTGGGGGGATTGGGGGTAATTAGATTTGTTTATTTGTTTGTTTATTGATCTGTTTATTATTTAAATGGAGGTACTGGAGATTGAACCCAGGACCTTGTGCGTGCTAAGCATGCATGCTACCACTGAGCTATACCCACCCTCCCTAGCTAGTTGACTTCCTTGCCCTGCCTCCGCACTTCCAGGGTTTCCGGGGCTTTTTGAGCTACTTTTTTAAATAAAATAAATCTTCAGGAAAGGGAAAAAGAGCTACAATAGAACAAAACAAAAACATAACAGCTTTGACTTGGGGGCTCCACACCTCAATCTGGGCCCCATGGGTCCAGGCTGGGGCAGTGTTTCAGTTTTTAGTTGTAGAATTAACCTTTTCCGAAGGTTGGTTGGTTTTATAGTTTCCATTTGTTATGTGAGATTCTCCTTTTTAAAAAACAAACTCACTGTAGCCATCTTATCCTTAAGTTTTTGAACATCATATTTATAATTGCTTTTAAGTCCTGCCTGTTCAGGTCAACATCCGGGCAGTCTGGGTTCACTTTCTGTCGGCTGGATGCCTTGGGCATGTAGCACACTCTGCTTTCTCAGCCTGCCTGGCGTTGCCCATGCTATGCTGGGTATGGTGATGGGGAGCCACTGTTTGCCTCGCCTGCTGTGGAGCACCTCTTCGGTTTTGCCTTGTTGATAGAGCACTTTCTCTTTGTTTTGCAACACGGTCTTTACTCCTTAGGCCTGGCCCTGCAGGGTTCTGTGGGGACCCTGAGGTGCTCACAGAGCCTTCTTAACTTGGCAGGACTCTTGCTCCAAACTCCATTTTCCTGTGATGGGTGTCAAGAGAGGATCAAAGCTGGACACTGGTTGAAGCAGTGAAAACAGATTTTAGTCAGTGACTGTTGACAGTAGGGGAGGGAGCTGAGCTCCATTCCTATTCGTGTAGAGGTAACTGGGCACGTCAAAGGGAGAGTGGGGGTGAGAGGGGGCTCCAGTGGGAAGTTGACAGAGGACGGGTCAGTGATGAGCAGCTGTGTCCGCTCGCTGTGGACGTCAGGCTTCTGGCTTTCCACAGAGCCTGGGAGACCCGGCCTGTCCTTTCAGGTCCCCGGGAAGGACTGCTCCTGAGTAGTAGGAGATAGATGCAAATCACAAAGGGACAGGGAGGATCCACAAGTGAAGCCCTTCTAGGACATGCTGAGGGAAAGGAAGGTCAGGGACCTAGGTCAGGGTGTTGGCTGGGACAGAAGTCATTCTCCCAGCAGCCTTGAGCTTTCCCAGCAGGCGGCATTTAGGAGGGACGCGGCCTGATTCTGCTGGCTCTGGGTGGCCTCTTGGTGTCCAGAGCCCTGCGGTTCTCTTGGGCCTTCCTGCCATCTCTTCTCTCAGGACTCCCTGGAGCCTCACCTGTGCTGTTCAGGCTCTGCCAAGGATTTGAGGGGTTTCTGTATGCAGACTTCAGGGCTCTCCCCTCTGCGGCTTTTTCAGAATTTCTCCCCTTCATTTACAGCTGCTCTGGCAGCCCCAGCTCTGTTCTCAGGTCCCTGAAGCCACAAATATGGTGGCTTTCTGCTTGAGTTGTGCTCCGACCACCTGGACTGGGGACTTTTCTCAGCAAAAAGCTGTATATACACATGGGTCTCACCCAGTGATGTTACCGAGTCCAAACTCATTCTGCTCGCTGCATGGCGGGCCAGTAAATCGGGAGATGAGGTGTTGGGGCAAGGAATAATGACTTTATTCGGAAAGCAAGCAGACCAAGAGGATGGCCAACTGCTGTCTTGGAGAACCATCCTACTCAAGTCAGAATTCAGGCTCCTTTTATTCTAAAAAGGGAGAGGGTGTGCTTGGTTGTTGCATACTTCTTGGTGTAGGAATTCTTTGTTCTTGCAGCTGTCCATGTGGGTCAGATCATGGTGTCCCTGTAAACCTCCAAGAAAGCTATGTTATTTTCCATTCTGCACTTTGTTATCTTTATATAAGCGCAAAGGTGTTAACATCCTTAATGGTCAGAGCCTTGAGAATAGGCTCTCCTGTATATTTCAGGCTAAAGGCAACATTGTTTTACAAAAGGTGGAGAGCTGGCAAGACTAAGCCTGGAAAACAGGGCACAGGGTTAAAGCCAAAGAAACAGATCTAATATGGAGTCAGATTTGTTCTTTTCTGTTACAGTGACATCTCCTCCTTCCAAGGACTGAATCTCCTACCTGCTTTTGGTCTCTCTTCAGTGCCTTCAAATTGTTTTTCTGATTTTTTTTTCCAGATTTATCATTGTGACTTGCAGGTGGCTTAGTCCATAAAAACCACTCTGCCGTTACTGGAACTAGAATGGCCAGCCGTTCTTTCTTCCAACTATTTATTATAAAAATGTTCACACATTCTGAAAAATAGAAGGAATACTGTTGTGAACACCAGTACTCCTGTCCCCTGCTGTCTGGGCTCCAAAATCTTGGGATACCATTGCTTTCAGGCCCTTTCAGTCAGCAGGAAATACATTTGAAAAATCATGAGTTCTTATTAATAATTTCAGTTCAAATTTAACTTCTCATATGATGCTTGTATCTTTTCTCTAACGATGAAGAAGATTGACTAGAAGAGATAACAAGATTCATTGAGAGAAGTCAGGCTTTCAGCCCCCTCCCTCCTACCCCATTCCTGGCTCCTCTGTAGGGAGGAGTCGTTTCGGTTTATCTGCCATAATTTCTTTCTGTTAATGGGAACAGAATGTATGTATATTCGTATTTCCTTCTCTTTCTTATGAAAGACAAATACTAAAAACGCTGCTCTGAATCTTGTGTTTGTATTATATTACAGGTGTTTCCAAAATACGGGAGATCAAGGGCATTGATTTCTGTTTGCTTTCTGAGTCACAGCACGTAATTTTAAATTACTTACATATTATTGATTACTTATTTTAGAATTTTGTCCTTGCGTCTTTTTATCTTTTTTCCAGCTTTACTGAAATATAATTGACACATAACGTAAGTTTAAGGGGTACAACCTGATGATTTGATATACATTTGTATTGAGGGCCTTTTATCCTCGGTCTGACCATTTAAGACAGAAGTATTCATCAAAAATTTGTTAGATTGCTTAAATTAGGAACAGTTATCATGACTCTAAGGTTCATTATCTTATGGTTCTACTTTTAAATCATGCATTGTTTTGTCTTTCTAAAATTTTACAGATTGAAGATCCAGGTTGCTTCTGGGTTGTTATAAAAGGGTGCAGTCCCTTTTTAGATCATGAAGTTGACTATCAAAAACTCAATAGTGCCATGAATGACTTCTATAACAGTATATGTCAAGATATAGAAATAAAACCATTAATGTTGGAAGAAGGACAGGTATGTATCTAAATGTGCTTTAAATACCATTTAAATACCATTCAAAATGTAGAATATTTTGGCAACTAAGACGATAACTTTTAGAGTGTTTTAATTGCTTACAATCATTGCATTATGTAGGTTCTTTCGGTTGCCCAGGAGTTGGGCTGGTCATGGAGAGTGGCAGCTGTGTAACAGGAGATGGAATGTCATCTTAAGTCAGGCAATGGGGCCATCCTTCTGGGGCTGGGCACCAGAGGATTATTGTAGATTCATCACGGTGTAGGGACCTTAGCACAGTGAGCGTGGGGCTTTCCAGTCTAGGGCCAGTGCGTCCCTTTCGGTTGCCCATGACTTTGGCCAGCTTGTGCTGCTTTGTTTTCCACCCTCTGCGTCGTGGTCCCTCCTTCCTTTCCTGCAGCCTCAGCTCCGTGCTCAGTGTCTGCTTCTCTCTGCAGGTCAGTCATTTCTCAGAAGAGTGGATTTTTATAATAGCATGATAGGAGATTTATCAACTCTTTATGAGAAATATTAGAAATAATTTGAATTCCTCACCCAAATAGTCATTAATAATACTATTTTTTTTCCATGCCATTGACTTGTTGAAGAAATGAAACTAGTAGGTCAGTTGTCCCTTTAAAATATTCCACCTTTTGGGTAGCCTGACTGCTTCCTTGTGGTGGTGGTGGTGGTGGTGAACTTTTCCCTGTGTCCCCTGTATTTCCTGTGGACTGATAACTATAAAGCTTCTATTTGATTCAGGGTCACTTTTTCCCCCCAAGAATGATTGGAGCTGTGAGGATCACCTGGTATTGAATTGGAGAGTGTGTCACTTTTGGTGACACTGAGATTGCTGGTGGGGGGCAGGTGGTGGCAGCCGAGCCCTCCCTCACGGTGCCCTTCGGCTTTTCATGTAACACTTGTGCCATCCAGTGACACCACTGCCCAGACCGGTTCTCCCGTTTAAAAGCTGGCAAATGGTCATTTACGCGTTCTCTCTGCATCCACGACCTGGAATTCTCCTTAGAGAACCCTCCCTCATCTGTTGGGTGGTTTGGCTGCCGGAAATAACACGTTCACCCTGGAAGGGTGGAAGGATTGCCTGACCCTTTCCCTTGTCAAGTTTCAGCATGGTGCTTTCTGCCTCGTTGTCTGTATCGGTGTCCAGAGATTTGTTTTATTTCTCCCCTCTTTCTTGTCATTTTTAAGTACCATATTGAATTCCTGGCTTTTAATTTTAATTTAATATTCATCAGTTATAATCATTGTTCTTGGTGCTTAAATTATCTCATTTTTGGCTAGTGGAAGCCCTGGTCTGTTGCCTTTTCAAAGTTGACTGGTTGTGTGAGTTATTAACTACAAATTTTTGTGATTTAAGTGTTAAAACAGAAACATCCTCCATCCTTTGGCAGAATTTCTCTTGGATTATTTGAGTTTCGAATTATATGAGGCTCTCAAGAAACCATTCCTTGCAGAAGTGTCTGCACTGTATTTTCCAACTTCAGGTCTCGAGGGCAGGGATCTCCAGTGGTCCACTTCGGTCCTGTTGGGCACAACTCTGTCCACTGGGCCACTTTATGAGCCTGGGGGCAAGTTTGCCTGTCTGTGGCCAGCAGTCCTGTGGGACAGTCGAGTGCCAAGCGCTGTCACTGCAGCAAGGATATTTCCCTCTGACGGGCTGCAGGCATTTACTTATTTAGTCATTTGCCGAGTAGTTTTTGAAGACTTGGTACATGCCAAGCACTGTTCTCAGTGGTGGGAACATGGCAGTAAACAAAAAGACGAAAATCCCCATTGTCGTGGTGTGGACGTCCAGCCGTGCAGATAGTGAACAGTGAGCAGGGAAGCTGAGTCTGGGGTAGCAGTTTCACATCGGCCTGGCACGTGATTGACAATCTGTGGCAAGCTTTGCTTTTCTGATTTAAGGAGATAAAGTAGTGCATTTTGCTTATTTACTTTCGAAAAATGGTCCTTAGTTAAGGAGTCAAAATGATTATAGTAAGAAACACGGTGCAGGAGAGCTCAGGTGCCCTGTGTTCTTTCCCGTCAGGCAGCGTTTAGCTTGGGCAGCTGCAGCCTCCTCGCACCTGTAGGCAGAAGGTAGGCTGGGGTGACCTTGAGAGTACCTTTTGGTTCTCCCAACGTAAGACTAGCGATTTTAATGCTGCAGTTTTCTTTTTATTTTGCAGGTTTGTGTGGTTTATTGTCAGGAACTAAAGTGCTGGTGCCGGGCTGTTATTAAGTCGATTGTGTCTTCAGCAGACCATTACCTGGCAGGGTGTTTCCTTGTGGATTTTGCCAGATACATTCCAGTGAAATCCAAAAAGTACGTACGTACATATTTACTCTGCCTTCTGCTCTTTAAGGAGACAAGTGTCAGTGTTAAAGGAGGGTGTCCATTCTCCAGGTAAGGAGATAGAGGTCATAAACTGGGATATCTTTAGCTTCCAGAAGGGGAGACTTGCAGGTCCCATTTACGAGCAGTGAATGTGAGAGCAGGTGGTCAGGATGAAGACTCAGCAAGGAGACTCGGCCCTTCCGCCTTCCTGCCTGGAGGGTTAGGTGTGCTCTCAGTCCTCAGTTTGTTCAGGTGACGGAATGGGTCCCCTAGGGAGACTTGGCTTCTCTGCCTCCTGGGAGCCCTCCTCGTCTCCACAGAAGGGACAGTTTGCTGGCACAGCCTCAGGGCATATACCCCCGGTTGTTCTGTTAGTGGAGTGAGGCGTGACTGTCACAGAAGACAGGGGATGCTTCAGAGTGAGCCCTCACTGCTTCTAGAACCACATGTCACAGTTGACTGGAAACCACTGGTGTTTGTGATCATTTTTACATAGTTTCCTGTCCTAGAATAAGAGGATATCATTGTAACAAAGAAGTAAGTAAATGTGAGGACCTTTCTTCCAAAAGAGCTGTGCCAGCTGCAGAGATGCGTGTGCCCTGAGGGGCGAATCCGCAGCGGGAGGGAGGGCTCGCACACCCGGAGCTTGCATGTCTTTAAGACTAGCTTGTGATTCTGCACCTTTATTAATATAGTTGGTGTTTAAAATAACATATTTAGCTGGTTGGGGAGATTTTCTTTTAGTATTAGGAGTTTTAAGTTTAGTTTGTTTTGGGCAAGAGAATCACGTGATTCAGAGCCCAGGGAGGCCTCGAGGGGCGGTCAGTCCGGTCACCTTTTCTCAGCTGTCTGTGACCCGCCCCGCCCACCCAGGGCACCTGGGGGCCCGTTGGTGTCAAAATGGTAAGTTCAGGTGCTCTGTTGTTTGCCTGAAGAAAAATGGAAATAAAAATGTTGAAGGACTTACCTTATCAAATCTCAGTCCTCCAGCTCTTTTGTGCAGAGCTGACAAATCCTAGTTCTTAAAACATCTGCCAATTTACAGAAACTTCAAGGTAATTCTGGTTGTGTATTGGAATTGATGTTTAAAAATCTTAAATAGAATTTGCTTCCAGGTTTGTTTGTTTTTACCCGGTATTTCTCAGTCTGAGGAACCCCAGTAGACACTTTTTCTAATCCCTCCTTGCCCTGATGCCATGACATTTTAATGCTGAAGGTACACCGAATCTATTTTATGTACTATATGTATATCTGTGCTTTCTGCATAAAAAAGTAAGATTTTTTTCTCAGCCCCCAAGAACCAATTTTCACCTTGTTGGGCAAATATCTCCAAGCACTTTGCTGCTGTTGGTAGCTTTAATAGAAACAGAAGGAATTGGTTTTTGTTTATATTAAGTGTATTAATTATGTAGATGTACTTTAAAAAATACGTTCTGTATAGTTTTTCTTTATCATGGGACTGTTTCTGTCTCACTGTTAAGCATCCGAGTTGCAGTAGCAGCTTTCATGCAGCTTCCCTACAGAGCAAAAAAATTCAGACTGTACTGCACAAAACCTGCCACGTTGCACATTGACTTCTGTGAAGACAGCTCTGAGATTGCGTAAGTACAGCCTCTGGCCTTTGCGGAATCGGTAGTAAAAGCCTTACATTGAGTGCATGATGTTTGCATGGAATCGGGTCCTCTTGAGAAGCACTAAGCGGTTTCAAAGGTCTCTTTGTCCTTCGGGAGGTGTCTTATGAGTCTGTGCCAAACCCGGCGGTGCAGCCCCTTCTCTAGGGGCTGCGGCATGAGGGGTTCAGAGTGAGGCCCCAGCTCCGTGCTGTTCAGCATTTAATGTGTGTAAAAGAATTGGCGATTTTAACTTGAGTGTATGTTGAAGCTCGTTGCTTCGTGTACTCCCTTGTACGTTCAGTCTTCACAGTTGACTGTCGTTGGCATGCCTACTGTATGTGACCATTCCTCTCTTGGTAGCCAGCTAGATTGTTTCCAAACCATTTTGCACTGTACGTTCTCCTAAGAATGTAGATAAAATGTATAGATGTAGAGATGGATACGTGATGCAGGCACATGCACACATAACTGTCACACAGTCACATGCGCACACGTCTGTGCGCACACGTCTATCCCGCCTTTGGCTGTAATACTGCCAGCGTTTGTACAGGACGGGTCCCTGCACTGGGCAGGGCTGTGTCAGGGGTATGGCTGTGATCTTTGCTGTTTGGAATGGGCACTACCTGAGGTCCTGGGGGCAGCCCCATCCTCTCCCATTACTCTGCCTTCCCTCCCCTCCAGCACTGACATTGTGGGAGAAAAGCTGTAGGAAGCAGCACATTTCTGACTCAGCTTACGTGTCCTGGTGATGCTGCATTGTGTTCTCTGAACTTAGAAGCGGCCTCTCTCTTATGAATGGTTTTGTGAGATCTGCAGAGACCCTCCCACCTCCAGTCCCCCAGCCCCCATCACCAACATTTCCCTTGGGATGATGAATGCACCCTTCTCAGGGCTGCCTCGGGATCCACACTAATAAAATCCTAAGGCATCTGGACTCTGCCAAGGCCATTGGACTCCACCAGGCCCCCTGCAGCTCCTGCCTCCTCCCTGTTCCTCTTTCAGAGCAACCAGCTGTCCGTGTCTGGCTCTTCCTCAGAGGCAGCCCCCCTCTCTTTCTCACGCCCCCTCCCAGCACCACCACAGTGCTCCTCGGGGGCTCAGTGTAGGCAAAGGAGGGCTTGCAGGAAGTGATCTTACTGGGTTTTGATCACCTTCTTTGACTTGTGGTGCTTTTGTGTTTGTACCTCATCTAGTGTCTGTCTCAATATGTATATTACAGTTTTGGACAGATTTCATCAAATTTCCCTCCAAAAGGGCTAACACTTTTGGTAAAAAAACAAAAAAAAAAACTGATCAGGTAATTCTTTGTGTAGCAAGTTTCTGGAACCACTGTATTTATTTGTTTATTTATACCTCCTTTTGGAAACTCTCTGTGATTCTCTTGAAGGAGTGTGGTTAGTATCTTTCTTGGTAAAAATAAAAATAATTGGGCTAAGTACTTTATGTGCATTACCTCATTTGATCTTTGAAACAACTCTTGGAGGATGGTGGTGGCATCTCTGATAAATAAAACCAGTGGTGAAACAAAACATACCATTCTAACCTTACTTACTTTATTTTATTTTTGTTCCATGCTTCCAAATACTGGTTTCTCATGATCCTCCATTGCCTGTGGCTTTTCCTACGATTTTCTTTCCAAAGCATCATATGACTCTGATTCCAGTATGTGTGTCTGTGTGTGTGTGTGTGTGTGTGTGTGTGCACGCCACACACCACCAAGCAATTCACACAGTCTACCCTGAGAGAGCATCAGATCCCACAGGTTAAGGGCTCCATCCTACAAGAACCCCTCTGTACCCCGCCCAAATTCAGACGCCAGTCTCAAGTCTGGGTTGTCACTTGTGCTTCTGATGAGATGGCTGTAAATGAGAGGTTCCCTCCTTGGGTTTGATTAATTTACTAAGTGGCTCACAGAACTCAGAGATACATTTTAGATTACCAGTTTATTATAAAAGGTATAATTCAGAAACAGCCAGATGGGAGAGATGCGTAGAGCATGGTTTGGGGAACGGAGCTTCCTTCCCTCTACAGGTACGTCAGTCTCCCCACATCTCCATGTGTTCACTAGCGCAGAAACTCCCAACCCAGTCCTTTTTTGGTGTTTAAAGAGGCTTCATTATCTATCATGGTTGATTCAGCCTCCAGCCCCTCTCCCCTCCCAGGAGGTCAAGGGGATGGGACTGAAAGTTCTCACCCTCTAATGACAAAGTTAGTTCCCCTGGCAACCAGCCCCCATCGCTAAATTACTTACGTGCTTTCCACTCGTCACCTCGTTAACAAAACAAAAGACACCTTGATCACTGTGGTCCCTGAGCTGTGTGTCAGAAACAGGGACAATGACCAAATACATACTTCTCATCACAGATCACAGTATCACACAGAGGGAAGGGCGAGGTGATGGGGAGAACTGGGACGCAGTGATGGGAGTCAGCAGAGTGAGGAATACAGGAGACCAGTGGCTGGGTTTCCCATGGCCACTCCTAGAAAGCTGGTTTAACCAACATGTGTGGAGCCCTCACTCCGTGCCCGCCTGTGCTCAGCCCTGCACCCTCAGAATCACTGTCGCAGGCAGTGGGGTGATGGTGTTGGGACACAGGATGCGTGGTGGAAGCCCCAGTGGAGGCCCGGTCCTTGGCGAGTCTCTGCCCTGGGCGGCGGCCGTGGGAGGGCAGCCTGCTGCGGGGCGCAGCTGAGCCAGGCTCCGTCTGTGTCACCTGCGTCGTACGTTCCTCATGTAACAGAAACATCCAGCGTGTAATTTACAACATGATGTTAGCATACTAGCCTCAGCCAAAAGGTATAATGAAGTTGCATCTGTTCACTGTTCTAGACCCGCCAAGAAGTGGGACAGTGCAGCTGTCCAGTACTTTCAGAACCTTCTGAAAGGTAAGGCAGGCGCGTGATCGCTGCAGCCACTTTGAACTAACGCCCAAGGTGGGTTCGCCTTCTGTGAATCAGGGAGTTTGAGGCATGCACGCTTAGCTGTTTGACCCCCTCGTGTGTGTTCATAAGTTACCTGGCACTTCTTCCACCCCAAGTGTCACAGTGACTGCACCCTTGGAATTTTGAGGGTGAATAAACTTACGTGCATTTCATTGAACCAATAACTAAGGAAAGCCTAGTTGTTACAGTTTTTAAGCAAACAAGGGGTAGTAAATGGATGCTTGCTGTGTGATCACCATCGCTGCTAATTAAGCTGTGTAGAATGTCTTAGCACCTAATTAGTGTGCTCTTTTTAATTTTATATTGTTGACTGTAAAACGCTCTGATTTATGGCATCTGTCCTAACCACTGGAGTCTGAGCCAGATAACTGTGCTGACCACTGGGGCTGTTCTGAGGAGTGCTGCCTGACACCTCCTGGCCCCTCTCCTCTGCTGCCAGATGCATTGCACCTGGGAGAAATGGGAGGTCGAGAGAGCCTCGGGTTTTGGAGTTTGGGGCCTGGGAGACTCAGGTTTGGGAGGCAGAGTGCCCCGGTTGCACTACCTGCCCTGCCGCTCTGTGTTGCCTTCTCTGAGCCTGGCTTCTCACCTGTAAGGTGACACGGGCACTACCTCCAGGGTTGTGGTCAGAGTGCGGTGAAGTATGTCTGTAGAGGACCGGGCAGAGCGCCTGTTGGTACCTGTACGTGGAGATGCTCTTTGGGTGATTAAGTCCATGGTGGCATGGACTCTGGTGGGTCACTGGAAGAGAAGAGAGGGCCAGGAACTGTGCTGGAGATGGTGTCACAGGGTGGTAGGAGAGGAGGATGCTGTGGGGGGGTTGCACGTGGGGGGCCACGTGACTGACCGTGCCGGAGAGCCTTCACCCACGCCAGGCCCCTTTTGCAGGGGGAACGTTGTGGCGCTGGTAATCGAAAGTGCGTAGCAGAGATTAATGGGTGAGAAATGGTTGTAGTTGTTTCAAGTGTACTTTTTTTTTATTGACGTATAGTCACTTCACATCCAGTGTACTTTTAATATCAGCTAATTTATGTTTTCATTTATGCTGTTCAGCAGCTACCCAGGTGGAAGCCAAATTGTGTGCTGTGGAAGAAGATACTTTTGAGGTTTACCTCTATGTAACTATAAAAAATGAAAAGGTAAGTGAAAGAATTGTATTTTTAAAAATGCTTTATCATTATTAAACATTTTTTAATAAAACAGTAAACACCAAGGGAAACGGTGTCATTCACGTAGTATAGAAATTTTCTTAATCTTTCAAGGTCTGGCTTAGATCAGAAGTTAGCCAGGACTGTTTTTCTTCTTTTAATTACTGAAAAAAAATTCCTTTAGTATGTTATTTAGACACTCTTCTATTTAGTAAAAAACAAGAAATTATTCCTGTAGTGCTGAGTATGAAAAGTTACTTTCTTATAAGAGGACATAATTTTGAGTACACACATTTGGTGCGGTTTTAGTTCCCTGCTTTTTTCCCCCAGAAGTTTTTCATTGTATGTAATACGAGCTCATTGTGAAGAATTCAGATAACATAGGTTAGAAAGAAAGTGGGCCTCACAGCCCTCCTCCCCGACCCCACCCCAGTTATTGCCTGTTCACTGTTGGCTGGCTGCCCTTTATGAAGAGTGGCAAGAGGGTGCAGCTCTGTACCTTGTGTGGAGGTGGGTGGAGATGCAGATCCAGGCCTGCTTGGGGCCCACGGAGGGCATCTGAACCATGGATTTATTTTACAACTTTATTTTGGAGCAATTTACATTTATGAAAGAGATGCCAGAATAGTACAGAGATTTTCGCATGTGCTTTATCTGGGTTCCCCTAATGTTAACTGTACAGACAAGCAGTACAATGATTAAAACCAGAAAATTAACACTGCTAAAATACTGTTTTAAAAAATCTACAGGTCTTATTTGAATTTTGCCACCTTTCTCACTAATTACCTCCCTTTGTTCTTGGATCTGATCCCAGATCCCACGTTGCATCTGATTGTCAAGTCTCCTCCAATCTGTGACAGCTCCTGTCTTTCCTCGTCTTTTAAGACCCTGACACTTCTGAAGAGTACCAGCCAGTTATCTGTGGACTGCTGCTCAGTTTGGCCTTATCTGATTAGCTTGAGGTGTTGAGCACTTTAGCAGGAACGCTCCGGGAGTGGTACTCTGCCCTTCTCACACATCATGGCTCGGGTTCCCCATGCTGATTCGTAGTCATGTTAAACCTGATCACCTGGTTAAGCTGGTGTCTGCTAGATTTGTTCCTCAACAGAGTTACTGTTTCTTCATTTCTGAAATTATTAAGTATCATACGGGGAGATCCTTTGAGACTGTGCAGATGTGCATCAGTGATGCTTGTCTGCAAAACATACTTCTGTGGTGTTGGCCCGTTTCTGTCATGCCTCCTACATTTTTAATTGGAATTCTACGAGGAAGAACTGATGCTTCTTCCTCGTTTATTGATTGATTTGGTAATTTATCTTCATATAGACTCGAATATTTATTTTACTCTGGGAGATACAATCCATTATTGTCATTATTTTCTTGCTCAGATTGTTGCAGATTTGGATATTAGAGTGGCTCGTGTGTCCTTTCAGTGTGCCCCGTCGTTGTTGAAAACTCCCTACTTTCTGGTACCACAAGATGCTCCAGGCTAATTTTGTCATTTTCCAGCCTCAGCCCTGGAGTCAGCTACTTCTCCAAGAACTGGTTCCTTTTATTGAAGAATGGTATTCAGATACCAAGATCAGGGCCCTGGGTGTGCTCATTACTGTTGGGGTGTCATCGATTACAGGCCCTCCCAGCAGACAGACAGGAAATGCATGTGTGTACACTACCCCGTGCACACACGTCTGCATGCATGCCTAGATCTGTTCTTCTGTATGTATATTAAGAGCTCTGGTACCTCTAATTTCAGTCCAGGGCCACAGAGTTCATGCTAGCCCTCCCTTCTCCTCATTCTTAATACCTGTCTCTGACAGTAAGAAACCTGGTTTACAGTATGCTTAAGTGATTAATCCTAGTATTCACAGAGGGTAATTTCCGAATTGCTAACTCACATTCCTGTGAAAAAGAAATTTGTCTTTAGCCGTATTGCATCATGCAGCCCTAGATGCAAAGTTACGTAGACTAGTTCTTCTCTTCCCTACCCCGTTCGGTGTCATTATGTTGTTCATTTGTAATCGGGTTCGTTTGTTACTCTTTGTATTGCATTTGGGGATCCCCCACAACCTTGTTGATTTCCCCTATGACCTTTCATTGCTTATTTTACAACTTGGTAAAAATGCCAAAATGTTGGCTATTGGACGCATCTTGTGAAACATCTTTTAAACAAGTTCTCTGCTGACCTGCTTCTTCCTGCTTTTCACAGGTCGGTCTGTCTCTGCGTACATGGCTGTCTGTGGATGACAGCTTGCTCTTACTTCAAGGCGGTGAAGTACAGAAGGCATGCTTAGCAGAGAGAACTCCTAGTGAATACATGAGGTCATAATTGCCAGGAAAAAAAAATGGGGCCAGAAGTTCCAAAGGAAGCACAAGGATGTGTCCTAGGGTGTTTGCTTTTATTTTTTGCCTGGTTTTTTTCCCCTCAGAATTATTCTAAGTTGCACCCATGTTGCTCCTATTATTGTCAGTAGTCTGGATATACTACAGTGTGTTTATTCACTTGTTGATGGCCATTTGAGTTGTAGCCGTTGGGGCAGCTATGAATGCAACTGCTATGAATATTCATGTACAAGTCTTCCTTTGGACCTGAGCTTTCATTTTTCTTGGGTAAATACTTTGGAGTCACACTTTTGGGTCTTATTGTAGGTATTAAGAGACTACCGACTTGTTTTCAAAAGTGGTTGACCGTTGTACAGTCCCACCAACAATGAGAGTTCCAGTTCCTCCGCATCCTCAATGCTTGTGTGGTCATTCTCACTGGGGTGTAGTGCTGTCTCACTGCGGTTTAAATTTGCATTTCCCTAATGGCTTACAGCATTGAGTATCTTTCATGTGCTATTTGCCGTCCGTATGTCTTTGATGAAGTATTCGGATCTTCTACCCATTTTTTTCATTACTGTTGTTTTGAAGTTTGGCTTACAACATACTGATTTCAAGCGTGAAGTGCAATTATTTAATATTTGTATATACATATTACAAAATGACCGCCACAGTGAGTCTAGTTAACATCCATCACCACACATAATTACAAATTTTTTTGTGTCATGAGAACTTTTAATATTTACTCTTAGCAACTTGCAAATTAATGTGCAGTACGGTATAACTAGCCATCGTCACCATGCTGTGCATTATATGCCCATGACTTACTTGTTTTATATTGGAATTTTTTACCTTTTGACTGCCTTCACCCATCTCACCACCTTCCCCACACATTGCCCCCTACCCTGCCTCTAGCGACCATCAGTTTGTTCTCTGTATCTATGAGCTTGGTTGGGTTTTTTTTTAAAATTCCATATATAAGTGGAAATTATATGGCATTTGTCTTTCTCTGATTTCCTTCACTTAGCATAATGTCCTTAAGGTCAATACATGTTGTCACAAATGGAAAGATTTTATTATTTTTTGTGGTCAAGTAATATACCATTGTATGTGTGTATATGCATCTTAATTTTCTTTATCCTTTCATCCACCAATCGATGCTTAGATTGTTTCTATATCTTGGCTGTTGTAAATAATGTTGGAGTGAACATGGGGATGCATATATCTTTCCAAGTTAGTGTTTGTTTTGTTTTGTTTTGTTTTGTGGTACAAACGGCCTTTATTGTGTGCAGTGGGAAGCTGAAGTAGAGGGGACATGACAGCTTCAGCTCCTGGGGCAGCTCCACAGACCCGTCGCTGCCCTGAAAAGCTCAAGTTAATGTTTTTATTTTCTTCAGATAAATACATAGAGGTGGAATTGCTGGATCATGTAGTGGCGCTATTTTTAATTTCTAGAGGAGCCTCTATACTGTTTTCCATAGTGGCTGCACCAATTTACGTTCCCACCAACATTGCATGAGGGTTCCTTTTTCTCTGCATCCTTGCCAACACTTGGTGTATCTTGCCTTTTTAACAGTAGCCATTGTAACGGATGTGAAGTGATACATTTTTGTGGATTAGAGCATCTTTCCATGTTACCTGTTGGTTATCGGAATGTCTTCTTTGGAAAAATGTCTATTCAGATCCTCAGATCCTCAGCCCATTTTTTAATTGGACTATTTAGGGAGTTTGCTTTTGTTTTTGTTTTTTGCTATTGAGTTGTATGAGTTCATTGTATATTTTGGATATTAATCCCTTATCAGATCAGATACATGATACACACATTTTCTCTTAATCAGAATCGTCTCATTTTGTTGGTGCTTGCCTTTGCTCTGCAGAAGCTTTTTGGTTTGATGGAGTGCTGCTGCTTTATTTTTGCTTTTGTTGCCTTTGGCTTTTGGTGTCAAAGCCGACAAATCATCTCCAAGACCAATGTCAAGGAGCTTGCTACCTGTGTTTTCTTCCAGGAACTTTATAGTTTCAGATCTTATATTCAAGTTTTTAATCCACTTTGTGTTTATTTTTGTGTTTCTTTCTGTGTACGTATGATGAAAGAAAGTGTTCCAGTTTCATTCTTTTGCATATGGCTGTCCAGTTTTCCCAGCACCATTTATTGCAGTAATTGTCCTTTCCCCATATATTCTTGGCTCGTTTTTCAGAATTTAATTGACCATATATGGGTGGGTTTATTTCTGGACTCCCTATTCTATTCAGTTGATCTATAAATCTGTTTTTATGCCAATACCATACTGTTTTCATTACTATTTTTTGCCCATTTAAAAATTGATTTTGTTTTCTTTTTATTGAGTTTTGAGAATTCTTTGTTTATTCTGGATACATGTCCATTCAGAGATACTATTTGAAAATATTTTCTCCCTTTCTGTGATTGCCCTTAATAGTATCTTTTGAAAAGCAGAAATTTAAAATTTTGGTAAAGTCTAATTTATCAGTTTTTCCTTTCATGATTGTTTTCTCTTCACCCTCCCCCCAGGTCTTTGTCTGGCAAAGTCATATTAGCTCTTTAGTGCTTTCAAGAAGATGTTTTCTTTGATTTCATACAGTTTCTTACTGTTTTTCTTATCAGGAAGGTTGGACAAAGGGCTCTGGTTCACCATTACTGGAGCAGAAGTCAAGAGATCAATTTCTGTCAGATTATGTTCTATAAAATAATTTTTATGAAGATTGAAATTCGGGGTTAAGTTTGGAATATTTTCTTAATAGTCACTTCTCTATGTTTGCCTTATTCATGAAATGTTTAAAATTACACAGGTTTGTGTTAATGATGATCTGGTTGCAAAGAACTTCGCATATTACATATCACCTATGGAAAATAAAAACCTTGACGCTCTAGAGAAACCAAGATTGAATATGAAGTCAGCATCCTTTTCCAATAAACTCAATCCAGCACTTACTCTCTGGCCAATGTTTTTGCAAAGAAAAGATTCTCAAGGGATGGAAAGTGAGTGGATTCTCATCAGTGTATGTTGCCTTTAAACCGCCTTATTTATGGGAAATCTTAGTGAATGGATACGAATTGTTGTACAAACTTTTCCTTTTATGGAGGCAGAGACTTGGGCTATGAATTTAATATTTTACTTTTAATCCTAATGAGTTTGTGACAAGTTTTGAGATTCTAAAAGAGCTGCCTCTGTCTGTTTTTACGAGAAGAGAAGATAAACTATTGTGAATTTCTTACTAACATGGAGTTATATTTTCAAGAGTCCATATATTCATAATCAAAAGATACTATGAAAACAAACTTTTGTTTGCTTGGTGTTTAAAAGAGCCATTTATTAGCATGAAAATATGAGAAGAGTCAGTCACGGAACAGCTTTAAATCGCTCTCCATCCACTCTTCTTTAGTGCCCTCGTGTTGCTCCCCTGCCCCGAGTTAGGTATCCTGTACCTTACAGCCTAAATGAGAGCAGAGGCGTACCAGCAAGCTCTCAGCTGTATTTTGGGTTTTATTTCATGCACTGATCCTGAAATGTATTCTCTCTCTCAGATTCACATGATTTAACTTTGCTGGCGAAGTCTCTCCAGCATCCGTGGCCCAACGGTGTTGGTGACCTCAGGCCAACTGCTGGTCTCCTGGGTGAGTTCTGTTCTCTTGCTTCACTTCATAGGCCACGTAAAAGGACACTCTTCACTGCCTAAACATTATGAGGACTGATTAGAAGGACTGGGATAATTCTCTATTTTTCCGTTAATTTGGTGGCACCAATTTATGATGTAGATGCTGACAAACATAATTTGTGTTGCGGTCCTCAGGCTTTTACCACAATGTAAAGAACATATCAGGCACTTTTTCATGGGTAGGACTGATTTATTTCAGCCCAGCCGTAGGTCAGTGATTATTATTTGTTCTCAGAATATGCATATGGATTTATGATTGATTTTTACTTTAAGCAGTAGGATGCACAAAAATAAGAAAGAGGCATTTATGAAGTTAGAAATACTCAGTCTTTAATTCCATATCTCCAGGTTATTTAATGACTTGGAATTGTTGGCAGGGGTGAAATGTACCAGCCACTTTGATACTTGGCTCACCCTCTGTGGTGGTTCCCCAGGATTCACTCCTACATTGAATGTGTGTATACCTGGGGATATAATACTTCACATATACCCAGAGTAAACCACAAGTAACCTCTAATGCTAGGATTTCCAGTCAAGGTGGCAGAGTAGTAGGACCACGAGCTCATCTCTTCTCGGGACCTCAACAGAACCACAACTGACTGCTGAAACAGCCATCGGAAAAAAAGACTGGAACCTAGCAAGAAAGTAAAGCTTTAGTTAGCTAAAATATTCCCTGTACTTTAAATTGTTTAATTACTTTGGTAATATTGTTTATCATAGAAAAATACAGATAATCAGAATTTTAAAAGCCTGTCATCTTTAGTACACATACTTGTTAGAATTTTAAGTCTTTTTTTTTTCCCCAGAGCTTTCTAGATGTGAGGGTGTGTATATAATTTCTGTTTTACAAAAATGAGATCCTACTATACATACCTCTGTGTGATGTTTTTCACGTAATACATGGCTGAACATCTTTCCAGGTCAGAGACTTCCTGGGGCACGTGTGGGGCCCCCACCCGTGTTCTGATGCACCTCCTGTAGGGGTCCCAGATAGGACTTCCCATTATTGATGGGAATGTGTTATTTCCACTTGTATCTCTTCCGTTTCCATTGGAGCAGGAAAAATGCCATGCATTTACGTCGTGTTTAATCACTGCACAGCTTTCTAGTGTTTGGAATCTGTCATCATTATTTTAAGTAGCTCCAAGTTGCTGGGCAGTCATTGTTTCCTACTTTTCTTTATGACAATCAGTGATGGAATGAGCTGTGCGTATCTTTGAAAAGGAAAAGGTTGGTGGTAAACAAAAGAAAACTAATGTGTGAGATGTGACGGGATTATCACGTAAGAAGCAGAATTACTAGATGTTACATATTTGAGCAAAGATATCCTTTTTTCGTTAATTTTGTGAGAAGTTATTTCAACTATATTTTTATAAATTTTTGGTACTTTGAAGTTGCTGTATCAAAGTGTAGTGCTTTTTAAATATTTGGTTAAACAATTGAATACTACAGAAAGGCTGTAATGAAAAATAATTTTCTCTTGTTCAGCCTCTTCTTAACCCAGGCTACTCCCTAGAGGTGAACCTGTTTTCTTAGCTGTTTGTTTTGGCAGTCATCTTTAAATCTTAAAATAATTATGATTATTCACTATTTCTTGGCTTGTCCATTCTAGACCCCGTCCTGACTAGCTCGTGTGCCCCTAGTCCACACACCGTTAGTCATCAGGTACTCAGGAAGCATCTGCTCAGTGTTGGGCACTGTTCTAGGGATTCATCAGAAACAGAATCAAAGCCTCTGTTTTCCTGGAGTTTACTTCTATTTTCTCAATAAAATTTTTATTTTAGAATAGTCACAAACTTCCAGAAAAGTTGGCGAACATAACAAAAAAACTTTTTTCCTAAACCATTTGCCTGGAATGCCCCATCTCTCCCCACTACTTGAGTGTGTTTTTCCTAGAAACAAGGGTGTTCTCAGAAATGTGCACAATACAGCTGTCAGACTCAAAATTAACATGGATGCATGGGAGCATCTAACCCTCAGACACCGCTCAAATTTTGCCAATTGTCCCACTAATAAAGGAGGGACAGCGGCAGGCAGACGCAGCTCAGCATGTCTCATCGTGCCCCTTCAGTCCCCTCCGCCTGCAGCAGCCGCCAGTCGTCCCTGACCTCACTGACCTCGACGCTGTTGAACCTTTGCACCAGTTCTCTTGTAGAACGTGCTCAACTGATTTCCTGTTTTCAGTTTCGTTGATTTTCGCTCTGATTTTTGTTGTTTCCTTTTTTTCTTGCTTACTTTAGATTACTCTAGTTTCCTGAAGTGGAAGCTTATATTACTAATTTTAGATTTTTCTTCTTTTCTGATAAAAACACTTAATGCTATCAGTTGCCCTTTAAGTACTGCTTTTGCAGCATCCCCCAAATTTTGATAAGTTGTATTTTTGTTCTCATTTAGTTAAAAATATTTTAAAATTTCTCTTGAGATTTCTTCTTGACCCATGTATTATTTAGAAGTATGTTGTTTAATCTTCAAATACTTTGGGATTTTCCAGCTGTCTTTTTGTTACTAAGTTGGTTTCATTCCATCGTGGTATGAGAGCCATTGTGTAGTTTCATTTCTTTCAAGTTTGTTTAGGTGTGTTTTATGGCCCAAAATGTGGTCTGTCTTGGTGTAGGTTCCATTTGAGCTTGAAAAGAAGGTATATTCTGCTGTAGGATGAAGTAGTCTGTAGACAGCATGTATGTCCAGTGGATTGGTGATGCTCTTGAATTTGGCTGTATCCTTACTGATTTTCTTCCTGCTGAATCTGTTCATTTTTGATAGAATGGTATTGACGACTCCCAACTATAATAAAGGGCTCATCTATTTCTCCTAGAAATTCTACAACTTCTTGCCTCAGGTATCTTGATGCTCTCTTGTTAAGCACATACATATTAAGGACTATTACATCTTCATGTAGAATTGCTCCTTTATTGTTATTGAATGCCTCTGTCCTTCATAATTTTCCTTGTTCTGAAGTCTGCTCTGTGTGAAATTAATATAGCTACTTCAACTTTTTTTAAGCTATAAATTTTTTTTCATAGAGATACAGTTGATTTACAATATACAAGTTTTAGGTGTGCAGTGTAGTGACTCACAATTTTTAAAGGTTATAGTCTATTTATAGTTATTGTAAAATATTGGCTATATTCCCTGTGCTCTACAATATAGATAATCTATGTAGCTTGTTTATTTTATACATAGTAGTTTGTACCTCTTAATCTTCCCCCTCCCTCTCCCCACTAGTAACCACTAGTTGGTTCTCTATATCTGCGAGTCTGTTTCTTTTTTGTTATATTCACTAGTTTGTTTTCTTTTTTAGATTCCACATATAAGGGATAGCATACAGTATTTGTCTTCCATTGTCTGACTTATTTCACTAAGTGTAATATCCTCCAGGTTCATCCACGGTATTGTAAATGGCAATTTTCACTTTTTTTCAATGCTTCACGAATTTACGTGTCATCCTTGCACAGGGGCCATGCTAATCTCTGTATCGTTCCAGTTTTAGTATATGTGCTGCCAAAGTGAGCACATAAAATTTTATTTTTATGGCCAAATAGTGTTCCATTTGTGTGTGTGTGTGTGTGTGTGTGTATACACACACACATATGGATATGTATTTATATATACTCACACACACACATATATATATATACATGTATATACATCTTCTTTATTCATTCATCTGCTGATGGACACTTACATTGCTTCTGTATCTTGGCTATTGTATATAATGCTGCTATGAATATTGGGATGCACATATCTTTTAGAATTAGTGTTTTTGTTTTCTTTGGGTATATACCCAGGAGTGGAATTGCTGACTCCTGTGGTAGTTCTATTTTTAGTTTTTTGGGGAACCTCCATACTGTTTTCCACAGTGGCTGCACCAATTTACATTCCCACCAACAGTGTATGAGGGTTCCCTTTTCTCCACATCCTCGCCATTTGCTATTTGTGGTCTTTTTGATGATAGCCGTTCTGATGGGTGTGAAGTGATACTTCAGTGTGGTTTTGATTTGCATTTCTCTGATGATTAGCAATGTTGCTAATCTTTTCATGTGCCTGCTGGCCATCTAGATGTCTCTTTTTGAGAAGTCTATCCTGGTCCTATGCCCATTGTTTAATTGGCTTGTTTGTTTTTTTTAATGTTGAGTTTATATTGTTTTAATCCCTTACTAGTCATGTCATTTGCAAATACTTTCTCTCATTCAGTAGTTCCTCTTTGTTCTGTTGGTGGTTACCTTTGCTGTGCAAAAACTTTTTAAGTTTAATTAGGTCCCATTTGCTTATTTTTTGCTTTCGTTCCCTTTGCGTTAGGAGACAGATCCAAAAAATATTGCCACGATTTATGTCAAAGAGTGAGCCATGTTTCCTTTAGGAATTTTATGATTTCTGGTCTTACGTTTAGGACTTTAATCCATTTACAGTTTATTTTTGTACATGATGTTAGAGAATGTTCTAATTTCAGTCTTTTATAGGTAGCTGTCCAGGTTCCCCAGCACCACGTATTGAAGAAACTATCTTTTCTCCGTTGTATATTTTGCCTCCTTTGTGATAGATTAATTGACCCTATGTGTGGGGGTTTCTTTCTAGGCGCTCTGTCCTGTTCCCTTGATCTATGTGTCTGTTTCTGTGCCAGTGCCACACTGTTTTGATTACTGTAGCTTTGTAGTACAGTCAGGTCAGGGAGGGTGATACTTTCAGCCCTGTTCTTTCCCAAGATTGTCTTGGCTATTCAGGGTGTTTTGTGTTTCCATACAAATTTTATACTTTAGCTTTCTTTGATTAGCGTTAGTAGCATAGTGTATCTTTTCTCCATTCACTTAATCTGTATGTGTCTTTAAAGTAGATTTCTTATAGTTGAGTTTTCTTTTTTGATCCCCTCTGACAATCTCAGTCTTTTAGTTGATTTATTTAGACCATTACTAGTTAAAGTGATTGTTGATTTAGTTGGATTAATATCTGCCATACTGGTTATTGTTTTCTATTCATTGCCCTTGTTTTTTGTTCCTATTTTGTCTTCTGACTTTTTGCCATTTGTAGCTTTAATTAAGCATTTTTTATGATTCCATTTTCTTTCTTAGCATATTAGCTATACTTCTTTTTTCACTGTTTTAAATGGTTGCCTTAAATTTTGCAATATACATTTACAACCACGCCAAGTCCACTTTCAAATAACACTGTACCACTTCACAGGTAGTGCTAATCTCTTATAATAATGACGTGTTCATAATTCCTCCCTCCTGTCCCTTGTATCACTGTTGTCATTTGTTTGACTTATGTGCAAGCATGCATGAGTATAAGTAAATACATTGTCACTGTTATTTTGAACAAACTGTTGTCTGTTACATCTATTTAAAAAAAGAAAAAGTTTTAAAGTTTTAATTTACCTTCAGTTATTCCTTCTCTAATGGGCACATCCTCAGGCTTAAGATTCTTTCCACAGATGAGTCCAGTCTGCTAATAAGCCCATCAAAGGCATTCTTCATTTCCATTAGTATTTTTGGTCTCTAGCATTTTTTTCTTGATTCTTTCTTAGAATTTCCATGTCTTGCTTATTTTACCCATCTGTTCTTGCATATTGTCTGCTTTTTTTAATAGAGCCCTTAGCATATTAATCATAGTTGTATTAAATTTCTGGTGTGGTAATTCCAACATCCCTGCCATATATCACTCTGGTTCTTTTTTTTTTTAAACATTTTTTATTGGTTTATAATCATTTTACAATGTTGTGACAAATTCCAGTGTAGAGCACAATTTTTCAGTTATACATGAACATATATATATTCATTGTCACATTTTTTTCTCTGTGAGCTACCATAAGATCTTGTGTATATTTTCCTGTGCTTTACAGTATAATCTTGTTAATCTCTTCTACAATTTTGAAATCCTGTCTATCCCTTCCCACCCTCCGCCCCCTTGGCAACCACAAGTTTGTATTCTATGTCTATGAGTCTGTTTCTGTTTTGTATTTATGCTTTGTTTTTTTGTTTTTGTTTTTTAGATTCCACATATGAGTGACCTCATATGGTATTTTTCTTTCTCTTTCTGGCTTACTTCACTTAGAATAACATTCTCCAGGAGCATCCATGTTGCTGCAAATGGCATTACGTTGTCAGTTTTTATGGCTGAATAGTATTCCATTGTATAAATATACCACATCTTCTTTATCCAGTCACCTGTTGATGGACATTTAGGCTGTTACCATGTTTTGGCTATTGTAAATAGTGCTGCTATGAACATTGGGGTGCAGGTGTCATCCTGAAGTAGGGTTCCTTCTGGATATAAGCCCAGGAGCGGGATTCCTGGGTTATACAGTAAGTCTGACTTTGGTTCTGATTCTTGTCCTGTCTCTTCAGACTATCCTGTTTTGTTTTTTTTGTTTTTTTTTTTTTGTTTTTTGCTTTTCAGTCTGCCTTTTTTTCTTTAAAGCCAGACATGATACACTGGGTGAAAGGAACTCCAGTAGATAGGCCTTAGTGACATGGTGGTAAGGTGTAGAGGGTGGGGAAGCTCCCTGTGGTGCTCTGATTAGTTCTCTGTCTTCGCAAGCCTGCGCCCTGGGCTGGGACCTCTAGTCCTCCACCTCTACTGCCTTAGGAAGAACAGGATGGCTGAAGGAGGTAGGTAGATTTGGGTATTTCCCTTACCCCAAGGTGGTTATTTTCTGATGAAACCCCAATAGTAAGTTTAGGCTCTGGTTAGTTTCTCCTGAGGGCGAGCCTTGTAAAGAACAGAATGCTCTGGCACATTTCAAAGTGGTTAACTTTCCCTTCCCCTAACCGGAAGCCCCAAGGGGATCTTTATGCTCTTTATTGTGAGAACCTGGTAGAATTGCAGTAGATAAAATTCACTCAAAGTATACAGGGCCCCTGAAATTGTTAACTTACTTTTCCACACTGAGCCTCCAGCAGTCAGTCAATTATAGTTGAGATTTTCCTGCTCCACTGCTGGTTCCCATGGAGACTCCTGCTCACATCAGTTGTGATTCACCGTCTTCCCCCACCGTCTGTCTCTCTAAATGTAGGGGAAGTGGTTTGTTGTGACCTCATTATTATGTCAGATCTAAGAAGAGGTGGTAATTTTCAGTTTGATTAGCTTTCTCCTTGGTGTTAGGATGAAGTGGTGACTTCCAGCCTCCTTACCTGCTGGAATAGACACTGGAAGTTAAATTGAGTTTTAATATGTAAAATTGGTAAATATAAGACTATATAGCATTTATTTCTTCTTGGTGATTCTAATCGCTTTTCTTTTTTCTACCTATGTTGTCTATTTTTATTGGCTCCTTAAGTTGTTCCAGATTCTCAATTTGGTATCTTGTATCTGTATGACTTGAACCTTTTAAAATGTATTGAGACTTGTATTATGACCCAGAACATGGTCCCTTGGAAAAGGTTCTGTGTGTACTTGAGAAGACTGTGTATTGTGCTGTTGTTGCATAGGATGTTCTGTAAATGTCAGTTAGGTCATGTTGCTAGTGTGGTGCAGCTCTTCGCTTTGTTGATTTCTTTTTTTTTTTTTTGGTAATTAGTCTATCAACTACTAAGAGACAGGTGTTGAGATTTCCCACTGTACAATTGTTTTATTTCAGTTCTATCAGTTTTTACTCCGTATATTTTGAAGCTGTTACGCAGGTACACAGAAGTTTAGAATTTTTTGTACTCTTGATGAATTGATCTGTGTCATTATTAAATGACCCTTTTATCTCAGTTAATATTCTTTGATCTGAAGTCTTCTTTGTCTGATATTAATGTAGCCACCCCAGATTTCTTGATTAATGTTAGCATTGTGTGTATTTTTCTGCCCTTTTACTTTTTTTTAAAGGCATTTCTAAAAAATTTCTTTCTCTTTTTTTTTAATGGAGGTACTGGGGATTGAACCCAGCATGTCCTTCATGCACTCTGAATGATACCCACCACTGAGTGATATCCTCCCCCTCCATCCTTTTACTTTTAACCTCTTTGTCTCTTTATAGTTCAGGGAGGTTTCTTGTGGGCAGCATATAAGCTGGGTCTTGCGTTTTTTATCCAACCTGTTAATCTCTGTAATTTATATTTAATGTAATATATTGATGTGGTTGGGTTTAAAAGTACCATTTTACTATTAGTTTTCTATTTGTCCCATCTGTTCTTTGTTCCCTTTGCTGATTTTTCTGACTTCTTTTAGATTAAGTACCTTTTGCACTTCTATTTTACATCATTTGTTGGCTTATAAGCAAAACCTTTTTATGTTGTACTTTTAGTGGTTGCCTTAGGGTTTGTAGTATATATGTTAACCCAATACATTCTGCCTTTGAGTGCTCTCGGGGCACTTCCTGGGGAGTATGAGAGCTTTACGCTGTGTACCTCCATCTCCTCTCTCCCTGCCCACCTTTGTTCTGTTGTTGCCACGTGTTTTAATTCTGCGTGTAATAAATCCCACAATACATTACCAGTTTTGATGAGTCAGTTCTCCCTCTCTTTCCCCCTCTCCCTCCCCAGTCCCTTTTTGAAACAACAGAGAAGTTTAATTCCCCAGTGTGTCCTACAAGCACAGGAAGGTCTTTGGGGTCCGGCTCTTTCTGTCTTGTTGACCCTGCTTCCTTCGGGTTTTGCTGCTACACTCGTGTCCACGATGATCTATCACTTTGTCTCCAGTCCAGCCAGTTGGAAGGAAGAGGAAAGGGAGACAAGACCCAGCGGTTACACACAGTGCTTCTGCTCTCATTTCTTCGACCAGAGCTTTCTCATGTGGCCATGTCAGTGGGGAGGAAGGTCGGTCGGGGAGACATCCTTCTTTTGGACTGCTGCGTACCCAGCTAAAAATCAGGGCTTTTATTATCTTAGAGTAGGAGTCAGTACATTGCAACCTAAGGGCTAAATCTGGCCTGTCACCTGTTTCTGTACAATCCATAGGCTAAAAATGGTTTGTCCATTTCTCAATGGTCTAAATCTAAAGAATGAGAATAGTTTGTGACATTTGAAAATTACATGGAGTTTCAGATTTCAGTGTCCACAAATAAAGTCTTCCTGAGCACACCCGTGCCGGTTCATCTATGTGCTGTCTGTGGCTGTGCTCGTGCTGCAGTGGCACAGTTGAGTAGTTTAGCAGAGAGCATCCTGCCCACGAAGCCTGCAGTGAGTGCCTCCTGTCTGACCCTTTATGGAAGTAGTGTGCTGGCTCCTTCAGTAGAGGGTGGACTGAGTGACCCTGGGAACTGTCACGGCTCGCTCTCCTTGCTGCTCTGTCCTCTCTTGTACTCAGGCCACCTTGGCCTTTTTGGACTGTCATGTCTGAGTCCTTGATTCAGGAAGACTGCCAGGCTCCATCTGGGCCCCCCCGTCCCTGCATCCTGGAAGCTCTGTCTACACAGTAAGCCCGGACAATCATAGTACTCATCTCATTTTCCCCCCTCTTAGAGACCACTGTCCTGCACTGTGTGATACCTAGGATCTGAAAAGCACTGTTTTATATGTTTCGTCTGGTTTCATACTTGTTTCAATTTGAAAGGGTTTAAGTTCAGTCCCTGTGACTTTGTCTTGGCTGGAAGCAGCAGTGTCTGTGCTACCGTATCTCTAAAATTGTCCCTTTTTCTCAGTACATCTTTCTTCTGTCAGGTGCAGACAGCTGGTTTATAACCTGCACGATCTGACCTGTCTGGTCAGTGCAGGAAGCAGCAGTCGGCAGTGTGCAGACACTTCCTCCAGCAGGCAAAGTCTTCTGGAGCTCAGACCAGTCCCATCCCAGCCTTCCCCCAGCCCTTCCTCCTAAGTGCTTCTCCTTTGAAGTAATGTTGACTTGCATTGCATGTGCTAATTGTTCTCCCTCTAGAGTGGGACGTGCACAGTTCAGCCCCCGTTGGAGTTTTTGCTCCATTTGTTTAAATGCCACCTTTGCCTTTGCGGCGTTAAGAACATAAACATTTTTCCCTACCCTTATTTTATTTATTTCTTCAAATGTTATGGGTGACTTGGGTACTCAGATTTTTTCCGAATCTCTCTGGTACATGATGTTGTTCTGTCTCCCTCTTAGCGCTTGTTCCCATGTAACTCTTCACTGCTCTCTGGGGTTGCAGCCTGTGCGCCCAGTCCCGTGCCATCATCTTTCTCGGTTTACTTGTTCAGCTAGAGCACAGCTTCAGTTTACTTCTTAAGGAGAAGGTGTGTTGGTTTGTGTATGCCTGAGATGCCTCTCGAGTGTTCTGCCCTGTTATGTTCTCGGTGCGTTAGCAGAGATTGACTTCTGGATTGAAAATCATTTTCCTGATTGCTTATGATGTTTCGCCTGTTTTCATGTGCTTATTAGCAGTTTGTGTTTTTTCTTTTGTAGAATTCCTACTAGTCTATATTTTGCCATTTTTTTAAATTGTTTTTTGTTATTAGAAGTTTTGAGAGTTTTTAAAAATATGTTCTGGATACAAGCCATTTGTCAGGTGTATGTATCATGAGTAAATTTTCTCCCAGTCTGTGGCTTGCCTTTCATTTTCTTACTGGTATATTTGTAAGGGCAAAAGTTTCTAAGTTTGATTAAATTCGATTCATCAACTTTTTTCTGTTACGATTTTGTGTCCAGTCTAGGAAATCTTTGTTATCCTTGTGTTTTGTACATTTGGTTTTTACATTTAGTTTTCCATGATCCATTGAAGTTAATGATGTGAGGTAATATCCAGCTTTGTTATTTTTTTCCGTGTGAGTGTACTGTTGTTCCCACTGTGTTATTTTGCATTTGTGGTGATCCATCTCTTGGGTAGATTTCCTGGGAGAAGGATTTCTGGGTCAAATGATGATGTTGAAATATGTTGCCAGGTACCTGTCCATAGGAGCCATATCATCCTGGTGTCCCACCAGGAATCTAAGACACTGTGCCTGTTTGCCCACAGCCTCACCAACAGAGAGTGTTTCAAGTTTTTGGATTTTCTTGTTTGCAAGTGAGAAATAGTATCTGAGGGTAGTTTCCATTTCTCTTACTCTTAAGTGCCACCTATGATTTTGTTTTTTAGCAAATAAGGTACGTTTATTGTGATTATGTATTTGGACTTATTTTTATCATCTCATTTTGTCTTTCAGTTCACCGTGATTTTTCTTGGGCCCTTTTTCCCTGTCCTCTTGAATTGAGCATTTTTTCCTTGTTCTCCTTGATGCTTTTATATATCACATTTCATTCCTCTTAGTCTTAATTTTTTTTATATGCTTAGACTTTCTAACAAAGTTTCAAGGTAATCAATATTTATCCTTCTTACGTCAGGAACCTTACCTTTTCTTTTCTAAACCTTCCCTTCCATTTCTATTCTCACTGTTGTCTAGAATTTTAGTTTTAACTTGTTGTACATAAATATTTTGCATTCAGTTCTTAAGTTTTTTGGAACTGAGCTACTTGGTTTGAATTCCAGATCTGCTCTTTATTAGCCGAATAAACATAGGTAAGTTATTTGACTTCTCTGTGCTTCATTTTCCTCTTCTGAAAAAGGAAGAAATAATTATACCACACAGGAACCATAGAGGAGTCAATAAAGTAATTCTGGTACCTGTCACATAGAATTCAATTAGTTAATTCATGCAAAGCATTTGGAAGAGTTCTTGATACATAATAAGCACTAAGAAAGTGTTGGTTAATTAGGATTATTATTGCACTGCTGGTTTATTTTTCTTCTTAAGTACATATTTTAGTAGTTCTTTCACTGTGGGGCAAGGGGTAGTGTATGTTAAAATATGGTGCTATTTAAAATAGATACAGTATTCTAGGTTCTTAGTTGTTTTCCTTCAACACTGAAGATGGTACTTCATTTTCTTCTTGTCGGTCAATCTGTTGGTTATTCTTTTGTTAAGTAATTGATGTGTTCTGTTGATATGACTTTTTAGATGTTCTCTTTATTCTTGATATTCTGCCATTTCCTTACAGTGTGTCTAAGAGTGAGTGGTTCAAAATTTATTCTGTTAACACTTGGGAGTTTTTCAATTACAGAATTCAGGTCTAACTTGAGTTTCTGAAAAGTATTAGATGTTAATGCTTTCAGAGATTTTTTTTTTCTCCCTCCTCCCGAATCTATTAGACATAGCTAAGTCATTTCGTTACCTATCACCCATTTTTTTTAGCTGCTTTTTTGCATTTTCTTTTTATTTCTCTAAGTTGATTTCTGAGAGGTTTTCTTTACTTTAACTCGTTACACTGCCATTTTCCTCTTTGCTTCTAGCCCAATACTACCTCATCTTTTGAGTTTTCAATTTGATGGTGGCTGTTTCTTACTGCTTAGTGTTCTCGTTGGTTCTTTTTATTTATGTCTGCCTTTCTTTTCATATTTACCTGTTTTGTTTCATGAATACTATTCCTTCTTTATCTCTTGGGTATTTTAAATGGTTTTATTTTAGGCTTCTTTTCAGACTCCTGTTTTTATCTCCATATCCACAAATGTGAATCTCCGCCCCTTCACAAACCTTTGTGGGTTGTTTTTTTTTTTTTAAATAAAAACATTTACAACTGCGCTGAACTACTTGAGATACTGTTTGAAAGCTCGTGTTGTATGGACATTTTCCGTTGGTGAATTTCATCTACTGCCTGCACTCCTGGCTCCAGATGAGGGTTTGTATTTTTGGCTGTAAGGTCCTCCCCTGAAGAGATGACATAATTCCAGACCCCAGGTCACACAGGTGCAAATTACTTAGGCTCCAAACTACTGTAAAGAAGGATTAGACCAGTTTACAATATCATCATACATTTGCAGCTTCAGCTATTTATTTCAGTGATTTAATAGGTGAAAAGTATTCCCCGTCATTTCAATTTGTGTTTCTTTAATTGAGACTTACAGGGAGCACCTTTCCAGGATTGCCTATGTTGTTCCCTAATAAATGATAGCTGGACTGAGCTTTTTTTGTTGTTCTTTTCTTTGAGGTCATACCTCAATTTTTATCCAAGTGTAACTACCCAGCTTGATTATCCATGTTATTCACTAAAAAAACTTGTCACTTTTCAAAAGTCAGATTTAAGCCTGTAGGATGGTCATGTCTGGCAGTTGATGCTGGCTTTGTCTGGAACTTCAGGTGGGGCTGTCATCTGAAACACCTGTGCCTTTCCCTGTGGTTGCCTGGGCTTCCTCACAGCGTGCTGGCTGGGTTTCAGGAGTGAGCATCAAAGAGAGCAGGTCATAAATATATGATGTTTTTGCAGTCTAGCTTTAGAAGTCACAGAGCACCACTTCTTTGTTTATAACTCCATCCAGGTTTCTGAGAACGGAATATGAGCCGATCTCTCAGTGGGAGACGTGTGAAAGTCACATTGTAAGAAGAGCGTGGGTGTTGAAAAGTAGAGTCTGCCAAACTGGGAATTATGTTTAATTCTTACTAAGCCAGTAAAGGAATTTTTTTCAACTTTTTTAAATAATGAGGGTTGAAATAAGATTTTAAAATTTAATCACCTCAAGTAAAGTTTAATACAAAGCCCTATTCCCTAATTTTATGTATTAAGATTTTATGGTGAATTGGGAGTTTGAGATTTAAAAAAATTTTTATGGTAGTACTTTTTTCATATAATCCTCTTTGTCCTATTTTCTAGTTAATAATGTTTTCTAAGATAGTTTTTATTACTTTTTTTATTTTGCAGGTAAAACTATAAAATGTAATGCGGATTCACTGAGTTCACCTAAAAAAACACCTGAAAAGAACCAGCAGTGCATCTCTTTAAAAGATGTAAATAAGGTTGTATTTGTAAATGTTCATTAAATATAAAGTTCATATAATGTTCATTTTAGAATATTCTCCTTTAAAATCTACTAGGAACCATATGGCTACGATGATTTCATTCACGAAAATATAAGTTTGCTCGTTAAATCGCTTTCAGAATAACAGAGTAACTCCAGCTCCCCTCTTGTCAAGACTTTGTTCTTGGCCTGCTGGCCTCTCCACACAATTGGGTATATATTTGCATTTTAACAAGGGTGTAAAAATCGGAGATTATGGGACACTCTGATAGTTCAAGTTTTAACCTGTTCCTCCAGTCCCTTCGACAAGACAGGTAAAAGTAATTGGAGGACGTTTTAAATACTGGTTATCTGAAATGCCGGCTGCCTGTTATTTGGACAGACACAACCCAGTGGTTACAGCAGTGGCATGATCACCCAGTTCTTTGTCTCTCTGTATCCGTGTTGCCGGAACATTATCTGGGATGGTTGTCTGTGAGACTAACTCTAATGGAATTTCGATTCCTCAAGAATATGTATCTTGTTAGCATGCATATGCTTTCTGCAATTTTTTTTTTTACAGTATGTGAAATCTTCAGTGTACTGGCCGTCAAAAAGAGGCATAACCATATATGCTGATCCAGATACACCAGCAGCAAGGTATGATGTGAAAAGTCAGCGTAATACATTGTCTTACAGCGTGTTCTGTAAGATTGATGACAGGAAAATATTCAGTTTCAAAAAAAGAGTGGCCCTGGGAGTTTTGATTTAACGTATATTAATTTAAAAGAAAAATATTGTGACAACTGGCTAAGTAGCACATGTTGACCAAAAGCTGGTAGTGGTTCTAGAGTCTTCCGGTGATGTTGTCGGACAAAGCTGTTTCTGTAAGGTCCCATGAAGTTGTCTTGATGTAAAGAACAGGTAAATGTGGGTCAGCTGGCAGTACAAGTTAGTAAAAAGCAGAGAATCATTTGTTACATGCTTGAAGATGAGCACCAAAGACTTTGACTGTAACCCTGTCCTCATCAAGACATGTCAGTGATATTAACGAAACCACAGAAAGGGTGTACTATTTCATACTTCACGTGCAGTGTAAGACCTTAAAATTAGGATGCTTCTGTTTTTCCCCTCCAGGACCTTATGCTAGTGTTGTCATACATTTTATTTATACATTTGTTATAAATGCGGGACTCTATTATCATTTGTATTTAAACAGTTGGCTTTCTTTTAGAGGGACTTAAATAAATAACAGGAAAAGATACCTTATATTTTTACCTATGTAGTTATTACCATCAATGCTTTCACTTTCTGTGTAGATCCATATTTCCATCTGGTATCATTTGCCTTCTACCTGCAGGACTTCATTTACTGTTTCTTGTATGTGGGTCTGCTGGTGATTCTTTCAGCTTTTGTATGTCTGAAAAATTATTTTAGCTTCATTTAAAAAAAAAAAAACTTTGCCAGGTATGGAATTCTAGGTTGAAAGTTCTTTTTCCCTTGTGTTTTAAAGATGTCAGTCCACCGTTGCCTGCTCATGTTGCTCCCAGTGCCACATCTGTCATTGTCTTTTTGCTTTGTTCCTCTGTTTGCAACATGGCTTTTTCCTCTGCTTTCAGGAATTTCTCTTTATTGCTGGTTTGAGCAACATAAATATCATATGCCTTGCTGTAGGTTCTCTCATGTTTCTTATGCTTGGGGTTCTTTGGAGTTCTTCATTTGTAGGTTTCTGTCTTTCATCACATTTGGTACGTGACATTTAGCTGTCTTTCTGCAAATATTTTTTCTGCATCCCTCTCTTTCTCCTTTCCTTTTGAGACTCCGATGAGACAAATGTCCCTGAGGTTCTGTTCACTTTTTCACCTCTTTTTTTCTTGCTATTCTGCAGATTAATAATTCTAATTTATCTTTAATCTGTCTCTTCTGTCATCTCTGTTCTGCTGTTGAGCCCATCTAGTGAATTTCTTATTTATTTTTCAGTTCTGAAATTTTCATGTGTTTTTTTAATATTCCTTTGTTGAGAGCTTTCATTGCTCCATTCAGCAGTGCTCACCTTCCCTTGTCTTACGGAGCATGGTTATAATGCCTACTTCACGGTGTTGGATAATCCCCACTTCACAGCCATCTCGGGGTTGGCACCTGTCCATTGCCTTTTCCCTCTACAGTCCATCTAGTTTTTCTGGTTCTTTGTATGAACAAGTACTTCTGGATTGTATTCTGAATGTTTTGAATATTATGGTGTGCGACTCTTGTTTCTGTTAGAATCCTCTGGAGAGCGCTGCTTCTGTTGTTTTTGCTGTTAGTTTTAGCAGGAGGTCATCACCCCCTGAAGGTTCAGACCTCAAGTTCGGTCTCCCCTGCTGTGGGTGGTGATTGCAGTGCCGTTTCCCCATCTTCGGTACGCTGCTTCAGGTCTGTCCTGCACGTGCTCGACTTGGGTTGAGCCCCAGGGGGTTTAGGGGTTTATGTTGGGTCATAAACAGAAATAGAGGGTCCCCCTCCCCTCCAGCTGTTTTTTCCCCCCTTGATATTCCCCACATTCACCATTTTCTAGATGCTCCCTCTCCTTGTTCCTCTGATCAGATAGGTGGTTTCTTGTGGAGAAGCTGCCATGCAGTTCTGTGTGATTGGGGCTGCTTGTGGAGCAAAACAGCCAGAGAAATCAGAGAAGAAGATGGACATTTTTCTCATACAGTCCCCATTACCTGCTTCCCCTAGAGGGAGGGAGAGGTTTTCTCTCGAGTTCAGAGCTGGTCTTGGGGGGCAGGGCCAGGAGACAGAAAGAGGAAAGTAGAATTTCTTACACCCTGGTCTAAGGCTTCTCTTCCTGGTTCTCTGGCTTGAAATACAGTCAGCTCTCCCTGTCCGCTGGCTACGCATCCACACTGACACAGATCCCTCGGGTACAGAGGGCCGACTGTACTGCACCATCTTACAAAGTGTTACGGAGTCCAAACTTACTCGCTCGCCGTACAGCAGGCCAGTAAATCGGGAGACGAGGTGTTGGGGCAAGGAATAATGACTTTACTCGGAAAGCCAGTGGACTGAGAGGATGGCCAACTGCTGTCTTGGAGAACCATCCTACTCAAGTCAGAATTCAGGTTCCTTTTATACTAAAAAGGGGGTGGGGGTGTGCTTGGTTGTTGCAGACTTCTTGGTGTAGGAATTCTTTGTTCTTGGAGTTCTTTGTTCTTGCAGCTGTCCACGAGGGTCAGATCGTGGTGTCCCTGTAAACCTCCAAGAAAACAAATGTTATTTTCCATTCTGCAACTTGTTATCTTTATATAAGCACAAAAGTGTTAACATCCTTAATGGTCAGAGCCTTGAGAATAGGCTCTCCTGTATATTTCAGGCTAAAGGCAATGTTCTTTTTACAAAAGGTGCAGAGCTAGCAAGACTAAGCCTAGAAAACAGGGCACAGGGTTAAAGCCAAAGGAACAGATCTAATACGGAGTCAGAGCTGTTCTTTTGTGTTACCAAAGGACTGGAGCATCCTCGGATTTTGGTACCCGAGGGGCTCCTGGAACCAATCCCCTGCAGATACTGAGGGCGGCGACTGTGGGGTTTTGAAGTCTACATTCGCTACACAGATTTGCGACTCGGGCCACCCTCAGGTGAACACCGAGGAATAGAAGACAGTGGCAGCCAGGAAACGCTCCACGGTTCTGGTCTTTCGTGCTTTGACTTCTCTCCCTGTAGTTTTGTTCCTCGTCCTGCGTTGCTCGTAGAGGGAGGCTGTAGTGGGCTTGTTTCCTCTTGGCAGCACCAGGACCTGCAGAACGGTTTTCGTACTCGGGCTCCGCTTCACTTCTCGCAAAATGTGCTTCAGTTAATCAACTTGTTCCTCAGTGGTACTTCTTAAATTTTCTCCCAGAAAGTAAACATATTTTCAGGATTGGGGTGAATGGGCTCTAAAGGCTTTAATAAGTGGTTTTTGATTTCTTTCTAGTGCTTCCTATCAGAAGCCACCTGCAAAGCCGCTGAGGCTGGCTGAGAAGAGGGAGCACAATGAGAAGAATGGCTGTGTGAAGTATGGGGTTTTTCTTGGCCTAAATGTTCTATTGAAATAATTGTAATAAAATTATAAGCAGGAAGAATTTATGTATGACTTTATTATTAATTTCAAACCTGCATTCCCATAAAGTAAGTAAATATATTCATACACAGTGTCTTCTGTAGGCTTTGAAGCTTCTTCTTTTCCATTCACTGATTTTCCTGTTTGAAGCTTTGTTCCGCTGTAAACAGTCATCCTCCCCCTCCCGCTTCTCTTGGTAGCCTGAGCAGTTTTATGAAACAAATTAGATACAGTTGATCTTTTGAGGCTGTTGGTTTTATATGGGCTGGTGCTAGCTTGCTTCCCAGTTTCCGATGTTAAATAGGTCTGCCTCCTGCTGGAGAAACTATTTAATTATTTGCAGTGTGGAAGTGGGGGGGTTTGGTTTGGTTTTGTCCTGCCAGATTCACAAAGTATTCACTTACAGGTTATTAATAATAGGATGATAACTTCAATTTATACTTGTTTAATACACAAAATATTTTCATACCAGTTTTTATGATTTCTTTCCCTTCCAACCTAAAAACACTCTTACATTCCAAGTAACTACGGCTGCTCAGAAGCCACAGAGTGACAGTGTGTTTAAGACAGTTCATAAGTGGTTTAGGCCTGCTGTATCCACCAGCTGGCCTGGGATGACTGGGGAGGTGGTATTAACCTTGCAGCCACTCTGTGGCCCTGTGCCATCCTCTCCCCGAGCAGGAGCTCCTCACCATATCCAGGGCTGAGGGCTCTGAATGCTGCCATGGAGCCTATGGGTCTTGGAGTGGCTGTTAATGCACCAGAGTTGACATCCTCCTCCCTGGGCATCTGTCCCCCTAGTACCTGAAAGTTGTGGTACTACAAGAGGTTATTTTCCTAGGAGTAAAAGACCTTGCATTATCCATGCAGCTCATTTCTTTCAGCTAAATACCCTTGACTTAGAACTCCCTGATTAAGCGACATCAGTTGCTGTATCATTCTGTGGGTTCCAGGAAACCTGGAAGGTGTTCAGAATTAAACAGCAGAAAAGGAAGGAGACAATGGGTTTGTTTGAAGAAACGTGAGATGACCTCGTGATCATGCAGCCTTTCTCCTTGTCCAGAGAAGGTGGTCCTGGGATTGGTGATGCTCTGTCCACAGCTCGGGCTCAGAGGGGGAAGGGGCAGCACGGGACTGGCAAGACCACCACGGTCCTTGTGCTGCAATAGACAAGGCCAAACAGATCGAGCAGTAATGTCGCAGCCATGTCTTGGGATAGATAGTTCATTTTGCCTCTGTCAAGGAAGAACTAAAATGAACCGTTTTTTTTTTTTTCAAAAGTCAAATTACCCTTTTAACTATTTTACAGATTATTGCAGTTTCTAAATCCTGATCCTTTGAGAGCTGATGGAATCTCTGATCTGCAGCAGGTATTGTAGCTCCCCCTCCCCCCAAAAAAGAGAGAAAACTGTTTACTCTTTAAACCCCTCATCTTCCTCCCACTAGATGAGAAATTTCTTACGTGGAGGACTTTTCCTGATGCCATCCTTCTGGAAATTATCTAGTGAATTAATGGCTTTAGAGACGTGGCCCTTCTTCTGTTTGGGTGATGGATGCTCTTGCTTTCATTTTGGTAGCTTTGGTGGTTTCTTTGATAATCATATAAACCTAGGTTTTTACATTGGAATCAAGCTCTTGTATCTTCTTGTATCAAACCTCCATATCGCTCTTGGTGTGCTGTGCTAACACCGCAGGGCAGAGGTGTCTAACGCCTGCGATCTTAGTTGCAGAAGCTGAAGTCGGGCTCCCGGCAGCCCTTGGTGGTGCTGCGGAACAAGATCCAGCCCTGCTTATCCATTGACACGGCGCCACTCTCTGCAGACCTGAGAAAGGTGAAGGTGCTCAGACCAGACTCGTGGAGGAGTGCTGACCTGTCTTAACGTAGAAAGATTTTAATAAACGGTTCCGACGTTACATTTGTATAATTTCTTTGCTTTTGGAGTTCTCTTTTAAGCTTGTGTTAATTCCTCATTTATTCGTAAGTCCAGGTTAACCTCTTATATAAGTGTGTAATTCTTTTGCAGAGAAACCTAAGTGCTTTTCTGCAATGGGTTTTCTGGTGTGCCTCTGGAAGGGGGCTTAGAAAGAACAGAAAATTGTCAGGGCAGTTAGAGTGTACTTAGCATTCTTTTCAAAATTGCTTTATTATAGCCCTGTGGTTTCACTTAGATCTACTTCCCTCTTGATATAAAAACAAGTATTTTTTTTTAATAAAGGAAAATAAAACCACAAGGATGAATAGAATGAGCGCAAAGTCTTTAGTGGACAGGAAATTCCTGCAGGCTCTTAGAAGATGGAAACAGGCATCCGAGATGGCTGACCACATTGAGGGAGGAGTGATGTGCGGAAGGGCGTGAACTTGTTCAGCCTGCTTCCTGCACATCCACAGCCAGGTTCTCAGAAGGGGGGCTGGGGGCTCTGTTCGGAGAAACTGAATGGCCCTGGAGGATGACGTTCAGGTGATGCTGTTTTGAATCCTCCCAGCAAATAAAAATGCCTGCTTGCCGCCTGTTTTCCTGCAGTGATGTGACTCCCACGTGGTGGCGAGCTTTGCTCTGCCTGCAGATCTAGACCGCTTTTTAGGGTCCTCCTCAATGTGAACAGACATCTGGGATTGTTGCACACTGGAAGAAAACCTTCCCCTTAAAAACAAAACAAAGCAAAGACCAGAACAAACTCTGAAAGAAACAATGTAAGGAGCAAAAGAAAACAAATATCCTCAGAGATAAGAGAAGATACTGCGTGGATTTAGCAATAATAACAAGGTCCTGTAAAAAAGGAACAGCCAGAAAAAGGGTTGTTAGAAATTCAAAATGCTATAGGAATAAAAAAACATAAGATGTGAGAGGTAAGATAGAAGCTAACTATCAGAAAGTAGAACAAAAAGACAAAGAGATGGAAATGGGGTGGGGGGGAGAATTTGAGGGTCAGTTTGAGGTCTCACGTCTCAATGGGATTTCCAGAAAGAACAACGAAAGAGGGCAGAAAATTCTGAGAAGAATAACGCATGAACACTTCCTAGACTTAGTGGATATGACTTTGTAAAATTAGAAGTTTGCCGACCGCAGATCCAGCACAACGGAGGAAGGAGCACGAGCGAATAGACGTGTTGCTGTGAAGCATCTAAAACTTGGGATTCTGGGAGCATGAAAGCTTCCAGGAAGAAGAAACTGGTCCCGCAGCAGGGTCAGGAATCAGAATGACTTCAAGCTTCTCCACAGTTTTTCAGAGAAACCCTGGCTCCGAAATTCTGGTGATAAGTTATTTTCAACATAGAGGTCTAAACTCAGACCATCAGTGACGTGTGAGGGTAGAGCGGAAACATTTTCAGACATGCTCTAGTCTCAGTTTTTTTTTTTTTTTTTTCCTCTGTACCCTTTTGTCAAGAAGCTGCCAAAACTTGTTCTCCACCAAACCAAGGAAGTCAACCGAGAAAGTTGCAGAGAAAAGGGTGATGAAGGAGGATCCCAGGATGGCAGCTGGGTCCAGGGCCTCCCCAGAGAGAACGGTGCTGACGGCTCCAGCCCTTTGAAGCTAGTGAGGATGGACAGCTCTCCTCTGTGGAACATTTGGGAGGTTTCGGTGACAAATTACACAGAAAAATAAGCAAGCGAAGGCAGGTTTTTAAAAAGCTTTATGAGTGGAGCTGATGCATCAGCGGATTATCAGAAGAAAGAGGAGAAGCCGCATCCTTGCTCTGGTGAGCTTTAAGCACCTGGTCCATCAACAGGCTGCTTGTTAGATCCTTTAAGTTTGAAGCCCAGAAAAGCAAGAGCCTTTGAGCAGGAGTCCGGTGCTAGAAAAGATTCAGGGGGACTTAAGTTAGGTCTTGGGAAATACCAGATTGAGCAGTGTGTACTCATCACTGGGGTCAAGTGAACGCTGAGCAGGCGTTTGTTGGTTTTCTGTGCTTTATTGTGGTTTTGGTTGTGATTGCTGTTTTGTAGGCTCTTCAAAGGAATAAGTTTCCGGGACCCAGCCACACTGAGTCTTACTCTTGGCCTCCCATAGCACGTGGCTGTGATGTGGTGGTCGTTTCTCATTGTGGAAATGATCCTCTGTTGTACCTTCCACCATTGCTTACAATTTTGCAAACTGGGGCCTGCTACAAGTCACTACCAAGCAGAAACGGAGTAAGTTGAAGACAATTTTGTTTTGCAATAAAATGGATTACATTTTTACTTTATATCTGACACCTAACCTTTGGTAAAGCATACGTTACATTAAAACTGGCAGGGCAGAAATTGTCCTATGAGAAACTCTTAACACAGTCACTGGTTCTTGTCGAGAGCCCCTAGTTATGGGCCATCGGCTGGGACAGGAGAATCCTGGCTTTTGGGGGATGAATATACAGTTTATAGAATTATTTCATTGATTGGATTCATCTAATTGTCATGGCAGCCCTTTAAGATGGTCAGGCCACAGTATTGTTTTCAGTGTTTGATAGATGAGAGCGTTAAGCTCATGAGAAGTCACTGGTAAAAGTTCTTAAAAGCTGACGAGTGTGACAAGAAATGGGATTCAAATTTCAGTTTTTTGCCATCTTGTCCTCTATAAATTATTTTCACAGCACCCCACACTGTTTTATAATCCTGCTTTATTCTTCCCACGTGTAAGAATTGGAAAATAGCTGAGAAGGATGATGGAAAGGAGAGAAACCGGGTGTGAGGATCAAATGGTGGTGGGGGAGTGACGTCTGGCTTTGCTGGGCTTCGGCTGCTAGGTGAACTCACGTGTGAACTCGTGTGTGAGACCCTTGTCTCGGGCTTATCTCGAAAGATACACTACATACAGATAGTTCTGCCACTCGTTATTAGGTGAAAAATGGAAGTACTAAAAGACACTTAGAATTTCATTTTAGGAAAGATACTGGTTTATTTTTCTAATTATGCCATGTAGTTTAATGAGTTCCCTCTGGAAATCTGCATCGGCTGTGTTATGATGGATTCATTTCTATTGCTCAGTAAGTTAGCAGCTGAACGCTGCTGGTGAGCCGCAGCTTGTGCTGAGGTAGAACCCTGGCGGGGCCAGAAGGGGATGTCTGGGTTTTGCCCCTTGTGTCCATCTTGCTTTTTCTGATTCTCCGCAGTCAACCTGCATTTAGGTGTGAGCCCTTGAAGCTGGTAGCTGCCTGGATCTGCATCAAAGAAAGAGGAGACTCGTTCTTGTCTTGAGTTAATTGAGGCCGTGTGTCCAGGAAGGTGTTGGGCAGGCAGTGCACCTTCAGGTGATACGCGTGGGATAGTGGAGAGCAGGGTTCAGGTGGTGCAGTAGGAACCCTCATCTCCTAAGGAAGAGAGGTTAACCTTTTTAAAGTCCCCTTTTAGGAGGCTGTTAGTTCATCCTTGTGCTTGGGAGTAGGTGCTCTGGAGCCAGATTACCTGGCTGTAAATCCTGTTGCTATACCATACATAGCTGTGCAGCCTTGAGCAACTGACTTCACCTCTCTGTGCTTTAGGTTCCTCATCTGTGAAACGAGGTGGTAATCAGCCTCACTCTATAAGGGAACTCTAAGGACTAAATGACTTAATACTTGTGCGTCGTTAAACTCGTCCTAGCAAAATGCGAGCCAGCGTGCTTATGTCCATTCTGCTGAGCCTCCCTGACCTGTATGACAGTGATGTTAGCAAAAACGTGCATGGTGCTTCCTGCGTGCGAGGAGATATTCATGCGTGCTGTGCATATACTGTCTTTGATTCCTAACTTTTGTCCAGAATTACGTGAATCTCTGTGTCTTTGCAGCCTCTGGCAGTCATCGTATGCCCCGGCTGGAAAAAGGCCCAGTTTATTTTTGCATTACTGGGAGACTACAGCACATCCTCCAGGCCGCTGCATCCTATGTTGCTGACAGTCGGACTCCACAAAGACGAAGCCAAAAATCTGAAGCTTCCAAGAGGGTGTAAGCACTCTCTCCAGGGTGTTTGGTTTCCCCTGGAGGACACCGTGGGCCCCGCTCAGGCAGGCCTGGAGCTGCCGCCGACACGGGGCCCATGTGCGATCAGCCAGCCGTCACTAGTCCAGACCTCACTTTCCAAGTCCCGATCCCTGAGGGTGGTGAAGCTTTGGTCTTGGCTCACATCTGTTTCACTGAAAAAACTGTCTATTCGTTTATCAACTATTTATTCATTTACAGACCTTCTGTTTGTTAGATGTTGACTAAAACTGTCCCCCTGCCTTTCAGAACCTGAAAGTCTTGTGGGAGCCCAGGTGTTCAATCAGACAGTGACAGGGTTAGCCCGGGCAGGCCTCCTGTCTCACCCACCCAAGCAATAAAAACAGGTTTTTATTTCGTTAGAAAGCATTTCTAGAAAGTCTGCGGAACCTTAGCAAAGGCAATGTTAGGAAAACCTGTGGGAAACCTAAAATGTTAATTGCTTTTTCTTTTCAAATGTAGGCGATGTGATTATTACTACACCCCACAGCCTTCTGAGGCTTCTCCAGTATCAAAGCTTGTTATTCCTTAGACTCTGTCACCTCGTTTTGGATGAGGTGGAAGTACTGTTCTCTGAAGCCAACGAGCAAGTGAGTATGGCATTCACTGAGATGTTGTTACCACTCAGATATATGCATAACTAAAATCTTCGCTGCTTTTAGGAAGTAGGAAATTTGTCGAGTTGGGAAGAAGCCGGTTAATCTGAAAATTTTTTCCCTTTAACTTCTATAATTAAGAAGAAAGAACATTTATCTGAATTTTCTTCCCAACGTTAAAGTTCTCTTTGAAGAGCAAAAATTCTTTTCCTAGGAAGATTTTCTAAAATTCTTAATATTTTTCTGGTTATGGAAGCAATCATTTTTATTTTAGAAAATTTGAGAAATCGAGAACACCACTTGAAAAACCCCCGTCATCCATAATCTTACACTGTTACTATTTTGTTTTATTTTCACTGTTACTATTTTAGAATTTTTTTTTGTAATTCTTGTGTCTGTTGATACATATAATTAATAATGTCAGGAACTTATTTTATGTGTTAGTTTGCAACTTGCATTTTTCAGTAAATAGCATTTTGAGTGTTGCTACTAATGGTTCTCCAGCACGATTGTTACCAGCCATAGTAGTGAATCCTTTGGGCATAGCATAATTTATTTTATAATTGTCTTATATTTGGACATTTAGCATCATTTGTGTGTATATGTGTGTGTCTGAAGAAACACATCTTTTTTGTACATGTTTTTCTTAGAATAAATTCCTAGGAAGGGGATCAATGGATCAACGGCTATGAATTCTTCTAAGGCATTTGTTGGAAGCAGTGTAACATGATGGCCCACAGCATTCATTTGGGAGCGGTGATAGCCCCAGGTTCACGTCCCAGCCTTGTTGCTTACTGACCGTGTGGGCCTGTGCAGAGCTTCTGAGCTCCTCGAAAGTCTCAGTTCTTATTTGCAAAAGTAAAATCTGGAACCAGTGCCTTGTGCAGTGGCCTTTCTGAAAGCATAGACCGATGGGCACTCCCTTAAGCCATGGGCTGCCAGGCCACCCTCTGAGCACCCCTGGTAGTAGGGGACCTTAGTCCAGCTTTCTTTTCCAGGCTAGGATTTAAACGTGGCATCTGATTTGCTTAATCTCTGTTTCCTTGATTACTTTGTTGAACTGAGCATTAACTCATACTGTCTGCTTGTGCCCGTTCCTTTGTGAGCTGTTCGTTCATTTCCCTGGCTGATTTTCTTTCTCTGGGATCGTCTTTTTCTCATTGGTTTGTAGAAGTTTTTAGATAAGGATGTTAATCCTTTGTTATCTGTGTTACACATACTTACCCAGATGTTGTTTGTTTTCATTTTGTCTGTACTTAACATTTCTTCCTTTTTAGTTTTTTTCTTTGCCTTTATGTTTAAAGGCCTTCCTTCCCCATTCTGAGAACAGAAACCATACATTCTTTACCTTTTATGTTCTGTCCAACTGATTACTAGTCTCCTTTGAAATAAAAATGAAATTAATTGTACTAATTTTTCAGATGTTTGCTATATTAGATAACTTCAAAAAAAATATTGACATTGAAGAAAGGGAATCTGCTCCACATCAGATTGTTGCAGTTGGAGTTCACTGGGATCGACATACAGAGCAGTTAATCAGAGAGTTCATGAATGACCCCTACGTCGTGATCACGGCCATGGAGGAGGCTGCCCTCTACGGCGATGTGCAGCAGGTGGTGGGCGTGGGCATGGGCGGCGGGGGCTGAGGAACACGAGCCCGTGACCTTTGTTCATGGCCTCATATTAAAAGGATATAGTGTTAATTTCATACGCAGAAACGTAATTGTGTATTTATATCGGTTTCCTGTACCTTATCTTCTATTAAAATTATGACTTACCTATGAAAAGTAAAACTGGGGCACATTGAACATTTTTAAAAAATCACACTGTGACTACATTTTATTACCAGGTAGTACACCTTTGCCTGGAATGCGAAAAAACCTCTACTTTGCTCCAAACTCTTGATTTCATTCCAAGTCAGGCACAAAAGACCTTGATCTTCACCTGTTCTGTAGCTGAAACAGAAGTAGTGTGTAAGGTGAGCCCTTCCACACATTAAACATTCTTATTGTTTGTTTAAACTATGTGGAATCTTATCATTAGAGAGTTACCAGGGTAGTTAAATATTTGACAGGGAAATAAACTTTTATGAGTTCAGCAACCATCAGAACGGGCTGTGGCACAGAGTAGTGGTGGCAGTGACAAGGGACAGCAGGGGGCCTGGCTGAGAGGAGGGACCAGGTGGGTGGGTGGGGCCAGCCTCCGCATCCAGGAGAGCGGTCCCCTAGGGGAACAGTGCTTTATACCTTGTCCTGCTGGAGCATTAAGAGAAGTCGATTCATGAAGAAGTGGCAACATCTTCTGTACCGTACTTCTGTTTAAGAAAATAGAGACAGTAACACTAAAATAGATCATCATGTAGCCAGAAAAGCCAAATGAATTGGTTAAAGGTGTATTTAATCTAATTGTGTATAAATTAATACTAGCACGGAGAAACGAGGCCAGATACAAAATAAAAGGCACGGTTGTGCATCCAACTTTCCGCAGTAATAAACTAGCAGGTGTACTGGAAAAGCCACTCTTGACAGTGGCGCCATAAATGTGGTGTATACACGTACATATGCCTGCAGACACCTGTGTAGGTAAGCGTGCATACATGCAGGCATATATATGTGTACATATATGTATGTACCCGTTATTGTAAAAGGAAGGAAAATGGTTTTAGCAAAATAATGTTTGTTTCACTGGAGCAAGTTTTTAGGTTGAAACTATAGAATTTTGAAAATACATTTATTTAAATTTGCAATCACCTCAGTCTGAGAGTTAGTGGTAATACCCTCACAGATAATTTTAAATGGTTTATATTGATAAGTATTGATGGAAAATTGTCTCCAAGCAATGTGTTCCGGAGTGTGAACCAGCCTCTTTGGCTTCGTCTTTAGGTAGTAGAGAGCAGTTCGATATTTTGCTTGAAGATGCATAAAGAAATGGCTTTTAATTTTAAAAGTGTTTTAGAACAGTGGAAGAAGAAGTTAAGTTATGGCTCTCACATTGTTTTAGGTAAGTGTCTTAATTTCTACTTGTATTTTGAGAAGGCTGAGCTAGTAGGAATTAATGTCTTCATTTACTTATCCCCTCCCCAAATTTCTCACCATTTCCCAGATTTATTGAGAATCTATTAGTAAAGTTAATTTCAAAGTGAAAGTTCACCTCGACTGAGATTCTGACGTTGAGGTGGATCCAGGTGTCTGCCGGGTCTCAGGGCAGTAGGCAGAACCCTTAGCGTAGACATGCTCCCTGGAGTTCCAGCTTAAGGACCACTGTCACATATGTATGTATGCCTATGATGAAACTTGTCCTAAGTGATTGTTAGACTTAATATTGGAAATATAAAAGTCAAAATGTGTAAAATAAGTGAAAACTACATGGACAGCCTTAATTTGTAATAGAGGCATTTTTTCAAGTTAAAAAGGGCGACCACTTTTCTCTGGAATTTTAACTATTGGGCTTTGGAATTTTGTGAAAGAAAAAAATGGGAAAGAAGTTTCTTTGCATCTAACAAGCAAAATGCAATAAAGAAATGTGTTGAGATGTGGCTCCTGGAATTGCTCTGTAAAACACGTGCAGTAAGTAAGAGTCCAGCCCCGTTGGAAATTGTCGGAATCCTTTTCTCCAGCCTTAACAGATGACTGTGTACCACTTCTGGCCATCACTGATGCCACCTGTGTGATCCACTTCAGCTTTCCTTCCTCGCCCAGAATTTTTGGTGGACGCCTGTATTGCATGTCCGATCATTTTCAGAGTTTAACGGAACAGGTTTGATTGATTTTTACTACCTTTTAACATTCCATTGTCATTTTCCATGTCGTGACAAATTCAGAGTCCACAAAGTTTCATTGTTTAGAGTGGGATGGATGATCCATTTCCTTTATTTACCCCCGTTTTTAAGGGTTCTCCTGCAGAACAGGGAGATAAAAAAACCAAATCTGTCTTGCTGCTGACGGAGAGAAACGCATGCCACGCAGTTGGTGTCCTGCACTACTTGGAGCGAGCAGATGCCAAGATCCCTTCAGAGCTGTATGAGTTTACTGCGGGGATTCTGGAAGCCAAAGAAGATAAAAAAGCCAGAAGGCCTCTTTGTCCGTATCTTAAGGCTTTTGGTTTTTGCAAGTAAGCCAGTCATCTTTTGAAAATCTTTTTAATGTGTTTTTTTTTTTTTTGGAGGGGGAGATAACTAGATTTATTCCTTCCTCCCTCCTTCCTTCCCTCCCTCCCTCTTTCTTTCTTTTTGTTTCCCAGGACCTCGTGCATTCTAAGCACACACTCTACCATTGAGCTGTACCCTCCCTCCCAAGTCATCTTTTTTTTTTAATTGAAATACAGCATACAGGAAAATGCACAGATGATAAATTGACAGCTTGGTGCTTGTTCCATACGTATGCAGCCGTGTAAACCTCCACCGGGCTCTGCGGGAGCCCCTCAGAGACCCCTCCTGCCCTTCCCAATTTTCCCTTCCTCCAGAAGTAACCACCCTCATGATGTCTATCAACATGGACTAATTTTGCTTGTTTTTGAACTTTCTATAAATGCAGTTGCAGTACATTCAACCTACTGTCTGTGGCGTTCATCTATGTTGTTGCACATATTGGTGTTTTATTTATTTATCTTGTGGCTCAGAATTCCATTGTGTGAGTATGTCACAAGGTGTGTATCCACACGCCTGTTGATGGGCCTGTGAGGTGTGTTATGTACAAAGCTGCTGTGGGTTCTTGTACGTGGCTTTTTGTGGAAATACGCACCCATTTCTCTTGGGTATTTACTTTGGAATGGGATTGCCGGGTCGTGGGCTAGACGTGTGTTTAGCTTTGCCGAGGTGGTTGGCCACTTCACGACCCCTCAGTAGTGCGTGAGAGAGTTTGAATGGCTCCGTATCCTCACCAACACTCAGTATTCATGACAGTGTGGGAGTAAGCCGTCGTGGTTTTCATTTGTGTTTCCCTGATGATTAATGATGCTGAATGTCTTTTTATATGATCGTGGGACACTTGACCATCCTCTTTTTGTGAAGTGCCTGTTCAGGTCTTCTGCCCATTTTTAAAATGGGTTGTGTCTTGGTTTGTAGGAGTGATTTGTCTATTCTAGATATAACTGCGTTGAGAATATCTTCTCCCAGCCCGTGGTTTGCCTTTTTACTCTATTAAGAGTCTTTCACTGAACAGACGTTTTTAATTTTGATGACGTGTTTTATGGTTGCTGTTTCCAAGCATCCTTGTCTATCTCCAGGTCATGAAGACATTCTTCTGTATTTTCTTCTAGAAGCTTTATCGAGTTAGCTTTTACATTTAGCTATTTACATTTTACATTTGCATTTTACATTTAGATTATACATATAATCTATTTTGACTTAATGTTTGTATACAGTGTTTGATGTGGGGCAAGGTTTACTTTTTTCTATATGAATAATCTTGTGCTCCAGCATTCTGTATTTAAAACATCATTGTGTTCAAACTGAGTTGGTGCCTTTGACGTAACCAGATGACAGTACACGTCCGTTTGTGGACTCTCTCTGTTACACTGGTCTGTTCGTCTGTTCTCTCACCAGCACTACACGTTCTTAAGTACAGTAGCGGGTAGTGAGTCTTGGGAAGTGGTACATAAGTCCTCCACCTCTGCTCTTCTTTGTGATTGTTTCGGCTATTTTGAATCTACCGCATCTCCATATTCATTTTAAAATAGGCTTATCAGTTTCTTCAAAAACATTGCTGGAATTTTAATGACAACTGCATTGATTCTGTGAATCAATTTGGGAGGCATGGATATTGTAACAGTCATGCGCCTTCTCGGGGATCCCGACACAATCACTCTAGTTGATGGGTGTGCCTCTGGGACTGGGTGGATATCTGATAGATGTCTACTGGATTGAACTTAATTTTAAGATAACTGTTGACATTAACTATTTTGAATTATGGTACATTAAATAGGTTATCAGCAGCAATTTCCACTATGCCTTTAAGTAAAATACGGACCTTTAAAACTGAAGCTTTAACTGTTTCTCAGTTTGGGTCACAGAATGGCTCCTGGTTTAGAGGTTAATTGGCCTCAGTTGTGGGTTATGGTGATGTGTTTCTGATTCAAAATCTTTATTTGGGAAGTCCTTTGTGTTCATTTACATACTGCATTTAAGAATGTCTAGAGAAATAATGCAGTAACTTTGTCCTTTAAGTTTACACAGTGTCAAATTTTAGGACCCCTTTCCACGTACTCACATGTGGTTAGTGTCATCTAAGGGATTTTAAATGGTTACTTAACTTTAAAGCATTTGAAATACAAATTCTCTGATTTTGATTATAGATTAATTTTCCTGAAGAATACTTTAAAAGCTATGTTCAAAAAAATGTTTTTTTCTGATTTTAAAATCTTGTTACTTTTTTTTTCAGGAACGAAAGGATCTGTCCTGATCGACACCATGTTAATCCCGAAGTAGACATGCCGAGGAGATTATCCAACCAAGCTCTTCCAATGTTAGGATACATAAAAGTAAGTTCTGTTAAAGGCCGCTTTGTCCAAAGATTAATGTCATTGTTAATGAACGTTTTTCATTTTTTAAGTGGTAGAATTTAATAGAACGTCATTATGACATGACAGTATTAATGTACCGCCGTTAATCTGGCAATAGACACAAGTTCATAGGATGTGCCTTATTCTAAGGTGCCAGCTTGTTTAGAAAACCAAGGTCAAATTGGGAAAATAAACTCCTTAAACAATTTAGAGATTTTTTAAAGTTCTATTTTGAGAAAGAAAGTTGTTTCCCTTTGGGAACTGTTAAAATAAGACGGTGATTACACGAATCTTTTCATTACATTCATGATCATTCCTTTGGGGGAGATTATGAGCTGTAGTTGGAGTTGCTGTCTGTCTGAGTGCTAAGCGTTTGTCACTTCCCTTGGAATTTTTTTTATTGCTCTGTTCCTTTCCTTTTGGGCTTGAGTGTCCTGCTTTCACCTGCCCTTTCCCTGTTACATTCATTCGGGCTTGTGCCCCTTCTTGTGTGGCTGCGCTGTACAGGGGTCCTGGGGCTGTTGTACAGATGCCACAGCCTGGGTGACTTAAAACCAACACACACTGATTCTCTCACAGTCCTGGAAGCCAGAGTCCGAAAGCCTGGTGTCAGCAGGGCTGTGCTCCCTCTGAGGACTCTGGAGGACAGTCCTCTCCCTGCCGCCGCCTCCTTCCCTCGGCTCCAGGCGCTCCGCGGCCTGTCTTAGCGTGAAGCCCCATCACTCCAGCCCCTTCCTGCGTCCTCACGCTCCCCTCCCCTCGCTCTCCCTGCCATTTCCACAGGGAGCCCGCCCAGATAATCCAGAGTGATCTCCCCATCCTGAGAGACTTAGTTACATCTGCAAGAGGTCACAGTCACAGATCCTGGGAGCTAGCAGAGACATAGTTTTCTTTGGGGTAAAAGGGAGCACCATTCAACCCAGTACAGTTTTCGTTAGCGAAATTATTTTTTAATTTCTGATTCTTTCCCAAGTTCTTTTACCTAATTTCTACATTTAAAAATTCTGATTTATGTTGTTCTTTTATATCATATGTCATTTTCTTAATTAACAAGCTACAAGGGCAGCTAGTTTTGTGGCCGCATCTTTCTGGTGCTTTCATTGTCTGTAGCGGCTGTCATTCTCCTCTTTTTTATTTTTATAGCTTAATGTGGGATTTGACCTTGATACTTTGCTGTTACTCATTTTTAGACAAAATTCCTTTTCCTTAAATTTAAGAGGGAGGTGTGGGGCAGGGTAACTTTTCTAATCTCACAGAGTTTCTGTTTCTGTTGTTTCCATGTCTTATTTAAAAAAAAATGTGGAGAGGCAGTTTCTGAGACTTGTGCGATTCCCGGGCTCTGTGCCCTTCCCCGACGTGTATCTGGCCCTTGGCTTCCTTCGTCTCTCTTGTCCCCGGGTGGACAGTGTGGGGATTTCACAGGGGCCCAGCCTTCACCCCCCATCAGAGTGGGTGGGAGCCCTCCACTTTGAGCTGCCGGGTCACGCGGGCCCGCCGTGCCCAGGGATCACCTGCCACCGCCGTGGAACCTCCTGTCCTTGGTCCCTCGTTCACGCTCTTGCCTCCCCGTGCTGCGTCCTGCACAGGCACCAGTGCCGCCCAGGTCTCATGATGGGTGGTTTTACTCACCTGCTATTTCTGTTGTTGTTCAAGTTAATAATTTTATTTTTTAGCATATTTTCAGTTTTACAGAAAAAACTGAGCAGAAAACACAGTTTCCCTTGTATTCTTCACATCCACCCACCACCAGTTTTCCCTATTAACATCTTGCGTTAGTGCAGTGCACGTGTGGTAACTGATGAGCCAATATGGAGACGTTGTTATTACCTAAATTAAGGTTCCCTCCTTGTAGTGTACAGGCTGTGGATTTTGCCAAATGGGTAATGACACATACGCACCATTACAATGTCACACAGAGCACCTTCACTGCCCTGACACCCCCTGTGCTCCCCCATCCACCCCTTTCCCTCTTCCCCAGAACCCCCAGCAATCACCCATCCTTTTACTGTCTCTGTAGTTTTTTGCCTTTTTCCAAATGTCATTAGTTGCAATCGTACAGTATGTGGATCTTTTACTTACTGTGTTAAACTTATCCCTAGTATTTCATGGTTTGGGATGTCATTCTTAATGCTGTTTTTTTCTTCAACTTCATTTTCTAGTTGTTTTAGAAATGCAGTTGATTTTTGGTGGGGAGGGTGTAGCTCAAGTGATAAAGCACATGCTTAGCATGCATGAGGTCCTGGGCATCAATCCCCAGTACCTCCTATAAGGATAAATAAATAAACAAACCTAATTACTTCCCCCCACCTAAATAAATAAAAGAAATGCACTTGATTTTCGTATCCTTACCTTGTGTCCTGCAGCCATAACAGACTGAACTAGTTACATGCAGGATGACTGGGGAGAGTGGAACCAAACCCAGTGGGGAGGTGTGTGACCGGAAGGGACCCTCCCATGTGCCCAGGACTGAGGGGCTTCCCACCATGAGAGACGTTGGGTGTTGGAACAGGGCAAGTTGGTCACCTGTCGGGAGGCCTCATGCTCTCCCCCTCAGTTAGGAGGGTCTGGGCCCCAAGCTGCTGCTTTCCGCCTCCATCCTGCCAGCTTTACGTGTCTGTAGATGTGCTGACACCGTGCAGCGGGGACTTGCACGTCCTGACTGATGCCTGCTCGGGCCTGGGTTTTGCTCACTGGTGTGTGGGTGTGTGCTGGGCCCCCGGGCTCGACACAGAGCCTTCCACCACGGGAAATACGGGTAAAGAAACTCTCCCCTTTATTGTCTTCCTAAAACAGCCACCGTTGGCATCTTAGTGTATGTTCTCTGTCGTTTTTCTTTGTGCATCTTTTTAAAAAAGTTTATTTGTCGTGGGTGCTCGTAGCATTGCAGTGAGAGTTTTTCTCATTCTCTGCACCTCGTGTCCACTGATGCCGTCACGGAGTGGGCTACTGTCTGAATACCACCAGGTTGTCAGAGGCCCTGAATCACAGGGGAGAAGACCCCCTGGGGGAGCCCGTCTGTCAGGCTGGAAGGAATACTGAACTGCCCGCCTGAGATGAGGACGGGCCTGAGGGAGCACCGACGGTTTACTGAGGCAGTTTCTCCTCGGTGCTGGGGAATGACTGGCTTGGGAACCATGACAGACTTGGTAGCTGTCCATGGTACCACTTCAGTGGGGATGGTTGGCAGTGAGTGCAAGTGTGACAAAGGGAGAGAAGGAAATTCAGTGAAGTACTAGGGTGTGTGCTGTGAGGACAGGGGTTACAGGCAGGGAAGGGCTGCCTGAGGATGGGTCAGCTGCACTGAAGACCAAATGATTAGAAGGATCCAGCCATGAGACTATCTGGGGACGAATATTCCAAGCATAGGAACCAGCAAGTGCAAAGGTCCTGAGGCAGGAGTTGTGTGGAATGTTTGTGGGGTGTGACAGGAGCCAGCTTCAGTGAAGTTGGAGGGAGCCACAGAGGAGAGCCATGGCTGTCAGCCTTGTCAGATCAAAGCCTCTTTTGGCCACGAAGGGTGACCTCATCCTTGGCTGCCTTGCCTCCCAGTTGGCACTGCCTTCTCTGCCATCCCACCAGGTAACCACTTCTCACTCCTGGCATCTGCTCCAGAGCCAGGGCTCACTGCTCTAATGCACATTTTTATTTTTGCCCTCCCATCCCCACCCCGTCTGGAATGTCTTCTCCATACCCTTGCACACCTGTGCCGACACCCCTCACACACCAGGAACCCTGCATACATGAGTCTGTGGAGAGTTGTTTTCTCAACCACACGCTGGCTGTGGCACGTCTGTGCACCTGTGATTACAGAAGGGCCCTGGAGCACATGCTTCCTGTGTCCCTGTGCCTCCTGCACCACAGGCTGTTAATAAAATACACCGTGTTACATGAACAGATCAGAAGGAGCTCAGGAGGCAAGGAGGCTATTTATTAAAGGGTTTTTAAAAATAAAATACAGGTAAAAAATAAGTTAACACTTACAACTAATAATGAAGTTTTAAAATATTTACCCCAAACATCTTGCATTAGATTTAAAGTGAAACTATAATTATTTGTGAGTATGCTAAGGTTTTTCTTTGTTTTGTCTCCTAGTTTATTTTTAAATCCCTGTTGGGGTGCTTTGGGCTCTTAGGTCAGATACCTCTTTGCTTTAGGCTGAGTTTGTTTTCTGGATATGTTTACTGTTTATGTTTCAGATAATACCCTTTTATATTTTGAATGCAACGAATTACTTTGGTCGTATAGTTGGTAAGCATGTGGATCTTTATGCAACTCTTAATGCTGAAATGAAGGAGTATTTTGAGGATTCCACTGATAAAACAACTATTGAAAAGGTGGAGAAATTTGGATTATATGGATTGGCAGAAAAAACAGTTTTTCACAGGTAAAATGTCTGTTTATTTCATCTCTAAAAGTTGTGATGCACAAGGTAACTAACTAAGTGGTCTTGGGTCCCTGTTTTCATCTCTGACCACTGTGCGTGTACTGAGCCTGGCTGCCTCCAGGGGGCGGTGGCAGGCGTCTCCTCATGCCCAGCACGACTGTACACCGGAGGCTCACCTGCCCCCGGGGCTGCTGGGCACAGAGCACGGATGACAGTGTGACATTCATCTGTGGACAGCCATTGAGCTGTCATTGTGTGCAGCACAGACGTACAACTTTAACTCACTTAATTTTTAAAACTTCCCTTAAAATGGGCACCATTCCTCTTTTACATACAAGCAGACGGAGCCCTGGTGGTTTATGTGAGTTTTCAAAGGTCAGCTCAATACGTGGCACGGTCAGTGCTCCAGCCTGCCTCACGTGCCAGTTTGCACCAACGTCCCTCCAATGCCGCAGCCGTCCCCACGTGGTAACGGCCCAGGCTGAGAAACCATGTTCATTTCCACCGTGTTGTCAGATAGAGGGGTTTACTCCAGTCAACGTACTGCACTGCTTTTTATACTCAGGTATGTTTGAATTAAATAAATCACGGCTAAATGCTTCTGATGACTGTAGTTATTTTATTTCTGGTTCGGAGTAAATCTTCGCAGTTGAATTTCACATGCTTTGCTTTTAACGAGTAAATCGAGGCAGTGATTACCTCCCTGTTGGGTCTTTGTGTTAGACTGAGGCTGGTGTTGTCCTGCAGGGTTCAGGTGCTGGAGGTGAGCCGAAAAGAAGACACATGGGCCCCGGATAACGTTCTGGTGAAGTTTATAGATGAAGGCAGGACTGGACTGGTCACAGGAGACCAGCTGCTGCAGCTCCCGGAACGCTTCCACACTCTGCCCCCCCAGGCTGTGGAGTTTATTGTTTGTAGAGTGAAACCCGCTGACAATGAAATTGAATGGAATCCAAAGGTGAGTTACTTTGGCTTTTATATTTGGCAAATATAAGCCTTTTAGGATGCGTTTAACCCGGAATATACCCAGAAGTGAGGTGTATTTGAATTTGGATTATTGGGTTCGGGTAAAATGCTCCGTGTTCCCGGGAGGATAAGACACAGTCTGCTCGCATCCCTGCGGCACAGGGGTGCATGGGGCCGCGGTGCGTAGGCCTGGCTCGGAGCCCCTGGGGGCCGGGCACGGTTTGCCATCATTATCATTAGCGTGCTCACGGACTTAGACTCGCCGTAAAATATGCACTGTGCTGAAAATAACTAGGCTCTCACTTAAGGAGAATAGACAGTGTACGCACCTGCAAAAGTGGGCGCCCCGTCAAAGGGGAAACGTAGGTGATGGACACTGTCCGGAGAGACCAGGTGATTCCATTGGGGTTGGGGGGATGGACAAGGAAAGAGAGAGACCAGAGAAGCTTCCAAAGGAAGGGACATTTCCTCTGGGCCCTTCAGGATGGATACCTAGGGTGTCACCAAGTAGACCAGATAAGGCATTGAAGGCACAGAAACCTACGTGTGCGAAGACACAGCCCAGAACAGTGGTCCCGTGTGGGCTCACGTGGCTGTCCCCGGGCGGGAGTGGAGAGGCCAGACACACAGCCCTGCTTGTCCGCAGACCAGTGAGTCCTGATTATAATGATGCCCCAATTCTTCAGTGGAAGGCTAAATTTTGTATAATCTGATTAATCAGGCGTGAGAGAAGCCATTGCAGTTGGCAGAGTAAAAAGTTTGGGTTGTAAACGGTGGAGATGAGTAAGGACAGATACAAGGGGGAGTCCCGAGCACAGGCCTGTGCGTGGACTCTGAACACCGCGTGTTTCCCATTATGGACGCATGTCCCCACCGCCCCTGTGCACTGTCAGCCTGTCTTCAGAGGATGGAGGTGAGAGAATTCCACTGTTGGTGGATCCCAGGGCCCCGCAACCCCAGTGTCCCTGCTGCTGAGCAGCTCTGTTGTGTGACCTCCTCGGAGCAGCAGAAACACCCTCAACTTCACTCTCGTTGAGCCTCTGAAGAAATAGATATCCATCCTTCAAAGACAGGTGGACGGAGGAGGTGAGGGACGCGCGTCCACAGTGAGAAACAGGTGATGTTCGGAGTCCGCAGCCTGACCTGTGCTCGGGACTCCCCGTTGCATGTCCTTATTCACTTCCATCCCTAGTTCCCTTGTTGGTGGGGGGCACGATGGCCTCCCTTACCTCCTCATGGGGCGGCTATGAGGCTCAGATGAAATGCACAGAAAAGCTGCTTGCACAACTATAGAGCAGAACAAGGTATTTTCTTAAAGCTTCAGAGAAATGACTTGTGTTTTTCAGGTTACTAGGTACATTCATCATAAAATTACTGGAAAACTGCACGATGCAAAAGTGATGTTGGCTTTAGGAAATACAGTTTGGGTTGATCCAATGGTAAGTATACAGATCTCTTTAAGAGAAACCTGTGTTTGAATCAGCCCCTTAAAGAACCCATTACTCGAACCTGTTGCTTGAATAACTGTTTGCCTCACATAAATGGAGGCTGATTTGATGAGGGCTCTGTGTTAGGGAGAGTTGTGTTTTTAGTTTTGTTTTTTTTTTTAATGTTATTTGGGTCCTGAAATTGGTTGTGGGTTTTTTTTTTAAGAGAATCTTTTACATTGAAACCCAGCACCCCCGGGCATGTGTATAAATCACACCCACTCGCACATAGAGCTGAGATAGAAGCTTCGTGAAAGTATCCTTAGGACATGCGACAGTCTCCAACATTTACAGTTCTGTTCTTGTCCACTTTTTCAAGTGACGGTTGTGCACTGTTAAACTGATTCCACAGCCCTCTGTCCACGCGGGTGGGAAGCCCTGGCTCGGGACGGCCCTTCACAGCAAGGCGTGCATGGGTCTGGCTGTAAATAATCTTCCAGTCCCGGCACGTGGCCGGTAACGGGGAGGACTCCAGTCCTCGGGGCTGGCGCGGGGTGGGCGGGGCTGAGTGTGAGGCCAGGACACGTGGCTCGGTGCCTCCCCTCCGGTGCCACACTGTCCCTGCTCTGCTTGCACCCCAGGAACTCGGATTCAGAGTTTTGCTCTGTTAGACTTAAATCTTAATTGTTACGATAATCGGTAAGATTGAGAGGAATTCATAAAAACTGTTTTGCTGAAAAGTTGTTTTTATGAGTAGAAAGTCCTTGACACTGGAAAAGAGGAGTTTGGGTGTAAGATTTAAGAGTAAAAGGAGAAAAAACAGTTTGTAGAAGAGAAGGTAGAGACTGACAACGCAGGTAAATGGAGAGATTTGGGGCCTTAGTTGATGTTGCATTGTCAGTATTGTGGTGGTTCTTTATCAGAGGAGAGAAATGGAAACTTTATTAGGCAAGGATTTTTAAAACTAGAGCTAAGAGGATGGAGCAGAAAAAGAAAACCCACCTGGCAAGCACGCTTCCGCAGCTCCGAAGTGTAGCAGGGTCCATGGTGCACTGGAGGGAAGCCAGATCCCCCACCTGCTGCCTTCGCCCCCAGCCCAGCTCGGTCCCCAGGCCGAGTGGAGACAGGCTCTTCTGCCGTCCTGGACGGGAGCGCGTCCCACGTTCACGGGGAAGGCGCCCCAGCGGCCCCAGCCTGGCCCCTCCCCACCCTCACCCCGACCCCCACCCCCCACGTCCAGGCCTGGGGCCACACCTCCCGCCCATAGGACTCAGCTTGTTGCACGTGTTCATGTTTTACTTAATTGTATGTAAGTTGAAATGGATGAGAATGTTTTGGTTACAGAAAAAAAACAAGTGGAGGAAACTGTCCAGGATGCAGGATTTCGGGCCTTGGCAGAGACCCCTTTTGGGGCACCTGAAGGCCCAGAGCCTCGTTGTTAGGAGAGGGGAAAGCACCGGAGGGAAAACCAGAGCCATGTAAGAATTGTGCGTGTGGTCACCGCACCACGCATCGGTCTCGTCTGGAGCTTTGTTCCAGGACTCCGTCTTGGCCCCATCTCCAGACCTGATCACAGCTCTGCAGTGGGGGGCTGGGTTCTGGAAGGTTCTGGTGCTCCCTCAGTTATGGAATGATGCGAACGCTGCAGGGTGAGGCCCTTGCACGTGGTGGTGTGTAGGCCCCGGAGCATCGCACGTCGCACAGCGAGACCGCGACGCCATGTGAGAGTGATTCATTTGAAGTTCAAAGTGCGATTGTTGCAAACGTTTTATTTTTTTCTTTGATTCAAGGTGCACATTACAAAACTTTCAAACTTGAAAACTTCTGTCATTGATTACAACATCCGGGCTGAAATTTTGTCAACGGGAATGGGCATTGATAACTCAGAGCACATAGAACAACTGAAAAAATTATGCAAAGGAGCTAACATGCCAGCTTTCGAAGACGGCCCAAGGCAGACCCTGTAAGTGGATTTTTGTCTTCCTTTCGGAAGAGTGGTTTTGTGGAAATAGAATGCATCGGTGTTAGAGGCGTTTTTCTGAAAGCAGAGCAGTTTAACGCGTCTCCATGTTCCCATCTCTCCGCTTCATTAATTACCGAGTCTTGTGTTATCCAAACCTCAGCCCACATTTTTGGTTTTGATCGAGTAGTATGAAACAAATTCCAAGTGTATTACTTCATCTGTATCTCTGAAAGAATGAATTTTATTAGCTTTTTATTGGCAGCACACTTCCAGAAAAGTGCACACATCCTCAGCACAGAAACCAGCTCCAGATCAGAATCAGGGCGGGACTCAGAGCCGCCTCCGGCTTCCTCCCAGAGGGAGCCCCTTTCCCAACACAGAGCAGCAGGCTCTTCCCTGCTTCACACTTTGTTTGGGTGGAATCACACAGTTCATGTCTGGCTGCTTTCACTCGGCATTATTTCTGAAATTCATCCGTATTGTGCTCTCAGCTTTAGAACATAAACTCTCATTGCTGCGTCCTGTTCCACTGAGTGAATGTGCTGTGATTTGTCTACCCCTCTGCTGTCGATGGGAGATGGGAGAACTGTCAGGTTCTGGGCTACTGCAGGTGGCGCGTTAAACATTCTCCTGCATGTGCTTTGGTGCACTTCCCAGTGTATTTCTGGCGGAATGGAATTGCTGAGCCATAATTAGAGCAACTGCCCGACAGTTTTCCAGGTTGATTGTGCCAGTTTACACGTCCACAAGCAATATATGAGAGCCTACGAAAACCGCTGCAAGTGGGCATCAGGCTGTTGTGAATGGCGCTACTGTGAACGTGGGTGCACAGGTACGCGTTCACGTTCCTGCTTTCAGGTCTTTTTGGAACTGCTGGATCATAAGGCGCTTCTGCGGTTACTGTTTTGAACTGCCTAACTTTTCCACAGCAGCTGCACCGTTTCATTCCCACCAGCAGTGCACAAGGTTCCTGTTTTCTCCACATCCTCACCTAGAAATCACCGAGGTGAGAGCTTCAGGCCTTCTCAGGACTTTTCTGAGTGTGTGTCTTGCCCTGGCTTGCACGCAGCTTTCTAAATGCCCCCAAGCGTGCTGCTTTGGAATGTCCTAGTGTCCAGTGAGCCTTACCCCAGCTTCTCCCCCAGGCCTTGGATGGCCTGTTGTGTGTCTCCTTGTGTCCCCCTTGCCCCAGGCTTCTGTGGGTCGGGAGTCCCTTTTCCGAGCAGTGCCCACAGCTTTCTTGCCTGTGTTCTGGGTTTTATGAAACAGAGACAAGCATCTTGCATCAAGCCCTCAGGTATCCGCAGGCGGCGCAGAGAGGACCACACAGTAATTCGCAAGTGCAGTCTGCTCTGTCCCTCTGTGGTTTGGGGGTGGGGCTGGGGGAGCAGGAGGTTGGTTGCGACAGCTCCTGGAGGCTCTTCCAGTGAACCTGCGGGGAAATGGGAACTCGGAGCTCCCTAGTCCTCCATTCTGCTCTGTGTGTTTCGGTAGCAAGATGCTGGAATATTTCTTCAATCTAACTTTGTTTCAATGGACCTAATTAACAGTTGCTTTTAATTGAAGGTGCTATTAGGTAACGTTGAAGTTTTAAAATTCATTTATTCAGCAAATATTTACTGAGTGTCTTCTGGGGATGCAGCAGCGAACAAGAAAGATGAAGGGCCAGCTCACAGAGAGGCTATAACCGGGTCCCAGAAGTACACAGCGGGTCAGAGGGTGGTATGTGAGATGGAGCCCCTTAAGGCCGGGGGAAGAGAGGGCGGTTCTGGGCAGGGACGGTGAGCCCTGAGCAGGGATGCAGAGGTGAGGCCTGACCCCCAGGCAGGCATCGGGAAGACTCCTGTGGGCACAGGGGAGGCTCGCTTGTTCCCTGGTTCCAGGAACAGGGAGGAAGGCACGCTGACCCGAGCAGCAAACGAGGGGAATCTGGATGTGAAGCTCGGAGCAGCCCCGGGGGCAGGTCTGGTTGGACCCTGTGGCCACTGCAAGGGGTGGGCTCCTGCCCTGAGGACGTGGAGCCGTGAGAGGGTTCTGGGCAGAGAATGGCTTAATCAGAACATCCTGGGCTCCTGTGTTGAGAATGGACTGGAGATGGGGGCGAAGCCTGTGCCGAGAGTTCGGGACAGGGTGACAGAGGCTGGGGCCCGGGCGCGAGGAGCAGCTGACCGTCGTGAGCCTGTGGCCCTGGGGGCCCGTCAGCAGGTCCTGGTGCTGAAAGCTGGGCTGCTGGATGACGCCCCAGAGGACTGTGCCCTGGGCCTCGGCGTTGAGAGGTAGGGGCGGTGGGGACGCCTGAGAGGAGCCTGAGAAGGAGCAGCCTGGGAGGGGGGACAACCCGGACGGCAGACGTGGAAACGGTTTCACGCAGCTGGGAGCCACGAGCTGCCAGGTGCTGCCAGGCTGCCCAGCGGACTCAGTGACTGATGGTCGGAGACCTCGAGAGGGTCCCAAGTTACTCCTGAAAGTAGGGAGTTTCAAAGAATATGGCAAAGATTAAAATACTTTATAGTCTGAAGTTTTTAGACTTTTCTGTCTTAATCGAGTTGCGTACCCGCGTGGTTAGGACACATTTTGGTTTCTGCACGCTTTCAGGAAACACAGATTACTCCATACTTGCTTATAAGATATTCTTTCAAAAATGAAGATGCCATTACAGTTCAGTAGATTTTTGAGGTTTTTTTCCATTTCAGTAGGTTTAATCAAAACAAAGCACAACTACTGTTGAGCCTCAGCTCTGTACAAAGCACTCTGCTCGGTCCTTTGCATGCGTGATTTTGCGGTCGTGCAGGAGTGTAGAGATGTGCAGAGGCCGTGAGATTCTGCAGAGGGAGCCAGCCTCGAAGACAAGGCTCCGTTTCAGGAGATGGATGAGAAGGCGGTGTTAGTGTCTGCATCAGAATTGAGGAGAACGGTGCCATTCTTACAGTAGACTGGGAGGGAGGCAGAGCCTGGGGACTTGAAAGATCTGGAAGCCACAGGGCCCTAGTGGTTGACAGGCACAAGGGAGTGTGATTGTATAATTCTGAGCCCTCACGACTGAGAGGACACTGGCCTGGTTGATAGTTCCAGGCTGTTTCCCGGACAGCAGCCAGCTCAGAGAGGGGGAGATACTCAGTGGGTTTTGGACATAACTTGTAGGTTATTGAAAGTACAAGCCTAGAGCTCAGAAAAATGATTGGAGAAGGCTCTGGTTTACTGGTATCTGAAGAGTTGAAACTTGGTTTAAATTAAGTGTGAGAAGAGGAAGGAATGGAACCCCAGAAGATAAGGGTCTAGTGAGGTCAGAGCCACGGTGGGGGAAGAGGGTGGGTGATGGAGGGTCTGGGGCTGCACAGCAGTGATGAGGGACTCTCCCTGGGACACTGCCCTCCACGCCCCAGGCTGCATGCGTGTCAGTCAGAAGTCCCCTTGGGGACATACATGCACTCTCCCTGCCCCACAGGTGTGTGTGTGTACACATGCACGTGTGTTTGTAAGGGTGGGCTCCTTTAGGCTGGAATGAGTTTCACAAAAGGAAAGATGCACAAAAAATGAATTACATTGTCACCCATGAGGAAGGAAATTGGGGACCAGGGTGAGAGGGAGTTTTTTTGCATGTAGACCTTTTTTTTTAAATTTTAAAATATTGGACCACATGAATGTGGTTACCTGCTCAAACAACCAAAAGAAAAACACAGCCCAGAATTTTTACAAGAATGAGGTGGTTCTCTACGTACTGATACAGAGTAATCTCTTGTTATTAAGCACAATAAAACAAGGGGCGGGAAAGTGAACAGAGTAGGTTCCCACGTGTTTAAACGTGTGTGTGTGTGTGTGTGTGTGTATGTGAGAGAGAGATAGAAAGATACAGATGGCAGTATTTACTTTTCACGCAAAGCATGTTTCAGAAGTAGTCCCCCACTGGTATGAGGGGTGTCTCCGGGAAGCCAGGGCAGGAAGGGAGATGGCTTTAACTTTCTGCCCTTTTATACTTTTTGAAGTGGGTAACCTCAAAGTTAAGTGATTTGAAAATCATGTTTTGTTAAATGAGTTCTTGGCATTTATGGGGTAATGTGGGTGGATCCTCTGCTCTGCGCTGGAAGCCGGGGGCACTGCGGGGCCCAGAGCTGGCTGGCCTGCCTGCCATCGCAGATGGGTCACGAGCTCTGGGCAGGTCTGACTCGTGGTGGGAGGCACTTCGAGGCCCTGTGTCGCTGGCCTCCCTCCCTCTTCTTGCTGGGAAGTCTCTGTAGAGAGCCGGACTTTGGCTGCCTCCCCGCCTCAGAGTTACCTCCGCCTCTTCGTTCCAGGATGCCTTCTTCAGCAGAAGATGGTGCTTGTCTGCAGAGCACGCGGCAGGAAGACACGGGCTCAGAGAGAGGCGCTGACTCCGAGACAAACTCAGAAAATGAAAAGCATGGTTGGTTATGTAAAAGTTGGTCAATTTAAAATCATTAATGCTTGGAAAGTTTCTAACGTTTAGGCTTTCCACCTTTAGATGAACTATAGAGAAGGTAACGTAAACCGATACTGCCTCATTTCTTATTTTCCACAATTCAGCTTTCAGTGCTTTTTCTTTTTTGTAACTTTTTTTCCCTTATGTCTATTTGAGGTATGATGTTTATGCAGTTACAGGGCACAGATCTTAAGTATATAGCTTGTCAGAATTTTTTTAACATGTGTCCAGATCAAACTGTTGAACGTTTCCAGAACCCCCGTTGTCTCCCTCACACACCCTCCCCACCTGTAACCCTTCCCAGAAACCCCTGTCCCGACGTCTGCCACCGTCAGTTGTGCTGGCACTGGAAGCACATGATACACAGTCTTGCGGCTTCTTTCACTCAGTGTTTCTGTGAAGTTCATCCCGATTGTTGCAAGTAGCAGCGGTACTTTCCTATTACCAGGTTATATTCTGATATGAATGTATTACAAGTTATTTATCCAGTCACCTATTGATACATCTTTACAGTCTTCGGATGGAGGCTTCAGACATTTCAGACTGAGAAGTTTAAATTGCGTTGTTTTAGAAAATGTTCTGTTCAGCGTTGGTTCCTTATGTGTATTGGATACTGTTCTGGAAGTCCTCTTTACTGGGGTCCGAGCAGGTTAAGACAGCAGACATGCCTGCACATCTGTATCCTGTGGCCAACGACTATGACGCCCTTCCTAATCAGAGGATGTACCTTCCCGGTTGTTTAACTGTAATATTTGTCAAGCAAATACTTGTTTTATTAATGTAATATTTGTCTTACTAGTTTTGCTAAGTGATGTGCATTTTAATTTTTCTAATTATTTTTTGCAGCTGGATACTTTGGTTACTGTGAAATTTATACTCTCAGTAGTTCCTCAGCTAAAAGTTGCATAAAATGCAAAAAATACATATATATATACACATATATTATGGAGTCACATATAAATAACCTATTGTAAAATTTGGCTTTTTGTACAGAAACTTCATCTGAAAACACTGGAGATGCTTCCATTAACAAAACCACAGCGCCTCTGAAAAGGTAAGCCGTCACCGCACCCCGCCTCCCCCTCCCTGTGGGTGAGCAAACGGTGAGGAGCGTGTGACCCTCTTCCTTTGCTTCTAGCTTCCACCCACAGATAAAGTGGTTCCAAAAGGAGGACGCGGTCATACTGAAGATAAAAATAAGGAATGTAAAAGATTACAAATGTAAATATTTTAGAGACAGAGTTGTTTTCAGGTGGGTTTATGTGTATCTTATAAAGTAAAATAGAAGTAATTTCTAACCTTGTAGGAGGCTGACTCTGCTTCTTTCTGTAAATCTAGTGCCTGGGTGGGAGAGAAATTTTACCTGGCTGATATGGAGCTGCAGGCCAACATCATAAAAGATGACTGCAAATGCGTCATCGAGCATGATGAACCCGTCATCACTCTTGCCAAAGAGAGGAGGGAACCCTGGCGTGGCCTGCTCAGACAGCGGGTGAGTGGAAGTCGGCTATGCCTGGTCTGAACACCCTGAGTGCGTCTGACTCTCTCACTTAATGTCAGTTGTTATATTGAACAGAACCCCAATGTGGCTTTTGACTTTGACCACTGGGAAGACTGTGAAGAGGATAAGGATAGCCACTTCTCCAAGGGTGAGACGGGGGCCCCCACTTCCTGGCAGACTTGTAGGTCCCGGGCGCCCCCTGGGGGTGGACACCTCACTCAGCTGACTTTAGAAATGAGGCCTTTGTGGAAATGGGTCTGTTACTGTGAAGCCCTTGGGAATTCGTTTTCTCCTTGGGGTTGATCTCGGTGCCAAATGTTCTGGTTTGAGGAGACATCAATGCTTGGTTTATAAACATACCTTCTTATAACACTTTTACAAATATCTCTCCTAGGAAGATAATTTATTTGTAAGCAGGAAAATTTTACCTGCTCATTTTTTGCTTAAAATAATGAAAATATAAAATAAGCCGCAAAATATAGAGCTAGAACCCAAGGGACTTTTTCTGCAATGACCAGATAATGGGGGAAAAAGATTTGCTAATTAGTCTATAATTATTAACATATTTTAAAATAATATCTAACTCTTAGTTGTAAATTCTAAAAACCTGCCCCGCAAAGCGGCACAGTTGATTGACACCAGTGACGAGTCTTCGGAGGAAGACGAGAGTGAGAGTGAATGAGATGTGAATGAAGACCTGCGGGGCGGCCAGGGGCCTCCGAACAAAATCGAACACGTGACTGAAAGCTAAGAAAACAGGCAGTCATGTTCACAATTTTTTCATCTCAAGGGTAAATAATGGCAAAAAAAATTCTTAACTGATTTGCACGTGGGCTGACGAGGAGACTGTGGAGGGAAGGTGGAAGCAGACACGTGGTGCAAGACTGGCAGCGGCGCTCGCGCCGCCTCTCCCGCGAAGCCCTCCTCGGCACATTCAAGCGGAGGGACGGCACGCTGTGTACGTGGGCAACGAGTTGTTCCATCTGGAGTCAGTTTGTTTCGTTTTTTTCATTGAGACCTGTGTGTGGTGCATTCCCTAAAACCTGGTCCTGTGCATGTAAGTGGAGGTTTCTGTCTTACAGGTCATACATACCCTGCACTGCTTAACAGACCTTTTCAACCGCGGCTTGGTTAGTTGGGTTTCCACGTAACTGTCTGTGTGCTAGTACACCTGATAATCTCTAGATACTGACACTTACCCAGGGTAGGTTCACTTCTCGTGACAAGGCGGTCCAAGGATGAGACGGGGGGTGGCCTCAGCAAAACCAGCCCCACCCCGGGCACCTGGGGGAAAAGCCGGTGCTTCTGAGGAAGCCTGGCACCTGCAGCGTCCTGGGCAGACTGAGAGGCCGTGCGGGGTGCCTGGAGGTAACCCTCAGAACACCTGTGTGTGGTGAGCCCCGCAGACACTCAACGGCCCCATCCTGGGGTGAGGCTGCGGCGCCCAGGGGCACCAGGTTTATCAAGAGGCATGTGTGTTGTCAGCACCGCCTCCCGTGAACTGAAGAGGCCAGGAGAGCTGCTGGGATACGGACCCCCCAGCACTGCGTCCGTGGGCCCGGCAGCCGTGCCCAGAAGTGGGAGAACGTCAATAGGACGTGACTGCTGTGACTGTCCCCAAGATCTGTAGTCATTTTATACATCAGAAGGCACAGGTGCCCACGTTTGTGTCTGTCTCGGGTGTAAACCACCACCTGAGCGAGAGGTGAATGCTGTCATCAAGCTGTCGTGTCCTGTGAGCAGGTGTGGGTCACCCTCTGGCTCTCAGTTTCCTCATCTGTAAAATAAGATACTCTGCTCCTTGTGGGGTCTTGCCTGGCCTCTGGGGGGCCCCCAGGGCACTGCGGGGCAGGTCAGGCCACTGTCCTCTGGTGGGATGATGCAGCGTCCAGCCTGGACCACTGCCGGGAGTGCATCCTTGCTGCCCTGGGACTCCCGCGAGTGGACTGGCAGGTGTCCGACTGGCACGTGAGGTGGACGGGGAGTGACTCACCTTCCTCTTGGCTAAACTGGGCAGGCTCTTGGGAAGCGCGAAGTTCTGGTGTCTTTTGCTGGCAAAGGTTCTGACTCTGCGAAGCTCTTTTGACATCCTCGTCACGGGTCCGTTTCTGTAGACACAGCTTTGCTCCCGCTGGGGAGGCCTTTGGGTTGGCGACTAGGCCTCCTGAGCTGCACTGGCTTCCCCTGAGGCTGTTGGCCACCTGCAGTGTGTGCTGGGTTGTGTTGTCTCCTTCGTAAGCCGGAGCAAATGATAGTAGCGGGTAACAGAGCTGCACAAGTGTGTGTTTCCCATGTTAAGTGGGGGGGGGGGGGGTCCCCGCTCTCAGAGATGTAATGCTGATTCTCTCGTGCGGTTCACTGACAGCTGAATGAAAGTATTGGGCAGAGGAGGGCCACACATTTAAATCTCAATTTCTTTTTTCAGACATTAAAATTTACTGCAATTTGAGGTTCTGAATAACATTTTGTAGGACATAGGACACTGACTTGTGAGATGTAAACAATTACTAATTGTCTTTTGTTCCCTACTATTAATATGTACTGATTCCATGTTTTGGGAAAACTTCTGAAATGCAGGGTAAAAGTACTTTTGTCTCTATGCTTCTAAAATTGCTCACATACTTAGTCAATTGTGGTGTGAATGTCTTTGCAGCATATCAATAAAATTCCACTGTTCGCACAGGAATGTTACTTTTCCATTTTTTTTAGACAGTATTTTCCCTGAGTGCCAAATGCAAAATAGAATTTCATACACCACACTTTCTGGTTTGACCAAAATGCCAGAGAAGGCTGTCGGGACACTTGTGACGCTGAGCCCCTCGTGGACACAGGCTGTGGATGGTCCTGGACGGTCAGCTTTGCAGTCGGGGCCTCGGCATCCAGCCTGGGGAAGACCTGCCCTGTGCATCCCCGATGAAATACAGGAGGGGTGGCGGGGGGAGGGGGGATGGCAGTAAAACATTTGTACTTTAGTATTTAAAGAATCTATTTCAATCAAAGCAAGTTTCACCAATTTTATAAAAAAATACATATATATATGTACACCTTACTGGTCACTGAGTTTAAAGAATACCCTTTATTGAAGTCGCTGTGATGTGCCCCTTGTTAAAGTCACCGCGTGGTGTGGTGGCCGTTCTAATTCAGCCCTTCCCTGGCCGCCAGGTCCCAGCCTCGCCTGCTGACTTCAGCAGACACCCACCCAGAGGACTAAGGAGAGCTAAATCATACCACAGATACTGCTTATAAAAATAAATTAACCACAGCGTGGACTTGGCCACAGGAGGCTGAGCACGCTACTCTGGAGCTTCCTCCGGGGGGACGACTTCCATCAGCATCTGGAGGTGCATGGTGAGGGGCCCTGGAGCGGAAAAGTGCAGTGAGAAGACCGCCCCCGACGGCTGGCTTTGCCGCGCTCATCCTTCCTCCTTGGCCGAGTGTCTCTGCCAACGGCCCACACTCAGGGGACCCTGCTGGGCAGAGGGAGGCAGAGCATCCCTGGGAGCCACGGTGGTTCTTGGGAGAGACGTTATTTCCCATTAAAGCATTAGGAACCTACTAATTATTTTTATTGCCACCAAACCATTTGCTCCAAAGGAAAACAATGGATGACTTGATTATATGCGTGTCTTTAACTACCACTGACCAGGGTTGGGTATTTAATCTGAAGTCACTAAACCTGTTTTGTTTAAAATGCACATTGTTCATTCTTTTAACATCCTGAATTCCAACTTCTTACCAGTTCTTGTAGGGAACAGCTTGCCTAAATATTCTAAAGAAGACGTGTTTTGGAACTTTAGGTTGTAAGTCATCCGGGCTAGAGTGTCTGTCAGTGTGATCAAATCCAAATTCATTGTCAGACGCATGGGGAAAAGTGGCAGCTTTTCTAATAGTAATACATTTTCTTTCCTTTCTACAGTCGCGTCCCTGCAAGCCCTCCCTCAGTTTAGGGCTTAAAGAGGTTGTGGGTAGGGGGGGCTAGTTCAAGAAAGGAGAAAAGTCCTTGGGAAATAAAAAAGCCATATTTTGGTTTTGGTTTCACTTTGTTAATCAGCAGGAAACAGATTCGTTCTTGTTTGTAACACCGCTGTCAGGTGAGGGGTGGTACCAGATTGCACAGGTGAGGACATGGAGGAGGGAGCTGGCTCAGTCGCGGGGCCCAGCTTCTCCACCTTGCAGTTGGGTTTCGCTCTTTGGTGCCTTGTATGCCCCTCTGAGGTGCATGTAAAAAAAAACAAAACCCCCCAAACCAAAAAATACCCGACAGAGGCTTGCCTAAAGGGATGCCTGTACTTCCCTGTTCAGACGAGCCGAAGGAGAAAGGATGAGGCAGATTTTTTAATCACATTTACTCAGTATTAAGTGGCTGTTGGACAGCCCAGTTCCTGCCTCCGGGGAACTCAAAGTTAAGGTAGGGAGACCAGGCAAGGCCGTGGGTCATTGTGGGCCTGGGGAGGGGCGCGGGAGCCTGGCAGGCCTTGAGAGCAAGCGCCCTGTAGTCGGCTGTGCCGTGGGGGGGGGGGGGACACGCTGTGACTATGACACACACTTGGGGACTTCTGAGCCTCTGCTGTACTTTGCCATCCCTGCTTGCTTTTTCAGAATGGAAAGTGGCTAACGTAACTAAACTTTTACACTTTTGTCCTAAAACAGTTGAGGGACCAGCACTGCTGAGCAAAAGGCAAGAGCTGCAGCCTTGTTGGAAGGCTCAGGCCCTTGTGCCAGCTCTGTGTTTGGGTGTCTCTGGGATGCTGCTGGGCCCCTCAGACGACGCCTGTGCATCAGGCAAAGGCAGGCGGTGCTCTGGAGATGGGATGGACACTGACACGAATGTGTATTATCACTACTGAACTGTACACTTAAAGATGGTTACGATGGTTATGTGTAAATTACATTTAAAGAAAGTAGAAAAATGGTGCTTTCTCTTCCTATTTGTTACTGGGATTGACGGGAACAAAAAAAGAGGCCACAGTGGACCCAGAGGTATCACACTGAGGGGAATGGGTCACAGGTCCTCCCAAAGAGGAAGTGAAATTTGTTAGCTGCGTGAGCTCCTGTGATAAGCCGGCCCTGGAGGGGTCAGGACAGGTGAGGCTGCGGGGGGCTGGGCCTGACTTGCTGCAAAGCCATCCCTCCGCCCATACTTACTTGAGATCTTCTGAGCCCATCGAAACTTATAGTGGACGAAAAGGAAGTAAAACAGAAGGCCACTGAGTATGAATAACACACAGTAGAGATACTCCCATGCAGGCTGGGTGATGATTGGAGCCAAAACCAAAAACACAGATAAGAGAGTCACCAAGATGGGGATGAAAATGGGCACCTGCAGGCAAAAACAACATGGTGTCATGATTTGGCCACATGCATTTGTTGTCTTTTTGTAAATTTTCATTCAGAACAAAACACCGATACAGAAAGAAGAATATAATGAACGCCGTGTGCCCCCTCCTCCAGTCTCAGTCATTTGTAAGTAAAATTACCACTTAGTTCATCTATTTTTTTCTTTTCTCTAGAATATTTTTTTTAAATGCCATCCTGTCATTTTATGTGTAAAAGTCAGTTTGCACCTCTAACAGATGAGGACTTTCTGTTTATAACATGTTTGTTCCCTCTTCTCTTTATCTTGCCGTTAATTTGTTGTATGAATTGGACGGTTTACCTATACAAGGTCTTCATTCTAGCTTTGCCTGACGACTTGCTCCTCTGTCCCCCCTGCTTCCTGTCAGCTGGTGGTTAGATCGGAGGCAGGAGTACTTTGTAGCTGGAGCAGTGCACTTCCTCTTGTAACACATCATGAGGCGTGTAAGGTCTGATCGTCACCTAAACCTCTAAACTCAATCATGGTTTCAGGGGAGGAATCCAATGCCACCAGATCTGGATTCCCCCATTCCTCTAGGGAGTTGTTCCCTTTTGGTAGGAAATGGTTTTTATAATCCATAATCCACGGGATTGGAGTACTCAGTGTTCTTTTTGCAAGGACAGAGATAGTTTTTTTTTTTTAAGAAGGGAAAAACATTCCTCAATTTTATACTGATAGTTCTGACTTAAATGTGAGGTTGTGCTTCCTTCCTTTTCTTTATTTAGACTTACGTTTTTTTTCCTTATGCTTCTGAAAATCTCCATGGCTTCAACATAATTATTTTCTTTATCTTACAATGTACCTATAATGAACTTGAAAATAACCATACCGATACTGCTACTATCAGCAATAGTGTCAAGTTCAAGGTTTTTTTGCAGTTCTTTTTAAACCACAGAGTATAAGCCACTAGGGAGATCCATCCAAATCCCCACACTTTAATATCAGTTGTAGTAATTATGTTCCGTGTGGTTATGTCACGTACTTGTCATAAACTAAGGTTTCTTTATCTCCACTTGTTTTCAGTTTTTAGAGATTTGATTTTTCCATTTTATATTTAATTTTTTAAAATACTGTTATTTAACTTTTTTCTTGATTTTTGCTTTCATTCTTCCCTTCTTTTTGAGAATAAACACACCTCTGTGCACAAATGTGCATAGAACTGTTCATCTCCCTCTCCCTCATACAAAAGGTAGCAAATGCATAAAAGTTTTGCATCAGTTTTGTTTCTTTCCATTAATATATTCCAGAGACAACGTCATAGTTCTATATAAAGTTACTCAGCCATTTTTTTTTTTTTTACTGCTGCATACCACTCTACTTTGTGGTTGTGCCACAATTTATCCAACTCATCTCCCATTAATTGACGTTTGGGTTGTGTTGAGCTATTACAATCAATGCTGCAATAAATAACTTTGTATATTTTATATTTTGGTCCATTTCACTTTGGGCTAGATTGCCTCAAATGGGGTGTGGCTGGGTCAAAAGATAAATGCATGTCTAGTTTTGCTGGGTGCCCCAGGTGTACCTCCATAGGGCCATCCCATTTGTAATCCTCTAGCGGTATGTGAGAAGGCTGTTTCCCCAGAGCATCACCCGGGGAGTGTGGCCAAACTGGGATTTCTGCCCATCTGATAGGCAAGAAATGATACCTAATTCGAATTTTGATATGCACTGTCTTGTTAGGAACAAAAGTGAGTTTGCTGGGGTTCATTTGTTTCATGTTGAAGTGTCAGTGCATTTTTCCTTTGAACTGTCTTTTTTTAATGTCTTTTGTCCATTTATATTTATTGTCCATTTCAAATGTTAGTAACTTCCATCTCAATTTTTAGGAACTCTTTAAATTAGGGATCTTGGTCCTTTTTTGTGATATTACTGCACATATTTTCCCCATTATATTATATTCATGTGTTTTCAACTTTTTTTTAATGCATAAATTTTTACTTGACTGGGGTTATGGTTGCCCCCTTTTTTATTACTTCTGGATTTTAAGTCATAGGAAGGGTCTTCCCCATTCTTGGATTACTAAGTAATTTATGTTCATGCATCAACACCATACTTAAATTTTAGAACCTTTAGATTTTAATATTTTTCTCATTATTTAGTTTTTTTTCTACTGGCTATTCTTATTAGTTTCTTCAGTATGAACTTTATAATCAATTCATCTAACTCCAGAAAAAAAATTAGATGGTGTTTTTTATTGCAATCGCATTAAATGTCTAAATTAAGGAATAGTGACACTTGTGATGTTGAGTCTGCCTGTCCAAAAACATGTACAGATTTCCATCTGTTCAAGTTACCTTTTCTGTCTTTGAAGAGAGTTTTACTTTTCCACTGAGAGTCTAGGGGGGAGGGTATAGCTCAAGTGGTAGAGTGCATGCTTAGCATGCGTGAGGTCCTGGCTTCAATCCCCCCAGTACCCCCACTAAAAAAAATAATAATAATAAATAAACAGACCTAGTGAGCTCCACTGAGAGGTCTAACCTCTTGTTAAGTTTATGGCTAGGGGTCTTTTTAATTTTTTGTTTTTGGGATCAGGTGTTCTCTTTCACTGTCTTTTCACTGGATTTCATTTTATAAATAGGCTATCGATTTCAGTGTGTTAATTTCACATCATTACTTCATTATAGATTTTTTTTCTTTGATCCTTTCGGGTTTTCCAGATGTACAATTCTATTTTCTTTGAAAGGAGAAGGCTTGAGAGATTTTTGAACGTCTTTTCTAACCTTCATGCTCCACATTGCTTTCTCCTGTCTAACTGCCTTGCTAATATCTTCAGGACAGTGTTAAATAGAAATAGAAGGAAGGTATTCTTGTCTTCATCTTAGTACAGATCTCTCTAGTGTTACCTTATCAATTTAATTGCTTTTTGCTGTAGGGTATGTGTGTGTGTGTGTGTGATCATGCCAAGGAAATTGTTATAAATTCCTACTTGTATCCTCACCAGTAATGTATCTTGAATTTTATCTGGTTGTCTTTGGAATCTGTGGGAGGTAATTATAGGGGTTTTCACCATAGGTCTAGTAATATGATGAATTATATCCACCATGAATTAAATTCATAATTAATGAATTTCTAATCTTTAGCCATCCTTACATACACTTCACTTAATCATTATATGCTTTTGATGTAATTGGATTCTATTTGTTAAATAATTTTATTGAAGATTTTTATATTAATATTCAAAAGTGAGATTGCTCTTTTTTCTCTTTTCCCTTTTTTTGTGCTATCTTTGTGAAGTTTGGTATCAGTGTTATAGTCCATAAAAATAACTTGAAAAAATCAGTAAAACAACCTGTAACTAACCTAAAAACAAAGAAAGTACAAACACACAAATAAGAAACAAAAATGGGAAATAATCTCCAGTACAAAGTTTTTTAAAATCATAAACTATTTTATACAACTCTATACAAATAAATGCAAACCCCTAGATGAAATGGACAGTTTTCTACAAAAATATAGTTTACTAAAACTAGCCCCAGCAGAATCAGAACTCATGGAGAAATTCTAAAAATCAGATAATCCAATTAAGGACCTTAAGTTCTTTCTTTATGTTTATTAATTCCTTCTACATTCTTTTGGTTTTCTTTGTTCTTTCTCTGGCCTTTTGAGTTGCCTGTTTACTTGTTTTGATTTTTATTGATATAAGTGTTTAATGTAGTGGAATTTCTTTAAAGCACCGATCATAGATTATGTCTTGTTTTATTGTTATTTTTAGGAATTTATGTACTTTCATTTCCTGTTTCCTTTTGGATTGAGAAGTTTAATTTTTAAAATTTCCTGTTTTATTGCATTATAGAGAATGTGATCTATATTATTTCTAATTTTTTATCAAGGTTTTCCTTTGTGGCATCAAAGATTGTCAATTTCAGGCATGTCCCATATGCACTTGAAAAAGTGTGTTTGATATTTTGGGGATTCAGAGTTTGATACGAATCTCTAAGATGTACCTTGTTACATATATTTTTCTAGATTTTCTGTCACTTTTACTAGTGATGTGCCTCGATCTGTCTTGGACTGAGAGAGGTGTTTTAAAATCTCCTATTAGTGTGCATGTCTGTTTCTCCTTGTATTTCCTATCGTTTCTGCTTCGTAAAAATGATTACTATGTGGTTTGGTGAATAGGTTTTCATAACTGTTAACTCTTTATTGTGAATTTTAGCCTTTAGCATTACTAGATGGTCTTTGTCTTGTGCTGGGGCCTGAGTGCTTGTCTGATAAGGTCACAACCCCTATTTTCTGTGTATTTTCATTTGCTTGGCATTTCTTTGCCTATCCTTTTATTTTGAATTCACAGCTTTGTAAACATGCCTGAAAAAAATATTTAATGGCTGATTTAAACCCATTTAAACTGCATAAGCCAATTTACTTATATAACTGGTAAGTCTGGTCTCTGTAGTTTTATATTTCCATATATAGGCATCTTTTACTTACTGTCAGTTTTCTGCCCTTAAAGAATGACATTCTATGGGAAGACTTTGGCCAGGGGCTACTTCCTTTATTTTAAGTGGGAAAATTTACATATCAAATGAAACTCCAGATTTCCAACCAGTGTTTTCAAATATAACGAAAAGCTAATAAGTGTATATGTTATCTCCAACCTGTACTATACCTGGAAGTAAACTGCTTAAAAAATGATTTCCTTGTGATCAATTAGTATGATTTTTAGTAAATGGTTACCTTTAATGCAATAACATGTTTCCCAATATCTGAGACACACATGCCTCACACTTGTTAGTATGCCTACACGTGATCCTGACTTGGGTTGGATTTGGAATGCCATTTGAAATCTTTCTCACACATGTATTAAAAATAGTGTTGCATTTTGGGAATTCAAATATTCATTTTTCCCCCATGTGATTATCAGCTAGAAATGAGAGTATTAAATGATTTGTAGATTCTATAAAGTTTTGGGATGTTAAAAACGAATAATCAAAAAACAGCAGTAATAAGAAAAAACCCTAATAAGCATTCTACCAAGAAAATATCACCCAGGAAAATATGCTGATTTGTCTTCCTATTGAAGTGTTTATATGCAGGTTCTTTTATGAACTGGCCTTTTGTGTGTATGTGTGTGTGCACTTACTTGTTTTGGATACGTTTTTTGGTATCTATAAATACTGGTTTTATCCTGAGAGTTACAGTAGATATAATACCCTGGGCTTCTCTTTTTCAGATTGTCCATAATAAGCAGCAATGAAATTAGCTAGGAATTCTTCTCTTTCCCCTCATCTGCCTTTAATGGATTCGTAAGACAGCTTCTCGGGCATATTTTCCTTGTCCGGCATACTCTCACCCGCCTTCTCTTCCATTTTCCTTGTATGACGTTGTCAGTCCTTAACGTTTATGCCCTGTTTTGCTACCTTTATCTCTCATCATTCAGTCTTAGTCTTTTGACTGAATATATTCACCTTGCGCTGATGACTTTCTGGTTTCTGAAGTTCATTCTCTAGTGATTCCCTAGGACGGAAGTTCTCATACAATGATACATGCCCTTGAGTTCTTTCATTGGTAACTTTATTCTTCAGGGTCAGTTTGACTGGATATAAAATATTTAACTTACATTTTTTTCCTTGAATATCTTAAGCATGTTACCCACTGCCTTGTGATGTGAAGTGCTGCTGATTGATTATATTATTTTCTTTCCATTATAAGCGAACGGGGGTGGAGGAAGACAGGAAAGAGGAGATGGATACCCAAAGCATTTTTTTTAAGCTCCACAGTTTTATCAGAATATGTTTCTCTGTTGCCCATCCTGGCTCAGATTTCTCAGTTACACTGTATGCCTTTCAGTGTGTTGGTTCAAGTTCCCCCTCCCTTTGTGGTCCCCTCTCCTACCTCAGGAAATGTCTCTTGAGTCATAACTTTTAAGGATTCTGTTACTTTCATTTTTGTCTTCAGGGACTCCAATTATACACATGTTAATCTCTTTTTCTCAGTCTCAGTTATTTCCTCTCAAATCCTTTTAATTTCTGTCTGGGAAACTGTGTGCAGGTTTAAATATCTATGCTACGATCATCATGATTTTGCCTGCTGGATGCTTGACTGAGGTGGAGCCGCCTAATGCCAGCAGTCTGCTCCAGGTCTCAGCTGAGTTCGGGGACTTGGGGATAGTCGTGCCAGAAATACTTCTAACCGAATTTATGAAACAAAATTCTAAAGCTGAAGACATTATTTTTGTCCTAATTGCTGAAGCCCTCCACTTGCCTACCTTTTTCTTACATCTGTACTTGTCATTATCATAAGAATAAATAGCATGTTTTTAAAGCAAAAAAAGCCCCTAACGTCAACGAAACAAAATACATTCTTCTTCCTCACTGGTATATGGACCCACAGCAGCCACGGAGAGAGGTGGGAAGGACCCCAAACAGACTGCAGAGGTGGACTGTTAGTGGTTATGTGCACAGGAGTGGGCCTGGGCCAGAATCAGAGGTCCCCACCAGCCCACAGAAAGTGCGTGCATGAGAGATCTCAGAATGGGACATCTCGCTTCAGTTAGAGAGACAGGTCACAGGTATTCTTGATAACCTTAATAAATTAATAATGAGATGGCTGACTGGATCAAAAACTATAATATAAAGTGAACTGAAGGGCAAACTCCACTCTAAAATGTGATATTCAAGAGAAGAATCGGGTTGGGACTAGAAAACTTGCTCCTAGAATTTAAAAGTTACCTCTACCTAATTCATTGCAAGAACTCAAAGCCACCTGTGACCCCTGGGGCGCTAGACCTACCTTGATAGGCCTTTCCAGTTCTTTCCTTGTAAACCTCATCACAATCAGTCCAAAGATCGTCAGGCCATAAAACAGCCATGCAGCAAAACTGAAGTAATTGACTAATGAGTTTATGTCCCCAGGGATGATATAAATGGTTGTTATGATGCCCTAGAAGAAAGAAGGAATTCTTAGGTCAATAGTACCTGAAAACATTGTACTTACCACTTCACAAAAGACGGAAGAAGTAGTTTTTCCTGTGGCCAAACACCTTCGTGTGAAGGAAACCTCCAATGTGTCCCATTATATTTGGGGTTGACCCAGACTTTGGCTGTGACAGGTGTTCTCTTTGAGGCGGGATGGAAAGGGCTTGGGAAATCTGTGGCTCTTTGAAGTTGCGGTTTTAAGCAGGGGAGAAACAAAATGTGTACGTCTACTGCACCAGCTTCCTAATTACGAATTTTCCTTCCAGAGAGTTTTCATCACAGGAAAGGGCCTTGCTCTATAAAACCTGGGCTGTCTCGGTCTGGTCTTGACTGCATTATCTGCATGGCTCCGGACTTGTAATTCCAAGAGCCTTGTAATTCTGGGTCTGTTTTACTGATCTTCAAAGGGAGAAGGTTGACAGAGACTAAGGGGCTTTCCTCTGGGGATGGGAGGAAGAGTCTGGCCCTGAGGACGGTCCATAGGTGCCCAAGGCACAATCAAGGGTCATGGCCCACAAAAAAACCCAATCAGAAGGTGTCAAAGGGCCTTTACTTCACAAGGATCCCACAGACTTCTGAATTAGTGGACCATAATGAGACGCTGTTGTCAGTAGCCACCTTGAAAAATGCCTTCTCCTCCTTCCCCAGAAGCTAGTGGGTTCTTGTATGGTCTGTTACCACAGATCAAGAACATACAAATGTGCATGAAGGACATGTAGAGGGTATAAGCTTGGAAGATTCAGTGAGTTTCATGGATAAATTCAGAACAAGGAGCAAAAGTTGTAAGTTATTTGAATTGTCTTGAACTTTTTAATGTACCTGTTTATATACCTGAGGACTAGGGGGACCTGGGTCATTTGAAAATCACTGGGCTTAGTGATCAGGTTTATTCCATCATCCAAACTGAGGAACCTCTGCCTTAAGGGGGTGTTTTCATGGCAGAATTCATACTTACATAAAAGATGATGGCCGGGGCTGGAGTGAGGTGCTTGACGCTAACGTAAGAGAGGACTTTAAGCATGTGGCCTTCCCGGCTTGCAACGTAAACAAGTCTGAAAAGGCAGGAATAAGGAAGTTAGTCGATGTGAGTGCAGGCTGCAGTACCATCACCCAGCAAGTGTGTCCTGAGCGTTGCTGCTGAGGCCACAGAGAAAGGGACTGAGTTGTGACCCTGCTGTCATCAGGTAGGAGTCCAGCCTCCTGAGGTGACTGAGTTTTACAGAAGTAAGTGAGATGGTTAAATGCATCTTAGAGGAATGCAGCCTGTTGCAGTGGGGTCACCTGAGGGGACTGGGGAGGCAATTTCAAAGAGGAGATACCTGATCTGTGTCCTGAAAGTTATGCAAAAAGCAAATGTAAAAACTAGTCCAGGGTCTATGGACCCCAGTGCTTACCTCACCACCTCCCCTAAGAACTTCTGATTATTCAGGAATCTGAAAGGCTATATTTAAAATATTAAAGAAAAAGGGAAGGGGAGTTAAACAGAATTCCTAAAAAACAAAAAGTTACTATAATTAAAATTTTAATTAAGAACAGATAAATTAGATACAAATGAAAAGAAAGCTAGATCTGGGTATGACACATAGAGAAATGGAAAGTGTAGAGAGGAAATTAAGAGAAGAAACAGAGGAAGACGTTCAAATACATTGAATGGCGTAAGACAAGTTCAAAGAAGAGCAGAGAGACTTCACAGAACTGAAAAACCCTGAGCCTTCAAACTGAATCCAGTTCTAGATGAATAAAAACATGCCCAGATATAAACATTATAGTGGAAAGTAAAAAACAAAACAAAACTTTAAGATACCAAATTTAAAACATTAACTGCAAAATTAGGACTAATCAGAATGAGAATTAACATTTTCAAAGTGATGGAAGGAAATTGGTTTTCAGATTAGAATTCTGCATAGCTAAACTATCATTCAAAACTACTGGCAAAATACATTTTTAGATAATAACTACAGACATTTACTGTTCTTTAGTCCTCATGGAAAACTATTAAAAAGTGTACTCCAAGAAAAAAGGACTCAGACAAAAGTTGGAATTCAGAAGGAGTTGACTGAAGAAGCAATGCTAAGGGAAGACCAATAAAACATGTTGGTATGTATATAAGTATTGGATTTTTAAATTTCTGTCATGACAGACTTTTTTTTTTTTTAGGAGAATTGGTTTGGTTTGCAAACAAGAAGTAGCTGATATACAAGATGATATGAAGGGGAGAGTCCTCAAGAGATGGAAGAGAACTGAGACAGTTATAGACTGTATTAGGTATTCATGTTAAAATTTAAAGGTAACTGCTAAAAGAATAGAAATATAACTTCCACCCACATCAGCAGAAGAAAAACAGGGATAAAGGCAATTTGATGGTTAATAAATCAGGGTAAGATTTTAAGCCAACATAACACAAAGGAATATGTTAGAAATTAATCTAGCTATAGCAGTAATCACATCAGTTGTGATCAGATTCCACTTGCCCAGCTAGAGACTTTCAGGTCTGGTTTATTGGAAGAGACACAAGCCAAAGCCCATGACACTGAGAAGTAGATGATAAAAGGGAAGGGACATGTAACCAAGAGCAGCAGTCTAAAAGACGGCAATATCAATATCAGAATACAATTTACAGCAAAAAGAAGGAGAGTTCCTACTGAAAAAGGGGACAGTCTACAAGAAGATATACATAACAGGAGCCCTTGTGATTATACAGTAGAGGTGGAAAATCAACCTTTATCAAAGCTAATAGGAAGGTTAAAAGACAAACGTAGTACAAACATTTGTATCAGCACAGAATAAATCAAAGAGGAAATTTTAAAAATACCTGGAGACAAATGAAACTGAAAACACAATGATCCAAAATCTATGGGATGCAGCAAAAGCAGTTCTAAGAAGTTCATAGTGATACAAGCTTACCTCAGGAAACAAGAAAAATCTCAAAACAACTGAAACTTACACCTAAAGGAACTAGAAAAAAAAACAAAACCCAAAATTAGTAAGAAGGAAAGAACTGAAAGATCAGAGCAAAATTAAGTGAAACAGAGACTAAAAAAAGAAAAAAGAAATAGAAAAGACAATGAAACTGAGAGCTGATTCTTTGAAAAGATAAAATCAATAAACCTTTAGCCAGACTCATCAAGAAAAAGGGAGGACCCAAATCAATACCATCAGAATTGAAAAAAGAAAAGTTACAACCAACACCACAGAAATACAAAGGATTATAAAAGATTATTATGAATAATTTTATGCCATTAAAATGGACAATCTAGTAGAAATATACACTCTGCCAAGACGGAACCAGGAAGAAATAGAAAATACGAACAGACTAATTACCAATAATGAAATTGAATCAGTAATTTTAAAAACTCCCAACAAACAAAAGTCCAGGACCAGATGGCTTCACAGGTGAATTCTACCAAACATTTAGAGAAGAATTAACACTTATCCTTAAACTGTTCCATAAAATTGCAGAGGAATGCTTCTGAACTCATTCTGTGAAGCCAGCATTACCCTGATACCAAAACCAGACAAAGGTAGCATCCACACAAAAAATTACAGGTCAATTTCATTAATGAACATAAATACAAAAATTCTCAACAAAATATTAGCAAACTGAATCCAACAACACATTCCATGATCAAGAGGAATTCATCTCAGGGATGCAGGGATGGTTCAATATCCACAAATCAGTATAATTCATCACATTAACAAATTGAAGAATCAAAGCTATACGATCATCTCAGTAGATGCAGAAAAATCTTCTGACAAAATGCAATATTCATTTATGATTAAAAAAAAATCTACAGAAAATGGGTATCAACATAATAAAGGCCATATATGACAAACCCACAGCTAACATCATACTCAGCGGTGAAAAGCTGAAAACATTTTCTCTAAGATCAAGAACAAGACAAGGATGCCCACTCTCACCACTTTAATTCAACATAGTATTGGAAGTCTTAGCCACAGACATCAGACAAGAAAAAGAAATGAGGAATCCAAATTGGAAAAGAAGAAGTAAAACTGTCACTTTTTGCAGATGTGATATACACGGAAAATCCTAAATACCCTACAACAAAACTACTAAAGCTCATCAATGAATTCAGTAAAGTTGCAGGATACAAAATTAATACACAAAAATTTGTTGCATTTCTATACACCAACAATGAGCTGTCAGAAAGAGAAATTAAGGAAACAATAGCACTTATAATTGCATCAAAAAGAATAAGATTCCTAGGAATAAAATTACCTAAGGAGATAAAAGACCTGTACTTAGAAAACTGTAAGACACTGATGAAATAAATTGAAGATGCCACAAATAGATGGAAAGATACACCATGTTCATGGATTGGAAGAACTAACATTGTTAGAATGACCATACTACTCAAGGCAATCTACAGATTCAGTGCAATTCCTATCAAAATACCAATAGCATTTTTCATAGGATTAGAACAAATAATTTTAAAATTTGTATGGAAACACAAAAGACCCTGAATACCAAAACAATCTTGAGAAAGAAGAACAAAGCTGGAGATACCTATGCTCCCTGACTTCAGACTATACTAAAGCTACAGTAATCAAAGCAGCATGGCACTGGCACAGAAACAGACACATAGATCAATGGAACAGAAAAGAGAGCCCAGAAATAAACTCACATACTTATGGTCAATTAATCTACAACAAAGGAGGTGAGAATATAAAACAGAGAAAAGACAGTCTCTTCAATAAGTGGTGATGGGAAGACTGTAAAAGAATGAAATTAGAACATTTTCTCACATCATATATAAAAATAAACTCACAGTAGATTAAAGTCCTAAATGTATGACCAGAGACTATAAAAATCCTAGAAGAAGACATAGGCAGAACACTCTTTGACATAAAATTGTAGCAATATGCTTTTGGATTTGTTTCCTAAGGCAAAAGAAACAAAAGCAAAAATAAACAAATGGGACCTAATTAAACTTGCAAGCTTTTGCACAGCAAAGGAAACCACTGACAAAACAAAAAGACAACCCACTGAATGGGAGAAAATATTTGCAAATGGTATGACCAATAAGGGGTTAATATCCAAAATATATAAACAGCTCATACAATTCAACATCAGCCTGATTAAAAAATGGGTGGCATTTTTTTTCTAAAGAAGATGTACAGATGGCCAACAGGCACATGGAAAGATGCTCAACATTGCTAAGCATCAGAGAAATGCAAATCAAAATTACAGTGAGATATCACCTCATAGCTGTCAGAATGGCTAGCATCAAAAAGACCACAAATAACAAATGTTGGCAAGGATGTGGAGAAAAGGGAACCCTTATACACTGTTAGTGGGAATGTAAATTGGTGCAGCCACTGTGGAAAACAGTATGGCAGTTCCTCAAAAAACTAAAAATAGAACTCCATACGATTCAGCAATTCCACTCCTGGGTATATATCTGAAAAAAAAATAGTAATTCAAAAAGATACATGCATCCCAATGTTCATAGCAGAATTATATACAATAGCCAAGATATAGAAGCAATCTAAGTGTCCATCAACAGATGAATAGTAAAGAAGGTGTGGTATAGATATACAAAGGAATACTACTCAGCCATAAAAAAGAATAAAAGTTTGCTATTTGAAACAATGTGGATATACCTGGAAGGTACTATGCTTAGTGAAATAAATCATACAGAGAAAGACAAATACTGTACATTTTTACTTATATGACAAATCTAAGAAACAAACTAGTGAATATAACAAAAAAGAAACAGACTCACAAATTAAGAGAACAAACTGCTGGTTATCAGTGGGGAGAAGGAAGGGGGAAAGGGTAAGGAAGGGCTAGGGGGTTAAGAGGTACAAACTATTATGTATAATATAAACTTCAAGGATATATTGTACAACATAGAGGATATACCCAATATTTTATTATAACTATAAGTGGACTGTAATCTTTAAAAATTATGAATCACAACATTGTATACCTCAAACTTATATAATATTGTAAATCAACTATACCTAAATAAATTTTTTAAAAAATGGAGCTCTTGAAATACAGAAGGCAAAACTTGACAAATCCACTGTAAGCATAAAATTTGAACTGTCAAGGTAGAAGCTTAAAGATAACATAAAAATCTATAAGAAGTTAATAGAATACATGTTATTTTCAAGACCATGGGAAACATTTATACAAATGGCAGTAAGTCACGAGGGAAGTCTTAAAACTTCTGAAGTAATATGGTAAAGGTCACATGCTCTGAGGACAATACAGTGACATTAGGAGCCATGAATACAAAGGCCAAAAGGCCAGTTTTTTAAAACTACATATTTGAACTTTGAAAAGACATAAGCCTGGTATTAAGTCAATTCCCAGAACAAGTCAGTGCAACTGGGAGGAAAGGAGTTGCTACACGGAGGGGATACTTAGACCCAAGATGATGCTGTGAATTCACTGTTTCAGCTCCATCAGTCTAACCAATATATAAATTCCAGGCACTCAAAATGCAAGCAGGACTTCTGGAACTTGACAAAATTACTGTAAGTGAGTCCTACCAGGTTTTACATTGCTCAAACTGTGAAACATGTCGTAAGTATGGTAATAGCACAGGAAAGGACCTATCAGTGAAACCAAGTGGACCAATCAGATTGGAATGATAATGATGGCATTTCAGACCAGTAGGGGAAAGGGTGGACTATTCTATAAATAATATTAGGACAACAGGTGAAGGTTTGGGAGGAAAAAAGTGAGATTTATGCCTCACATCAAGATGATTTCCAGATTGATCAAAGAGCTAAAGTAAAATGCTAGAAGAAAACATAGGTGGGTATTATTGAAAGTAGAGAGGAAAGTTTGTCTATGTGAGACAGAAAACTCAGAAACCAGTAAGTAAAAATCTTAGATTTGACCTCATCAAAATGATATCCAACATAATTCAATATAGTTCAAGCCACTGGCCAACCCCCAAGCTGAACAGGTATATTATACAAAATTAACTCAAAAATGGATCATATAAGTAAATGTAAGAGCTAAACCTAATTAACTTCTAGGATAAAACAGAAGAGAACATCTTTGTAACCTTGCATTGGGCAAAGGTTCTTAGATATGGCAATGAAAGCATGACACATGAAAAATAAAACTGAGAAACAGGACTTTGTCAAAGTTAAAAACACTGGAGTTCAAAACACCATTAAGAAAATGAGAAGATGAGCCATAGATTAGGAGATATTATGTGCAAATCAGATACCTGATAAAGGACTTGCATCCAGAATATATGATGAATGTGTACAACTCAGTAATAGGATAACAAGAAGCCCACTTTTTAAAATGAACAACAGACTTGAATAGCTGTTTTACCAGAATATATGTGAATGGCTAATAAGCACACGAAAAGATACTCAGTATCATCAGTCATTAGGGACATGTGAATTAAAACCACAATGACATACCCAGTAGAATGACTTTATGAGGCTGACGCACTGCCTGCTGCGGTAAGAAGGCACTAAAGTAGAATGACTTTAATCAAAAAGATAATACCAAGTGTCGGTGAGGAATTGGAGAAACTGGAACTCTCATGCATCGCTTATAGAAATTAAAATGGAGTAACCACTTAGAAAGCAGGTAAGCTGTTCTCTAAAAGTTAGTAACAAGGTTACTATATGACCCAGCAATTCTATTCTTTGGAATCTACCTGAGAGAAATGAAGACATATGTCCACACAAAGACATACACAGGAATGCTCACAGCAGCATTATTCACAGTAGCCCAAACTAGAAACAATCCAAATGGCCATTGGCTGGTCAATGAGAAAATGAAGCGTCCATCTACAAAATGGAATGCTATCCAGCAATTAAAATGAATGAACTGATACCCCCTATGACATCGATGAACCTCAAAAATAATACACTAAGTGAAAGAAGCCAGAGGTAAATGACATATTACATCATTCCATTTAGATGAAATGTCTAGAAAAAGCAAAGCCATAGACACAGAAGCAGATCAGTGGTTGCCTAGAGCTGGAGGTGGGAGGAGAGATTAATAAAAGCAGGTGTGAGGGAAATTTTTGGAGTGATGGAAATGTTCTAGAATTGGATTGTGGTGTTTGCACAGCTTTATAAATTTACGAAAATCACTAAATTGCAGAATTACAAAGTGAGTTTTATGGTATTTATATCTCAATAGGGTTGTTTAAATTGTGTTTCTATATACCTGCAACAAACTATCAGAAACTGAAAAGTTTTTACATTTTTTGAACATACCATTTATAATAGCATGAAAAAGTATGAAATATTTCAGGGTATATCTGACAAACTATGTGCAAGAACTGTATACTGAAAATTGCTACTAAAAAAAGCACTTTAAAAAAATTAAAGAAAATCTAAATAAACAGGGAGATAGACCACACCCATAGATTGGAAGAATTGATACTTTCAAGATGCTGGTCCTCTCCGAGTTGATCTATAGATTCAATGCGCTTCTGATCAAAATCCCAGAAGGCTTTTTTTTTTGTAGCAATTGACAAGCTGATTCTAAAATTCAGATAGAAATGCAAAGAACCTAGAATAGCCGAAACACTTTTAAAGAAGTGAGAGGACTAGCACTAAGGGATGATTTTGTCGTATATATTTCATTTTTCAAGTGTAAACATTTGGCACTTTCACTCTCAGAACTCTATCTACTCAGAACACTGGACAGGTGGGCAAAGACCAGTTCACAAGTGTCTGCTGCCGCAGTGCTTATGAAAACCACCCGCACTCAGCCCATGAGTGGAGGTGATGTGAAATTATGCTACATCATGAAGTGGAATCCAACACAGTTGCTGCCTCCAGACCGGTAGGGGCCAGAGGCTTGGCCGGGGCTGGCAAACTGTGCCTGTCTATGTAAGTAAAGTTCCAGTGGAACATGACCATGGCTGGTTTCCTTTCATGCTGCAAAGACAGAGCTGTGTGGTTGTGACAGACTTACATGGCCTGCAAGCCTCAAATCTGTCCTATCTGCCCTTTAAGGAGAGTTTGCCAATGCCTGATCTAGACTGTGTGTGTATCAACATGAGAAGATGTTCAAGGAAGCTCATTAGGTGAAGATTCCCATAGGCAAACCTCTCTCTCCCTCCCAGCACCCCCGCCCCCACCCCCGGTCCCCCGTCGGTCACTGAGCCCCGCCTTGCCCCGGGACCCCACCAGGCCCAGCGCCCGTGCCAGTCCGTGCAGGCTTTCTGGTCCCTGTGGGTGCTGAGAACTTAGTCTGGCGAAGCCCCGAGGACCTCGTAGCTGTGGGTGGGTGCCGGGCCCTACCTGCCCGAAGTAAAGCAGGTCCCATTAGCAGCTCCGATGGTCGAAATTGCCACGAAGAGTGGAACGACCCAGGAAGCGGGGTACAGGACGCGGTCACCAAACGTCTGTGAGAGAAGCCGGTGAGTCCTGAGACTGAGCGCGCCCCAGGATCCATGGACCCTGCAAGCAGCTACGCCCCTGACCCCCCGATGGCCCGGGACCCAGGGATGGGCTCCAAGACGCTGCCTCCAGAGCGAGAGGAAAGGTGGAGAGCCAGCTGGGGATATGATGGCCTCGCTCCTATGCCAATACTGACGGTGATGGAAACCTCTTCTCCACCGCCCCCTGTCGTACCTCACTGGGGTGCTACATCCCCTGACACCCCTGCCTCTCCCTCACCTGGAATGACCTGGTCTCCCTCCCACCTGAGCCGCCTGTTCTCCCTTCAGTGACCTCATCACCAAGACTGCATCTCTCCACGCTCCCCATCTTAGTCAACTGCCTGTTTCTAGTTTCATTTCCAGGCCTCCTGTAGCGCGTGGACCGCACCCACCTTTCCCACTGTCCCTCACACCCATCCTTCTGTCCTCGCTTCCCTCCTCACCTGGCTTAAATTCCACAACCTGTTATTATAACTCCGTCCTTCAGCGACTCCCTTGCGCTTTCTCTCGCTCATACTTGTCCGTCAAAGCCCCAAGCCTGCTAAGTCCAGCCCTCCTGTAAGTGCATTCCACCCCTGCCTGGGGCCGGGCAGGCTGGGAAAGCAGCACCTGCCACCTATTGGTGGCCTGGATCTCCGTGCTGGTCTCTGGTGTTGCTCTAACCTGTTCACACTCCCCATTTCCTAGACGATTATCTCCCTCCCCCGCTTCCATGAGGTTCCTTCATGGTGAGCGTGGATCCCTGGCCTGTCCCCGACCCTGGGACTCACCACGGCCACAGCCTGGGACTGCAGGAGCTCGGTGGCTGTCATCACAGTGAAGTAGGAGACGTTCATGAGGATGTAGCACCCTGTCACCAGCAGGATCCCAATGATGATGGCCAGGGGCAGGTTTCTGGGAGGGGCGGGGACCCAGGTGCTCAGAGGCAGACCAGAGCATCCCATGAGAGACTCACAAGTTGGTCTTCGTCTAGATCTTTCTCCCACCTGCCCCGGCCAGCCCTCCCCCTGCCCCCTGTGGTGGGCTCACAGCTGGGTCACAGCTGCCCTCCCTGAGGCCCACCCAGAAGCAGGGAATTTGTGGAACAGCAGAGCCACCTGCGGGGACATGTGACATTTTCAAATGAGAAAGAACTCTCCCTTTTTAGACTCCAGAGCAGTAAAAGTGACTTGTCTATAAAGCAAGATAATCTAAAGTTAGAGTTCTTCCTTCCTCTCAGCAACCATCCCACTATCAAAAACCGAGCTCCCGTGAGTGCAAATGAGCTTGTAAGAACCCATCCGTGTGGAAGGCGGGGGTGGAGTGCCGGGAGGACGCAGTTCCACTTTTTGCTTGGGAGAGAGAAATACGCTCGCCTGTCCACTGCCTTCTGGCTGGACTCAACTTTCCTACCTGAAAGGGTTTTTAAGTTCTTCTGTTATATAGTTGAGTTGATTCCTAGAGAAAGAAAAGTAACATGAGTAACATAACTTGGAATTTCTTTGCGAAGATTATGAAAGACAAAATAATAAAGGTTGGCCTCATTACGCTTCATAGAGAAAATTCCCCTGTAGGAATTCCAGGGTAATTTCTTTTGGAGGAAGCCCTGGGGATGGTGAGATGACTAAGCTGCACATCGTCAGCTGGTAAGTCTTTGCCCTCCGGGGGAATCATGTGAATTTTCAACAATTACTGGGAGTAATTTGAGTGCTTTGAAAAAAAGCGGAAGATTCTTTGTCTGAAAAGAGAATGAACCTGCAAATGCCTTGCATGAGGGAAAGACTAGCGTCCTGGATGGCCACTAGACGTAAGTAGAATTTCATCGACCACACTAGTATTTGCAAGGTTGAAATAGAAGTGCCACTGAATATTCTTGCCTTGTCCAGTGCCTGGCAGCCCTCACTGCCTCCAGTCCGGCTGAGCCTGTCTGTGTCTGGTGATGCTTCCGGCACAGGGCCCCACCACTGCGGGCCCACAGACCCCTGTGCCCAGGGCTGGTGCCACATGCGTGACTGGGAAAGGGGCAGGTACCCCGGTGTCTCTGGGGTCCGAGGCGAGCAGAAGGGTGAGGGGTGGGGTGCTTGACAAAAGGGAGATATTAGGGTCCCGCAAAAACCCCAAAAGGAGATGGCATTGCTTTTCACACGTTTTCAGTAAGATAGCTTCAAGAAACCCACAACCAGGCATGTGCCGTCTTAAGAGTGCCTTACCATCCATCATACGCCCAGAGTCCATTATAAAATGCCAGACTGATGGCTCCCACAGACAGTTTTGGGCCCTCAAAAGAATTTTCAAAATTCCTTGTATTTCCTGTAATTAAGCCAGACAGTGAATAGTGGGTGTCAGCCGACCAGACTGGGACTTGGCATCATCTCCAGGTAAAAGAAGGGGGTGGCTTATGATCTCAGGTTATTAAACAGACTCTGAAAAGTTGGGAAACTGAGGTTGCTTCTGTTGAATTCCTGCCTTACAGGTATACTTAGGAGCAAGACCTCCAGATGGTCTGTGCTGTGTGGAGCCCACCCAGCCCTCCAGCCAAAGGTCACCTTGGGCCAGGAGGACAAGTCCACTGATGATGATGATGGCCACGATCACCAGCTTAGCTGCTGTGAACACGTTCTGGACGTAGCTCCCCAGCCGCACGCTCAGCGCGTTCACTATGGTGATGAGCACTGGGAGGAAGAGGCAGAAGTGGGCAATGTTCTGGGTCTGTGGGCTTAGCATCTTCCTCCTTTCTAAAGGCCCAGGAAGGAGTCTCCTTTCCACTCCCAGGCTCCCCTGCGTCCTCCTCCATTCACCACCACACCCATCAAATGCACCTTGGAAATCCAGCCGGGGCTGCCTCCCTCCAAGAACAGTGGAGAAACAGCCAGGCCCCAGCCAAGTGCTGCCTTGTGGGACAGCCTGCAGTCACTGCCACCCTCCACCCCTGACAGCTCTGATGGCCCTGCAGCACAGGGGTGGGATAGCAAAGGGCACCAGGCTTTGGGCCAAGACCAGTCCCGGCCCTGCTCCTCACCAGCACCTCCAGGCCCACTCGGCCTCTTTCTGCATATGCAGGAGCTCAAGCCAGTCTCCCCACATCATCTGTGCCAGGACTTTTCTGACCCTGCCCAGGGTTTCACACGGGTACTCACAGATGGCAGCAGCAGCCAGGCATTTAACGACAATTTGAGGAGGGTTGCAGCCTGAGTAGAAGGGTGCAGAAACGTACTCAGAGAAGCTCAGACAGATGATGGCAAAGGACGAGGGCTTTGTGACGAACAGGCTGGTCCAGGAAAAGAGATAGGCAGGAATGGGGCCAAAGGCCTCCATCAGGTAAGGGTACTCGCCCCCCGACTTGGTGATCATTGTGCCAAGCTCCGCGAAGCACAGAGCCCCTGGAACACAGAGAGGAGCAGGGACCCCGGGCCCCTCGTGAGGCTTCGCCCTGACTGAGGGAACCCCGCTCCCCACGTGGGAACTGTGCTCCCGGGGCCCACCACCATGTCTCTCGTCCTGAGCTGTGACCATTGGACGTTTCTGCGAAGCCCAGTTTATGGCTATTTGCTCACAAGCGTTGAAGGGGATCCCAGCAGCAGCAGAGAGAGGTCTGATAGCCTGTCCCACGCTCAACAGGGGGTGTTCGCCAGGGAGGGGGGCCTTCGTTACCCAGTGTCGCAAGAATCCCACAAGCCGCCCATACGATGAGACTGGGCCCCACAGCCTCCGTGTTGCTGAGCACAGATTTGGGGGAAATGAAGATCCCGGAGCCGATGATGGTGCCCACGATGATGCAGATGCCACTGAACAGGCCCAGCTTGGATGTGGAGAAGGGGAGAGGAGAGTTAGTGCTGCCGCCCGGATGGGGCTCAGACGCCCAGACGCAGCCCTCTTTCTCCCACCCTCCCTCCTGCCCTCGATGTGGCCGGGCCGGCCCCAAGTGGAGGAAAGCCCCAGGGCGACGCTCTTGGGGCTTTACTTGTATGGATTAAGTCGATTAATCCTCATGAGGCCGGTCTGCCATTACCATACCCATTTTACAGGGGGAAACAGAGGAACAGAAAGGTTACATTACTCCCCAGGATTCACAGCCAGTGCGGGGTACACCTGGCTCAGGTTCCATGCGCCAACCCTTACGGCCCTCGACAAAGGGGACCAGATGGTAAAGGCGTCAATCACCAACGAGAAGGGCCCCCGGGACAAGACTCTTAGTTGGGCAGGGCCGAATGGGGCTTCTCCTCCAAAACTAAGAGTGAAGTCAGGGCTTTGGGGGCCTGGCCTGAGGCATCATAGGGGAGCGGGGCTGTAGGCGGTGAGCAACGAGGCCTCAGGGACAGAAACCCTCGGGGGCTGTGAACTTTCTCGGATGTCATTTTGCAGAGTATGAACATGCTACCAACAAGACATACACGTATGACCCATTCCTATGCAGATCCAGAGCGGGCAAAGCTAACCGCAGAGACAGCACTCAGGGCGGGGGGCCCACCTGCAAAGGGGCAAGAGGGAACTTTCTGGGGTGATCCATTTGTCAAGCTCATCAGTCTGAACACTGAAGATCTCACTTCACTGCTTGTAAATTATACATGAATCAAGAAATAACACTGTTAAGGAAGGAAATGTCTGATGCAGGCCCCTACTTACAACATTAGCCCTGGGAAGCCTGATTTCTGGAGCCCGAGGTGAAACGTGTATGTGCTTGTCTGTCTGGCTAGAGGCTGCACCCGGGGTTAGAGCCCAGAGGATGTGGAAGACCCCAGCTGTAACTTGCCACCAAGGGACACACACAGTCAGAGGAGGGGTCCTAGGGAGCAGTGTCGACTTCCATTCCTCTGGGCCATCTCCGCTTCCCTCCTCTATCGGCCAGGTTGGCTCACCAACGCCTCAGGCTCTCCAGAATCCTTCCTTGCTGAGGTCTGCATTCGGCCTGAAGCTGCCCAGCTGAGTTTAGGGCATGCTGGGGGTTAGCTCAGCTGGGCTGTTTTCATGGCCAAAAGGAGGGTATTGCTGCCCATCAGCCGACTCCTAGGGACCCAGGATCCCAGGCCAACACACAGTCAAGCCATGTCGTTCCCCTGGTTAAGCCCCTAGTCCCTCCCCCATCTCCTCCGTTGCCAGGCATGGGAGCTCCCGGAGGCTCTGCCCAGAGCCCAGCCCACAGGTCCTGCCCTCGACACCATCTGACCTTGCTCTGGGGCCCTCGCTCCTCATCCTGTGAGCCTGAAGCTTGTCCTTCCACTCCCATCGCCTGCTGCTCCCATCCCCCTGGGACTATCACTGCACAGCGTGGAACTCAGAGCTCCATCCCACCTGCACTGCCCTGCTCCCCCCACGCCCCCCTCCTTGCAGGCCCAGCTCCATCTGCCACACACTCAGGCCCCTCCAGGCCGCAGGCACCTCCAAATCCCACCCTTCCTATAGCCCAGCCCAGAGGGATCACCTATGTCACACCCATGTCAGAGTCGCCACCCCAGCTAGACTCACTAAGAAGGAATGGCAGTTTCTCTTGGGGGAAGGTATTCAACCATGAGGAACAGATATTTGGTGAAGGTGCCATAGAGGGGACTCAGACATCAGAAGTCCCCTCTGACCATCCGAGAACAGGCTATTGGTCTGGGCAAACGCCAGCCCCTTGAGTGCTTACCCAGCACACAGAAGCACACATGTATTAACTTCATGAGAACATGCTGAGTTCATGGGCAAGAGGGAAAGAGGTAGGTGCAAAGAATTGTTCCATCAGGGATAGGGATGGGAGAATAGTTCAAGCCCCCAACACCGCCCCGCCACCGCTGGACCTGGGAAGGGCCCGGCCCCGGGGACCGCCTTACCTCCTTTTGGAGGTTTGTGGTCTTGGGTTCGTTGCTCTGGATCGACTTCTCCTCCTCTCTCCTCTTTCTCAGGTTGGCCTCCTCCATTTCCCCTCCTGCCAGTCCTGGAGGCTGCAAGGAGGGCACGGGCGTCCACTCGGCAAGTGCTCCAGCAGAGGCACCTGTGGTTCAGCGGGCGCTGCCTTTGCGGACAGATGATTAGCTACTGTTTGGGGAACGTGCAGCTGTCAATTGCACTTTTGCTCAGTCTCAGCAAAATTTTGACAGCCGTTCAGGCCCTGGGCAGCTGGGCTTCTGAGCTCTTTTCCGACCTGCCCCGTGAGACCCTGGGCTCCCCCACCCCGCCCTCCCACATCCGCCCTCTGTCTCCTAAGCCTCAGCAATGACACACCTGAAAGTCATTCTACCTCTACTTTTTTTTTTTTTCCAAAAGTAAAAAGAACTACATTAAAACATACTGGGATATACTTAGTGGAATCAAGCCCGAGGCAGGAAGGTTTTTCTCAGAATTACTTCCCAGGCTGAAGTCACCTCGCACACAGTGGATTCATGATATAGATATTCTTTTCGTTGAGTGATGCAAAGAATGAACAGCATTGCTGAGGAAAACCAGTTCAAGGATGAACTAGGTAGCGGTCTTTTCCTGTGCCCTTCCTCCAAATCAAGTCCCGCTAGGGTCCCTGGCCAGGAGAGTGTCCAGCCTTCCCGTCACCCAGAGGCCTTACCTCCTCTTTGACCTCGCAGAGCGCAGGGAGCTGCCCGGTGTGGCTGACCACCTGCCTCTGCACAGTCACGCCCTAGGAATGGCCATGTCTCATGCCCAGGAGAGAAGGAAGCCAGAAGGTACAGAGGTCAACGAAGGTAATTATTAAACACCTTTCTTTTAAAGCAATGAAGCTTGGATACACCACACAAAAAGGGGAGGGTCGGGCAAGCCAGTTTCTCTCCCAAATATTTTTGTTTTGTTCATTAGTGTTCAGATCAGTTTGTCTTTAAATTAACCAGATTCCTCCCACAATCAGCTGTCTCCTGGAAGGAGAAATCTCTCTCTTAAGACTGGGACCAGAGGAGATAAACTTTGAAACCTACTCTTTTATTATCTTAATAGGCTCTATTTACAACTCCTGGCAGGCAGCATAAACAGGAACCGCTGTGCATGGAAACTAACAACTAACTGCACGTGGAACTTGCAGGTCAGGGCGGACGTTTCGCTCTCCACTGAGCAATTTCCTCCAGGGTCCTTGGTCCGCCTTCCACCTGCTTCTGACCAAGTCTGTGGGATGATGAGTGAATCCTTCCCACTCACCATTGCCAGTGACTGGGTTTTGGCACCGCCTGGACCCAGAGAATTTGGCAGATGGAGACCCAGCAGTGAGGCCCGCACAGGGCCCTGCTCCATCCACACCTGCAGCCCTGGCCACCCGCCCCTTTGACTTGCTGCTGTTGCTGCTCACGTGGCCTAGGCCTGTGCTGGTCGGACTGTAGAGTGAAAAGGGGCACAAACACCATCAGTTCCTTACTGTCACTTACCTGATGGGGCAACAGGCCCCAGAGGGGAGGAAGCCCCTCAGAGGGGGTCTGGAGACCTCTCCTGTCAGAGGTGGAGCAGAGGGGCTGCAGTTGTGCTCAGATGTGAGGGTGGGGGCAGACCCACCCCTCCCCACCAAGGCCACCTCCTGGCTGCTCTAATCCTTAATCTCAGATCAAGGTCTGGGACAGAAAAGCCCACCCAGCCTGAAGCACTGTTGCTTTATTGCCTGCCTCCTCCAGCAGTTTTGCACTGGGGTAGATTTAACAGCATCCCAGATATCCGGTTGAGACCGAAGGTCACCGGACAGAGCTGGTGAGTCACTGAGGGTCACTTTGGGAGCACGTTGGGGTAGGCAGACGTGAGAGGAGCATAGATTTCTTGGGGTCATCTCTTACAGCCTTCTGGAGAATGTGGAGGACCTTTGCTGTCCCAGAGTCAGGGTCCTGATGTTGAAGTCTGTTACCTGACCCCTTAGTGGGGCCACGCCTCCTCATCAGGGCACCTGCTCCTCTCGCCCACTGGAGCCAGAACCCGAGCAAAGTGCTCACTCGTGGGCTGTCTCTCCGGAGTGTGGAGGCCAGAGGCCAGGGCAGGACACAGCACCCCAGACAGGACCTGTGCACAGGCTTGTCTGAGTTACCCCTAAGGTATTTGTCAACACTGCAACACTCAGAGGTAGTGCCAGGCCCATCTGAACTTGCAGGGCCCTACAAAATGCTCCCTGGGTCAAGGTCGCCCCAGTGGCTGATGTTCTAATGGAAATCCCTGAGGACAGCAGAGTGGGGCAGTGTGTGGTGGTGAGGGGGAAGGCCCTGCTGAGCCCACACCAGCCACACAGCCTCAGGGTTACTCAGGCTCTCTCCAAGCATCTGTAAAATGGGCCAGTACTGGCACACCCCCTTCACAGAACTCTGAGGGCTACAGAAGGTGATGCATTGGGTTTCCATGCTCTGTTCATGCAAAGGAGCCCCTGGTCTTCTTGGGCCTCTGCCAAGTGCTGCCTTTGGAACATCGGGGCATGAGGATCCTTGCTGAGCGTCAGAAATCTGCTTCAGTTCATTTTCGGTCCATGGCAAACGTTTCTCTTCTAAAAGCTGTTGTTTTTGTTTTGTTCCCCAGCAGAGTGAGTGCTCAACCAATTATCTCAAGGTTTTTCCTGTGCCCCCCTCCTCAAGAAAAATAATGCGGATTTGTCCTAGTAACACAAATTTTCTCCCATTTCTTCAAGACCTTTGGCTCATTGTATATCCTGCTTTTCCACCACATGGCTGAAGTTTTACCTCATTGCAGTCAATTCCGTCTTACAGTTAATTTCCTAGGAAGTTTCTTTCTTTCTTTCTTTTTTTCAGACAACTCCATTATGTCTTAAGTTTCTGCTTAAGATCTTGACCTTCACTTTCAAACTGTGCTTTTTCCAGTTGTAAAGATGCTTGCTGTTTGAAGATGTGTTCTCTTACCTACCTGAATTCCAACCAGGAGGACTCATAATGAGTGAATGGAATGTGCAAAGTCTTTAAATGTCAAGGATTTACAGTCTAACTGTAAAACAATTAGCAAGGAAAGCACAATTTAAAAACTCTTATCTGGGGAACAATCTGTATGTATACATACAAGAGCTATTGGAATAGTGCAATTCTACTTCAGAACTTTGTCCATCAGTTTTTGACATAATTGACATACAGCACTATATTAGTTTCAGGTGTACAATAAAATGATTTGATATTTGTACGTATTGCAAAATAATCACCACAATAAATCTAGTGAACACCTCTCACCACACACAGTTACAAATTTGTTTTTCTTGTGATGAGAACTTTTAAGATCTACTCTTTTAGCAACTCTCAAACAATACAGTATTATTAACTATAGTTGCCATGCAGTATATTACCTCTCTAAGACTTATTTATTTTATAACTGGAAGTTGTACCTTTTGACCACCTTCACCCATTTTGCCCATCCCTCACCTGTGGCAACCACCAATCTGTTGTTCTCTGTCTCTACAAGTTTTTTTTTTCTTAATTTTTTGGTCTTTGGGATTTTTTTTTTTTGATCACAGATGCAAGAGAGAGCATTCATATTTGTTTTCCTGTGACTTTTTTATTTCACATCCAACCATGTTGTCACAAATGGAAAGATTTTTCCTTCTTTTTATGGCTGAATAATATTCCATTATATATGTCTCACATCTTCTTTATCCATTCATCCATTGATAGACACTTTGGTTGTTTCCACATCTTGGCCATTATAAATAATGCTGCATTGAACATGGGGGTGCAGATAGCTTTTCAAGTTAGTGTTTTTACCCAGAAGTGGAATTTCTAGATCATATGGTAGTTTTTCTATTCCATAGTGGCTGTACCAATTTACATCCCACCAATAATAGCACACAAGTATTCTTTTTTCTCCATATCCTTGAAAACACTTGTTAATTCTAGACTTTTTGATAACATCCATTCTGACAGGTGTTAGATGGGATCTCGTGATTTTGCTTTTCCCTGATGATTAGTGTTGCCAAGCATCTTTCCATGTACCTGTTGGTCATCTGTATGTCTTCTTTGAAAAAATATCTATTTAGATTCCTCTGCCTATTTTTTAATCAGATCATTTTTTTTTTTGCTCTTGAGTTGTGTGTGTTCTTCATTGGATATTATAGTTTCTAATTAAAATATAGTTTTTTTCTCTAAAATCATCCTCATTTCTACCAAAGATAGCCAAATTCACACTAATTTGTTTGCGAAATAACTTTAGTTTCATTACATTTGGCCTGATTACTTATTTAAGTTCAGCAAGGATAGCAATTGACCTATTTTAAATCTGCTTTGCTGGAACTTTTCATAGGAATCTCCAGAATCCAGAACTTTTAATAGCTTCTTGAGGATAAGAAGCTATGTCAAGGACTTGCCATCGGACTCACCCATAACAGCTACAGCTTTGAATGAATTCTTCTCTTCTTGAAAGTCCCCCAAATATCCTGAGGTTCCTCTGCCTGCCAGAAAGTGACTTTCCTTACCCACCTGGTAAGACTGCTGAGAACCGTGTAAGCAGGGAACCAGGGTATTTTTCCAAGGAGCTTTACGGCTCCATTGTCAATCTTAGTTCTTTAAAATTGTCTGGTTATATCTGATTCTATGCAATTCTCAAATGTGACAGTCCAGTCAAAGTACTGGTAATATAACTAATGTCTCTAATTGTGCCCTGTTACAAAGAGAACAGATTCTTAGTGAATTTATAGAAATAACTATATTGCCATGGAAACAAGAATGCCTTCTAAGGGTTTCCAAATTCTGGAGGGATGAGGCATGGAGAAAGGTAAATGTTTCAATTCTGCTTACAAAGGTGGAACTCACCAAATTGCTGTGATTCATAGTTAGCATAAGAGGAATGGTTTTCTTAATCTGGAAAACAAACATTAAAAAGCCAGTAATATTTCAGACCATAAAACCATGAAAATTATAATCATATTCCTCAGCTCATTCAGTCCTATGTAATTAATTCTGGTTAATCTTGATCATTTGTTAGCAGTGTTACGAAGTCATCAGGTTTCCATCAGAGTTCTGTAATATTACCCAGTTCAGTGGTATAATCTGAAAATTATCAGAAACCTATATTTGTCAAAAAGTCCTTTCTATAAATCTTCTTGAAGGTGAAGCAGTTTTGCAAAAGCATCAATGTAAACTAATAACTGTCTAAAAATGACAAAAATGGTATGGTTAGAGACCTGACTACGATGCAGTTGACAAGGAAATGTGGTTATTTCTATGACATACAACATTTTGAAATAACAGCTAGAATTATGACTGATAGCATTTTATCAGGACACATCAGATTTTTTTGAATTTCATATAATTTTTAGAACACTTATGTTAATAACATTCTTCAGTCATGCAATATATCCTAAGAAGATTTATCATCATTTATTTGACAGTGTCTTCCATGTAATGTAATATGCCAATTAACCCTAGTTAGTTTAATCTTAACTAACCATTGAGATGTTTAAGGGGTCCTCTGAAAAATCCCGAAGTTCAATGGAGGTCAAAATGACTTCACTTAGAATTTGATTTGGGGAAGTTTATCAAAGATATCAGAAGGTTTTAAAATACTTGGTCAAATAAAGTCACTGTGAAATAATACTTATTCACTTAATCAAAGTGACAAGAGTTCACAGGCACATACAGAAAATTAAATAGTTCTTTAAAAAAAACTTAACCCTTATAATATTAAAAAAGACCCAGTTTAAGCAATCAAAGACCTGATTAAAAAACACACAGAAGAAATTATTTTAATAAAACAAAATCTCTGCTTTTTAGACAGATTACTCAGAGGTAAAGAAAAACCTTTTACAACTTCCTTATCATTAGCAGACTTTTATCTTTCTAACAGAGAAACAAAACCAAATTCTACTTTTACCTCAGCTTACTTTCAATATTAAAATTTATTTGCTCAATTAAATTCATTCTAATCCAAGTCAACCAGTCCTGACCATGCACAAAACTTCTCAGAGTTCCTTTCCCATAAACCTTCTATAACTTCCTTGTTTACATTCAGAGTTTGTCCCAAGCTTTCCCTCTCTTTTTTTTAAGACCTCTCTAGGACAAAATTACTTTCTTTTCCCTTCACAACATGCATTTCCATTCCTTATACTCTTAAAAAATTTTCTTGCATATGAAGATATTTTTCCTATTTATTTTCATAGTTTTATTTACATATAAAGATTAGAATTAGTTTTAGTGGTTTTAGTTACATATAATAATTAGAATTATTAACCCTTAGAAACCTTCATTTCTAGTGAAAACTAAAAAGGAAGCAATTATGAACTGTTCGCTATACCAGTATTTTTTTGATTGGCAAACTTATGAATACATTTTATAGTTTCTAGAAACATATTTCCTCATAGTGTAATTTTTTTTCAGTGTGGTACAAGATATGTTTCTAATGGACCCAAACATCTTTAGTTTTTCTATAATAAGACAAAAGTAGGTATACTTAATTAGCAAGTAATGTCTCAGTATTTTATCTTATTTGGAAATTATCTAGACATTCAATGAATTCCCATCATTTAACTTAGCAAAACTCTAGTTTTTAGTTACCAAAAGATTTTGTAAGCTAACTTTAAGTTTTATCTCACTCACATCCATCAAAGTCATTTGTTGCCAATAATTACGTGAAGATTATCTATGAAAACATCGTGAGACATTAGACAAAGTCAACCAGGCTATTTTTCTTGCTGACAAATTTTGTAACAGAGATAACATGAACTTATTTGACTTTTGGTAAACCTAGGTAGAATAAAAGTTTTACATTTAATACTGATAACTCTAAAGACATGCCTATTTTAATTAAACCAATAACTTTAAATTTGTTTTTATTTACTAAAGGTTAATCTTAGATCGTATGAACTTGAAAAACATTTGGGTTACTTTCTATTATACGTCTGCGATTTAGAATTATTTGAAATTCATAAGCATTTACTTTTTAAAAAAAAATTTTTTTTTTAACATTTTTTATTGATTTATAATCAGGTTGCCAAGGGGGTGGAGGGTGGGAAGGGATAGACGGGATTTCAAAATTGTAGAATAGATAAGCATTTACTTTTAAGCCTAAATTAAATAGAGCTCTTTTACAAGTTAGTTTTGGTAATACCATTCAGAGGTAGAAAAATTATCATATCGAAACAGTCACTAGCTTCCACCTCACACTGTGTGGGTTCAGGCAACTCTATAGGTTTCCTTTGTTCAATTAACATTGCCTGAGGGGTGGGTTTACATGCCTTATCTTACAACATTAGGCAGGGGAAACATTCTCCAGTGAGACACAATGTCCTTCCCCACAATACATTCAGGCAAAGGAGACACAAACACCTTACACACTGCCTGTTCAGATACACTAATTCTCTTACAAACTGTCACCTCAATTCCATCACCTCTAATACCGCTAACCACAGTTTCCACCAGAACCCCATCAACAAGTCTTGGCCTTACAATACTAGGTAGGGGAAGTGTTCCCAGCCAGCCAGAACATCCATTCCCATAAAACATTTAGGCAGTTTGGTATAACCTCTTCACGTAACATCCACTCAAACATTCCCACCTTAATAATCCTTTCAATCCTTACATTTTTACATTTTCTCAGTCGAAGTGTAGCCAAAGTCAGGTTTCCACCAGTGGGCCTTGGTACCACAGTTGTGGGACTCCTGCATCAAGGGAAACTGGAAACTTCTCTCCATCGCATAGTCATTTTACTCACTTTTGTGTAAAAGGCTTTCATTCCCCAGTGAGGGATGGAGCCAAGGGACCCAGGTCCTTTTTCAATTTTTAATTTAATTGGCTTAACTGTTGCCTCAAGCAATTGCTGGTCAGGTTTCTCACTATAATTTTTTCCTTCTGGCTTTTAAAATTTCACCAAACTGGGGTAAATACAGCAGACTTGTTTGGGGTCCTTTAATGTTGGGGGACCAACAGGGGGTCCTTTTGGCTCATCCAGCCTTAGGCAGTGCTGTTTTAAACCCTTTGTTTTTTTAAGACTTAAATATAAGACAAGACACGATAAATCTCCCAGAAGAGAACATGGGCAAAACATTCTCTGACATAAATCTTAGCAATGTTCTCCTAGGGCAGTCTACCCGGGCAATAGAAATAAGAGCAATTATTGTTTATTTACAAATGGGACCTAATTAAACTTGTAAACTTTTGCACAGGAAAGGAAACTATAAGCAAAGCAAAATGACAATCTACAGAATGGGAGAAAATATTTGCAAATGATGTGACTGACAAAGGCTTAATTTCCAGAATATATAAAACAGCTTGTACAACTTAATAACAAAAAAACCAAACAACCCAATCCAAAAATGGACAGAGGACCTAAACAAGTAATTCTCCAATGAAGACAAATGACCAATAGGCACATGAAAAAATGCTCAGTATCACTAATTATCAGAGAAATTCAAATCAAAACTACAATGAGGTATCACCTCACACCAGTCAGAATGGCCATTATTCAAAAGTCCATGAACAATAAATGCTGGAGAGGGTGTGGAGAAAAGGGAACCCTCCTACACTGTTGGTGGGAATGTAGTTTGGTGAAGACATTATGGAAAATAGTATGGAGATTTCTCAAAAAACTAAAAATAGACTTACCATATATCCAGCAATCCCACTTCTGGGTATATATCTGGAGGGAACTCTAATTTGGAAAGATACATGCACCCCAATGTTCATAGCAGCACTATATACAATAGCCAAGATGTAGAAGCAACCTAAATGTCCATCAGCAGATGACTGGATAAAGAAGTTGTAGTATATTTATACAATGGAATACTACTCAGCCATAAAACATAATAAAATAATGCCATTTCCAGCAACATGGATGGACCTAGAAATCATTATTCTAAGTGAAGCAAGCCAGAAAGAGAAAGAAAAATACCATATGATACACTCATATGCAGAATCCAAAAAAAAAAAAGGACACTAGTAAACTCATCTACGAAGAAGAAACAGACTCACACATATAGTAAACAATCTTAGAGTTACTGGGGAGAGGGGGTGGGAAGGGATAAATTTGGGAGATGAAGATTTACAAATGTTAGCCACTATATATAAAAATAGATTTAAAAAAGTTTCTTCTCTATAGCACAGGGAACTATGTTCAATATCTTGTAACAACCTTTGATGAAAAAAATATGAAAATGAATCCATGTATGTATATGCATGACTGGGACATTGTTCTGTACACCAGAAATGGACACATTGTAACTGACTATACTTTAAACAAACAAACAAATAAATAAACAAATAGATAATAAAATAAAACCTTTGTTTTAATCCCATCAATGTCTGTTTTATTTATCCCATTTTAAAATAACCATCTAAAGATTTTCATCCTGCTGGGACAAGTCCTGCAACTCTTCCCTTTCTGATTCCTCTTTATTCTACCACTTTTAATATTTGCTTTATTTACCTTATTTCTTAACAACTCTTAAAAAATTTCCACCTTGCTGGGATGAGTCTCTTTGCCTTTCTCCTTGGCTTCTTCCCATTCTCTTAATTAACCTAACTTTTTTATTAGTGTCTTGTAAGACCCATAACGGTTCGCTCAGACCAAACCCCGAACAGGGCTTCCCGATTTTTTTTTTCTCATTCAGGGAGTTCTTAAGGTAAACCATTATATTTCTTTTAATTTGGTCTTTCCACAGGGACCAATAAAACAGCTGTTTATGATGAGGTCTTTAAAAAATTCACCAATTTCTAAGTTTTTCCAATTCAAAGGATCCATTGTGTGGCCAGTGATGAGTAGAATCTTAACAGTGACTCAAACCAGGAAGCCTTGTTATGACTTGACCATGGGTGAAGAAGTGCCCCACAAGGGAATGCAAAGGATTCAGCCCTCACAAGATCCAGAAAACTTATACCCGAAAATAGTCTAAGAAAACAAAGACCTTTGTTGCACAGGTGGTAAGGGTGGTGTGCTGTTAACACTAACAAAGCAAGGAAGCTGGAGATGACAAAGGCCTCTTATGGACTGGGACCCCTTCTGACAAACTGCCCTGAGAGCACGGCCAAGGGAAGAGACCGCTCAGAGTCTTGCCAAAGGCCCACCATTATGTGCACCTCCCGGATGGCAGAGGCCAGGGAGCGTTTTCTCACTGGTCAACAAGCCAAGCTCTCAAGACACAGAGCAAGACAAAAGGAAAACCTGATCAGACCAATGGTTTTCCTGCTTATGACAAAGGACACAAAAGGCAGAACACAAAGAAGAACAGGGACCATTGCTGGGAGGAAAAGGGTCAGCACACCATGAATACCCTTCCAAATTTCCCAAGAGTTGCTGAGTCCAAGGAACTAGCTCCACGAATGTTTTCTTCTGCGAATCTAATTCTAGAAAAGAGATAAAAGACTCCTAACACTCTCTTTTCCAGCGGATCCTGGGGGCAGAGATCCGAGGAGACTGACTGACACGGTAAGAATTCTCACCTTCTGCCGGCTTTTGTCAGGTGTCCAGGATCTTAGCTACAGTAGTTTCAGGCTGAGTTACTGTCCAGACAGGAACGCTGAATCCTGCCGACTACGCCAACTGTCAGGAAGGGAGAAATCTCCCTCTGCCCCTCTAGGTTCTTCTGGCTGGTCTGGGAATGAAGTTGATATGAGGCAGGTTAACAGGAGAAAATCACACAAAATTTTAATAACATGTATACCTGGAGAGACCCAGGAAAAAATGAGCAACTCACCAAAATGTTCAAAGCCCTCGCCTTAAATCACATCTTCAGCCAAAGACAGGAGAGGATGTTGGGGGCAGTGGTTTAGGACTTCAAGGGGGAGGAAGGCAATTCACAGGGGGATGGAAAAGCAAATGTTTGGTAAATAAATATTTTCTGTGCCTTACTGGGACAATGGGAGCCACAGTGGACTCTGATCTCCAGGCCCTGCTGAGCTTCCCCCACCACCTGGCCCACACTCTTTGCAGCTATCTCTGGTGAGAGCTCTGTGCCTGGAACAGGCCCTTGATCTAAAGTCTTTAAGCAGCTAAGGGGAAGGTAAAAAGAAAGGCCCCCCCACCCCGAGTCTCGGTTTCTTATAAATAATCAGCCTGAAATAATCCTCATGCCAAAGAGATATGTTGGGGTGGCAAATTTTGCTTCCCTTCAACAGTAAATAACAATAATAAATATGACAGCTCAGGATTAGGAAGGCACAGGATCTCAAGAGGTCCATTTCTCTGCAGCTTTTAAAAAACTTCTCTGAGGCGGAAGGTACAGCTCGGTGGTAGAGTGGGTGCTTAGCATGCACAAGGTTCTGGGTTCAACCCCCAGTACCTACATTAAATAAATAAACCTAATTACCACCCCCCTGAAAAGTCAAAATAAAAAAATAAAGGGAGCCTTCTCTAAGGGGACATAGTGCCATGGGCTCATGGTGTGGGGAGGTATGAGGAACAAGAGGCCTCTTCCTCCAGGACACATTTGGTGAGAGGAGTCTGGGCGAGATTCCAACCCCCTCACTGGTTGGCTGGGTGCCTTTGCACAGTACACGAATCACGCAACCTCACGGGGTGACCCTGCTCAGATCTGTCAAATGCTTTGTGAATGGTCCATTCTATCATGAGCTGCTTATACACTTTCTCAGTGTCTACATAACAGCTTCTGTCTTTGATTAAACTTCTTATTTAATCAGGGCCAGTGGTCCCAGGACTGAAGCACACCAGGGCTGTGGAGGGAACTTGGGTGTGTGAATTTTGGGCACATCCAAGGGGAGCACGGGGTGAGAAGAGACAGGGTCCGAGGACCCAGTATTTAAGGAATGGACGGAGCCAGGAGAGCACAGCATCCCTGAACCCACAGGGACAGTGGCTCTGCCGAGCTGGGAGCTGCCAGGGTGTGCAGCACCAGACCGGGCGCTATAGCAGATGGGGTGGCAGCCAGTCTGGAGGCGGGCAGCGCGTCAGGGGCTGGGCTCTCCACGGAGAGGAGAGAACGTGGGGTTCAGAAGTGTCTCACCCCGAGGAGTCTTCACTGCCGACGGGAAAGCCTTGTAGAGACAGAGAAGTTGCCCAGAGTGATCTAGACTTCTGGTCTGGAGTATCTGGGAGTGTCTAAAGTCCTTTCAAATGGAGGTAAAGGCCACACACTGAGCCCAGCTGATTAAGTCAAGGAGGTGACAGTCACCCAATCGGAAGGAGACGAGTGGACAGTTCACAAGCCCTGGCTGGCGGGAGCAGGGCTGGGGGCCTGCAAGGCCTGGGGAGCTGGCTGAGGCTCGCCTTGCTCTTCCCTTCTCTCTCCCCCTCTCCCTTCTCCCTCCCTCGTAAAGTCATGAAGTATCTTCTAGAAGCTTAGTTTTGCTTTTCACATTTAGGTCTAGGCAGCACTGTCCAAGAGAAATATAATGGGAGCCACATGTGGGATTTAAAGTTTTCCAGTGCCCACATTTTTAAAAAAGTAATACAAACCCCCGGTGAAATCAATTTTAACAACACTTTATTTAACCCAATGTATAAAAGTGGTATCAATATAAAACCAATATAAAAAGCATTAGTGAGACATTGCATACATCTATTTCTTCATAGTAAGACTTCAAAATCTGGCATACATTTATGGTTATAGCACATCTGAATGTGGGTGCTAGATTTTCATCAGAAATATCTGACCTATATCTACATTTCATAAAATTTATAGCTGGAAAGGCAGGTTCGCATACCCACGTGCTCCAGCACACACGTCAGCTTTCCCGTGACTGCACTGAGATCTGCCCGTTCTGGAAGCTCGTGGCTCTGAAGTTACATTTGTTTTCGTCACTGCCATTGTTCTCAACAAACAGCACATACATAAGCATTCACAGCATAGCTGCTGAATAAATATATTTACATCATAACTAACAAAATCCAGAATTTCCTCCCTCTCCTTAGCGTTAGATGACCACTGGTCTACGAAGATTTCAACTGTTGGAAAAGGGTGGGGTCTCTCCCATTCTTCTCAGAGGTTGAGGGGCAAAGGGGTCTCTTCTGATCCCACCACCCCTCTGCAAGGGACGACTGGAAGACAGGACAGCCTCTCGCCCGCGGTCAATGCCAAATCCACAGCCACGCCCACACTCGGGCCCCCTCTCTCCACCCAGTCCTGACATCCCCACGGCTGCTTTTAAATAGTGCCAAGGGCAGCAGGGCTCTCTTGACTTCCTGGGTCACGTTATCTAACTGTCTGCCTTGGGTTACTTTCAACCTGACCAGGACCATTCTAGCACCATGTAAAGACTCACCAGGACCAAGAGAGAATGACACCAGTTCCCACTCAGACTGGAAACCTACAGGACGCAGAGGAACAGGGGCCCCCTCCCAGCAGTCAGGCCTCATCGCCCACCCCAACCTCCGGCCCCAGAGCCCCTCCTGCTGTTCACACAGCCCCCTCTGCCTCCTCCATCTCCTGAGACCCTGTCCACACTGCAAGGTCCGGGATGGTCCAGCTCGAGGCTGGGCTCGGTGCCTCGCACTGCATCATTTTTTGCCATCTCGCCTGCTTTGCCCTCCTCTGCATCCTGGACTCTGAGCTTGTCTGCCCATTTCCTGCAGCGCCCAGCGGGAGGCCGGCAGAGCCCAAGCACTGCACAATCCCACCCCTGCTGGGCCATGATGAGGTCCTGAGGTCACTGAACTTGCAAAGTGTATCTGTAACATGTGACGAAGCAGAAATGTACAAACATTCATTTCTCAAGGGAAAGAAATGTTCTCCCTGAAGGCAGGAGAAGGGACAACAGAAGTGGTTCTCTAGGTGATGTGACAACAGCAGTGTCCCACGGGGAAGCCAGCTCCTGAGCATCGGTCTGGAGGCAAGAGACTCACGGGGCTGCTGCCACCTTTCAGCCTGTCTACGGATTATTAGACAGCTGGCACAAATTCCCCTGAAATAGCATCAAAGTTATTCGCTAGGTCATCTCCTAGGAGATGATACATAATATTAAATCCTGGTGAGTCTTTCTGCTTCTGGTAAAACAAAAATAAATTACAATTCTTTAACTGTTGAACAATTTTAATGAAATCTAAAAGAACAATGATTTCCCATCTCGACTTCATACCTAGCAACCAAAGAGCAACTTTTATACATGACCAGGGGCCAACACTGGACCTAAGTGCACACCTAAACTGACACAGGCCTCAGCTATGAGGGGTTCTGTGAAGGATGCGATGGGATCTACCCTCCGTACCACTGTTGAGGGTCCTTCGTAGCAGACGTCCCTGCGTTCTCCCAGCGTGCCGGGGACAAGCAGCCCTAGACGGCTGGCATCACTGCCAGGATGTCCCCGCGACTGGTCCCGAGAGGCAGGGATGGTCTACCTGAGGAGGTGGCGCGGCCCCTGGCATCCTTCTCGGTGGTGGCAGTAGGGCAGGGACCCCACCTGGATGATCAAAGTCAGGGCTCTCAAAGAGGGAGAAAGCTTACGTGGTCACAGAAAAATGACCTTCCCCAGGAGGACAGAGAAGGGCTTGGGGGGAAGGGAAGACAGGACAGGTTCTGCACAACTTACTGGGGCATGAGGATCAGCACCTGTTTTTTTTTTTTTTTTTTTTTTTTTTAACCAAACAATGAAATAGCACCCAGAGTTAATGCACAGATATCACTGTGACTGCTTCCACCCGAGACTCATCCAATTCAACTTACTCATCGGACACACAGGCCGAGCGCGCGCTCCCGCCGGCCGTGCCCTCCGGCGCTTTCCCAGCTGCAGACCTAGGAGCCCGGAGACAGGCCAGCCCTCAGGTCAGCTGTCAGCCTGAGCACCGGGTCTCACAGAGCCCGGCTCCCTGGCAACGGGGTCAGAGGACGTGCCCTGGCTGAGTACAGTTCAGCAGCACTTTTTAAAAATAAAGCGAAATGTAAAAAGTGCGTTGAATTTCTGAGACAGTTCATTCCTTCCTTGCCCTGAGGAGAAGAGACACCGCAGCGGTGGGGGGTTCTGCCCCCGCCACCCGCCCCGGGCCTGGGCCAGGCGGGCCCCTCCGGCCGAGGGGGCCCTAGCCCAGGGGCTCCCGCAGACCCTGGCGGGTGGTGGGAGGTGGCTTCACGTCACAGTAGCTGAAGCTGCAGCCATCCAGCACGTCCCCCTGAGAGATGCCATCCAGGCAGGGGTCCTTGAAAGCTCTGGCAGTGTCCCCTGGGCCCGTCCTCTCCAGGGTGGCCTGGAGCAGCTCTCGGATCCTTTGGTTTTCCTTGGAGGTGGACTCCCACACAATGTCAAGCTCGCCTTCTATTTCTCTGAGAGAAAGAAACAAAACAAGGGAAAATTTTTAAATAACACAATTAAAAAAAATATTTATAAAGCCTTTATGAATCCTAAAGTAGCGAGAACCCAACTGGAAGAATGTGTAAGGTCAGAGAACAGAGTCCACTGTGTTTGGGTTCTGAGGCAAAGACTCGCAGTGTGAGCGAAGCACGGGGGTCCCTGGAAATAGAAAAAACACAAAGGCACAGGCTGGAAGCGACTTCTTAGCTTTCCTCTCTGTGTTTTGCCTTTTCCTCTGTTTTGGCACCAGTGCACACACACCCTTGTTCTCTGTTAGCATTAACGTGTTCAAAAATAAAATATAATCCCTGTGGTAGCTGACTGACAGCACAGTGGCCTGGCTGTGGGCGCCCACACGGCAGGGCCCTGTGTCCCCTTTGCCTGTCCCCACTGTGACCTGCCAACACTCAGCGACCTTTCACAGCCTCCCACCCACAGAGCCACTGATGGGCCCAGACACAGAGTGAGGTAGTGGGGTGAGGAGCAGACCGTGGGGAGTGGGGGTCATAACCCAGGACAGACTGGCCCAGACCACGCGGGGACCAAGAGGAACCAAGCTTGTGAGAAAAGGCAAGTCCCGAGCAAGGACTCTGTGACGGGCCCCACGCTGGGGGTTTGAGGAAACAGGGCAGACAAGGTACACGTGTCCTCACAGGGCTGTGGTCCACTGGGGGAGCAGAGTGGCATACCAGCCACCACCTCCCGGGACAGTGGGCCCCAAGGAGGGTGGAAAAGCTGGCCTGAGCCTGGGAGGAGGAGCAGGCCTTGCGCAGGATGGCAGGGCTGGGGCGGCCAGCTCCTTCACAGACACTGCCAGACGGTCATGGAAAATGTCAGAAACTGGATTACCAGGGGAACTTAGGGCTGCTGTTTAACACAGAGAACACGGAGATTCAGGGAGGCTGGGGACATGGCCACTTGTCCAGTGTCACTTTTCTTGTGAACTGCTGTTTTCTTCCAAGGCCTGTGAGGCCCGCTGTGTGCTGGACACTGTTTAATTACACTGTCTAGAAAGTCCCCAGGCTTCTGTTTTCTGACACAGAATACCCAGATGTTTGATACATATTAATGTATAGCTGAGCTCAAAACAAAGAGAATAGGAAATCTATAAGGGCAGAAAAAAAAAAATGAAGACTAAATCGAAACCATGGAGGTAGGCAAATAAAACGTTGGTATTGCTTTGAGGACAAAAGCCCATGCTGGAAACCCAAATTTTTGTAGAATGGAGACTAGTCTTGGGCCCACGCAAACTGGGGTGCCAGAAAACCCCAGGGCTCACTCATATCCATGCTTTTCTTCTTCCTGGAAACACTCTGAACTATGTCTCCCAGAATTAGGCAGGTAAGTGGAGACATGTGAAGACCCCTCAAAGAAAGGATGGTTGGGTGGGTGGAAAATCTGCCAATCATCAAAAGAAATCTCCAAGAGGTTCCTTGGGGACTGTGGACACTGGCCTGTTCTCAAATGAATCTGGGGTTTGAATCTACACTGTTCCCCACTGTGGAGCATCCTCAGGCCTTAACTGGAGTGAACCAAAAGTTAAAAGACATTTTCGAGACAATCAGGGAAAAAAACTCAATGGATGGGTTAGAAGTACACAGACAAAAAGAGAATTAGTAGAGTGAAATATTGTGCAGAGGAAGCCACCCAGAGGGCAGTTCAGAAAAATATATATTAAGAAACTATACATTCATATAAATGTAATAATGGCATTGTGGATATTTGCAAAGTCCTTTTATATTAAAAAAAGAAGAAGAACATTACTGTAGACTATTTTTTAAATTAGTAATAAAATTAAAGTGACTCCAGGTTGGAAATACTCTCTGGCATCAAAGAGAGGCAAACGCAAATCCTCTCTGGAGAAAAACACCCTCAATCCAGGCCCCCAGGACTCCACAGACTAAATTCAACCCACACATGGGTTCAGAGTAAAAAATTACTGTTCATAGAACAAAATAAGCCACATAGGGCAAGAGTCAACAAAACCAGATTTCAGACCCCCAAATTCCAGGTAATGAAACTGCCACACACAGAATACAAAAGAACTATGAATGAAATGTTAAAAGAAATAAAAGATGTATTAAAAATAAGGAAAGACCAAGAATTTATTTTAAAAACGACTAGACAGATTTTCCAAAAGAACCAGACAGTATTTCTGAAATTGAAATACACAGTTGTTGAAATTAAAAACGCAATGGCTGGGTAAAACAGTGCATTGTAGAGCGCATGCCTAGCGTGCAGAAGGTCCTGGGTTCAATCCCCAGTACCTCCTCTAAGAATAAACCTAACTGCCTCCCCCTGCAAAAAAACAAAAACAAAAACCCAGTACCTTGAAAACAAACAGAGAATTAGTAAAAACAGAAATATTGAGAATTACCCAAAATGTAGACCAGAAAAACAAGGTGATAGAAAACATGGAAGATTCAATAAGAAGGTCTGACATACGTTTAATCTGAGTTCCAAAAGGAAACAGGAGAAAAGATTTACTTTAAGAGATAGCAAGTGAGAATTTTCTAGAAGTAAGGAAAGATAAAATTATAAATGTAAGAGAATAACTTATACCAAGTAGACAAGTAAAAAGAAATCCATAGTTAAACACAGTGAAACTGCAGACTACAAGAGACAGATGAGACCTTAAAAGAGGCAAGAGAAATGATGGAACATCTAGTTTTAAAAATGATAAAAAATTTCTCAACAGCAGTAATGAAACAGAGAAGACAGTGGAATATGCTGAGACCGTCGAGGTAGAATTCTGTACCCAGTAAAAATCAGCTCACACGCATGAGGGCAAAATGCACACATTTTCAGAAAAACAAAACCTGAGAAAGCTTACTCTCACTAAAGAAGCTTCTAAAGTGTGTAGTTTAGGAAGAAGTAAGGTCTGAGATGCAAAAAAGAATAGTAAGCAAAGAAACTGGCACACTTTATGTAAGTCAAAATAAAAACACTATATGAAAACTAGTAGTATGTGATTTCTGGGGCTAAAAATAATGATATAAAATAGATTTTGCGTTTCACTTTCACAGATCTGTATCGACATGTAATGACACTAGACAACAACATATAAACCGAGTGAGAAATAATTAGATTAGAGCATTAGATCTTGCATTTGGGGGTAGAAATGTAGAGATGCTGATTAATTTTAGATTTTTTTAATGCTAAGTATGATATAATATAGTATAGTATAATGTTAAGTATAGCATAATTTAATGTTAAGTATAGTATAGTATAATTAAGTATAATGATAATTATAGTGAAATTTCAAGGGTAACCACTAGAAGAACAGAAATAGAATGCTTAACTTTCAAATCATTAAAGGGCAAAAGAACCCAACATGGAATAAGAGAGAAAGTAAAAATCAAAGTTCCATTTTATTAATGCAATTCTAAACCTCCTATCTGACAAGAAACTTGGTATCGGCCCAACTTTCACAAAATCACCATTTGTGGTGGTAAGAACTTCTGTGATTACAGAAAACCTGTTGGATAAGACTTCATTTTGCTTGGCAGTAGGAAGCATCTGGCTGAGAGAAAACATAAACCGCTATCTGCATTCTGCTTGGTATCAAATACATGGATCCTACTATAACCTGAAGAAAACCACAGCCCAGTGTCATTATGATTGTTCTGCAAGCATCAGTTTATGTTCCAGTCTGTCAAAGACAACACAGCCACTCTGAAAAGTCCAGCTTAAATGTGAAACACAGACAACGTGACGGGAACACCAGGTATACCTTCAGCAAATGTGCGATGTTCCCGAGTGTCTTCAATACACTAGCAAGGCCTCCTCTAGCACATGTTTAAATGACAAAGTGTAACTGACAGACCCTTACAGCCACAGAGCACACAATATACCCATGATCTCATGACTGTGATCTTCCAGAAAGGGACGAATCCAAAATTTTAAAGTTCTCAAATGAAAAAGAATTATAGCAGAAATAAAACATTCAATCAAAGCCAATAAACTTTCCCAAGAGAATGAAATAAAACAAAAATATCAAAGAGATGGAAAAGAGGAGGAAAAAAGGGAAGGACAATGAGAAGACTGGATTGATTTAGGAAGTCCCATATTCAAATAACAGGAACCTTTAAAGGAGGGATTAAAGAGAAGGAAGACCTGGAATCCAATGTACAGTATGGGGGCTGTAGTGAACAGTATTGTACTGTATACTTGGAAGCTGCTAAGAGAGCAGGTCTCAAATATTCTCACCATAGCAGCAGCAGCAACAAAACAGTAATTATATGAGGTGAAGGATAACGTTAACTAACCTACTGTAATCATTTCACAATACGTAAGTATATCAAATTACCACACTGTACACCTTAAACTTACACAATGTTATATGTCAATTGCTGGGGGGAAATCTTTTAAAAAAATTTAAAAAAATGAGGAACAAATAAAAATCGAGACCAATAGTAAAATCAGATAAAACTAAAATGTAAAAACAAAAACAGGCAATCAAATAAACAAAACAGGTCCAGAGGGTTTCACTGGAAAATGCCACCAAACATTTAAAAAACAAACACATTCCACGGGGCTGGGGCAGCCAGACCTTTTCTGCTGCAGCGCCTTGTCCAGGACATCCTGCTTGTCCTGCAGCATCCGATGGAGGTGCCTCATCTCCTGCCGGTACTGAGCTGTCTTGCTGGCAAAGTCTTCCTCCTGCTCTGTCAGACGGTGACTCATGTCATCCAGTTTCAGTGCCGCCTGCTTCTTGTACCCCTGGGGGAGGAGGACAGACTCTGAGTGAGGGGATGCTGCCCGTGGCCCAAGTGGATGGCTTCCTGAATACATTCCCTGCCCACTCCTTGGGCTGTCACAGCCCACCGAACTGAGGAAGCCCTGCCTAGGTCTGATCTGGGAGGGCAAGTCTGGATCACAAAAGTTATATGGAAAGTAAGAAAAGAATTTCAAGTATGATAAAAGCAAATTGCTAACTTGTTTCATGCCTAGTTTTTTACATGCTACAAATAAATGTAAAACCAAAGGACCTGGCAAGGTCTGTCACACTCTACTGGTAAACAGATGACTGAGATAAAAGCCCGATTTATTTACTTTCCTTCTCACATTTTCACTGGATAGTATTTAAGGCTAGTGAACTTCCCACTAAGCAGTCCCAAAACTGCTGTCACGTGGATTCTGACTTACAGTTCACACAGATTCAGCTCTCTTTAGAAATTATGACATTCAATTTATGTATCCCCTCTGACCCAGGAATTAGTTTACTGTGCAGTTTTACATTTTCAGGTGAAAGAACATTTTTTGCTTTCTGATTTTGTTTATTAACTTCTGGTATTCATCTTTTTGATCAACAAATGTCTGCCTTATTTCTGCTTTAGGAGTTTATTGAGACTTTTTTTCGTAGCCAGTCTATGATCAATTTTTGAATATTCTATACATATACACACAGAGAATATATATTTCTATATATATAGAAGAGAGATCCCATTATCACTGTTTCCATTTCCCTTTGAATCTCCTGTAGTTATAAAGTTTGCTTTGCATCATTTAGTGCATATTCATAACAACCATATATTATTAATTGTAATCTTTGGCATTATTAAGGCCTCTGTCTTTTTTTCCCTCTTTTTTTAGTCTCATTTAGTGCTTTTGGCCTGAATTCTCTCTCACCAAATGTAAAGGCTGAAACTTTGCTTTCTTTTCGTTCGCATAAATCTGTATTATCTTCATTCATCCTTTTATTTTTAATCTTTCTGAAATACTGTTTCTGATTATCTCTTGGTTCTGACATGGAATAGTGTTTTGTTTTGTAATCTAAAACTGTCTTCTAATGGGTGAATTAAGCTCATTTACATTTACTTATATGGCAGATTTGTTGCTTTATGTCTTATTATCTACAGACATTTTTAAAGACTGTAATGTAATCCATTTTCTTTGTTTTTATGCTTTTGTTGCTGTTGTAATTTTGCTACTTAGGAATGGATCTCTTTTGCTTCTTGTGGTTACTTTCATTTTTATGCCTTTATATTACATGGCCTTAGTCCCTTCACTTATCAAAAGTAACACAGTGTTAGCTCATGATAACCTTTTCTTCATTCTTCCCCCACTTAAATCTGCTTGAGCTCCTACTTGACTTTCCATCTTTAAACGATATCCTTGGACCTCTTAGTTATTAACAGATGAAGCAATCAGCAAGTTTATGCCACTCTCCACCTCCCTTCCCAACCCTTCACTTATCATTTTTCCCTTAGTTGTAGTATTTCTACATTATCAGAAAACACATTTTATTCCATCAGCCTTATCCCTGCTTTTTTAAAAAAAGTTCTAGTTCACAGTTAAATATATTCTTTGCTCATGAGCGGTACTTTTCTGAAATTTGCTCAGTCATCTCTTAGCTGAACTCAAGTTGACTGATCCTCAGGTTTATGGAAAAAATGTTCCCAGAATTCATACATAGTCAAAACAGTCAGAAGGGCAGCCTGGCTGGATGGAAACATCCTTGGCTCATACTCTTTCCTTGAATATTTGTAGAAGGGGTTCCACTGTTGGCATTCAGTGCTGCCGCTGAGGAGTGTGATGCCAACATGATTTGCTTTTTCTTATGTCTTCATCTTTGGCCTGTGTGTCCAAGACTTTATCTTAAAGTCAAAGGTCTTGGAGTCAATTTTCTAGGTCCATGCTGGGTCAGTTTTTCATAATGTGCCCTTTCACCATGTAGATTCAACCCTTCACTTATTTCAGAAAAGTTCATCAATACGAAGTTTTAAGAATGCTTGTTTGGAGCAGGATGTTTTGATTTCTTCTTTAGGTATGTTGGATCTCTATCACTTTCTACTAATTCTTTTTATAGATTTCTGCCTCCTTGTCCTTGCCTTCCTCATGTCTACCTTTTATGTCCCTCACCGTGCTTTTTTATATCTTTCTCATTGTGCTCCTTGTAATTTAGTCTATTTCTGAAATGGTTTCCCTTTTCCTTCTATTTCTTCCCTGAGTTGTGTTGGTTCCACTCACATCCTCTTTTGTCTGGCCATCTGTGTTTCTGCTTTTTTTGTATTTCTTCCTAGCTTTTACTGCATTATTGTTTTATTAGCTACTTGGCTACTGGTCTACCTCCTTACTTGTCTGTCTACCTACTAGCCTATCAATTCCCTTTGGAGTATAGGTTTCAATTTTGATCTCCTTGTGGCAACATTATCTCTGATGCATTTTCATCACGTGTAGCAAAACTACACTTCTATTTTTCTCCCCTTTTCTTATATAATTTTTATACGGAGGCCACTCAATTCCTTCGGGATGAGATGAGGTTCTGAGAGGGCGGGAGCAATGACTGGCTGGTCAACTTCCAAGCTTTATACACTACCTCTCTTGCAGTCCCTTCTCTAGCTCTCTGGATCCAGCCTGGTTCTGAAACACTTCTGTCTGCAGCTCTGATCCTCCCAGATTGCATCACAGCCCTGACTTCCAAGTTGACGTGCTCACTTTTTGGAGTCATGTTTTTATGGGGTTTCCTGAGATGTCACTTCAAACCTTTCCCAGGTCCCTCTTCTCCACTCCCCCAGAGGTTCTGCCCTGCCTGACCTGGATCTGGCTCACGGATTTCTTCTCTGGGTGGCTGGGAGGGCCTTTTTAAAAAAACTATTCTTATTCAGATGAACAATAATAAGATAAAGTCCCATGACCCAAGGCCAACCACTCTGAAGATCAGGCCTTCTCTTTTGGAAGTAAAAGCCAACAGGAAAACCAGGAAAGAAAAACAAACAAACCATAACTGTTCATTATTACTCATATATAATACGTCTAGGCAGACTCTCATCGTAACAGTGCAGTGTAATCCTTCTAGCCTTTCCGATGCAGAGCTGAGATATCATTTTATATACTTCTTCTGATACTGTTAAATTTTAAAAACTGTACAATATATTACTGAATTCCTCCAATAGTTATTGAATTAACTGAATACTATGTGTCAGGTGCTATTCTCAGTGCTTGGGATACACCAGTGAACAAAAACAGAAAAAAGTCCCTGCCCTTGTCAATCTGGTCGGAAGAGACAATAACCAATCAACATAATAAATAAATTACATAGTCTGTTAGAAGGTGACATTTTCTATGGAAGAAATAACAAAGCAAGGAAATGAGAATCAGGAATATGGAAAAATGAATGAACAGCAATTTTGAACAGTCAAAGTAAGCCTCACTGATAAAACGATGTGGATATTTGGGGGAGAGCATAGAAAACAAGTATGAGTAATTTAATTAATAATAAAGCAAATGCCATGTAATTATCATCTAAGTCAATAGATAGAACAAAATCAATATCCTGGAAACACCGAAGTCCCAACCCCTTAAGACATAATCATTAATCTCATTTTTGCTATATGTTTTTCCTTACTTTTTTTTTTCTTAGTTTTAAAATCTGTGTGTGCCCCAATTTTGCCTGTTTTAAACTTTATATAAATACAGCCATATTACAGGTACTCATTTATGTTGTGCTCCTTTCACTCAATATTATGTTTGTGAGATGCGCTCACTAAATATTGTAAATATAGTTTGTTCATTTTCATTGCTATTAGGTATTCCTTTATGACTGTATCACAATTTATTTATCTGTTCCACTGCTGACGGATATGGGGTCATTTCATTTGGGACAATTATGAACGAGTGCTGATGGGGTCATTTCTTTACACGATTTCTGGTTGCTCCTGTGTGAGGGCTTCTTTCTCTGGAAAGGCTGAGGGAGGAATGGCTGGGTTGTGAGCTGTGTGAATGTTTTCCTTTACTAAGGGTTAGAACCAATTTCCAGCCCCAGTAGCCACATAGAAAACTTCCCACTGCTTCATGTCATTGCCAAACACCCTGTATCGTCAAACTTCTGAATTTTTGACCTTTTGGTACAAAAGGAGTAAAAAACCCATTTTCACCCTTTGGCCACTTTTAAGATTTCCTCTTTGCCTTTCGTGTTATGCAATTCCACAACAACACGTGTAGATATAGATTTCTTTTTCTTTATCCTTTTGGTGTTCAGATTATGACAGCTAAGGGGGGGGTATAGCTCAGTGGTAGAGGGCATGCTTAGCATGCATGAGGTCCTGGGTTCAATCCCTAGTACTACCATAAAAAAAAAAACAAAGATTATAATGACAACTAAGTGTACTTTAAGATTAAAGATTAAATTTCCTATAACCTCATTTATTTTAAAACTGTGTCAGTTGGTGAACATTCTGTGATACAGCATTTGTATCACACAAATAAAATTCCTGGAAAACTAAGATATCGGCTAAGAATTTATGATGACATTCTAGAAGTCAATACAACTCCAAGTTGAATTACCTGGTTAAATTAAGTCATCCCTACCACCGGAAGCCACAGGATAGATTCCTCTGAGTTCTGAATGTGGGACTAATACAGACATTTTGAACTTTCCCTCTTAGCAAAAGATTCCTTTCTTCAAGTAGCATCATGCCTAAGAGCCCACAGTTGGGAAGGGTGGAGCTGCTCTGGTCCAAAGAGGGAAGGAGTTCTCTGCACTGGTGGTGAGGGCGTACCTGAGCACACAGGGCCATTATAAATGGGAACAGTGATGCTCTGGTGGGTGTGCTAGTCATCCCTGAACTTAGTTCGAGGGAGGTGACCTTCCCTGGGCGAAGCGCAGAATCCAGGTCAGAGAAGCTTAAGGATGCCGTGTGGTACAGACCCTACTGGAAACCAGAAAGACCTTCAGCTGGCATCTCTGTACTACTTGAAAATCCGAACGTACAAGGCAATGTGGCTCCCCAAAACTTAATATTTGTGTCACTTAAGCAATATTTATGAAACAGTAGGAAAGATAAAATCTGTTCTTCACATTAGGACATATATTTGAGTCTGAGCAATCTTAAATTTTGCTTCATTTTTTTCTTTTTTAAATTGAATCTTTTTCCTGTAAAAAACTTTGGTCGGGGGGAGGAAATTAGTTTTGTTTGTTTTTAATGGAGGTACTAGGGATTGAACCCAGGACCTCATGCATGCTAGGCATGTGCTCTGCCATTGGGCTATAGCCTCCCCTCCTTGCTTAACTTTTTAAAAATAAATAATTTAGGACTAAAATGTACATTCTTTAAAACAAAACAGACAAACTTACAGCATATGTTTACATACATATATATGCATACTGTTCACCCAATACCACAAGTATTTACATACAGCCAGCCAATGTTTCATTTTTCCTAGTTTGCTAATTTTCCAATATATGAAATGTCACCAATCTATTTCTCTACTTAACAGGCCCTTATAATCACTGTCCTAGACACACACACACTTGAGCGCAGAGGTCCTAGATCTTACTCCCCATGGTCAGAGCCACGTGCCCTCACAGACGCTCCCCTCACAGGGCCTCTCCCGGCCCCGCCCCTGCCCCTGCCCCAGGGAAAATCAGCTTGGCTGGCGAGTCTTTAGATGCATGCCCAGAGGCCGGCAGTCGGAACACAGGTGACAGGGAGGAGAGCAGAGGTCAGGTGAGGGAGGTGGCCAAGGGTAGGAGGGTCGGTACAATGAGAGCGGCCTTCTCAGGCAGAGAAACTGAGGGCGCAGTCAGGATTCGCGGGAGAGGAGCCGGTTTCTAACCGAACCAACAAACGCTGGGCTGGATCACAAAGCCCAACATCAACTTAACAATACAGCCTGGAGATTTTTCCATGTCTTTTCTTTAAAAAGCAGCTGTGCATCACCTTACTGTGCGGGTGAACCAAAGATAATTTAATGAGTGGACAGGTGCTATTTCTGCCCGAGAAACCCACACTGCTCTACTCGGAGGATGAGCAGGGTTACACCCAAGCAAAATGAAGTATTTCCTTAAACATGGAAATCTGACCCCAGGAAGCCTCCATTCCCATTTGACAGTAGGAATCTCTGAGGCTTCGACCGCTTACCTTGACTCTTTCCTGCAACCTTCCCAAGCGAATATTGTCTTTGAAGATTTTGTTGAGAACGCCATGCTTCTCACTTTCTAAACATTTAGCCTATGGGGTAAAGGGAAAAGAAAAACAACGGGCTCTCAGTTTAACAGAAAAATTAAAATAATGAAAAATTCTTCCGCAAAGAGTATTACCATTCACAAGTAATCTCCATTCTGCCACTCGTCCTGGCCCGATGCCCCTCGCACCCCCCACGTCTGGATTCCCACCCACAGTGTGAGGGCTGCGGGCAGAACTTGGGCAAACAGCTGAGGAGGGCAGGAACTGGGAACAGCAGTCTGGGCGCCCTCCTGGGCACAAATGGAAGATCTGAACCCCTCAAACAAGGGGAATGTGAGCTTCCAGGACACGTCTCTGTTCTTGGGGAAGACGTCATTCCTCAATAAGTTAAATGCCAAGATGCAAATAAGCTTCTAACTTGACTATTTGAATAATTAACAAAATTAGGGATAACTTATGAACGAGCAATGCCATTCTCCAAACCAAACGTGAAAGGCAGCAGATCCAAGAGGGATGTCATGGAAGCTGAATGATTTAGATTAATATATGGGACATGAACTGCTATGCACTATAAATTAACTATTTCAAATCGTGAAATTAAAAAAAAAAGGAAAGGTGAGCATTCCTTCCAAGGTAGAACTAGTAGTGACAAGTGATTTTCAAGAAAGCGAAACTAAGATCCAGAGAGTTAAACTTCCCACAAGTCACATGGAAACCCACCCAAAAGGTGGGATTAGAAATGAAGAGGCCAATATCAATAAATTAAGATATCAGGGGCCCTCACAAGGCCCAGGAGACCAGGGCAGGGTAAGGTGGGGGTGCACGGCCAACAGTCACAGGAAAGGGCAGAGGCTGCCAGTCCTTCCCCTGAACCCCAGCTTGAGAGGCTGGCCTTGGGGCTCCCATGGGCAAGGAGCCTGCAGGACCAAGGGGACGGCATGTCTGAGCGTATACCAAGGTCCCTTATGATGGGTGGACCCTGGGTGGGTTGAGAGCAGCTCCCCCCACGTCTGAGGGGTCTGAGGATTCTAAATCCGAGCGTGGCTTTCAGGCCATAATAACAACGATCAAGGCGGGAGGACAGAACATATTTCATTAACAGTCTGTTGGCTTAATCTGCAACTTTTAAGTACTCAGATAAGCAGTATATGGCTCCACTTGTATTTCCATCCTGGGCCACAAGTATGAGAGGTGGGCCTGAGAGAGACCGTTTAAGGGTTGGGGAGGCGCTCACCTTCATCATGGAAACCTAGTCTGCTCTTTGGCCCAGGTAGGAGGTACAGGGCCTGTATCCTGGGGACCCTGCAGGTCTGGCCCTGCTAACAAGATGGCCTTGACACATGGAGGCCAGGTACCCAAGAATGTTTGCTAGATGAATGGGTTGGTTTGGCACTGCCCGTTTTTCAACAAGCTTCTGCTCTGCCCTCTTGATATTCCACTGGGTAATCTCAGGAGGCACAGCAGAAGGGGAAATGGGTGCTCAGTGCTACTACAGAAAATGCCAGAGAGTTCAGCACTTGGGCTGGGACAGTGACCTCTCAGGAGGGACCACTGATTCAGTAGGTTGGCATGCTTTTAAGGCTCCCGCCGTGCCATGTCAAGGTCAAATTGCTTCTAAAAGACTCGGGGACTTAAAAATCACTAGCAATGTATAACCAGGCTTACCACACTCCTAGAAGGAACTATAATAATAATACAAATATATATAATATTCTAATAGAAGTACAGAATAGACTGGCTTAATTAGTATTTCTTTTTTGGGGGGGTTAGGTAATTAGGTATTTATTTATTTATATGGAGGGACTGGGGATTGAACCCAGGACCTCGTGCATGCTAAGCACACGCTCTACCACTGAGATATACCCTCCCCCCACCATTAGTATTTCTTTTGTTACAAGTAAAGATCAGCATTTTCCCCTAAGAGCCGTGTCCTATTTATATCCCCCCTTACATAAACAAAGGCTAAAAGCCTCTGTCCATTTTTCTATGGAAGAACTTAGTACCTTTCTAACAAATGGGACTAAGCCTGTGACACATCCTGACAGCCTCTCCACCCCTCATCCGCCCTGGAGGAGAGCGGAGTTACTTCCAAGTCGCCTGATTTCTGACTCATGGAAAGTCAGCTGGTCTATTTGGGATGACATCCATTGAATTATTACTTCAGATCCTATACCACCAGAGATTTGAAACATTCCTTACGTAAACATCTTTAAATGTACACAAACAATATGCATTCAAAGTAGAAAAAAATCATAAAATGCAGGTTAAGCAAAAAGATCTTTTTTCTTTTTTTTAATTTAATTTTTTCTAAGATTTTTTTTTTAATTGCCAGTAATTCTACCATTTGGAGAGACAGTGATCTAACTCACTATTACATTTTGTGGTAAATTCTACGAGACTTTTTTCAATACATATATAGCTTGGTCTGGCACCTGTCTTCTTTCACTGCACAGTCTGCTGAAGACATCTTTTAAAACCAACATGGAGATGCCAGAATCACGGCCACGGCACCCCTCCTGCTGGCTGGGCAGTGCTCCACTGTCTAGGGCCCCCAATAACTGGCTCGGTTCCTTTCCTCGGGACTGGTGCTACTAGAAACCGCAGCTGCCTCTTTGTGCCTTTTAAGCTGTGTCATTAGGATAAACTTTGTTCAACTCGTCTAGGATTCTTATGTTTCATCTTCAAACAGGGACTATGTTAAAACAGCTTTAAAGAGAGAACATGAAGATGCGTGTGTGTATGTAAGAGACGTCTGATGACTACTGTTCTTGTTACATGGACTGATTCTGTTAGTTCACCTTGTAAAATGCCATTTGCCAGTTATTTAAAAGTTCGGGTCATTTGCCTTTCAAAAATTTTTTTTTTCCCCTGGTTGAAAAATAAAAGTTTGCAGAATTTGAAAATTTGTAGTTGAAATTTTAAAAGATGAAGCTTTGGATACCTTTGTTAAAAAAAAAAAAAGCCTCTTAAAATTATGTTTGCATATTAGCCTGCAGTGTAACTGAAGTAACTGAGGAAACTTACCAAACACATGAGATTGTCACGTTCCTGGGTTACGTTCTCTGCTAGGCCAATAAGATTTGCCAGGTACTGGTGAGCAGACATTTCATTCTCCATGGCTTTTTCCACTTGCTTTTTGAGGATACTAATTTTCTTTTGAGATCTCCTAGAGAGTTCCCCCAAATGATGGAATAAAAATCTCATTAGCCTAAATGGCTAGGGAATAGTGAATATCTGTGTTATAAAAGAGCAGGCATGCTAGCATTTAAGTGTATTCTTCAGCAACCTAAATCTTCTATCAAGTTTCAAGGTGAGAAAAGGTAACTGAATTTAATTTTAAAGGAAGCATAATTATTGACTCCAAACTAAGTAAGTAAATAGGGATCACAAAATGCTTACACAATTAACAGGCTATTACATATTATTCTGTTAATTTTTTGGCACATGTTCTGAAAGAGATATTTTTGAAAAAGGAATTCAGTCATCCCTGGATTAGACTTTTGGGAAATACTTAGTAAAGAAATTCTGGAACTTTCAGTCATCATTATGACTATCAACCATAATTGAACGATAATGTTGGTTCATGTTGGTAATATTTTATATTTAGATATGCAGTAAGCTTGATTATCCCTTTCCATTTTATAACCAATATTAGAAAAAGAAAAGATAAATAAAATGAAATAGAATATTCAATTTTTTAACGACCAAAACCAAAAATTCCAGCTTAAGAGAAAATATAGAACACCTATTTATTTTCTGTGCCTTTTCGAGTTCAGCTTCCAGCGCCTTGTTTTCAGCTGTCAGATTGGTCTTCTCTAACAGCAGACTCTTTTTCTGCACTTGCAGGACCGCCAACTTCTCCATCAGCTCTTCCATCTCAGCATTTTCTTTCTCTTCTTCCTTCTGCAACTGGCTGACAGACAAAAATATCACAAGTCTTGTCAAGTCTGTATCTGGCACACTGAGGTTAAATGAGGCAGCCACTGCTGGGCAGTGACAGATAGCCATGCATATACATACATACATTTGTTTTCATATTCTTTTCCAGTAAAGGTTATCACAAGGTATTGAACACAGTTCTCTCTTTAATCATCTTGATAGCATCATTACCTATCTGTGCATAGCTACAAGCTTAGTTTAATTTGCCGGTATTGGAACCATATGTAACAGGAACAAAGATGCATAACAGGTACCCAACGGGACTGTATATACTTTAGTGTCATTATGCCTCCGAGACTCACCCATCTTTCTGTGTGACTACAGAATATTTCATTGTATCAGTAATACCAAATGCTATGCACTCATTTTCCTGCTGACAGTCACCTGGGCTATATTCTGCACACATACTTGCAGGATTCTCTAGGGCAGGGCTACTCAAAGTGTGGTCCTCAGATGGGTGTCAGTCTCCAGCTCTTTGATACTTGTCCACAAGGTAAGTACAGAAGTTGAGAGGATGGCTTCAAAACTTTTGCAGCAATTTAACACTGCTGTGCCATCTGGGCAATCTGAGATGAGTGAACTCGTTCTGTTGAACAGCAGCGGGGTGGTGTCAGATTTGCAGGAAGAGAAGCATGTGGTAGGAGCTGACACTTGTCATGTGCAGCAGCAATACACAACATATGATTTTAAGGTTAATCTGTAACTGAGAAACGTATAAAGACCAGAATACACTTCTTTCACTGAAAAACAATCTATTATTTTTTTGGACACATTAACCTGGATTTATGATAAAAGGTTAAAAAAGAAAGCTGAAAACAGAGATTTTTGTTTGTTTGTTTCCAGCCAATACAGAATAACAGAGGCCAGATTTATTCAGCTAAAAAACCAGGCAAAACATAAGAAGCAACAGCTTTCAGACTTTGGACAACAGGCAGTGCAGGACTGTGATCCCTGTGAGGAGGAAGGAACAGGGTCAGTTCCACAACTGCTCCAGCTCACTGCCAGGCTGCAGAACAGGGAGGGAAACCCAAACCAAACTCAGCAGATTTGCTGAGTTGAGGAGTCAGAAAGCAGAGATCAGGGAGGCCAAGGCAACTAGAGATTGTGGGCAGAGAGGAGGGAGTTTCATGGAGAGAAAGGGCTCTGGAGATCTTTGGGCAGGGCACCACAAGTCTCTGGTTGACAGCTGATCTGTACGTGTGAGAGGAGAACTACCTGAGGCTGAAGAAAGAACCATTAGCAACGAGTAGGCAGAACAATTCCTGACGTTCACAAAGACCCGGGAGTACTGCACAAGCCCACCAACCAGAGTGGAAAGACCTTGTAAAAAAGGACACTGGAGATCATCCTTAGAAGGGTGTTACTGCCTTTGTAGTGGGGCTAAACCATCCCTGACTAAAGGGTGCTTTGGGTCTACCTTGTTTAACAAAAGCAAGCTTTGAAAGAATCCAACTACTGTCTAATGTAAGAACAAAACTCAACACTATTTAAAGCAATGCACTAAATCTAGCAGCCAACAACACAAAATCTGTGATATTCAATATCCAATCAAGAGTGGGAATAAGCAATAAAATAGATCCCATGATCAAGAGAAAAAAAATAACAGGCCCAGAAGTCAAAGAGATGATGTTATATAGTCCATATGTTCAAGGAAGCAGAAGAAAACAGCACGATGAGGAGAGAAATAGAAAATATAAAAAAGACTCAACTGGAACTTCTAGAGATGGAAGAAACAAACGGAAGAGGTAGACAACATGCTGGATGAGAATAAAAACAATTAGATACTATAGAAGAAAAGATCAGTGAACTTGAAGACAAGCAATATAAAATGCCCAACTGAAGAACAGAGAAAAACAAGAGTGGGAAAAAGAAATGAACAGAGCATCTGAGGCCCATGGGACAATATCAAGTGTCCCACAAAGAGTGGTGACAGAAGGAAAAATAGAAAAGGATATTGAAGAAATAACAGCTAAATTATTTCCAAATTTGATGAAAAATATAAACCCACAGCCCCAAGAAGCTCAATCAACCTCAAGCTGAATAAACATAAAGAAACCAAACCAAGGTACATCCTGACTAAATTGCTTAAAATCAGTGACAAAAATTATCAGAAGCCTGAGAGAAAAGACATGTCAATGTTCAGAGGAACAAAGATGTTAAGAGCAGGTTTTCATTAGGCACAATGCAACGCAGAAGGCTACAGAGAATACCTTTAAACTGGGGGGGAAACCTCAAAAACCAAAAACCTGTCAACTTAGAATTCTTTACCCAGTAAAATTATCAATAAAGTTTTATGATTTTTCCAATATAAGTACTGTGAATCTTCCTACTCCTTTCTATTTGTGGGGCTTTGTAAATAGTTCCCTTCCTCCTTTCTTTCCTTTTTTTGGGGGGGTATGTGTGGTGGTGCTTTTCCATAATGTGATTTTCTACATTTGTTCCTACCAAGAAACACAATTAATTTTTATAAATTGCTTTTGTTTCTACCAACTTTGCTAAAAATCCATAATTATTTCTAATGATTTCTACATATGGAATTATATCCTCTATGAATAATGACACTACTATTTCTTTCTTCCCAAACCTTATCACTTTCATTTTTCTTGTCACATGCACTGTTATCAGTTAGTCTAGGAATGGTGTAAGAGGGCATCTTTGTACTGTTTCCAGTCTCAGGAGGAAAGCTTGCAACATTTTAACACTAAGACTAACAGTAAATTTACTGTAGTTTTGTTTTTTAACAGAACCATTAAGGAAGTTCACAACTATTCCTAGTACCTTTTTTTAGAGTTTTTACATCTAGATTCATGAGTGAAAAGGAAACGTAATTTTCCTTTCTTATACTATCACTTTTGGGTTCTGGTATCAAGGTTATATTGACCTCTTAAAAAGAGAGAGCATTAACTCTTCCTCTGTTCTTCAGAAGGGTTTATGTAAGACTGGAATTATTTCCTCCTGAATATTTTCAGAGCTCTGTTGTGAAGATATTTAACTGTAGCTTCCTTCAAGGGAAGATCTTTGGATTCAATTTCTTTAATGATTAAAGGAATATTCAGGTATTCTTTTTCTTTTTGAGTAAGTTTGGACAAGTTATATTTTTCTAGGAATGTGACTATTTCATCTGAATTTCCAAGGATATTCACATGAACTTATTTTTAGGTACATAAGAATTTAAACATCTGCTTGATGGATTGAACCTTTTATCTCTATGAACTGATCTCCTTTGTTAAGTAGAGTTTTTTACCTTAACATTTATCCTGTCAGATACTAGTATAATTTACCACCTTTCTTTTGGTTTGTGTTTGAGAGGTAGAGCTTTTCCTGCCTTTTACTTTTGACTTTCTGTGCCCTTATACTTCAGATGGATGTCTTAAAGACAGCACAGAGTTGCTGTTGAGAGTTTGTCTAAACTGCTCTGTGATACCACTGCCTTGGTATCCACTTTGTGTGGCCAAGTGGCCTGCAGGGGCCTCGACCTGACACTAGCCCCACTCTGGAGCGCAGGCCCCAGGTAACAGCCAGTGGAGTCACAGGTCCATGTACGTTCCTGATGTGACACCCCCAATGACCCTTGTGATAGCATCCTCCCTCACCTCCCAGGGCCCTCCCCTCATGCGCCCCTTAGATAAGACCCCCTGAAGCTTATCAAAATCTGGTTCTTTTGGGCTTTAATTGACCAATCTGGCCTCAGCCCGGGAACCCCAAAGCTCCCCCTCAATGAGCTCTATTAAAGGCTCATGCCCCAGGTCCTGCTGAATTTTAATTCTAGCGTTCATTCCAATACTGCACACATCAAAACAGTGAAGCATGATATTTTGACCCTCAGCCAATGCCTACTGTGAATTCTAGTAGCGGACTTACCAACACTAACTTGAATCGGGGGACAATCAGTTCTCTCTGCCGGCACCCTGCCTTGACTTCCCGCGTGGCCTCCTCCAGGACCAGGGAGTGACTGAACTTCTCTATTCACTTTCCCCATTCCTGATAGATTTGCCATCAAATCTAACATTTTATTTTGTGCTTCCTATTTCCCTACTTGTTCTACCTTTTCTTGCCCTCTATTGGATTTTTTATTTGAATCATTCTTTCTTTCCCTATACTGGTTTGGAAGTTAAACACATTCTGTTCCTCAGAAATTTCATCATGCATATTTTCAAACTATAATATTAATCAATGCCTGTATTCTCTTCTGAATGACATGAAGACTTTAGAACACCAATTCCATTTACCCCCTCCCTGATTATATGCTGTTACTGTTGTGCATTTTAATTCCATGCATTTTTAAATTCCTCTATAGAGGACTGAGGGCTGGTTACCTCTGGGTCACCTGACCTGAGGATGCAGCCCTTTGGGGTCCCAGCTTTCTACGCATCTGTGGATGATGGGACTGTCTCGTCATTCTTGGCTGGCTGATATTTCATGAGGATATATCAAAGTGTGGGACTTTTTCATTCACACACTGGGTTCTATGGGTCCTTTCAGTCAAGGTCTTCAGATATCTGGAAATGCCCTTCAACTGTTAATGTCTTCCTTTCCACTTTCTTTAATCTCTCTTTCTGAGATTCCTGATGATCTGAGGCTGGATGTCTTGGATGGGTCTTCCATCTATTACCTTTTCTCTCCATTTCCAGCTGTTTGTCACCTTATGTTCTAGGCGAATCCACAAATTTATCTTTCAGCCTTCCTACTGAGTTTTAAAAAACTCTAGTCATAATTAAAATTTTTTTAATTTAATGATTGTATTTTCTCCCCATGGTGTTTTTTTAAATTGAAATACAGTCAATTTACAATGTTGTGTTAGTTTCTAGTGTACAGCATAGTGATTCAGTTATACACATATATATATATTCTGTTTCATGATAGGTTATTACAAGCTAGTGAATATAGTTCCCTGTGCTATACAGAAGAAACTTGTTTTTGTTTTTTTTGTTTTTTATCTATTTACCACTACATTCCTGAACCAATTTCCACTTAAAAGAGACTTGGTCAAATGTGTGTTTCTTCAATGACCAAATGACCACACCTCCCCTTGCCTTCACTTCCATTGCCAATTAGTGGCTTCCTCTGGAAATTTGCATACCTTTTGTACTTACGTGGAGGGGGCTGTTAGGATATGTGGTTATGAAACATCCACAAAAAAACATCAGCCACAGGAGGGGGTGTTTGAGGAAAATAAAATCATGAGGATGAACATGACTTCGAAAACATTTTTTCTTCTACTGGAATAGGAAAGTAAAGTACAGCTCTAGCCCAGATAGCATGTAACAGGATAGTCAAAACACTGGCCTCCAGTCACTGTAATCGTCAACATTTACTGAAGCACCAGGCTAAGCCCTTCATACGCACTAACTCATTTATTCTCCCGTGTCAGCCATCTTGCGCTGAAAGCCTCACCATTTTAAAAACTACTTCCTCCCTATTACAAAAGTAATGTGCATTTTACACTTGGAACATTTGGAAAGTAGGGAAAAAAAAACAAAGAAAATTTAAATTACTCATGAGGATGGTTAGTTTTATGGGTCAATTCGGCTAGTCTGTGTGCCCAGTTGTTGTCAAATACTAGTTAGATGTTACTGTGAAGGTACTTTGTAGATGTGACTGACATCTACAATCAGGTGGCTTTAAGTAAGAGAGATGACCCTTGATAGAGTGGGTGGGCCTCATCCAAGCAGTTGAAGGCCTTGTGAGCAAAAACTGAGGTTTCCCAAAGAAGGAATTTGGCCTTAAGACTATAACATAGTTTCAGTTTCCAGCCAGTTGGCCTGAACTACAGATTCTGGATTTGCTAGCCGCCACAACTGCGTGAGCCAATTCCTTAAAATAAATCTCTCTCTGTCTCCAAATATACACACACACACATCTTACATATATCCTATTGGTTGTTTCTCTGGAGAACACTGATACTCATAATATCACCCACCAAAGATAATTTCTATTAATATTTTTCCATTCTTCTAATTTTATACTGGAAGTCATTCTATACACATATACATATAATTATACACATACAGACACAGACAGACATACACACAAGAGAGAGCATCTCATCCCAGTAATCTCAGTTGACACTAAAAGTCCTACATCCTTAGAAACCCCTCAGTCCCACGCAAACTGGGATGGTTGGTCAACCTAATACACACACACACACACACACACACACACACACCTTTTTTCTTTTTAAATAAAACTGCAATCATTCGGTACATACTGTTTTGTAACCCAATCTCTTCACTTACAAATCTATTGTAGCAATTTTCCACTGTCAAAAACAGCCTTGTGTGACATCATGTTTAATGGCTGCATTGTATTTCACTTTACAGTTCTATCCTTTCATTTAATCAGGTCTCTATGACTGGATATCCAGATTTCCAGTTCTATTACTTTGGTTCTAAAAACAAGAAAGGGTGGAACAGTAGGGAAAAAAAATCCCATACATACATGCAAAGTGCAGACCACAGCCCTTGAGGACAGCCATGCTCTACTTGGATAAAATATTTACCATTCTCAGCTGTGGACACCTGTGCTGGTGAGGCTCAGTGACTCAGAAAAGATGGAGCAACCTCTCTCTACCTGCCTTCAACAACATGCATGGTGATGCATTAACACTTGGAAAGATAGTACACCCGCACCTTTTTAATTCATTTACAATTGAAGTGTGAACGTCCATTGCAACTTTGCCGTCCAAGCGCGTTTTCAGTTCCTGGCATTCGGTATGTAAGAGCTCCAGCTGCTCCTTATTTGCAGCGAGCTCATTTTCTTGGCTCTGTGTTTTACTCTCCAGGAGCATTAGTTGTTTAGTCAGTTTAGAAACTGAAAAACAAAAGAGATGGACAAAGACTTGGTACAGAAGACTTAATAATGCATGATTACTGATTACTAATACTAATGAGAGCCAGTTTATAAAAAATGACCTTTAAAAAATCTATTGGAGATTTGGAAATTAATACCAAAGAATTTTTACTTAGAAATTACAGGGACTATATTAAGTATTCATTAAATGTATACTTTCTTACTGGGGTTCAACATGTTGATATTATTGTTAAATATATGATATTTAACAAGACATGATTCCAGTCTTCATGGAACTGACTTTCCAAAGACTGAAGCCATGTCACACACAGGTGTGCAAGTACATATCATGATGCTGCCCCTAACAATGCAAGATTTTCTAGGTTCTTAAGGACATCAAATATAGCCCAACTAAGGACAGAATTTATTTTTCTCCCCTTTCTTCATTAAGTTTTTCTTTGATGTTCTGTAGTGAAAGAAAATCATAAACATTTTCATCCTACGTGACACAGAAGTATGTAATATTAAGATAATTCTCAGGTATTGGCTGAAATGAGCACTTAAAAGTATTATTGCATAGAACTCTAAATCCTCCTACTCTGTAAAAACATGTAGTTGATCAAAATGAATAGCTGTTTCTGGGAAATGGGAAAACAGCACGGACAGCTGTCTGAATCATCCAGACCGAAAGGATGGCCCTGCCCCACATGACCAGAAGAATCATCCTACCTGTTTAGATCTGCTGGGTTTGAGAAGATTAAATGCTCAGTAAATATGAAGCTAATTACCCTGTCATCTCTAATCTTGAAAGCAAAGGAGATGCAACAACTTTCTCCCCCACTTCCACCCTAAACAGTGCCAGGGGAAAGGCGACGACTCTGGTGCCCGCACGGTCTGCAGGGGAGTCCCACGGAGGACACTCCCGCTGGACTGAGAGGTGCTCTCACTGCAGACACGACCTGGCTCAGAAACAAGCCAAGCACGAGCGCTGCTTCAGCAACAGCGGAGGCTGGTAGTGAGCTCCTCCGCCACGCGGAAAGGGGGGCCGCTAAATAACAGGGGCGGTGGGGGAGACAGAAAGAAGGGGGTCACACCGGCTCACATGGGACAGCTGGTGTTTTGGCCTCCTGTCCAATACTGTTCTTCATCGGAAAAGAAAAATCACGGAAGCCAAAGGAAAAAAATGCCACTGTCTTTCGCAAGTTTAGGTTTTAATCAAAGTGGAAGAAATGACTCAATCTGGCGACTTCGAAGTCCACTGTCATATGCCATGAGGCTGCTAGGGACAGGGAGGAACACGTGGAGAGAAGGGGGCACTCACAGAAAGTAACTGATGGAGATTTAACCTAGGACAGTGCCCGCAGCGCTGAAGGAAGGGCACAGAGAGACTGTGTAGAGAGCAAATGGTCCCTACTTACTCATTCAACATGCTTTCAGGAACATGTCCTTGTGTTGTTTCAACCCTTCATCTCACATGATTTTTCCCACTTTTGGGGGGGGGGCGTGCTATAACTGGGTATTTATGTATTTATTTATTTTAATAGAGCTACTGGGGATTGAGCCCAGGACCTCGTGCATGCTAAGCACACGTTCTACCACTGAGCTATATCCTCTCCCCAACCCTGATTTTTCCCACTTATATGGCACACTGGTTCCTCCAAACCCCGTTCTGTTGACTCTAAAGCTGTCACCTACAATTGATAGAATAATTAGAGCGGTACTCTGGAGTCTAAGAGAAAGCACTCAGTGCATCACAGGCATTGGCTGGGGTATGCTGTAACGTAAACAGCTGCATTTTAGTTAACAAGCATACATTTTTTTTTGAGGGGGAGGTAATTAGGTTTATTTATTTACTTACTTAATAGAGGTACGGGGGATTGAACCCCCAACCTCGTGCATGCTAAGCATGTGCTCTACCAATTGAGCTACACCCTCCCCTACTAGAAGGATCCATTTTAAAAAACATGACTTCCCCCCTTTTCAATGTGAGTGGGGTGCTGGTGTAAAACGACACACAAACGACATCACAGCCTCCCCATCACTCACAAGGAAGACCGCTCACCTTCCTGGAGATGCTCCCGGTGGGTGTCCTTGGCTTTCTTTTGCTGAATCTCCAACTGCTCTAACAACAACTTGTTTTCCTCTAAAACCAGTCCTGCTTGAGTCTGAAGCTGATGCCTACAAGTGATTTACAAAATTAAATACTGCCATTCGGGTGCTGAATGATTACAGAGACGCTCCCAAGTCTAAAAGAAAGCACTTGATGTGTTGCAGGTAATAAGTATCTGGACATGTTTTAATATTAAACATGTTATTAACACAGTAAATCTGGCCATTTCCATTAAACTGGGGGAAAGGACAGTAATGAAGTTTGAATCATCAACTGTCTCAGTAAATTCTTAAAATGTAAAATTTCAAATGGAGGGACCGGGGATTGAACCCAGGACCTCATGCATGCTAGGCATGTGCTCTACCACTGAGCTATAACCACCCCCCCTAGAATTTTTAAAGTAATCTTTCAATTACAAGTTTAGAATAATTTAGTAGGTTTTTTTCACTGCACCGTAATAATTTCTTAGAAACTCTCTCTTAAAATTTTTTAGTTAAAATACAGATATAGTTGATAATTTAACAAAGTTTATTCTAGTATCTTTTTTTTTTTTTAATTAGCAAAATACCAGAAGCACAACACCACTTGCCATTCCTCACTGGTGACAGGGCTACTCTTATTTAACTCTTGGTGCAATTCTTCATTTTCTTTCACCACTTCCTGGACTCGCATCCTAAACGTTCTCATTTCCTCCTGAAATAAAATTTATATAAATTGTAATACACACATTATACTCATACTTGTATTTCTTTGTTCTTTTTTTGAGGAGGGGTAATTAGGTTTATTTATTTTTAGAGGAGGTACTGGGGATTGAACCCAGGACCTCATGAAGGAGAAATAATAAAATGACTGCACATAGGCTAACAAATTCTCAGCTTTATGCTTACCTCCTGCTTTTAGCACAGTCAGCAAACCCGACTGGTCGGACACTGCTCCCAGCCCCAGGCCCATTGTTAAAGCTAAAGTTATTGATTTCACTGTTTTTACTTTACTCTGGCAATTAAAATTTATAACCATGTTTGGCTTCTGAGTCGTTCTCCAGGAAGAAGGTCACGGAGCTGTAACCCTGCAAAACAGGCTAATTTGTCAAAAAGGAGAAACACACCACAGGTGTTTACGAGATGAAAAGACTGGAAAAGTTACAACTACCAGTCTCTATGGAACTGCTGCCTGAGGACGTCCTGACGCCAAGAAATCTTGTGACAAGATAAATGATTCTGTTGACTGCCTAAGCTATGACTGTGTAACCACCCCACCCCATCCCCACGGGGGGTTCACAGTTTTGAAGGCATCAGCCTGCTGTGGGTTCCCTTTGCCCGGCAAAGCAATAAAGCTGCCTCTTTTCCTCTAAGCTCCAAGACCCGGTCTTTGAGTTATTTGGCTCGTCAGGGACGGGGGCTGACATTTCGGCAACACTCATGCATGCTAAGCACGCGCTCTACCCTTGAGCTCTACCCGCCCCCCTGCTGTTGCTGTGACTAAAATCAAACGTTAATAGCTTTTTAGCAAAATCTCATGATGCCAGCAGACTTAAACTCAGTACCAGCACCAAGTGCCTGCCCTTGAGGGGCTCACAGTCTAGAGAGAAAAAAATAGGAGACAGACGATGGCAAGGACATGGGACAAAGCACCTCAGGTCTTAAATATTCAATTCCTAATTTGATGACATTTTTCTGTTAATTGTTGAATATTTGAAATGATAAAAGGGAATTTAAAAAGGCAGAGATGCCTATGAACACTACAGTTTTTCCTTTGTTTAAAGACTTTGGGGGATAAATTGGAGCTTTTTTAGATAAAAATAAGAATTTTTCATCCCTCACTAAAGCCCATTTTGGTGGGAAGGGGCTTAGTGTGGGGGCTGGAGGCACATAATTTTGCCCCGTTACCATCACGAGAAACCCCCCTTACTTAAAGCCATCGGTCAGGACGGCTTCATCGCTCACGAGCCTCACGTGAGGACCGTTCTCGGTCTGTTTCCAACTCCCAATAGCCTGTGCTGGGTCTCCTCCATTACGGCTTCCCTCAGTTAGCCCCTGGCCAGTTCCAGTGCCCCGTGCTGCCTTTCGGCGAGGATCTCAGGCGCCAGGATTTATTCTGGGGTGCTTCTAAGTATTCTCCTCCCAGCTATCGGACACTTAGGCTCACACCTGCCTCACTGAAAGCAACAATGCCAGGCAACTGCTCTTTCTCTTGCCCTTCTGCCTGGGCACACTCCCCAGTCACTGGCAGTCCACTGGCTTTCTCAGAACAGGGGTCAGGCAAACGAACACCTGGGGGCCAGTGGCCTGTTTTCTGTATGAAGTTTTACTGAAATAGGCCAGGCTTATTAGTTTACCCCTGGTCTACGGCCGCTTTCATGCTGCAGAGGCAAAGCTGAGTACCTGCAAACAGAGCCTGCATGGCTCCCAGAGCCTAAGACAGTCACTAAGTAAATATTTACAGAAAATGATTCCTGAACTCTATTTTAGAAGGAACGCTAAATAAGTATTTTTATTATTTGGTTTGATATTTAACCGATTAGTATAAGATTAATTCACCCTCTTTAAAAAATTGTGTCCAATAGGAAGTCTGCAAGAGGAGGCTCAAGTCTGCATTATGTGGGCCGTATACGTGGGACAGCATTACAGGAACAGGCTGGGTGACTCTTAACACATCCTTCCAGCCAGGGATCCCAGAAAAACCAACACTTCTCCCCTGAGATCTCTTTGGCTGCCTAAATAAGGAACGTAGGCAGAGGTGGGTAGCACAGAAAGCCATGGGATGTCTCTACAACACCTGCACAGCCTTGGGTTCCTGTATGATCAGAAGGAGCTCTGCTCCAGAGGCCACTGCCATGAAAGAGTAGTGAACAAGGCAGAAACGAATGAAACCCTCGCTTTCTCGCCATACCAACAGCTCAGTAACTGGACTCCCTGGGACCAGCTCTTCATAGAATAAAGAAGCATTTAAGTCGGCCTAAAACACCTGCTCCTCTTCCTCCCCTGTCTGCCCAAACATCCCTTTTACCGGCGCTATTTGCAGCTGCACAGTACCAGGAGAGGAGTTCCCCCACTGCTGCCTTCTCTGCACCCCAAGATCCTAGTCCACGTGGGGCTGCCTGTCTGGGAGACCACAGCCTCCAATGCAGCCCTGCCCAGTTCCTCCCTCCAAACCTCTCCCATCTACCCCCACCCAGCCCTCCTGCACTGCCCATCACTCCCGCCTGCCTCCTGTCTCCCTTCCTTTCCTCTTTCCTTCCCTCCCTCTTTCCTTCTCCCCACCCCCACCCCGCTACACGCCTTCCTTTCTTCCTCCTTGCCTTTCTTTAACAAACACTTGGGCACCTGCTAGATGCTGGGTATACCTATCTTTCCAAGCAAAACGTTGCTTCCGAGTTAGAATCTGTCTTCTTTTTGATAAACCTTGTCCTTCTGAGACCTTTGCCAACCTACCTGAAGGCTGGCATTGAGCTCATCCTTCTCCTTCATCCTGTCTTCATAGGCCAGCAACAAGGGGCACAGGTACTTTATATCCAACTGAACAGAATGGAATAGACAACATTACTATCTTTCTATGTCTAAATACAATCAGCACGTCTTCTAAAAGGAAAGAAAATATACTTAATTTGGAATGGACTTTAATATAGCTATTCAATTATAGCCCAGAAAATATGGGCCTGAACTTAAATAACTTTCACTTACCAACCAGGGTGGTGTAGGGCCCTTGGATGGGAGGCCTTCAATATTTAAACTCTAAGAACAAAACACAACAGTGAAGACAAATTAAACTACACTTCCTCTGAAATCTCCAGCCTAAGATATTCTTCATCTAGACCAGACATCAGCTATCTATGCATTGATATGTATGTATATTTACATATGAAAAAAATTTTTTCTGAAATGTTTGAGTAATTTGCAGATATAACGCTCCTTTTCCTCTAAATACGTCACCGTACATTTCTTAAAAAGAAAAACATTCCTTAACTCAACCACCGAACCATCATAAAATCAGGAGCTCAAGACTGATGCAATGCTATACTCTAATCTACAGACTGTATGTGAATTTTGCCTATTTTCCCACTGATGTCCTTTTCTGATCAAGAATCCAATTAAGGGGAGCAGGGTTTATTTAGCTCAGTGATAGAGTGCCTGCCAAGCATGTACGAGGTCCTGGGTTCAATCCCCAGTACCTCCATTAAAAATAAATAAATAAACCTAATTATCTCCCCCCAAAAATTAAAAAAAAAAAAAAAAAAAAAAGAATCCAATCCAGGATTACACTTTGCATTGAGTTGTCAAAACTTTCAGTATTTTAAATCTGGGACGTATCTAGTAATTTTTTATTGGATGCCAATAAAACTTTTCCAATGTTATGCTGTCTGGATTTTGTTGTCTTCTTTTAAAGTCTTTTGTTTTCTTCTTTTGCTACTCACGGATCAGCTTGATGCTTTTGAGGCTTATCTTTTTACCCTGGTGAAGGTGGGTCTTTACTGAAAGGCTGGTTTGGCCATACCGCTAAGGCCTGGTCCTTCTGGGCTGTTTACTCAAGGCCTCAGGGTTCAGCAAGGTCTCTGCACTGTGGCTGGTCAGAACCCAAAGGTCTCCTGGTGCTGACTATTTAGTTCACAGCTCTCTGAACTCGGTTTTCTGCCTGACCTCTGAGTTTCATCCTTCACGTGTGCAGATTAGCATTCAACAAAAAACTGCAAGGAACCCCTTGGAGACTCAGGTAGGTCTTTCTCTCCATAGCTCCTTCCTCTCTGGTATTCCTGCCCTGCCAATCTTGTCTCTGTTTCTGAAACTGAAAGTCTCCTCAACTCAGTGAGACAGCTCTCCTGCTGGGACTGCTCCAGCCAGCACTGCGAGACGATGTACCCCCAAGCAGAAAGCAAGGTGAGCAGAAGGCTTGTTTCCTTCCTCCTCTCCAACATCACCGAGCTGCCTGCTGCCTGACGTCTGTAAACAGCTGTATTACATATTCCGTCCAGTTTTCTAGTTGCTTACAGTAAGAGCACAAATCTCACAACAGTAATTTCTTAGCTTCTGGCCCTGAGGGAATAATTTCCTATTCCACAAAAATGTTCTAATGCATTCCCCACCCCATGGTTCACTGAGCAAACACCGAACGCTTACTACGTCACTGTGGACGTCACAGCGCAATCGTTGTTGTTCATGGTCCAACACAGAGATTAAATCCTCTCACAGAAGTCAACATAACACACACACACACAGTACAAGGTAGAAGGTGCCTTAAGAGGGGTACAAACAAGTCTGCCACAGATGCAGAGAGACAGCACCTCTGGCTGGAGGGACCAGGGAAGACTGTCACAGAGATGTGCAGCTGCACAGGGAGAAGGGTGTGCGCACTCTGTGGGGCGGGGGGGCAGTGGCCTGTCACTGGGCCTGTCATGTAGCCTTTTTAAAGAGAACTGTTCCGATTTTTTTAAATTTATTTTTCTATTTAGAGTAGACCTTTCAATATTTCTTTTAGCATAGGTTTAGCATTGCTGAATTATTTTAGTTTTTGCTTGTCTGTGAAATTCTTTATCTCACCTTCTATTCTAAATAAATTGACATATAGTAATTGACTGTACTTCAAAAAAAGAAGAGAGGTTAAATTAATTAATTAATTAAAGAGAGCTGGTTTGTCCACAGCCCTGCAGAAGGCCCTGGCCTAGGAAGCCTGTTTCAGCTCATAGGACCCCAAGAACTTTAATGTTTTTGTTAAAAAGTTAACATCATGTTAAGTAAAAGAAGTCAGTCACAAAAGACCACATATTGTGTGATTCCATTTATATGAAATATTCAGAACAGGCAAATCCACAGAGACATAAAGGAGATTAGTGGTCTGCCAGGGCCAATGTGGGTGGTGGAGAGTGACTGCTAACAGGTATGAGATTTCTTGTTGTGATGAAAATGCTCTTAAACGGATTGTGGTGATACTTGTACAATTCTGTGAATACACTAGAAGTCACTGAATTGCACACTTTACATGGGTGAATTGGATGGTATGTGAATTATATCTCAAAGCTACTGTGAAAAACTTTTAAATGAAGTCCTACTTCAAGAAGAAAGACAGAAGCCCACAGAGCTGCTCTGAACTCCCAGGAGCCCCGTGAGAACACTGTATGCACCTGGCTTCTCCCCTTGATCCCAGGAGGGACCAGTCAGCTGCACATCCTGACAACCCCACCCCCGCCACCAGCCCGCACACACCCATCACACACGTGACTCTCTAGGGCACAGACCTGAGCTGCTGGCTCCTCACAACACCTGACTCAGTGATTTTCTCAGTGCGTTTGTCAAACTGAATTCTGCAATCCTTCTTCTCGAGTAAAACCTAGCCTGCTTTCTCCTCTCTTTATGTACACATACATTGTGAAAGGAGTCACACCACCAAGTCAATGACACAGCCCTCACCTCACATATTTACTGTTTCAATGGACAGAACACTGAAGTTCTACTCTTTTAGCAAGTTTCAATTATACAATACAGTATTATTAACCATAGTCACCAAGTTATACATTAGGTCATCAGATCTTATTCATCTTATAACTGAAAGTTTGTACCCTCTGACCTGCTTCCCCCTGTTGCCCACAGACCCTAGCCCATGGCAATCATCATTCTACTCTCTGCTTCTATGAGTTCAACTTCTTTTTTGTAGATTCCACATAGAAGTGATACTGAGCAGTATTGCCCATCTTTGTCTGGCTTACTTCACTTAGAATGATGCCCTCCATGTTCATCCATGCTGCTGCAAATGGCCGAGTTGCCTTCTTTAAGGCTGAGTAGTATTCCACTGCATGCTTATATGTCACATTTTATTATATTATTTATATATATACATATATAATATGACATAATCACATTTTCATTATCCATTCATCTACTGACAGACACACACTTCGTTTTCATTGGCTATTGTAAATAATGCTGCAATGAACATGGGAATACAGACATCTCTTCAAGATACTGATTTTGTTTCCTTTAGATATATATCCAGAAGTGGGACTGCTGAATGGTGTGGTAGTTTTCCTTTTAATTTCTTGAGGAATCTCCATACTGTTTTCCATAGTGGCTGCAGCAACTTACAGTCCATCAACAGTGTACAAGGGTTCCCTTTTTCCTGCACCCTTTCCAGAATCTGTTATCTCTATCTTTCGATAAAAGACATGCTAACAGGTATGAGGTGATATTTCATTGTGGTTTTAATTTGCATTTTCCTGATGACTAGTGATGCTGAGCAACTTTTCATATACCTGTTGGCCATCAGTGTATCTTCACTGGAAAAATACTGAATAAAAGTGGTGAGAGTGGCATCATTGTGTTGCCCCTGAAGCTTTCAGCTTTTCATCTTTGAGTACGGTGTTGGGTGACGGGCTTGTCATATCTGGCCTTCATCATGTTAAGGTATGTTCCTTCTACACCTAGTCCGTTGAGAGCTTTTATCATAACAGTATGTTGAATTTTTGTCAAATGCTTTTTCTGAATCTATGGAGACAATCATACCATTTTTACTCTTCATTTTCTTAATGTGGTGCATCATATTGACTAATTTGTGGATTTGAACCATTCCTGCATCCCAGGAATAAACAGCACTTGATCATGGTGCTGAACCCTTTTCATGTACAGTTGTCCCTCAATACCTGTAGGGGACTGGTTCTAGGACCCGCCATGGATACTAAAATCTGCAGATGCTCAAGTCCTGTAGCCAGCTCTCCACATCCACGGTTCTGCTCTGCAGATTGTGTAGTATTGTACACATTTATTGGAAAAAAAATCCACATATAAGTGGACCCAGGCAGTTCAAACCCATGCTGTTTGAGGGCCATCTGTACTGCTTTATCTGGTTTACTAATATTTTGTTGAGGACTTCTGTATCTCTGTTCCTCAGGGATACTGGCCTGCAATTTTCTTTTCTTGGAGCATTCCTGTCTGGTTTTGGCATCAGGGTAATGCTGGTCTTGTAAAATGAGTTTAGAAGTGTCTTCCTCTTGTAAGCAGCACACGAATGGGCCTTGCTTTTTAATCCATTCAGCCATTCTATGTCTTTTGATTGAAGAATATTAGTCCATTTATACTTAAAGTACTTAAAGTAGGTATGGACTTGTTACCGTTTTGCTCGTTGTTTTCTGGCTTTCTGTAATTCCTCTGCTTCCTTTCTTCTCCTGCTCTCTTCAGTTGTGATTTGATGATTGTTCTTTGGAGGTATGTTTGGATTCCTTTATTTTTACTGCATCTACCAGAGGTTTTTGCTTTGTGGTACCATGAGGCTCACATAAAACAACTTATAACAATCTATTTTAACTTGATAACTTAAAGTTCAAATGAATTCCAAAACTACATTTTTTCTCTCCCCCCATGTTTTATGTTTGTGATGGAGCAATTTACATCTTTTCATTTTGTGTATTAACTAACAAATTATTATAGTTATATTTTTACTATTTTTGTCTTTTAACCTTCATACTAGAAGGTTTATAAGTGATTAACCTACCAACTTTACAAAACTAGATTATCTTGAATTTTACTATATATTTTACCCTTGCCAGTAAAATTTATAATTTCACGTTTTCCTGTTACTAATTAGTGCCCTTTTGTTTTAGCTTAAAGAAAACCCTTTAATATTCCTTGTAAGGCTGGTCTGGTGGTAATTAACTTCTGCTTTTGCATGTCCTGCAGACTCCCTATCTCTGCTTCAATTTTGAAGGACAACTTTGCGAGGTAGTATATTCTTAGTTGGCAGTTTGTTTTATGTTTTTTGGTCTTTTTCCTTTTAGCACTTTGAATATATTTGCCACTCCCTTCTGGTCTACGAAGTTTCTGCTGAAAAATCTGCTGGTGATCTTATGAGGGTTTCCCTGTATGTAACAAGTTGTTTTTCTCTTGCTGCTTTTAAAATTCTCTTGTTTTAACTTTTGACAATTTAATTATAATGTGTTTTGATATAGGTATCTTTGGATTCATCTTATTTAGAACCCTCTGGGCTTTCTGGATCTAAATGTCTGTTTCTTTCCCCAGGTTAGAGAAGTTTTCAGCATTATTTCTTTAAATGAGTTTTCTGCCCCTCTCTCTCTCTTTCTTCTGGGACTCCCGTTAACACTTGATGGTAGTCCTTAAGCTAGCTTTACTCTTTCTCATTCTTTTTTTTTTTTTCTTACTCTTCTGTTTGGATGAATTCCACTGCCCTGTCTTCAAGTTCACTGATCCTTCCTTCTGCTTGCTCTCGTCTGCTGTTGAACCCCTTGAATTTTTCAGTTCAATTATTGTATTCTTCTGCTCTATGATTTCTGTTTGGCACTGTTCAATAGTTTCTGTCTCTTTGTTGAAATTCTCATTTTGTTCATGCTCTTCTGACCTTGCTGATCACACTTATGACCATTATTTTAAACTCTCTATTGAGTAAATCATTTATTTGCATTTCACTAAGATTGATTTCTGGAAATTTATCTTGTTCTCTTCTTTAGAACATACTCCCTTTTTTTCATTTTCCTTGACTCTCTGTGTTGGAGAAAACAGCCACTTCTCCCAGTCTTGACAGAGTGGTCTTGTATAGGAGATGACCCTCATCAGTCTGCCTGGCCCAAGCTCCTGGTTGCCTCTCAAACTTCTGTGATTGTCCAAGCTGCTGTCTTCATTCTTAGTGGCTTCCAGTAGTTGGGGGTGTACCCAAAACCACCAGTGTCCCAAAGGACAGGCTCACAGTCAGCATTTAGATGCAGGCTGACTAGAAGCCAGACCTGCAGGCAGCATCTAGGAAAGTATGCAGTCAAATCCCTTCCAGGAACAAAGTAGGAGACAGGCGTTTTTGCCTGCTCCCTCTGCACTGAGCCCAGGTGGATAGCCACAAAGGGTGCGCCTATGCCTGATTAAAAACTGCTTCTTTCTTTGCTACAGTCCTGTGGAATTCATGAATACAAGCTCCACTGTCTGTAAGAGCTAGGTGATCTGGGGGCCTATAAAAATTAGTCTGCTTTCATGTCAAGGTTTGTGCACTGATAAATAATAGCTATAACCTTGAGGGAAAAGACTAAGAATGAAGCAGCCAACGTGGACTTTTACTCCTTTACTTTATATACGTCTGTCCTGATTTTTTTTTACAAAGAGTTTTTATTGCTTTCGTTTTGAGGGAGGGAGGGAGGGAGAACATAGAAAGGTCCACAGAAAGATTGTACTTTGGATGTATCTTTTGTTATACCAAATTATAATAAATATGAACCCTTCAGAATTGGAAACCAATTCAACGGTAAAGGATAAAATATCAGAAAATTGATTTTTCTTAATAAGAAACATTACCTCTTCCTTGGATAAATGTCTGAATTTTGTTTGATATCTACTCAGCTCTACATTCAAACGATGCACAGTCATTTTCAATGCATCATTTTCATCCACTAGTTCTTGAGCTTGTTTTCTCAGATAATGTAATTCAGGTGTAGCACCTATTGAAAAAAAGTTAGTATTATACTATACGAACTTTTATCAAATTTATAATGATTTTTATATAAATTGCTGATTGTCTGTCCTTCTTTCCCTTTTAAGCCCATAGAGGCAGTGAATGACAGATATATAGATATAAATGAGTAAAAGTTATGAATATTTTAACCCCACATAGTCAACAGCGTTTTGGAAGTTTGTGGAAGTTATTGCATGTACAATTAAGGTAAGATAAAAGTTTTAGATTGAAAAGAAAAGTCACTGTTTCAGATTATATAGAAGTATGTGCTTGAAGTACATAAAATAAATGAAGAATTTATTAGAACTAATAACTTTCCTACACAATAGTAACGTCCTATTAAAAAACATGACAGAAAATAGATACCACAAAGTAACAGCACAAATTAAGTATCTAGAAATGTGCCTAAGACAAGAAATATTCAGGGTCTGTATAAAGAAAACACAACATCTTTCAATGTACAGAGAAGTAACATTAGTGAATATTTATATAAACTTAGCATTAAAAAGAATTTGACACAAAGGGCATAGCTCATAACAAAAAATGTCTTATATATTTAGCTGAATTATCAACAAACTGAGAAAATATTACGTACATGACAAAGGGCTAAAATCCTTAATATGTAAAGAGCTCCTGCAAATCAAGAGAAAAGATCAAAGCATCTCAATTTGAAGCAAGAAAGAGAAAGAATATGATCTGCAAAGATAATGAAAAAAATTCAATCTAATCAATAATAAACTAAATACAAATTAAATTAAAATAGGATTCTTCTCTCTCTCTTTTTTTTTTGCCTATCAAATTAGCAAGGAAAATACAATCCTCATGATTGGTAAATATGTGGTGAAAGAGGCACTTTTATATGCTGCTTATGGGGATAAAAGCTGATATGAAATATGTGTAAAATACTATGCTAAGCATCAAGAAACAAAAGAAGTATTGGAATTCCTTTACTAGAATAATAATGATATAGGAGATGAAATCAAATTTCAACAAGAATATGGATATTAATAAAAGACTTTAAATATCAACAAAATCTCAATAATATTAATATCAACAAATATTATAACATAAGATATTAACTTTCAAAATAAATAAGAAAATTTGAATTCCTATTTGTTCCTTTAATAAAAGAACTGTGTAGTTGTCCCCACCTTCCTGAGAGGATGTTTTCTCAATCTCTTTCAGCTTTCCATTTTCTTTTTCCATCCGTTTAAGTTTTAACTGTAGTTCTTTCATTGTTCGTTTTAGTATGTGAAGTTCGAGAGTAAGGGTCTGATTTGCATTGTTTAGATGCAAAGTTTCTTCTTTTAATTCCTCGAACTTTTCTTTGGTTATTTCCATACATCTTTGACGTGTTCTACCAGTTATATCTAAAAAGTCACAGGAAAAAAAAAAAGATTTTAAAATAGTAATTGATATTTACAATTTTCCATGAAAATTACAGGAGACTTTATTTCAAAAACCATGTGAGCAACTTCTTTATGTCAGGCCTCATGCTATGTTCTTCGGGTCCCGCAAAGAACATGGCCTGTACAGCAAAGAGTCTGCGGTCTGTTAAGATGACAGTGGGCAACCAGACGAGGGTGACAGAGCGGGGCAGGAGCCGACGGAGGCCCTTGCATACCGTAATATGCAGAGTGCAGGTTCTGTCCTGCAGGCCAGCAGGAGCCAGAAAGACTTTTAGACAGAAGTACAGAAAGGAAGAGGCTCTACTCTCAGATGAATCCCTCAGGCCAGCAGTGAGGAAAGTGATAGGAAGGAGGCCTAGCCTAGAGGCAGGGAGACCAGTCCTGACGCTCCCAGAGTGAGTGAGAGGATGGCGAGGAAGAGACACGAGAGAAGGATTCAGGGGCAAAAACTCAGCAGGGCTCAACAGCCAACTGGGTGTGGACAGTGAGGGAGGGGCAGATCAAGGATAAGCGCCAAGATCTGTGGTTTGGAAGACATCTAGCCAGACCAGGAGCACAAGGGCAGCAGGGGAAGGGGTGCTCAGGGCCCCAAGCTCCGAAGGCAGCCTCAGCCGGAGGGACTGAGGAGCCACCAGCCCGTGGGTGAAGCTGAAGGCACCAGGGTGAGAAGAAAACCAGAGGCCACAAGGGATCGTTGGAAGGAGTAGTAAGACAGACTGGAGGACAGCAGAGAGCGATGTTCCACAGGGAGGTACGCTCGGAGAGCAAAGAGGACCACAGTGGGCCTCCGGCCGGAGCGCCTCTGAGTGGAGGTGGGGACAGAAGCAGAGCTTGTGGCAGACAGGGAGGGAGCACTGGTGGCTCCAGACAGCCTCCCCTGACCGCTGATGCACATATAGCCAACCCCTGGAACATGAAAGTCTAAGAAATGAGTAATTCCACAGCTACACTGAAAACAAGAGGCGAGCCACAAGGAATCCCGGAAAGAAAACATTTGCGATTAGACTGAAGATGGAAGCTGCAGCCTCAAATATGCCGGGAGAGGTCAGCTATACGAGGCAGGAGTGCTTTCAGGGGTGTGCCTCGCCCTGGCAGGCAGTGGGGACACAAAGTGGCCCAGAAAGGACTGATGAGGTGTCCAGTTAGAGCGCCAGATGGGAGTGGCAGGGGCGCCCATTGCCGGGCGGTTCCTACAAACCCTGAGGTCAGAGAGGCAGGGCAGGCCCAGGAGTCTGGAGGAACCCAGGAGGAAGAGGGGCCCCCAGACCCCATATGCCCTGTCCGTCCCCGTCAGTCACTGGGGACAGGTGGGACGCCGATCAGCACCCTGGATCCCCCTGAGCAGCCCGCAGTACGCAGTACGCGGATACAGCATCCCCAGGCAGACAACAGGGGACGTCTCCCAAGGACCAGGGTGAACACATCACCAAGAACCATGTGAGCCAATAGAAGCACCAAAACCAACTAACAGGGGACAGAGTGGCTGTGGCACAAACTACAAGAGTTTAGAACGAGTGTGGTTAAGACTCTCAGAGAGCTGCTTGTCAGTACTTAACAGAAATCATGGAAATAAGCAGTTTCACTAATAACACAAATTCAAAGGATGGGCTGAGCAGCAGAATACATACAACGAAGAATGAACCTGTGGGTGAGACGTTAGAGCCCCACCAGTATCCCAGAATACAGCACCGAAAACACGGAGGGAGAAAGAATGAAAACAAAGTCAGTCCAACATAGAGGACAGACCAAAGTCTTGATACCTGAAAGGATCTTCAGACGAGCGATGTGAGATGTAACAGGGAAAAATTACAACAGCCGCTTTGGAAGCTTAATAAGGCTCCCCAAACTGTAAAGGGGAGAGCACCCTAGAAAGTATCTCCAGCCCCTGAGCAGAGCCCCCATTGCATCCACCCCCTCCCAGTGTCTGCTCACATCCTATAGGTAGATCCCCTCCCCTCCCTCCAGGATCTGAGCACATCCCATGGGGACATACATCCGCCATCCAACATACGAATGCTTGGACTCCCTTTCAAGGCAAAGGCAGAAGTTCAACAAACTGCTACCTCTTACCAATTCTGATAACAGGACAGAAGCAATAGCCTTTGCAGGGGGAGAAAACGGTGACCTTTATTTTATGTGAGATTATTCTGGATATCCTCTAAAACAATAAGCTTTTCAATCACAATGAGATTCAAAAGACAAGTACCTGGAGAGGGTGGAGGTTTTTCACATAATGGTGGCTTCCCGTCCTAGGGAAGAAAAACCATGAGTGTGATGAATTAAGAGTCTTAGCATCTTCTGAAAGCAGAGTGGCACAAGCAGCTAGGTCCTCACGTACCACGTATTTAAGCACTTTTCTCTCCTCCCTTCATGTTGGCTCTTGTAGTTGCCAGTTTGTTTTAGCTTTAGAAACTTTCACATTCATTGTTTCTTTCAACTGAGTCTAAACCTTTAGGGTCTTCCCCTCTTGGCAGGTTCTCTGAGGCAGGGAGGGAAGTCCTACTTTCTTCCTGTGTTTTTGTCCATAAGTTCAGTCACTGTGTCTTTTTTTTTTTTTAATTGAACTATAGTTGATTTACAATATTGTGTTAGCTCCCTCACACCATACACAAAAATAAACTCGAAATGGCTTAAAGACTTAAACATAAGATAAGACACTATAAACCTCCTAGAAGAAAACACAGGCAAAACATTCTGACACAAATCTTAGCAATGTTCTCCTAGGTCAGTCTACCCAGGCAATAGAAATAAGAGCAAAAATAAACAAATGGGACCTAATTAAATTTATAAGTTTTTGCACAGCAATGGAAACCACAAGCAAAAAAAAAAAAAAAACAACAACAACAAAATGACAACCCACGGCATGGGAGAAAATATCTGCAAATGAAGCGACTGACAAAGGTTTAATTTCCAGAATACTTCCAGCTCATACAACTTAATAACAAAAAAACAAGCAACCCAATCCAAAAATGGGCAGAAGACCTAAACAAACATTTCTCCAGTGAAGATATACAAATGGCCAATGGGCACATGAAAAAATGCTCAATATCACTAATTATCAGAGAAATTCAAATCAAAACTACAATGAGGTATCACCTCACACCAGTTAGAATGGCCATCATTCAAAAGTCCACAAACGATAAATGCTGGAGAAGGTGTGGAGAAAAGGGAACTCTCCTACACTGCTGGTAGGAATGTAGTTTGGTGCAGCCATTATGGAAAACAGTATGGAGATTCTTCAAAAAACTAAAAATAGACTTACCATATGATCTAGCAATCCCACTCCTGGGCATACATCCAGAGGGAACTTTAATTAGAAAAGATACATGCACCCCAATGTTCATAGCAACACTATATACAATAGCCAAGACATGGAAATAACCTAGATGTCCATCAATAGATGACTGGATAAAGAAGTTGTGGCAGATTTATATAATGGAATAATTCTCAGCCATAAATAATAACAAAATAATGCCATTTGCAGCAGCACAGATGGACCTGGAGATCATCATTCTAAGTGAAGTAAGCCAGAAAGAAAAATACTATATAAGGGGGAGGGTATAGCATAAGTGGTAGAGGGTATGTTTAGCATGCATGAGGTTCTGGATTCAATCCCGAGTACCTCCTCTAAAAATAAATAAACCTACTTACCTCCTCCCACCAAAAAAAAAAATTACAAAAAAAAGAAAAATACCATATGATATTACTCATATGTGGAATCTAAAAAAAAAAAAAAAAAAAGGAAAGAAAAAAGAAAAAAGAGAACACTAATGAACTCATCTACAAAACAGAAACAAACTCACAGACATAGTAAACAATCTTAATAGTTTCCAGGGGAAAGGGAGTGGGAAGGGATAAACTTGGGAGTTTGAGATTTGCAAATATTAACTATTATATATAAAACAGATTAAAAAACCAAATTTCTTCTGTATAGCACAGGAAACTATATTCAACATCTTGTATAACCTTTAATGAAAAAGAATATGAAAACAAACATATGTACATATGTATGAGTGAGATGTTATGCTGTACACCAGAAACTGACACACTGTAACTGACTATACTTCAATAAATTAAAGGAAAAAAACCCCAATATTGTGTTAGTTTTAGGTGTACAGCAAAGTGATTCAGTTATACATATATATTTATTTTCCAATTCTTTTCCATTATAGGTTACTACAAGATATTGAATATAATTCCTTGTGCTATGTAGTAAATCTTTGTTGTTTATTTATATTATATGTAGTAGTATGTATCTGTTGATCCCATACTCCTAATTTATCCCTCTCTTCACTTTCCCTTTGGTAACCATAAGTTTGTTTTCTGTGTCTGTCAGTTTATTTCTGTTCTGTACGTAAGTTCATTTGTATTGTTTAGATTTCTACATATAAATGGTATCATATATTATTTGTCTTTCTCTGTCTAGCTTACTTTACTCAGTATGATAATCTCTAGGTCCATCCACGTTGCTGCAAATTTCATTCCTTTTTGCTGGCAATATTTCATTCCTTTTTATGACTGAGTAATATTCCATTGTATATATACCACAACTTCTTTATCCATTCATCTGTTGAGGGACACTTTATGTCATGGCTATTCTAAATAGTGATGTTATGAACACTAAGGTGCATGTTATCTTTTTGAATTGCAATTTTCATTTTTTTCTGGATATATGCCCAGGAGTAGGATTGCTGGAACATATGATAACTCTATGTTAGTTTTTTAAGGAACCTCCATACTGTTCTCCATAGTGGCTGCACCAATTCACATTCCCACCAGCAGTGCAGGAGGGCTCCTTTTTCTCCACACCCTCTGCAGCATTTATTATCTGTAGTCGGTCACTGTGTCTTCACATGCAGGTCCCATGAGTGACAGGCCATCAGTTCACATTCTAAAGCATGTGATATGACTGTAAGTGCAGAGCAGAGATGTACAAAGCAAACTCCCACCAGTCTTTTCTCTTTTTCCTTTCCACCGGGGGGAATATGCAGAAAGACCCCATAAGCTGCAGAGAAGCATGTTTTCAAAGTGCTGAGCAAAGAATACAAGATCTTCCTTTTCAACCCAAATTTTAAGAGGAAAGAGAAGGCTTTGAACTTTTGTTCATTTTTCCATTACACATAGTCTGATATTAAGATTCTAATCTCTGCTGAAAAGTAGATAAAGTTATAAATTAACTCTACTGAGAAGTCTTTAATTTTTAAACTGCTTTGACATCACAGAATTTAAAACTTAAGTATAACTATTTTCATGTCTGCAAAGTGATTATTGTCTATTCTTTCCACAAAGTAGAATGCATATTAGTAATTTCTAATCTCTCAATACATTACATTCATTTTAAACTATGGAAAACATGAGTTTCTTCATATTTTAACAGTATCTTAAAAAGAAAAAAACATTCAATGGAAAAGAACTCTTAAGGGGAGTTTTTAGCCCTACAAATCACTGAAGTTCTTTTGAAATTATGGTGGAAATTCTGTTTATTGAGAAAACCAGTATTTTAAAAAACTAATCTTACCTTTAAATTCAGAACCGAATGTTTACCATCTGGTTAAAAAAGAGAGAGAGAAAACTTTGTAAAGCAGATAGACATTTGACAACTCAGAAGAGTACCACCTTAGGAACTCACCTTCTGCCAGATGACCTAAACAAGGCCTGGGCCTGGCATGGGGGGTGGGAGGACAGCCTTCACAAGGTCCCATGACAAGCTGGTCCCAAGCCAGGCAAGAGCCGGAACTGTCTGCTCTGTCTCTCCCTCCTGCTGTTTCTGAGCACCTTCAGTGGCTCACATGACCACAGAACCAAGGCCAAACTCCTCAGTGTGACTCTGAGCCTTCCCTGTGGGGGGTGAGGGGGTGTCCATCCTACGGTCCCAATACCTCTCCTCCTGGTGCTCCCTATATGGTCCACCCGCCACTCCCCAGATGGGCTAAGGCTCCAACCTTCTCTGTCTTTCCTGCCTGGTAGGAGCCATTCGACTTGGTCAGATGCTGGTACCTTGACCAAAGGATGTCAGTGTCCGATCTAGGCCGGGCACTGCTAGGGTGCAGAGTGGCCCCTCGGGCCAGCAGGGCTCGAGGCTTTAGTGTCTAGATAATAATTATCAGCTGGCATTTATGCAGGGCACTGTGCTTCACACACATGACTAAATATAATCCTTACGATAATCTGATGAGAGGAGCACTCAAACTGATTAGAAGTGGGGTTAAGTAACTCAGCCAAGCCTCTCACCACCTGGAAATGACAGAGCCAAAGCACTAAAATCCAGGGTTTCTGATTTGCTGTCCAAAGATCACTCATAGCAGACTCTCCAAAGAGCTTGTTAAAAAATACAGACCCCCACCCCCCCATCCAGGGCCCCAGCCTAGAGTCACTGACTTAGAATTTGGAGTTGGCGTGGGGCCTTTTTCACAGGTGTCCAGAGGCTTTTAATGACCACCACAAACCAAAAACCACTGCAGGAGCTTCACTCCCTCCCAACCACCACCTGTGCTCCAAGTTCACCTCCCCAAGAGCGCCAGTCATCACTGCCTCTCACCTCTAAACCCATCTTTATTGCCTGCTTGGTTACGGCAGTATACAGTTCCACCCGGCCAGGTGGCGCAATAATACACTTCATCAGTAGAGGGCGCTGAAGAGACACTGGAGAGGGAAGGCGCCTGGGTTCCCGGTTCCAGACAGCTGTCTCATCTCTCTCTCTTTCCCTGGGGCTCTCTTTCTTCCTCCTCTCCTCCCTCCGTTCCTCCTTCTAGGTGGCCAGCAGCACTTCCCATGGGTGGCTTCTCCTGGAACTCCCCTGGAGAGGGCAGCTACCCAGCGAGTTCTGTTAGCGCAACACCTCGGCTAACTTCACCAGCCAGCGCGGCCACAGCCGCACCCTCTCCAACGCCTTCATCTCAGCCTTCAGTGATTTTCCAGATGTTTCTTCCCTTGGGGACTCTACGTTAACTAGAAACTGTTCCCTCTATCGGCTACTCCTGCATTCTTTAGATTTCTTCATACCCCTTAGTGGGCAATCCTGTTATAGTTAATAATTAATCCTTTATATTGAACTTTCCCTGTTCAAATCACTGTGAGCCTTTTCTCTCCTGATTGGACTCAGACTGATAGTCAATGCATCAGGGCCACAGACAGCACAGACATTAGAAAATGGACACACGTGTGTGAACACAGGGAGATATTCAGAATATGCCATGAGACTTTTAAAAAAGGGCACGTAACAAAATAACCTGGATTTTACATACACATTCTAAGTTGTTAAAATTAATTATCTATGGGAGTGCAATTGTGTGTGTTTAACTTTATACATGTCTGCATTTCAGGGTTTTTTTGTTTGTTTGTTTGTTTTTTACAGTGAGAAAGTATTAGTTCTGTAATTCAAAAAGAGATATACCTTTTACCTGAATTTAATATTCACATGGATTTTGCCCCAGGGGTAAAATATACCTCCTAACCAACTGGCATTTTCTGGCACAGGTGTTACTAGCAGACTGGCATCCAGTTTTCCCATCAGTCCCCTTGTGAAATGACTTATATGGGAGCCTCCTGGAGCCCAAGCAACTCTCAGGGGTCCTGACGAAGCAGTTACTGGTGCCCACTGTAAGCCAGGCTCTCCTTTGCACTTCTCAAACATAAGCCACTTCTTAGGAAACTGAAAACAACCTTTGTGATGATGTGCTGAATTCTCTCACTGTGCCAAATGAAACACACAAAAGTGTGCAGTTATAAAGTTGTATTCTAAACATGTCCACGCACTCATTCATCTAAAACACCTGTGGTGACAGCCCGCTGTGGGCCAGGCCCTGCTCCAGGCGATGGAGACAGCATGGTGACCAGGACAGACAAGCTCACTTGGCCAGGCTATTCCGTGGAGACCACTGTGCACTGGCCCCGCATAGCACTGGACACCAGGACGCAGAGAGGAAGGCGCGTGGAAAGCTTCAGAGCTTCAGCTGTGACCTCCACCCCAGGTGTCCTCTTGTGACTGACAGAACTGACCAGGTGGACTCCTACGTGAGCACTTTGTACTTTAAAGACACCCTAACACACAGGCAATCAACTGTGGAGTAACTTCTCCCAGTGAAAACAAAACTTGGGATGTTCCTCCTATAATCATGGAACCACAGAACCACAGTATGGAGATGCAATGGCTAGATGTTCCTGCAAAGTAATCAATATTTACTGCCACAAAATGCTTTTATATTAAAAAAAATTTTTTTTTACCTTTTACCTGTGTACACTCTGGGGTAAGAGGTGAGCCTGGAAACCCATCTTGTTCAGAAATATTTTCCTCATCTTCACTGTCCACCCCACGTGACAAGGGAACCTTATTGTTACAAAAGACAAAGAAAGAAACCCGTGATGAGTGCTCTGTGTATCAAATTTCCTCCCAACCCACTCCAATGTCTTATTCCATGCCTTCTCCACTGCTCCCTCCTCCCTGCATAGCACCCAGCACCACCCTGCCCTGGTACTGATGCTGTGGCATGCATCTCTACATGGGACAAGAGCTGCCAACCCGCCCTGTGAGAACCCTTGTCCAGGCAACTGTTTGGGATTGAGGTTCATCACGTTCGCTGGCGCTGAGTCCACTGAAAATGCTTCCTGATGGTGGGGGACCCTCCCCTCCACTGTCTGTGAACATCTCCTACAGAGGTAGCATGAATGGTGGCAGGGCTGCAGAGCTGTCCCTCACAGACCCCTGGGCCAGGACCTGGACCAGCCCTGGTGAACAGGAGACTACTCCGCTGGCAGGGTTCTGGGAGGTGAGGACAGTGGCTGCCCAAGGAGAAGAGCAGTGAATCCCCTAGATTATACATTTACCACGCATTGGTATATATGAGTGGTATATACCCACCAGAAATATACATATATAGAGACGTGAATGTTCACAGCAGCACTATCACTAAAAGCCCCAAACTGGAAACCACCAAACAGTCATCATCAGTAAAATGAATAAGCAGTTGTCACAGCTGTACAATGAGATATCATACAGCAGTAAGAATGAACCAACAAGCGCTACACACAGTAACGGAAGACTCGCAAAAACTCCAAAGAGCACGTACTGGATGATCAAACTCACAGAATGTTCAGAACAAGCAAAGCTAATCTAAAGCCTGTTTTCTAAGATCTAATCTACTCTTGGGAGTCAAGGTGGTGGTTAACTGTAGGGGGACTAGTAACCTCTTCTCAGTCACAAAGGGGCACTTCTGGGCTCCTAGTAATGTTCTTTTTCTTTTAACCTGAGTGGGGGCTACTTTGTAAAAATTCATTTATGGCTTATGTGCCTTTTGTATATATTTAATACATTGATAAATAAGCTTGAAGAATTCTGTGACAATACACTAACAACACTCCAATTTAAAAGTTTTAGTTTAAAACATTTTTTAAACTACCAAATACTTCTGATTGTGAAAATCATCTTGGTAACCAAAACAAAAATTGTCTGGGTACTGAAGGAAGGGGAGGAAGAGGAGGCCAACCCAGTCCCAGCAGTGCCACCATGGATGCCACCACTGGCCTTCCCCTCAGTGTCTGCAGTCCTGGCCTAAGCCCCTCCATCCTCCCTGTGGGTAGGACACTAACTCAGATTTTACAGGGTAAAATGTACATGCTAGAATTTATAGGGTAATCAGTAGAAAGAAACAAACCAGTATAATTTGCAAACTAGGAGAGGGAAAGAAATAGAACTAAAAAAAATCATCAATTCAAAAGGACAGAAGAGGAAAAAAGACCTAGAATAATGGGACAGATGGGACATACACAATAAGATGGCAAATTTAAACTCAAGTATAACCATATCACATTACATATAAAAGGACTAAACAGTCCAGTAAAAAGACAAAGGAAAGTTTTGTCACACTTGGTTAACAAAAACTATATGCTGCACTGAACTGTATACTTTAAACGGATGAATAGTATGGTATGTGAACTGTATCACAGTAAACTTAAAAAACCAGATGCTGTTTACAAGACACAGCTAAATATAAGGATACAGAAAGGTTAAAATTAAAGGATGGAAAAAAAATAGGCCATGTAAATATCAAACAAAAGAAAGACGGAGAATGTCAGGTGGAACAGACATGAAGGCAAAACACATTTTTAGTGACAAACTGTTCGATTTACCAGGAAGATATAATTTTATTATGTGTACACACCTGAAAACATAGTCAGATGCAACATAATACATGTCCTATGATTTCATGCGTGTAAAGTTCAAAAACACGCAGAACTGATCTGTGGTATCTTCTATTACTTGGAGGTAACAGCAAGACGTTGGAAAACCTGACAACTTAGCAAGGAAGCTGCAGTGTCTAGACTCTTGTGACTGTGGGGCAGGATGACTGTAAGATCCGGCAGTGATTAACTCTCGTGACGCACAGGATCCAGCCCCCAACGGCACTGTCACCTCCCCAGATGCCTCTCCTCAGATCAATGATGCCAACTTAGAAGGAGGGGAATTTTCCTCCATTTTTAAAGGCTTTTTTTAAAAAAAGACATCGCTTTATTAGATTTCTAGTGGACACAGTTGATTCATACATTAAAAAAAATTTTTTTTTAAATGAAGTACTGGGGATTGAACCCAGGACCGCGTGCATGCTAAGCGTGCACTCTACCACTGAGCTATGCTCTATCCCTCTCAATGATGCTAACTTAAGAACCCCACCCAAAAGGCATTATACGGTCACTAGAGGTCGAGCAATGGAAGTGTCCAGTTAGCTCCACCTCAGGGTGAAGTCCAGGCAAGAAAGAGTGTGGCCAGAATGTGCAGTGAACCAAGGGCCAACTCTGGAAGGGGCAGTTTTAATTTACAAGGCAGAGGGCCTGCACGGGCCTGCACTGGGACCTTTATAAGTCCAACAACATGCTGGACTTGCCCTGATGTGGTAAATCATGGTCAATAAAATAGGCGTTGTAAATCCATGCTTCCCCGCTGCCACATGGAGACCCCACCGCGGGAAGATGGCAGGGCTCACTCTGGGTGGCTTCTGCAAACTGGCGGGAGTGAGAGTTGGTGCCTTACTTACTATCCGGGCCTCTTACCGCCACCAGTGAGGGTCGAATTCATGCAGAGGGGTTTGCATTGGTAGAGCAGAGTCAATAACTGACACGCTCACCAGACACTGACCATGGACATTTCTACATGCATACCTGCAAATGCAGACAGGGAGACGGCAGGAGTCGCGCCACGGCGGCACTGCGACACCGCCCATGCAGCTGTCACTGGCCCCCTTTCGACCTGGCTGAGAGCGTCCTGATTTTGTTTGGTGCAGGTGGGCTCAGCCCATCGTAATCCTCTTCCCCTCAGCCAGTAATCGGTAAGGGATGGGCATGTGACCAGTGAGCCTGATGCTGGGAAACTTCTAGGAAAAAATGTTCTCTGTAATGAACACAGAGCAGCCCGACTAGAAGGACCTCACCCCACTTCTTTCTGCAGGAAGAACCAGCTGCATCTGGTGACCAGGAGGAGGAGGCCAAGGGAATCTCAGGCGCCAGCCCTTGACAGGCAGCCGAAACAATTTTGGAATCTCCTGCCTCTTGATTTTGCTATGTAAGGGAGTTAAATGTCTATTGTTGAAGCTTTATGTTTTGTCTATTTGATTATCTGTAGCCAAGAAAGTGATACAGACATCAAAGTGACCACAGCGGCTTCTCCCGGACGGAAGGGGAGGACTGGAATGTCAGGGTTTCAGGGCGGGCTTTGGCTTTATATGCAAATATCATATAAAAAATCAAAAGTTTTTATAAGACATATATATATATATATTCATGTATACCTGTGTAACAGAAAGAAATTGTAAAGAAATTAAAATTTTAAAGCTGTGGGGAGAAACAGGGAACATCCCTAATCCTCAAAAGCAGAGCAGAAGATTCTCCACTACTCCTTGGTCTCCAGAAGTTTCTAGAAATAACTGGTTTACCCACATGAATGACTCCTCCCTGGATCTCCATCCAAGTACATGGCGAACACTCAAATATCTGTTTGTTGGCAGTTGGTTGGGTGAATAAATGACCAAATGAATGAATATGGTATCTGATGACAAGGTGCTCTGCAAATCCACAAATGTGACGATAGCAAGAGTGTGTGTGTGTGTGTGTGTGTGTGTGTGTGTGTGGCAGGAGGAGTTTCAGTAACATCCTACCAGTGATTTCTATTTGAAAATGGTAGCAAGACATTTAGACTACACTCTCTTCTGTAAAACCTATTGAAATCAATCAAAAGAATGAAAAGCAAGCAAGCAAGCAACCCTAGTCAGTGGCCAGAAAGCAAAATCTATTAAACCAAATCTATGAAATCTGAAACAGAGGGAGAATGCCAAAAGCTGCCAAACCTCCTCAGGCTTCAGGTAGGCAGGTGCTCCGAAAATCCCAGCGTGTCACGGTTACAAAGGTCCACAGTGATCCTCTGATGGGTGCGCCGAGAGCAAGGGCATGACAGTGCCAGGAGACATAAGTCACATCCACAGAGAAGGGAAGGCGGAGAAGCTAAAGGGAGATGCCTGGGAGAGCCCACCTTTACAGAATCCAGCTCTATACTCTCCAGGAAGCTAAAGACAGCACAGAGTGACCTAAGGAACCCAAAGAAGAGATCCAGGAGATCAAGAAAAGTGACAAGGCAACAAAAGGGTGTGAGAAGTAAACTGGCAGAACTAAAAAAAAAGGAAAAATTAAATCAACACAGAGGCAAAAGCTCTAACAAAAGTGATAAAACATAGTGACAAAGTGCGGAGAGAGAGATGAGGTGGGTACACAGAAGAAATCACATAAAGTGGCACTGAAAAGAAAGAGGAGGGACAAGGAACTATAGAAAACATAACAGACATGAAGACAAATAAAGCACAGTTAACAGGTGCATAACTAGTGTTCCCAAAGGAGAATGGAACAACTAGATGATAAATTTAGTCCAAGATAAAATAAAATAGGGGAGGAAATATTGCCTGAAAGTAAGAAAGGGAGATAAAAATCTATGTCTGCAGAATTAAATTATATAAATCAAATTTCAGGGGAAAAAAACAGGAAATAATAAACATCACGATTAATCCTAGTGAAATTACTGAACTTCAAAAGAGAAAGAATGAACCTACAAAGGCATCGGGCAGAAAAATCAAGTGACCTCAAAGGGGAGAAGAAAGCAGGCTGTGACCCCTTCTCACCCCATTGCTGTCGCCCTCAGCAGGCGTCTCAGAAAAGGCTACATGGTCTCCCACCACCCTGTGCCCTTCCTTTGTGACATGGGTCATAATTGTGATTGATTAACTATTAATTGTGTGACTATGTCTGTCTTATACTGATTCTCCAGCCCCGAGCACAATGCCTGGCATGCACCAGACACTCAACAAATAACGCTGACTCATTTACCTACCCAAAGACAGCTTCCTCCCTAACACAGTCCTTTACAGGACAAAGAAGCTGAGGCACAGAGAGGTTATCTGACTTCCCAAGTCATACAGCTGGGCAGCAGAGCAGCTGGGACTTGAACTCAGGTCTCTGAATGCCCCTGGCATCGCTCTGCCCACCAGACCTGGTATCGCGCGAACCGACCACAAATTCACTGCCCCTCCAGCCTTACTTTTGGGTGGTACCAACAGGAAGACTGCTAAAAACAAGACTTGCTTTCCATTTGTTAGCCCATTTCTGAGTGGGTGCACACTTCACATGAAGATGTTTGCCCAAACTACCCTGAAACACAGAAAGAGCCATGAAATAGACTTATACCCAAATTGCCTGATTTGGGTTGGTCTGTTCCCTTATCTTACTAATTCTGAAAAAAGGAATAAAATGATAATTTATCTCAGATTATAGAACATCTATAGTAAAAGACAAGGAAGGCAAATTTACTTTTTTTAAATTGAAATGTACCCCATTGGCAGTATCTCCTTCAGAACTAGTGCCATCTAGTGGTTAAATAAAAGTTTTACATGTTCCACACACCCATTCTTTCCGAAGGTATATCATATGATAACTTTAAGAATACTGGGTCAGTTAAAAAAAAAAAAGCTTTATGTCTAAGCAATATTCTTGACAAGCACAAGGATTAAAACAGAGTTTAATTCTAAACAGGGAAAATTGCTTATACTGGTCAGAATCCTGCCTCTGCCAATGGGTGGGTTGTTGGTTGGGTGACCTTGGGCAAATCATTTATCCTGTCTTCACGCACTTACCCTCAAGGGTGTGAAGTATATGAGACGGTATGCATGAGCTGCCTAGCATACATTAAATGCTCAGAAAAGGGCACTGTGTGTTCTTCCCCTTACTGTCTACCCTCCACTCCACCCAAAATATAAAAAACCTAATCGCGAGGCTGTGGGAAATGAAAATTCCTCTCCAGCTTTTTAGGGCTATTTCATTCATGCTATCTGCAGCTGGCCAGGATAAGGTTCCGGTGATGATGAGACCTTTCAACTGCAATCAGTTACTACTAACGCTCCACCCCTGGCTCCTGGGCCGCATAGGGAAAGGCTTCCCTGTGGGCTGGGATGTACAGAAAGGTGGAGACTGGCACATGCATAGCGCTGGTGGGAAGGCAAACGGGAACCGTTGCTTTGGAGGACAACTTGGCAATACCTAGCGTGATCCGGCACATATGAGGCACACTTACCAAACGTGCAAGGAAATAACCTAAATGTTCATAAGTGGATGAATAAATAAATTAACATGTATCCATCTCAAAATTGCAGTGCCTAGTGAAAAAGCCAAGAGGTGGAAAGACTGGTTCAATATGGTGGTTTCTGTACAATTAAAAATATATATACAGTAATATATTTGTTTACTGACACTTATCTGTAATAAAAGGGTCAAAACAGACACATCCCAAACCCAAGAGAAGATGGCTTTCCAGGGATGGAGAAGATGGAAGACGAAGATTTCAACCCTAAATGTAATTTTACTTCTTCTGTTAAAAAATCTGAAGCCAAAATAAGTAAGTAAGTAAATAAATAAACAAATAAGCAAGCTGTCAATACTTGCTCATTCTGGAGAATGAGAACACTAATGTGTTATTTTCTACTTCTCAGTTTTTGGGGGTTACAGAAGACGCATATGTCCAGCTTTCACGGATAGTGCCAAACAGTTCTCCGTCATGGTAGCACCGACTCCCACTCCCACCGCATTAGAGAGCTCCTTCACGTCCTCTCCAAGCCCTGACATGGTTAGTTGCCTCGCTCCACTTTTCAAATTTTATAATTAAAAAAAATTTCCATACTGCACATGGGTTCTAGAGCCACCACGACAAACTTGCCTAAAAAAATAAACTATTTGTCCTGTTAATGACAAAGGAGGAGGTTACATAGGTCACTATAATCTCTCTCCTCTAAGGGAAATGTGGTAGCAAGCTTCACTTCCGAAACAGTTGAGTGATACAACTCTACCTGTAACCTCAGTCTACAATACCAGCCAGGAAGTGTGCGCACTGAGGGGCAGGGGGAGCTCATGCAGGCCTTTCAGAGCCCCGCAACAGAACCTCCTCGGGGCTCTTGGCAGCTGTCTGCCCCGTGCTCCTTGCTGTAGAGAAGCCTAACTCTGCATCTTAAACATCAGAACTATTCACAACAGCCAAGTCGTGGAAGCAACCTACGTGTCCACCAACAGACAAATGGATAAAGAGGATGTGGAGTATTACTCAGCCATAAAAAAGAATGAAATGATGCCTTTTGTAGCAACATGGATGGACCTGGAGATGACAACATTAAGTGAAGTAAGTCAGACAGAGAAAGACAAATATTACAGGGTATCACTTATATGTGGAATCTAAAAAATAATACAAATGAACTTAGAACAAATAGTACAAACGAACTACAAAATAGAAACAGACTCATAGACATAGAAAACAAACTTATAGTTACCAAAGGGGAAGGCGGGAGGGATAAACTGGGAGTAAGGGATTACCAGATGCACATACCATATACAAAACAGATAAACAACAAGGATTTACTGTATAGCACAGGGAACTATGTTCAATATCTTATAATAGACTATAATGGAAAAGAATTGAAAAAAAAAGACAGATATATACATGTATATGTATAACCGAATCACTCTGCTGTACACCTAAAACTAACACAATATTGTAAATCAACTATACTTCAATACTTACAAGTAATGGTTAGTTCCTGAAATAGTCACATAAGGATTCCTCAAAATAAGTTCCCTAAGGCCACTTAAAATGTGATTCAATATAGTGGAGGATAACCAACGTGAAAATAGTTTGATGTTGCAAGTCTGTAAGCATGGTCACTATGAATAACATGTGACAGTGGTGATGAAAAGGAGAGAAAGGAAAAAGAAACTGTGGTGCTGTCTTCTGCCATTAAAGAAATGGCGCTACCCAGTTTCCAAAACCCTGGGACCAAAGAGTTTAAACCAGGGCAGCTGGCAATGGTGGAGAAACAGGCTCCTTCAGTCTCTCTGTACCTCGGTTCCCCCACATGTGACAGGGCCATAAATGGAACCTACCTCACCGAGACAGTGGGAGGTAAATGAGTGTCAGAGCTTGAAACAGAGACTCATGTGTGGTAAGCTCTCAAAGAACGTCAGCTACTATGGAGAGACCAATGTTGACACTCCCCTTGTCAGGAATGAACTTGAAGAAACGCTGTGATGTGTACATTGATACTAGAAAGCGGTAGGAAAATTAGCTTTGTGGGTCAAAGGAGAGAGCAGGATGACTAGCACTGGGTGGAAATCTACTGTTAAGAACGTGAAGATGTTGGTCTTTAAAGGATGTGTCTTGAAAGATAAGGGAGAGAATTTTAAATTTTAGCCTAAGATAGAAAGTGAGACTTGATGTGTTAAAAAAAATAATAAGCCCCCAAATGAAAGCCATTAAAGGCAGAGGAGAAAAACGAAAACCCTTACTAACGCACTTGATGCAATCCACTATAAGTTAATGTCAAGGTGCAGGAGAAATCCTGGCACGTGACAGGCACCTGATTTCTGTGCGGCACGGCGTACAGAGCCTCGCTGAGGCTTCCCTCCTCCTTGCGAGCGCTGGCGTCCCCCGACTCCCTGGGGCTGGATGACAGGTGCGTGTCAGTGTCCTCTTCATCCTCGTAGCCCAGCATTTCAAAGGACGGCAAAGAAGATCTCCTTCCCACCTTATTCTGCCAATGTGATCTGTATTGGAACAGTCAAGGGCAAAGCAAACAAGCGCCTTAACACTTCACACTGGTATTCACACAGGGATGCAGTGCGCTGCCTCCAAGCCCCGCCGCGAAGTACTATAACCAGGTTACAAAATACATAGACGCTAAAGGATGAAATCACCCACTATGCCATCCCCTTGTACACTCTTAGCATTTCCTTCTAGCTTTTCACCTAGGTTTTTACAGCTATTATCACTGACTACATGTATGATCTGCCTCCTTGGTAACAAGTTTCTAAGGTTCAAAATGGTAAAAGACTCAAGATAGACACATCAGTTTAGTCAGCCGTTCCCCTTACTTAGATCCCCCCCCCCGCCCCCGATTTTCACTGTCATGAATAACCCTGTAATAAACATCAGTGTACAATCTCTTCTGCATTTAGGATTAGTCCCATAAAACAACCAACCATAAGGTGCACTGCTGAGTCAGACGGTAGGAACATTTTGTGGGTCCACGTGCATCCGCACAAAATCATTTCCCCAACCTGTGACTGCATTGGTAATAATTTTCTAAAACTTGCCAAGAGAATGCAAACCTCACTGCAAAAATGTGCATTTCTTACTGAGACTGGATATTTTTCTGTATCTTTGTGTGAGCCCTGGTTCCTCTAATGTGAAGTGTCTGCTCATGTTTGGTCCACTTAGCTACTCTGCTTCTAGTACGTCCATTCTGATTTAAAATGAACTTTTCTACCTACTAAAATGAAAACCCTGACTTTCTATTTACTGTACATATTTTTCCTATTCTACTGATTTTATTTTGAATTCCAAAAAGGATAAAACGGATGTTCAAAAGGCCATAGTGATATAACCCAAAGGAATTTCTACAGAAAATTCCCTGTCTCTGTTCAGATCCCAAAACACAGAAAGTTGTATATAGAGTCAAGGTCAGGCTCAAAAGATGAATTAAGAGACACACTGACAAACCAATTGAAAGTTACTGTGTGAGTCCTACTGGTATTACGCTCATTTATAGATTTGCTCTTTTATAAATGTTGTTAAATAGTTTTCCACTGTCCTCCCTTCTGAAATGCCTAGAGTGTCCTTTTTTTCTTTTTTTTCTTTTGGTATTTTTCTTATATTTTGTTTCTGTGTATGACTTTGTGTTTTTTTAAATTTTATTTTACTTTTTTGTAGGGAGAGGTAATTTTGTTTATTTTATTTTTATTTGTTTATTTTTGTTTTACTTATTTTTAGTGTTTTTTTTTTTTAACGGGGGGAGGTAGTTAGGTTTATTCATTTATTTATTTTTAAATGGAGGTACTGGAGACTGAACCCAGGACCTCGTGCATCCTAAGCATGCGCTCTACCACTGAGCTATCCCCTCCCCCACTGTGTTTTTTTGAATCCACATCTCTCCTCTGTAGTATTGTTAAATGAACATTAAAAAAAGATGATTTTATTAATTCATTGATTGTATTGTGAATTTTGGCTATGTAAATTTTTTTAACATACAGATGATTAAAAAATTTTTTTTTTCACTTTTCAAATTCTTAGCTTAGTAAATAGCAGGCATTTCCCTGAGAGGCTGATGAACCTGGATATAGGGTTTCACGGTCTTCTTTATACGTATATACAAATTAATCCATTCATTCAAAAGGAATTTGTTTGGCCACATGAATTAGACAAGGCTCAAAGCTGATTTTTTTCTATTACTGCTAATCAATAGACTGTTGAATCCTTTCCTTTCCCTTTGGATCTGTGCTCTTCTCTTATTAAAGATTCAACATACCTGCAAACGCAGGGCACTCACGTGCACCTCCCCATCACCGACCCAGCGCGCCTCTATTTTAACTACTTCAACTATATGTTTTAAAATATGATGGGGCTAAGGCTGCCCTCCCCGTAGGTCAGTATCCTTCCTTTCCAAATATCCTCTTATGGTCTTATCTGCTTATTCTCTCCAGTGAATTTCAGAATCATTTCTTCATCATCAGTTCTTATTCAGCCAAAGTACGAATTCTTACCAGCAGGAAAACAGGCTACGTTCAAACATCTCAAAATGGAGCTGAGATTAAAATATAAAAAACCCCAAATGCAAACACATCCTAGGAGGAAATAGGCGAGCATTTGTATGATGCTGTAATAGGGGAATCTTTCTAAATTTGACAATAATGTCAGAAACTACGAAGAAAAGACTGACAGATCTTACTACATAAAACATATAGAACATTTGGTGTGTTAAAGGAAAAAACCCTAAAAGCAAAATTGAATAAACATGGCAGATAAAAGGCAAATCTGGTCATGTATCCCCCACCGCCACCCCACAAGCCCTTAGAGTCCTCAGTGACTTCCCGCTGCTCCCAGGGGAGACACCAAACTTCTAAACCTGACACCAAAGACATCCCCAGCCCAGCCCCCGCCCACTCCTCCAGCCCCATCTTGAATGACTCCCCACCTCACCTGACTCCTCCTGGCCACAGACATCTTCCTTCAGTTGCTCATGTGTGTCATGCCCCCTCTTCTCTGTCTAGAAAGCTCATCCCAGCTCCACCCTGACCACCCGTCAACCCTCAAGCCATTGCCAGTTGGTTCCTGTGCATCCCTCAGCTCTCCCCCAGTGCCCTCTTCCTCAAGAGGAAACCTTCCTGACCCCTGGCCCCATGTCAGCTCTAATCCAGCTCAAGCGACAGAGAAAATGACGTTAAATAAGAAGGAAGGGTACAGTATAGGTGACAAGGAAATTACCTTCTCAGAGAGGAGACAGGCGAGAAGCTGTGAATGACAACCCTCGTCATCCAGATTGTGGCTACGAGCAGCATTGAATTCACAGGCTCTAATTTAACAAGATCCACACCAGAGAAAATTCGGATACAACTTAAGAGTGCTTAATGTCCCGGGGCAGTGCCCCTTTGACACTGGTGAGGAAAGCTCTGATCACAACCACATGCACATGCACATGCACACGCATACACGGAGCTACTCCTCCCCGGCCCTGCGAGCAAGCTGAGCCTGTGACACAGTCCTTACTGATGCCTCAGCTCCGAGATGGTGGCATAGGGCTCGATGAAACTGTCCTTTTCAATGCAGGTCATGTCACTCTCAGAGTGGAACCTCCGGCGAGGTTGGGGAATGGCAACGGTCCGACCAGTCAACGTTGTTGCTAGAATGGCTGCGGCAAGAGCGGATCTACGGACGAAAACAACCCAGTGAGCCGGTGAGACATAACCCGTCCCGCTGAAGGCTGAACACCAGGACACACGAACCATCAAGGTTTACCTTCAGTTCTACAGTGTCCGGGGCGCACCTCCTGACTACGGGCCTGTTATGCGCCACCTGATAATCTCACTTCATCCTCATATCAACGGTCTGAATAGATATTATTGTCATCTCCATTTTTCAAAGAAATGAAATGACTTGTCTAAGATTTCCTAGCGAATAGGGGATGAAACCAGGTCTGTAATCCAGACAGTCTATATTCAAGTAGTTTTCCTATTAAAATAAAAGATCAGAATGGAAAAAAAGAGAGAAGGGAAAAGGCAGTTTAAAATCTTGCAAATTATTCAAAATTATGATATAGGAAAAGACAGAGTAATGGGTTTACCCTCCCGCCTGAAAAGGCAAAACAAACAACAGACCTACCGTTGTCCCCGCTTACTGCCAGAGAGAATTTCCAGGTCACAGCACAGGGAGGAGGAAATGAGGTGGAGCTGGGCAGACTCCCTGAGTTGTAGAGATGGAGCGGAGAGTCCGGGACCACCAAGGCAGAGTGAATTTGTAGGACAGGGTACCAGAAAAGAGAGCTGAACAGAGAGAACTCCAGAAATCAGCAGAAGGCCCCTCAGTGCACCGAGGACACTACCCAACACTGGGGACTGAAGGAACAGTGCCAGGTGCTTACACATGGCTGGGGACCGTGCCAGTTCCCACCAGACGATGGGAAAACATTATAATTCACGGGACACTGGGTACAGTTCTCCGAAAGCAGTGGAGAATAAACCGCCCTAGATTGAACACTGCTCCAGACTCCGCCTCACAAATCATAAAAGCAAGATCCAAAAGGTCAAATTGGTTCCCAGTCATTTTAACTGCATCCCAGAACAAAATTCACGAAGACTTAGAGGAATACGAAAATGTCTGGCCCTTGACAAGGTAAAACTAACAACAGTGTCTCGTATGCCATCAAAGATAACCAGGCATGCAAAGAGACAGAAAAACATGGCCCATAATGAAGAGAATAATCAATTAAAACCCATTCAGAACTGAACACATGCTGGAATGAGCAGAAAAGGACATTAAGACAGTTATTATAATTGTGTTCCATACATTCAAAAAGTTAGGTGGAAACATGGAAGATTATAAAGAAGACTTGAATCTGGGGAGATAAAAATTATAATGAATGGGATTAACAGTAGGTTACACATGGCAGAAGAAAAGGTTAGTGAAACTGAAGGCAAAACAATAGAAAATAACCAAAATGAAATAGGAAAAAAATAACTAAAAAAAAAGAGCATAGTAAGATATGAGATAAAAAATGCTACTGTTTTATGTTTTAAGCCACTAAGTTTTGGTGTAATTAGTTACATGGGAATAGATAACTGTCATCAAATGGTGCTGGAACAATTGGAGACCCATAAGAAAAAAAAAATGAACTTCAATCCATACTTCCCACATCCTACACAAAATTAACTCAAAATGCATCATAGACCTACATGTAAAGGCTACAACTATCAACCTTCTAGAAGCAAATACAGGAGAAAATGCTTTATGACCTTGGATGAGGCAAAGATTTCCTAGGTATGATACTGAAATCATGATCAGGTAAAAAAAAAAAGTTGACAAGTTGAACTTCATAAAAATTACGATTTTCTGCTAAAAGATATCATTAAGAAAATGAAAAGCCACAGATGGGGAAAAAATATTTGCAAATCACATATTTGATAAAGAACTTGTATCTAGAATATAGAAAGAACTCTCTGAATACGGTAACCTGGGAACACAACCCAATTTTTTAAAGTGGGCCAAAGATCTGGACAGATTATTTTACCAAAAAAAGATATACAGTGGCAAACAAGCAAATGAAAAGATGTTCAACACCATTAGTCAGTTACTAGAGAAGTGCAAAATAAAACCATAAAGATACCACTACATGCCTATTAGAACGTCCGAAATTTAAAAGACTGGCCAAGCCAATCCCTTTTCAACCTGGGCCCAGCAGAATGGCTCCCAGAAAGAAGAGTAATGAGAAGGGGCCATTCTGCCATCACTGAGGTGGTGACCAGAGAGGACCCCAAGAATCTAGGGAGTGAGCTTCGAGAAAGGTGCCCCCTGGGTGCTGGAAGAGATCCAGAAATATGCCAGGAGATTGAGATGACCTACAGATGTGCACATGGACTCCAGGCTCAACACAGCTGTCTGGGCCAAAGGAATAAGGAACGTCCCACACTTTATCAGTATAAGGTTGTCCTGAAAGTGTAGTGAGGATGAAAATTCACCAGACAAGCTCTATACATTGTTACTTATACACCTGTCACCACTTTCAAAAACCTATGGACAGTCAATGTGAATGAGAATTAAGGGCTAACTGTCAAATAAAGTTATAAAACTGCACATGTGCACGCATGCACACACGCATGTGGGCGTGCACACACACACACACACACACACACACACACAGACTGACCAAACCAAGTGTTGGTGAGGATGTGAAGAAACTGGAACTTGTACACTGCAGGTGGGAACATAAATGGAATTACAACTCTGGAAAACAGTTCGGTAGCTTCTTAATAGGTTAAATATATCCCTGTTATGACCCACTATTCCACGCCTAGATATTTACCCACAAGAAATGAAAGCACAGGTCCACAGATTTGTGCACAAGTGTTCCTAGCAGCCTTATTTCTAGTAGCCAAAAAACTAGAAACAGCCCAAATATCCATCAAAGGTGAATGGATAGACAAACACTGGCATGTTCATAAAATGGAACACTACTCAGGAACTGTGAGGATGAATTACTGATTTTCACAACAATATGGATGAACCTCAAAACAATTATGCTGAGTGAAGAAAGCCAGCATAATTATTTTGTGTAATTCCATTTATTTAAAAGTCTAGAAATGTAGACTAATTTACAGGGATAGAAAGCAGACCGATGGTTGTGTGGGAGAGGGTGAGGGTGGGCTGGGCTGAGGTGGGAAGTGACAGAGGGGGGCAGGGGAGAGGAATGACAAAGGGCCATGAGGAAACTTGAGGGGATGACAGATACATATGTTATCTTGATTGTGGAGATGGCTTCACGGGTATAAACATATATCAAAATGTACCAAATTATTCACTTTAAATATGTACAGTTTATTATATGTCCATTACACCTCAATAAAACTGCTTTGAAAAAGATAAAAGACTGTCGAAAGCAAAAATAATAACCATATATCGTGGGGTTTATAACATACAGAATTCAAGTGTCTGACAACAGTAGCAAAGGATGAGAAGGAGGACACAAGTAATTGCTGGGAGATTGCTTTTTTTTCCTCAAATTTTAATGGAATTTATTTCTGGAATACATGCCGTGGGATAGACTGTCATAATAGTTTATATCTTCAAAAATACATTAAGGGGTTTATATCTTTGATCCAGATCTAGAGATCAGTTAAACCAAAGAAATTACTAGCCATAAGCTATGAAAAAAAATATATATTTTAATAATGTTTATTTATTTATATTATTTATTTTTATTGAGGTAGAGTCAATTACAATGTGTCAATTTCTGGTGCACAGCACAATGTCCCACTCTTGCGTATATATACATATATTCGTTTTCATATTTTTTCCATTAAAGGTTATTACAAGATGCTGTGAGATACTTACACTCACACTAGATATGAAATAGAATAATATAAGAGATTAATTTGAATGTTAGTTTTTAGAATAAAATAACCTAGAAATACGCCAAATTTGCCAAAGCCATGTTGATTATTTGGGGCTTATAAAGACAGCAATCCAGGACACATTGTAAAATGATTATAAATCAATAAAAAATGTTAAAAAAAAAAGATAGCAATCCAGGAAAATATTTTTGTAAAACACAGGAGACTACAGATTTTCCAATGAGTCTACAGCACACTTGCTGTGGGATGATGTGGGTTTTTGTGTTTTCTGCTTTATAATGGGATGTAAAGCAAACTCTCTCACCACTGCTGCTACATAGAATATTTAAGTTCTAGTGACACAATATAAGAACTGTTCACACAAACGCTGAAGGGCTGGACAGACCTACAGGTACATTGCAGCGATGCCACTACCCACCAGCTGTGAGACTCTGGGCCAATGACTAACACTTGAGTTCAAAACAGAGATGCCAACGGGACCTGTCTCACAGGATCACTGAGAGGATGAAATGAAATAAAGCTTCTTAAGCACTTACCAGAGTCCTTGGCACAGAGTAATCACTAGTAAATTGCTATTCTTGTTTTCAAGATCATACTTGGGGGAGGCGGGATAGCTCAGTGGTAGAGCACGTGCTTATCATGCACGAGGTCCTGGGTTCAATCCCCAGTACTTCCATTTAAAAAATAATAATAATAAAATAAATAAATAAACCTAATTGTCCTCCCCACCCCTCAAAAAAAGATGATACTGACGGAAAAAAACAACACTAAAAATATTTCGAAGTGTTTATTATTAGGAAGCATACAGTATTCTAGCTTCAAAGAACACTAAAAAGAAGGTGCCATCTTTGAATGAAACTATTTCTCATTGTTAATAGTTAAGCCATGTATCCATGTACTTTATGGATAAACAATAGTCTAAAATTCTCTGGCTTCTAAAATCTTGGAGGACAGAGGCAGGGGTCTCATGTATAAAAGAAAGTCAGGTCTCTGTGTGTCAGGAGCACTGGAGGATGGGGGAATCCCAGGCCCTGGCAAGTGAACACATTTCTTCCTTCCTTCCTGGAAAACAGTTCTTCTAAAAGGCAGTCTTGTGTTTAAAAAGAAAACTATGTGCACAATTCAAATTCCTTTTAATGTACTATCAACCTAAACATTTGGGTTGTAATGCTTTATATTTTGAAAAAGTGCATTCAATTATGAAATGTGAGAACTCCATAGACCTGAAAGGAACACACCATTATCCCACAGAGAAACTGTAGTAAGTGCTTCATTGTGGAACCATGACACATTTTAAAGGACATGATTCTAATCAGCCTACTTGTGATTTTCTTACCCATTTGAACAATTCCGGGACCCAGCACCTGGTGGTTGAGCACAGGGGTGACCTCAGTGCCTGTTCACCTGAGACTCACCTTGGTCTCTCTGGAGAGGGGTTGGGGCTGCGCGGAGGAGGTGTGCGGGGCACAGCTGGCTTCGGTGCGATGCTGGCTGCAGGGAGAAGGCCCATGGATGATGTGTTTCTGCACAAATGAAACCCAGCAGAGGTCAGTGGTATATGGCATCATTGCTGGGTCCTGTCACCACCCCTCTCCAGGCTGGGGAGGGGACACTGGCCACCTGGGGATCTAGTCCCACCAGAAGACCCATTCTTGCCCCTGCCATCCTCAATCCACATCTGGCCACGCAAGCTCTCCACCCAAGGAGCACCATACAGCTGCCCACAGTAGGGAAACCGCTTCCCTGACCATCCCTCAGAGCACTCTAGCACCTTACTTGTCTCAGAGCACTGCCCTCGATGATCCTACTCACTCATTTGCTGCCCCCCTGCAGAATGGAAATTTTCTCTATTTTTAGTTGAAGTACAGTGAGTTACAATGTGTCAATTTCTGGTGTACAGCACAATGTTTCAGTCATATGTATATATATACATATATTTATTTTCATTCTTTTCATCAGATTTCTGAGAGCAAACTACCTTCTTGTCTTTATCAGCCCTGGAACTCTGGCACTTAGCACAGGGCCCAACACCTGGTAGGGGCTTAATCAGGATTTTAGGTAGTTTATCTCAAAGATGCAGAGTAACAAAAACTAGTTTCTACACACAATGAAAGTCGGAGAACCCTGCTTTGGCCCTCAGAAGTTTCTGAGTCCAGCCCAATCTTCACTTTCTGTGCACCAACCATTCCTTTGCACCTACTAGAGGCAAAAGGCTACAGCAGCAGTGAAGAGACCTTGTCCTCACCCTCAAGAAGGAAGGATAGAGAGGGAAAACACCCAGATATTTATCATACAACACAGAATTATGGAAAGTGCCAAGGGAGAGTAAAGACAAAATGCCAAGGTGGCCCAGGGAGGGAAGGGCTCCTTCAGGTCTAGGGGCCAGCAAGGGGACCTCTCATGTCCCATTGGAGAAAATCTCAGAGCATTTAGATCAGGTCATCAAAGATGGCCAGTGCTGTCACATTTGGGAAATGTGATGGAAAAGCATTCCAGGAGGAAGGAACAACATGAACAAAGGAATGAAGCAAGACATTAGTGGCAGTGTTCTGGAAACAAGTACTCTGGTTTGCTGGAATACAGGGGCATCTGAGATAGAAGGGCTAGAACAAGGGGCGGGGGTCAAATGGCGACTGTTTCCATTTAAGAGTTCTAATACCAAACTAAGGACATCTTGTGACCTAGTGAGAAGCACCCACTGAAACTGGCCTGAAAAAGACTAATCAGGCGGGGGTAGGCACAGGGTACAGGGGGAAAGGGAGGCGCAGCCAAGGGGAAGTCAGCCAGGGGTCTGGACCTCCTTCAGGAGTGAAGGATGAGTAGATCTTCCAAATGTCTCCTGCAGCCCTCCCATGCCCTACTCCAGTTCCACATGCATGGCCAACCCCAAGAGCAGATATTCCAGAGCAGTCACTGCTGTATCCCACCATTCTCCAGCTGTCTGCCAACTCCCCTCCCCTGCCAGATGCTCAAGGACAAGAAAGGCTTTTCTTCACCTTTGAATCCCCAGGGGCTGGCATCCAGGAGGTCCTCTAAAAAGGCCTCATGAATTTTGTTTTGTTTTGTTTTGCTTTTTGATAGTATGCTGAACTTTTCTCACCTGTACCATGATAACCATATCCTAACTATGGTTCTTCTGCCTCTGTCTCTAAAACACAGGATGATCCTATCTCAACCCAGCATGAAAACTCTCTGGTTGGCAGATATATGTTTTCTGGTGACACAGAAGGCTGCTAAGGCTGCTATCAGTTGGTTTCTACCAATGGCCCCAGATTCATTTCCCGCTGACCCTCCTCATCCCTACTCATATCTCCACGTAGGACACTCAGAATTGCCTTCCCGTTCCCACGCCACAAAAGATTCCTTCTTTGTCAGGCCTTTGGATACGCTGTTTTCTCCACCAGAATTCTCTTTCGTTACTCCTCCCAAGGCCCAGGTCCACTCTCTGAGCTGACTTTGCTGCCCTCCCCTGGGCACTTCTTGACTTAGCACTTTGTGCTGACTGACTTATAGGTTTGTCTACCCTTTAGCCAGCGTGGCCATAGGCCATCCATCAATTGTGGATATCTGGCACACCCACCGTAGGAACACAATAATGCAATAAAAACCTCAATAAACATGCTGACTGAACTAGCATAATCGCAATGGAAAAATATGCTTCAGCTATGCCTTCATTGTTTCTCAACATCCACCTACCTATCTAAAAGGATTTCAGCAGGTCAGAGAGGCTGAGAACAGGAAGCCAAGTCAAGCAAGCTTTCTGATCCCGATTTGAAACAGAGTTCAGGAGCACCCTTATCAAAATGCTTTCTCTGCATTTAACGTATTAAATGTATGGAGAACTGGATGTAAGTAGGTTTGGGGTTTTACCAGGCAAATACGGAAAAGGGAGACAGGAGCAAAGGCTCTGGGGAGTGGTTATAACAACAGATCCTGGAATTAGAAGTTAGGGCTGGGAAAGAGAGCAATGAGGACATTGGTAGGACCACCTGACTGGGGAGAGGGGAAGGTGTCAACAAATTGTAGGTGTCAGGATAGTAGAGGAAATGAGTAGCTCACTAGTAGGAGGAGGAGTCAGAATGAGACCAGGAGTATGTATACGCCTGCTGTGACTGAGTGGCCATGGGAAGGTTTGGAAGGAAGCATTCCAGGCAGAAGGAATGGCAAAGGTAAAGGCCTGACGGAACAGAAGAAAGATGGGAAAAGCTGGAGAGTCTGTGCACGTGAGTTGGGGGCACTGGCCATAATCAGATTTGCGTTTTAAAAGAATCCCTTTGGCTGCTTTGTGGAGAGCGGACCTAGCGGAAGGACAGGAGTGGAGACTGAGAAAAAGGGAGAAACAGCTGCAGCAGTCCAGGTAGATGCTGGAGGCCGGGGTAAGGGCGAAGACAGCTGCCAATTGCCTTTGATGCATAGCATCTATGGAACTTGCTGGTGGGGTGTACGCGGTGGGTGGCAGAGGGAGGAATCAAGAATGACTTTCCACTGGGGGATATCACTCAGTGGAGCAGGTTTACGCCGCCAGGGGTGAGCTCCCCGACACCAGAGATAATATTACTGGGGAGACAGTCCTATCCAATTAGGATTCTTCAGAAGACGAAAACTAAGGGCTTCTCTATCTCTGGGATAGAGGATTCTTTAGAACACGAAGCTGACCCTGGGATAGAGGATTCTTTAGAACACGGAAACTAAGGGCTACTCTAACGGAAAACCACTTCCTCTTGAGCCGCTACCTTGTTTCTATCCCAAATCCCGACCCCTCCCCACTTAACTCCCGACCGCACGGGCCAGAGAGCAGTCAGTCTACTTACAAACTGCCTCTTGCGGCCTCTCTGGAATCCCAGGAGCATCCTTGCTGCGGAAGGCGGCCAGACCCCGACTGGACTGCCAAGCAGATCTCAGAGCCAAGGACCACTCTCTAAAGTCTGGCTCCTCCAGCTGGCCTTGCCCCAGACGCCTATTCTACTCAAGGGACTTAGCAACAACCACGTCTACCGTTAGCTCTGCTTTCCGCCTGACCAATCAGAGCCAAGGTTACTTCACACCCGTCGCTCTTGGCAACCAGCAGGTCTCATTCAAGCACTCTCCGGGGCGGAAACTGTGCGCGCTGTCCATCCTTTTATTGGCCAGATCAGGTGTCGATCTCCAAGGCCATAGCCTATCCGGCGCCGGGAGAGGCGGAGGGCGGGCAGGATGAAGGACCCGGGCGAGAGCGCAGGAAGGAACCCGGAAGTGGCGCGCCGAAGGTAATGTCGCCGGAACCCCTGGGCTGGGGCCGAAGTGGGGCACCGGCTGGCTCGGCCTCCACCCTGGATTGGACTGAGCCAACACGGCGCGGACCGAGCAGGGGGGTGTCAGGGGCCAGGCAGGTGACGGAAATGAGGGACGCGGCTACCAGGACAGGAATCTCCTTGTTCTTAGCCTTTGGCCGATAATCCAGTCTTTTCAAGAACACTCTTCAGACGGGCTCCTGCCAGAGGCCCGAGCTCGGAGGGGAGTGTGGGGCCTTGTGCCGGAGAGCCTACTCAAGCGCCGTCTTGCATTCCTCTCATTAGATCGAGGCCGCCATGGAAGGGAAAGCCGCTGATGGCACAGGCCCCATGTACGTGCCATTTGGGCACATTGTGGCCAATGAGAAATGGCGCGGATCGCATCTGGCACAAGAAATGCAAGGTCGGTGGGCTTCCTCAACACCAGCCCTCTGTCACCCCACCCCACTTTTAAAAAACGTTTCACCTATTGCCGTCTTTTCACCCAAAGCTCAGGGAACTTATTTTCTTGTCTGTATTTTAAGGGAAAATTAAACTCGTTTTTGAGGATGGCCTGGCACCGGTAGATTTTTACTTGTCTAGCAGATCCTGCATTCTTTATATCACCGAAGCGGATTTGATAGCAGGAAATGGCTACCGAAAGAGACTTGTTCGGGTTAGAAATGTAAGTGCTTAGTTAAAGAAACTGAAAATGAAAATTGACTTCTATCTCTTGGAATAATTTATGTAAAACCATTGGCCATTCCAAGCACTCTTGGATAGCTTCTTCATCTTAAATGGAATTTTGTTACAAAATAGTTTCTTGCCTTTTTTTTTTTTTTTTTGAAGTCCGGTAAACTTCAAGGGATTGTAGTGGTTGAAAAAACGCAGATGAGTGAACAGTACTTTCCAGCCATGCAGAAATTTACTGTGCTGGATCTTGGGATGGTGTTGCTTCCAGTGGCCAGCCAGATGGAAGCGTCCTGCCTCCTCATCCAGTTAGTAAGTACTGATTCCTACTCCCCAGTAGCTCTGTTTTCTGACTCTTGACTGACCTTCCTGGATCCTTCTCTGGCAGCTACTCTACTGTAGGTGCATTGTGTCAGATTGATCTATATCAGTCTCTGGGTTGGTTTATAAAAACCTTTTTGAGGAATTTAAGTTCAGAAGTGGCTTCTGCAGCCGGCTGAGCTTGCCCCCCACCCTAGACAAGTATATAATAAAGTGAACAAGTTAGACACCTGATTTTGGCCTCCCAGGCTGTGATGACTCCATCATGCATTATTCCGCACTTACACTAGTGACAATGTTAACTCACAGCTGCCCAGCCTCCTCCCCGCATATCTTTTGTTAAGCATCAGTACTTCTGTCTTCAAGTTTATGTGTTGTGTTATTTTTAACACTTGGTGGTTCTCTGGGGAGGGTGTAGTTCAAGTGGTAGAGCGCATGGTTAGCATACACAAAGTCCTGGGTTCAATCCCCAGCACTTCCTCTAAAAACAAATAAATAGATCTAATTACCCACCCCAAATAAATAAAATTAAAAAAAAAACTTGGTGGTTCTCCACTGTTCTCACTGATTATTCAGTGTACTTTTAAAAATACTAATACATGAGCCTTACCTCAGACCAGTTAGAGATCAGAATCTACACAACACTGTAAATCTACTATACTTCAGTTTAAAAAAAAAAAAATCAGAATGTGGGGGCAGGGCCTAGTCATCAGTTATTGTTGTTGTGTTGTTCTAAACTCTCCCCCTCTAATGTGCAGCTAGGGTTGAGAGGCAATTTGAAAAATGCAAGCAGTCCTGCATGGTTCACAGATCCCTCCATCCCCACGGCTGTCCACCACATCCCTTGCCTTACTCTTCCTAACTCCCCTTGCTATGATGCTATTATCTGCCTTCCTGTATCCACCACTAACTGAAGACGGGGTTTTTCCTCCGATAGGCAAGCTTCTTCCAGGTCCTGTATCAAGCTGGTATAGCTGTCATCTAATCCTATACCACTGAAACATTTCTTAGTGGACCACAGGAACATGCTTGAATTCCTCAGTTATGTGTTCATTGATTTTATCCTAAGCTTTCTGAAATCTCAAGTTTTTGTAAATCAATTTTTATCTCTTCCTCCCTGGTGTAGTCACATGGTTCACCTTTCAATAACTCTGCTGATGTCTGAAAAATTATATTCATGGTATATGAAAACATTTGTAGTGATACGTCAAGCTGAACCATCTGGAAAAACTGTATTTCCATAAAACAAATGTTTATGAAAACTGCCAGTCCTCTAGAGGGCACTCATGTGCTTTTCCTTTCATCTTGGTTCAGGTTCAAGAGCAAGCCAAAGAGCCCAGTAAGAACCCTTTGCTCAGAAAGAAACGGGCTCTGATCTCTGAGTCGGCCCTCCTTCGAACTGTGCAGCAGATCCCAGGAGTCGGAAAAGTTAAAGCCCCGCTGCTGCTTCAGAGGTTTCCAAGTCTCCAGCAGCTGAGTAATGCTTCCATCCAAGAACTGGAGCCAGTGGTCGGACAAGCAGTGGCCCAGCACATTCATGCGTTCTTCACCCAGTCCAGGTGACGGCTCTTCTCCCGGCATCTCCTTTACACCACGGACTACAGGATCTTCTCTTGTCTTCACATTAAGAAAAAAGATTTTCTAGTGAAAGATAGTAAGGCCTGAGTGGAACCTGCCAGCTGTCCCGCCCTGCCCCCTGGGCTCAGGCATTTCAGTTAGTGGGCCCCAGGTGGCACTGCCCCCATCCTGCTGGCATGAAGAGGGCTGGTGGGCATCTTTCTAAGGGAGTCGATTTAAATAGGGACTCTCAGATTCAGCAGAAAGCCGGCTTGGGCAGACTTTAATGTATGACCATGACCTATATCACGGAAGGTGGCAGATGTGACCGTCTAAAGGAAACAAACCTACAATGAAGCACTGTGCACCATAAGCCCATTGTTCCTGCTGGCGGAGCCACTGGTTTTCAGGTCTGGTCTTAATACACCTGTGCTTTGAGGGCTGTTGCCAGTGTAAACAAATAATTGTACTGCCTTTCTTCCTTCCTGATAGCTGCACAGTTTGTTTATAGTCAGTGGGCACAGTCTTCTGAACATGGAAAGCTTGGAGTCTAGAGTTCCCATTTTAAGATAAAAAGCCAGTGTCTGTGAGGGAGGGAAGGCATGTGTTTGTAAATGTACAGCCCAACAATGGGCAGGGACACAGGAAAATGGGAGGGGCAGCCGCATCCAGAGAGGAAAGCCAAGGGCTGGGGTCAGAAGGTATAGTAGCCTATTCCAAAAATAAAGATCTTATGTTTTCAAACATACTGAGATAACTTGAAAGCCCTTTAAGTTCTGTTTTGTGAAATGTTAGCCATATCAAAAAATGAAACACAATGAAAAACATTTTGTGCATGAGGGCAAAAATGACTTAAAAGAGGGAATTAAAATGAAATAAAAGTAGAAAACATTAGCTCAGGCAAATGAATGAGTTTATTTAAATATTTATATAAAAGTGGCCCTAAGAGCAGTGGATACACTTTCCCAAATATAGTGGTTTCCCTTTTGATATTACACACTAGAAAACATTTAAGTTCATGCATTCTCAAAATTAGGTATCAATGCTGTTATTTTTTTAAGCTATATAATTTGTACTATGTCAACCGTGAATCTTACCAGAATCACAGTATCATCCAACTTACAGCAAATCAAAAGTCAAATAGAGCTCTAAACTTGAATCATTTACATCTTGACCTTTTAAAATGTTTTTAACCCTTCTTAAAGACTCTTAAAATACAGTTACGTACTTTCTACTTTAAACAAAATGAATGTTTTGAGTATCAAACAGTATATTATCTACCTTGTAGACAGCATCTTCATCTAACACTGCCACTGTGTTAGCGACTTTTTAATGACATAAAGTTGGGGAAATGGTTTTTTATCTAATTAGCCACAACAAATTTGGCACTAGGCTTTATCTGGAAATAGCATTATATTATCTAGAAGTAATAGTAAAATCTTGTTGTTTTAGGTTAACGAATTTCCCCTGGGGAAACATCCCTTTGGAACAGTTTTTAGTAACACTAATCTGTCATTATAGTCCCTTGGCTTGCGTTAATTTGGGGTCATCTGAATTCTGAGTCAAGAAATTATCTATTATCCAAGCCTGGAAAGTTACAAACAGGACCAATACAGGTAGTCCAAATTTAACTCTGATAGTAAGTGACTAAAAGTCATTAAAAACAGCCATACTTTCAAAGTTATCCTATTTACAGTACCTTATGTAATAAATAACTTGTAGCAATGTGGTGAGACTCGCCAAATAAGTTTGTTTTCCGCAAATATCTAGAGGTTTCTTGTTACTTTCACTCATAAAGACATATCAGTTGTAGGTCTACACTGTGAGAAAATGGGATTTGAGACTATTTAGAAATTTTCCTTTAAGGCACAGATGCGGAGGCCCAGTCTGCACTGGAAACGTCCTAGTTTCCTCACATTAATTAGTACAAGGAGCTGTCGCTGTTGAGAAGGCTGAATGGAGACGGGAGCTTCTTCTTGACCGGAGGCCCCGGGACCCCGACCGACGGGAGGCACAGGGTGCTCACCGACTTCTGTCTGTTCTTGTTGATACTCCAGCTCAAAAATGAACGCTTTTTTGAGACTTTCTTGTTTTTATCCGTTTTATCATCGTCATCTATGGCTAAGCAGATCATGGAGTAGGTTTTCTGCATTCCCACCGAGAATGTGGCACACTTACTGTGCTGCACATGGAAAAGGAAGGAGAAGGGTGTTAGAAATCCTCAAAGATGTCCAAGAAATGACTGCCAAGTTTTCAGATTCCCATTCCACGCTTACAGCATCCTTTTTAAAACTCAGTTGGTATAATTCCGAAACTCGGTGACTAACGCTTGTAGGATTAGGTTCTTAAAAACAAGGACAGTTTTTAAGAAATGTGCTCAGTAGTCGTGATTTAGGCTAATGACCACTGTCGACTTTTTAAGGTTATATTTATTATTTATATTTGAAAAAGTAATACATACTTATGGTCAGTAATACGAAAATGCATAAGGTGAACAGGAGGTGTCCTCTCCCAGCCCAGCTTTCAGGTCATTCCCCTGAGGTCACCACTGTCTGTTACACTTTAGAGATAACGTCCATACACAGGTATTGATGTGGTGCAGAAGCATGCCTGCACCATTTGTCTTTCCTTAAGAATCACATACACACTGGTCTGCACCCTGCTTTCTCCGCTTAACATATCCTGGATTTCAGCCCCTACCGATAGGTAGAGGTCAACTTCACTCTCTTTAAAGACAGTACAGAATCTATGGTGTCGATGTGATTAACTTTTCCCCATTTTAAAAATTGGTGAAATATACATAAAATTGACCATTAACCATTATTTAACTGTAGTTCAGTGGTATTAAGTACATTCACATTGTTGTGTAACCATCACCGTCATCCACCTGCAGAACTTTTCCGTCTTCCCCAAATGAACTCCATACCCACCAACCACTACCATGAACTTTTAAAGGATCGTGTCGGAGTTAAATAGGAAATGTGAAGGAGGCTGCTTTCTAAACACTTCCACATAAGTTATCACCTGCTTCTAAGGTGTGCCTAACATTGAGATTACTTTGCTCACCAAATGTTTACTGACCATCTACCATGTGCCAGGCACTGAAATCAGGCCATATATATAAGTATGCATGCACTATATCGAAAGTGGTTGGGCACATTGTTCACAATATAAATCCAGGAGGGGAATTTGGGTGATGCAGCAATAAAGGAGGGGTATTCACTGTAAAATGTCCCTCTTGAGTTTGGCCCCTCTGGATGAAGTTGCCTCTCATTTTTCTATAAAACTGCCCATTAATCCCACCATGCTCTACCTGACACACATGCTATTATTAAAAACAATAATAAAGCAAACAGTCCTGGAGGTAGATTTGATGCCTGCAAACATTTTTCGACTTTAACCTGCTTAGTGTCCATTATGCATCGTTATAACCACTCCCTTATAAATACCCTCGATTCTCTTCCACCAGCAACTGTAAACCAGGAAATGTCAACTCTATCCTCTGTCTCCCCCAAACCTGCATCCAAACAGCCGCACATTCCTGGAGGATATCTACCAAGCCGACTGGCTTCCCTTGAAATTCTAATGCCGACCCCAAACCTCTACAAGGCACCTCATTACCTGGGGCTCCTACATTTCCCTAGTAACTTTATTCCTTTTCTCCTACATTCCTTCTCTCAAGCCCCTCACGTGCCCTCCTGATACCCTTGCTTTATACAGTCGTCCCCTGATGTCCACGCGGAAGGGTTCCAACATGCCCGGCAGATGCCAAAAGCCATGGATGCTCAAATGCATCATATAAAATGATCCACAGTTCATTGAACCCAAGAATGCAGAACCCGTGGGCACGGAGGGCCAACTGTACTTACCTACATCTGTCTCCAAAGACATGCCCTCCCATGTGCCTGGATCTCATGCCCTCTCTCCTCCAGGTATCCCCTCCTTTCTATGCTCCTGTCTCCCAAACCTTTCCCATCAGCACACGAGCTCACGGTGCTATCGACACACACCTTTGAAAAGCGTTCTTTTCCTCTATGTCCCCCCTCCCAGCTACCAGGGCAATGTCTCTGCTCCCTTCCTCCCATTCACTTTTTTTCCTGTCCTCATCCAGCATGCTCCCCACTGTCCACTCCCCAAATCTTCCTGGGGCGCCTCTCGAACTCTCAGAGCTCTGTGGGAGCACAGCTGGAAACCACTGCACTAGTCTGAGTCTCAGATAATACAGGTGAGAACAATGAGGACTAAGGAGGGTATTAACCTGCTAAAGGTCACACAGCTTGTTAAAAGCAGACAGGGCCTGATTCCAGGTCTTTGATTCCAAGCCTGGGATTCTTGCCACTACACCAGGAGTCATCAAAATGGGCTCCATGGGAAAAAAAAAGGGGGGAGCTCCAGGGTAAGCACTAGGGTTCCCCACCATCATCCAGAGAGAGCTGGGTAGAAGGCAACCGATTTCAGCCACAGCACTGGACTTTATCGTTCCCATTGTTTACAGAAAAGGCTCGGCAGTTAAAAACAGCGCTCGTCTGTCATTATCTGAAGTCCACGCTGGGTGAAAAGGATAACCACATCATGGCGATGACTATTACAACACCTGTTATGAACTGAAATGTGTCCCCGGCTCCGCACAGTTTCCTCCATTTTCCTGAGCAGTTCCCTGACGCCCAAGGTCACAGAACTGGTGAAAGCTAGGATTCAAACGCAGGCAGTCTGAGTACAGAATCCTGGCTCTAACCTCTACATCAGATTCTTGGTTGGCCTGGTTCAAAGGTGTGACGGGGCTAACAGAGAAGCCTTTCAGTCTCTTTTCAGGGGCAGGGCTGCTCTCTCAGCCGCACGTCCTCTGGCTGCGCCTCTACTCCAGCGCCTCAGGCCAGACAGAGCCCAGCACTTTTATTTACCCTCCTCTGAGACAAACTTCTTTTGTTTCTGGTGGGGGCCTTGATCACTAGCCCAGTAAATCTATGGATCCCACCCCTAAAAGTGGGCATTCCTCACGATCCCTTCCCCCAGGATGCTCTGTGCATTCCCTGACTTCTTTATCTTCTTTTTAAATTGAGATGTAATTCACGAACCTAAAATTCACTATTTTAATACAATCCAGTGATTTTTAGTATAGTCAGAGCTGTGTGTCTGCCACCACTATGAATGTCAGAACATTCCCACCCACCCCCTTCTCCTCAAAGAGAAACCTTGTACCCACCAGCAGTTCCTCCCCGTTCCCCAACAAACACTAATCTACATTCTGTTTCTATGGAGTTGCCCATTCTGGACATTTCTTACCAAGGCAATCACACAATCACTCACTTTCCAACCCTCTCTAGTCTGACTTCTGTTGCCATTTCTCCAGGAAAAGTGTCTTTTTGTCCTGCTGCCAAATATATGAGACACGGCTCTGCTTCCCTCATTCTCCACCTCTCAGCTGTGTTCATTGCAACCACTGCTCCCTCCAGGCAGGATTCTCTCTTGTTCTCAGCAGCTCCTTTTTATCCTACCTGTCTGAACTCTCCTTCGCTCCAACTGCTCTTCTAACTGAACTCCAGATGCTTGCAGCATCTCAGGGTTCAGTCCTCGGCCCTCAGCCCCTTGAGGGTCATTTCATTTAGTATCTTACAGCTTTAAATGCCATCTCTATGCTGATGATCCTCAAATATTTATTTCTAGCTCTGACTTCTCCCTTGAACTGAAGATTTGAACACCCAGCTGCCTGCTTTACACTAACATCTGGATGTCTGACGGCACATGAAACATTCAGAGCACAACACGTGTTTTCTCTCTCCTCTGCCTCCCTCACCCCCGCCCCGTTTCCCTTCATTATGAAAAGTGATGCAGTTGTTCAAGCCCCAAACTGAGGAGTCCTCTCTCTTTCCACCATCTTTTTTACACAAATCATCTACAAATCCCTGTTGGCTGTCTACCTCGAAAATATGTCTCAGGTGCCCCCCCCCACCTCCACCGTCACCCCCTAGTGTTAAGCTGCTAACATCACGGGCCTGGATGACAGCCACAGCCAGTTCACTCTGCAACCACCCAGCCAGCCTCCAGGCAGCTAGACATCCTTCCAAATAAACCATCACACCATATCACTCCCCTTCTTAAAAGGTTCAGTGGCTTTCAAACTCCCCCCACGGCCAGTGAGGCCCTGCCTCCCTCCCACCTCACTTCTGGCCACCCTTGCCCTTGTCATGATGCTACAGCTCAAAGCCCTTCTTTTTGTTCCTCCAGCAGGTGAGGCTCACTCCTGCCACAGGGTCTCGGCACCTGTTGGTGCCCTCTGCCCACAAGCTGTTCTTGTACCTCTTTCAAATGGCTGGTTCCTCCTCATCGCTCAAGTCTCAGTACAAGCCCTGCCCAGGCCTCTCCCACCCCCAGTCATTCCAGCCTGTTACACGTCTTACTTCCTTTACAGCACTTATCAAAACCACAATCCCTTATTTGCTTATTTAGTGCCAGCTTTGTGGGGGCAGGGACCTTAGCTGTTGAGTTCCAGCAGTAGCTCCAACACCTAAGGAGGGCCTGGCACACAGTTGATAGTCAGTCAATATTTGTTGAATGAATACATGAACTGTTGCAGAGGGAAGCGTCCAAGGTCCATAATTAAATGCGGCAAGGGCGGAAGAGTGTGTATGGGACGATTCCTCCCACTTGGGGAAACGGGGATGTGACACTGCACTGCACAGGGACTTGCCCCGGCTCAGACACTCCCCAAGATCTCACAGGAAACCGCTAACACCGTCTCTGATGTGCAGAGAGGGTCTTCCCACATCATCTTCAGCCCTTCTGTACCATCTGTGTATGTATTTTTTTAACCATGAGTATGTACTACTTTTGTAACTAAAAAGAATTAAATCAGAAAAAATAAATCAATGGATTCTTTTATCTACAGGATTTTGAAAAAGTTTTCCAAATGATCTCTCTGACCCAAGGTGAGAACATCCCAGTGATGTTAAGAGTTCAGTCACTTGTGACCTGTCACAGATGCAGACAGGAGGCAGCGGTCCCCATAAGGACCACTAGGGCTGGACTCACCCTGATGCCACTCCACGCCCCTATTTACTGCCAGGGGAGGGGCATGGGCACTCACCATGGACGACATGGAGTCCAGGAGGCTCACGACCTTCATCTCAATGCCATTCTCGCCAAAGCTCTTCAGCAATTTCATCACTTCACTCAGTGTCAGCCACTTACAATCCACGTTTTGAATGGAAATAATATAATCCCCTTCCCTGGCACCTGCCTCCTATAAAAGTGTGGTTTAAACAAAGGTCAATGTTCTATTCATTCAAATCCCCGAGGCAGTTCCCAAGTTCATTAACAAAATACTAATCTGCATGAGTTTACTTCAAGAAGGCAAAAATTAATCTTTTTCTCTTTTGGAAAGAAAAGGCATGAGAGGCTTTTTACATAAAGCCAGGCCTTTCACAGAGAGGAACCCTAAATTCATTCACCCAGATCTGTTTGGGCAGCTTTCTGTGTACTCTACCATTTCAGCTGCCTGCAAAGATGCCAGTGAGTTTTGCTCCCAGGCTAGAAGGGTCCACACTTACCGCAGCAGAGCTGGATGGATCCAGGAAGTGGACTTGAACTGGGGAGTTCCCTCTCAGGGTGAACCCCAAGTCCCCTCCCTCTGCAGTGAAGTGAATGTTTCGAGGAGGCGTCCATCTCTTGTTAGCCGAGAACACAGATAAAGGGCCCTGTGGAACACAGTGTCATTAGGTGTAGGATCTGAAGGCTGAATCGAGCACTTGAAAACTAAAGGAAATGTGGCCTCGTTGTGCTTACAGATTTCATTTGGCCCTGCTCAGAGACCAATGACACTGTCTGGGACAACACATGCACAGCAATGTCATACAAGAACATTTTCTCTAAAAGATGCAATATACTTAAAGTTCTTTATAAAATTATATTAATTAAAGTCATATCACATCTCTAATTTAAAAAATTTAGAACACCTAAAAATAGCCTTTTACCACCTTGCAACTTATTAAAAAAAAATTGTCCCCTCATGTCATTATGAAATAAATGTTCGACATACCAGCTTTTGGAAGAAGTCCGTCACTGTCACTTTGGAGAACTGGGGCAGTATAATTTCAACCTCTTTCTCAGCTTTAGCTGGAAAAGATTAAAAGTGAAGGCGCAAATGTTTCTGTCACTGAAAGTTGTCCTTGAAAACTCAGGTCTAAGTCCATTTGGGTACCTACCATAAACCATACCCTGCCCTGGGGCTGGGACACAGCAGTGACAATGAGACAAACTGCCTGCCTTTAAGGAGCATATTTATATTCTAGTGGACGTCCTCTGGCACTCATGAAATCCTACCGAGAAGTGACCTACGTTTCAGGTGTGGCTGTTAGGGAAGTAGCATGCTTTCAGCACAAAGTTCTGGGTTGGAGGGGAGGGTATAGCTCAGTGGTAGAGTGCGTGCCTAGCGTGCACGAGGTCCTGGGTTCAGTCCCCAGGACCCCCATCAAAAATAAATAAATAAACCGAATCCCCACCCCACCCCACCAAGGGAAAAAGAAATGTTGGTGCCGATGAAAGATGGAGCAGGATGAAGGATGCAGTTGGCTTTCAAACCATGGAGCCAGAGGTGAAAGACAGAGAGCCAAGCACAGTTTCCCAGAAGGCAGGTGATCTGGGGGAGGGGTGGGTAGTGCAGGAAAAGCCTCAAGGCGAAAGGCAGTTCCAGGGGTCTCCTGACAAGCGGTGATGGCTGGAACCCCAAAGGAGGTTGTGAGACTTTCAGGAAAGGGAATTAGAGGAAGCAAACCAGGGAGAGGAGACCCTCAAGAATGCCAGGAAGGGTGGGGGGACCCTGGGCAAGACAGCAAAAAGGGTGGAGGGAAGTGGGAGTAGAACTGGGGCGGCAGGGCCCCAACCCCACAGGAGGGTGTTACGGGGCAGGAGGCGGTCAGCTGCCACCAAGGGGTTGACGAGGACAAAGATCATAATGAAGGTCCTGGATCTGGCAATGAGGAGGTGACAAGTCCAGGGCAAGAGCAGCACGTGGCCCCGTCCCAGGGCCCGGCACACAGTGAGCAAATGAGAGCCAAGGGCACTCTGCACCTGGCCCCGGCACCCAGGCCACTCACAGATGATGCTGGGGGCGTCCATCAAGTCCAGCAGGTCATCGTCCTCGCGAAGCTGAGTGTACTTGAGCTGGGACCGCTGGTGCGCCGCGGACAGCACCTCTGGCAGCACCTCGATGTTCCGGAGTTTCTTGCACAGGCTTGCCTCTCTCATGGACTCCTCGTGGTGGGTGATGGCTCTGCACAGGTGTGCCTTGCCTGCCCACAGAAAATCAACACCATGGGACACCCGTCATGAACTGCAACGGGAGTACCTCAAGGAGAGCCCGAGTGCCCAAGGGTTAGCCCAGAAAGTGGACGTTCTCTTTCCTGAAGAATCTGCCTGGATGGCTCCAGTCCCTCTTAAATGCATGTGCAATGTGCTCACCTGTGTCTATAATACATTCATTCAGCAAACATTTACCGAATGTTCAAGGCACTACAGATAAAGCAGTGAAGAAAAACCAGCCTCTGCATTCATGGAGTTTGCATGCTAGTAGTTGAAGACAGATAATTCACAAGCAAAGAAACAGGTGATGGCTCATGTGGCAATAAAGTTCTGGAGAAAAATGAAGCAGGGTAGGCAGACATGGCATGAGAGGATGGGGAAAGGGGAGTTGCCTTGCTATGGTGGGTGATCAGAAAAAGCTCTTTTGAAAGGTAATTTTTAAGCAGAGCCCTGAAGTAAAGGAGCAGTCATGAGGATATCAGACAGAGAGCATTCCTAGAAGAACAGCAGCAAGTGCAAAGGCCCTGGGGCAGGAACCTGCCCGAGTGGACAACAAAGAGTTGGGAGTTCAGCTACAGGGAGTGAGGGCTGGAGAGAAGGGTAGGCAATGAGGCCAGAGAGGAGCAAGGGCCAGACCATGTTCAACCACAGAAGTGCAGGTGAGGACTTCTGCTCCTTCTAGGTGAGATGGGAGTCCACAAGGGCTTCCGGCAAAAAGCTGGGCAAGCCATGCAGCCTCTCTGGGCCTCCGTTTCCTTAAATGAAAAACGGGGATCATACCGTATGTATCTCTTAGGGTTGTGTGAGGTTTAAGTGAGTCAAGGTTTGTTAAGAAAGCACTACATAAGCATAGCTTGGATCAGGTGGTAGGTAAGAAGTGGTCAGATTTGGGATGTGTTTTCCCAAATCTGCTGATCAAATAGCGGGTGAGAAAGAAAGATGTGGGCAGAGAGTGAGTCCAAAGTTGCTGGCCTGCACACCTAGAGCAATGGATTTACCACCACTGAGATGGGGAAACTGTGTGGGGTCGGGGGCAGGTTTGGGTGGTGGAAGAATTCAGGTTTTCACATGGAAAGAGATACTCACTCTGAGACTTGTTAGAGACCAAGCCAGGACAATTTATGACCAGGTATGGCATAAGAAATGTGTCCTTCCAGATTAGGATGACCAAGGACCGTCCCCTGGACCACTAGGGTGCTGGAAGACTGCCAAAGCTCTGGCTTGACCATGGGAGGCCTGGTCCTCAGGGGACCTGTGAGGACACAGCCTTGGAAGCCAGCTGAGGCTAGAGGACTACGCCTCAGGGTATCTGAATCCAGAGTGGCCACAATGACTCAGGAAGCCCTACTCTCAGGGCCCTACCCTGGGGACCTGTCTGAGGGTGTCCATGAGCAGGCGCTGCTGGGCATCAGATGGGGCACAGGGAGCAGGAGAGCCGACACGCACCCAGCTGTTGGCGCTGGTGAATGTTTTTCAGCGTGGCCAAGGGTGTCAGTCCCTCTGGCATGTGGTCATAGAGCTCGGACAGGCACTTCTCCTGGTGGTCCTCATCTGTGCCAGGCTTCACTGCAATGAGAACCACAGGATACAGCCCTTCTGGGCTCTGGAGACAGCACCACAGACCCACTCAGAGATCCCTCTTTCAATCACATCCGGTTCCCTTCTCCAGCTCTGCAAGGCACGTGGGATAACGGGTCTCCTGTCCATCCCTAGGCACCCCAAGGCAATCCAGCCCACAGGTCTCTGTGCACGGGGCCTGCCACACGCTAGGGGCTCACAATTTGGCTCTGAGTCCTCACTCTCGACCTCCTCCAAGTCACCCATCCCATGAACCTCCAGGCACAGACCTGCTTCAAGCCTCTGGTGGCCTCTGTGCCTGCACCCTCCCTGGCATGTGTGCCCTTAACCTCACCAAACCACCCAACACTTCCAGTCTCCATTCCAGGGCTCACTCAGATCGTGTTCTCATTCTAGCCGTCCTTTCCCTGCCTGTTCAGCTGGAACAGTCCTCCTCAGAGTTCCAAGTCCAACTCAAGTGGCACCACCTCTGAGGAACCATCTATGACTACACCAAGGACTCCAACTGCTGCCTTATTAGTGTTCCTGTCACAATGACTGAAGCGCTATGTTTCCACTGGTTTTCATGACTCGTCCCGCCTAATAGATTATATGACATTACCAGCAGCAGCTAACACCCTCAGAGAGTCCATTACATACAAGGCACTGTCTTGCTTCACATACAGGCACTTAGTTTTCACAACAGCCTATGAGATTGGCTCTATTCACACCCCCATTTTACAGATGAGAAAACGGAGGCACAGAACAGCTATGTAACTTACCCAAGATCCCACAGCCAGTAAATGGCAGGGCTGACATATGACCCCAGGCAGTCTGGCCCCAGAGGTTATCCTTTTCGTTACTCTAAGGGCTGCCTTGATTAGCACTAATTGCCAACAAAAGTGCCACCCAACCTCAGATTAGAACCAAGATGAAGGTGAGGAGAGTGAGGCACTCACTTCAGGCTGAAAGTTTAAGGGGTGCCCCAAACTCAGCAATATTTTAATGCAATCTTCTAAATATCAAAACTAGTGCAAAAATATTCATGATGAACAAATCATCAAAATTTCTTTTTGCTTCAGGCTCCGGTGTGACTCAGGACAGCACTGTTATGAATCTGTGTCTTCATTTAAAATTTCAATCACTGTGGATTTTTTTTTTTTTTTTGCATTAGTTTTTATTCATTGACAATTATTATGTTAAAGTATTGTCTCGGCTGCTAAGTTTATGGGCATTCCCTTAGGTTTGGTGCCTGAGTCGAATGCCTCACTGGTCCTAGATTCCAAGTGAAACGTCTTCCTCGTCAAGCTGTCTGCTCCAACCCAGGCACAATTAACACTACCGCTCTTCCTCCAACAGCAGTAATGCATAACCCCTAATCCCACTCTGTGTGACAGTCACTAGGCCAACGTGTAACTCCCACCCTAAGCCCCCATGCTGTGAGCATCTCGAGGACAGGCAGACAGCTCTCAGAATCGCCCAGAGGCAGCAAAACTGCAATCCTGACCAGAGCCCAGCGCCCTGAGCAGCCAAGCCTTACGCTGGTGGTCGACGAGGAGGGTGGCTGCAAAGTAGTGGGCGAGGGCTTCATAGTGGTGGGCCTTCACGCAGGCCAGGCTGGCCCAGGAGTAGGGGATGTTCTCCTTCACTGGCTCCTGGTTCATGGCTGTGTGCAGCTGCCGATAGACCTCTCCCACCTAAAACAGAAGGAACACTGGCAAGGGGGAGCCTGGCACAGGGCCCTTCACATCCCCAGGCTGCAGAAAAAGAGCCCTTTCTTCTATGCAGCAGCCCCTGCCAGAGGCCACTCTGCAATCTGGGAGCCATTCCAAGGGCTCCTAGTGCTGTCTGTGTCAGAGTGAACAGGGAGATCAGGCCACCGTCATTATGCTGGTTTTTAGGCTAAGCTGCAGATGGAAGCAGTGATCCGTATCTGAAACGCCATTATTTGCCAAGAAAATGCAAGCCGGCACTCTGGCCAGCCGGGGCGGGCACGCTGCCCAGGTCACGGGCAAGCTGCCGTGGGAAGTCCCCACTGCTTCCAGTGGGCCCACACCAGTGCACCTCGCCCACCCCGCGAGTCACAGGAACCAGCGGGGCTTACCTTGGCAGCCTCCTGAGCCACCTTCACCAGCATGAAGAACTCGTTCTGGATCCCGGGAAGGCAGACTTTCTCAAACGTGCATTCGTGGGCTTGTGCGAGCATCATTTTGACCAGCACACTGAGCATGGCGGGACTCATGTCGTAACTCGGAGTGTGAGTGAACGTCTCTTTCAGGTAGTTTAAGACTCCTACAAGTGGGAAGGTTTTGCACGTTAGTTGGGGATCAGATTTATTCCACCATGCTGCTAAGGAGTATCGAAAACAACAGAAGCAAAAATATAAAACTGGTGTCATGAAGCATCTCTAAATAAAAAAAATCTGAATATCAATTACCATAAGATCCAGCAATTCCTCTCCCAGGTATAACCCGGCAGAGTTGAAATGCAGAGACTTAAAGGGATACTTGTACAGGAATGCTCATGGCGGCATTATTCCCCAAAGCCAAAAAAACAATTCAAATGTCCATCAACAGATATGCGGATAAACAAAATGTGGTACATACGTACAATGGAATATTTTCAGCCTTGAAAAGGCAGTTCTGACACATGCTACAACATGAATGAAGACACTACGCTAAGTGAAATAAGCCAAATACTGTATGATTCTACTGAGATGAAGTGTCTGGAATAGTAAAAATTCATAGAGTCAGGAAGCAGCATGGTGTTTCCCAGGCACTGGAGGGAGGAGGGAATGGAGAGTTAGTGTTCAATAGGCACAGAGTTCCAGTGCGGGATGATGAGAAAGTTCTGGAGACGGATAGTTGCACAACAATGTGAATATACTTATGCCAATGAGCGGTGCTCTAAAAAAGGGTTTAAATGGCAATTTTGTTCTGCGTGTTTTACCATGGTTAGAAAACAAAAACCCAATTCTCCTCCAAAACATTTATATCTGTATCAGGCAGGGAAACCAGCCTGCTACCCGTCCATTCCTGTCTCACCTGGGACACTTGTGAGAAATTCCACACGTGACTAGGCATTTGACGGAGGTGAAAGCAGAGGGCAGGCAGACAGGAGGACTGAAGGGCTCTCAGTGGGGACACACTCACATTTAACCCCTGGGTCATTGAGAAATCCAGAGCTTCTCCCCCAGGACCTCAAGAAGGATCAACTCAGCCACTCCAGCAGAAATTTTCATGCTGTAGACCTCGGCTGACTTTTTTAGATGTTAGAAAACTGTCACAGCATTAACCAACAATGAACCTGGAGCTGAAATAAAATCTCCAGCACGAATCCCATCTAACTGGTTCCTCTGGTTCGGCTGCAAACCATAAACTGCCCTGCAGAAGGATGGCAGCGGCTGCGGGCAGGTTCCTCCCCTCTGGGATCCACTCCTAGTCTCTTCTCAAGCTTCATTTTTGCCCATATCTCTGTCATCTTGGAGACGGGTCACCAAGATTACCTGCTTAAGATTCCTCAAGAGAGAAAGATGAGCCCAGAACAGGATTTACATGAAAGAGATCGGCTCCCACGTGGAATTTCGGTATGTCGTTTCATCCCAAGGGATCAAGCATTTTTAACCAAGCAATTCCATGATTAGCCAAAATGGCAAAGCTGTGGTTCTTCATGGGGCTCGTAGAGCAAAGTGAGATACCCCAAAAGGTTTTCTGTGGAGGGGAGAGGTGGGGGTGGGGGAAACACCCGGAAGCAGAGTGACGAAGACCGGCACAGAGGGAAACTCTGAGGAACCAGCTCAGGCATCACGCGGTGGTGTGCACTGTGCCGCTGCGTGTGCCCACATTCCCCGTGCAGAGACTGCTGGACACAGGCCCTACTAGAGGGGAGTAGGACCCACGAGCCAGGCCTGCCCACTGCACCCAGCCTGGCAGCTCCCAGTCCTCCATAGGCTGGCACCAAGTGTCACTGGACGGGGCTGAGACAAGCAACCTCGGATGAGCAAGCTTTGCAGAAGGAGCACAACAGAAAGGCACAGAGAGTCGTATGTACGCCCGATGGAAGGAAAAAAGAAAAAGCCTACATTCTCGCTGTTAGAGAAAACTTATTCTCATCTTCAAAATAAGGTTCAAAGCAACAGTTCATTCACTGCCATCTGTGGGGCCACTCATTTGGAAAAGATTAATCATTAACCACTGTGTACACAAGTCACACTCAGATGGAGACAACAGAGTCTGAGCCCACAAGCAATTTTCTGGGTGAGAAGATGACCCTTTCATGCTCGTGAGACCAAGGGTGGGCCTGGGAAGGACCCGAAGACATTCTTCAGCTGGGGTACCAGTCCCACCTGGCTGGGCCAGGTCTCTATCACCTGCAGCCCCCGCAGAGACACACCTGCAGCTCTCTGAAAGGCATCCACTGCACTCTCCAGCCCAGCTTCTGTCTGTCGGTTGCACCGGGTCCCGATCTGTGTGTAGAGGGCTCCAATATTAAACAGAACGCTGGCCTTCTCCAGCAGCAAGTTCTGTTGGCTAACCGGAACCCCAGTGAGAGAGTCATACCTATTGAAAAGAAACATGTTTTGAGAATATGGAATCCTTGGCCAGTTAATGCCACATAGGGGTGAAAATGGACAAAATTTATTTCTTGAATAAAATCAAAGATGCACATGCAATGAGGCTTTCATTTCCAAGCAAGATGATGGGTCTATCTGAATAAAGACATCCCCAATCACACACAAAAATAAGGCTTCAAGGCCAAGATGTCCTTCCATAGGTGAATGGGTAAACAAACTGTGGTATATCCATACAGTGGAAAATTATGCAGCACTAAAAAGCTATGAGTTATCATGTGCAATATACTGTATATATGTATTTACATGCAATATAGTGTGTATGTGCAGTCAGACTGTAATAATTCTACCTAATAAAACTGAAAAAAGAAAAAAAAAAAAAAAAAAAGAAAGGGGAAAAAAAAAAAGCTATGAGCTATCAAGCCATGAAAAGACATGGAGGAACCTTAAATGCATTCCTACTAAATGAAAGAAGCCAATCTGGAAAGACTGCATACTGTATGATTCCAACTACATGACATTCTGGAAAAGACAAAAACAATGGAAACACAGAATCAGTGGTTTCCAGGGTTAGGGGAGAGTGAAAGGGATGACTAGGTGGAGCACAGAGGATTGTAGGACAGTGCAAAAAACTACTCTTTATGATACTATAATATGAATACATGTCATTATACGTTTGTCCAAGCCCATGAAATGTACACCACCAAGGGTGAACCCTAATGTAAAAGATGGACTTTGGGTGATGGTGTGCCAATGTAGGCTCATCGGTTGTAACATATGTGCTACTCTGGTGGGGGATGTCAAAGTGGGGGAGGTTCTGAGTGTGCAGGGGGGCAGGGGGAATATGGGAAATCCTGTGTAACCTTTCCTTCAATTTTGCTGTGAACTCAAAACTGCTCTAAAAAATAAAGTGTATCTTAAAAATATAAGGCTTCTCCTATGTGAAATACAGCTATCACTAACCTCTCCGAATTCCTCCTGAAGTCTAAAACACTCGGGACATGTTTTAAAGTTCCCACACCAAGCAGGGGGCAGACATGGGGCTTCTTCCTAACCAACACGAAGGAGGAATCACGTCTGGCCCTTTCACCCATGTGCAGGCAGCGAATGCATCTTTAGGAAAAGATATGTGCCCTTCCTTTCAAAAGGAAAGCCTCAGTAGCCACCTGCCATGGTGAACTTTAATTCTGAATATGCCTCTTAGCTCTTGGGATTTATTCTTTTACTCTTTTATGTTTGATATTTTTTGGTGGGGAGAGGGGGAGGTAATTAGGTTTATTTATTTGTATAATGGAGGCACTAGGGATTGAACCCAGGACCTCGTGCATGCTAGGCATGTGTTCAACCACTAAGCTATACCCCCACCCTCCTAACCCCCTACCCTTTTACTCTTTTTTTTGCCACACTGCTAAGCAAACTCAGAGAGGAGGTACACCATCTCCAAGTGTTTAATCAACATTAATCGTTGGAAAATACCAACTCTGGGGAAAACTCAAAGGAGCTTCTTCAGTTTTTAAAATCTGATCTATTTGCTTGCTGCCCTCATCACTGGGACAAACCCTGATTCCCACCCCCCAGCCCATCTGGGACGAGAATCTTGCTTCTCGTTAGTTCCACCTCAGAGCCCTGGTGTTTCCCCCACGATAACATGAGCATGAAAAAAAAAAAAAAAAGACTGTTCTCCTCGGCTCGCTGGCTCTGAGAAGTCAGAAACCACGGTCTGTGGGCACCTCCCCTCCGTGGACCTCCGTTATAAATAAACACAGGTTTCTCCACACGTCTCTGGGCTCCCCTGCATTCATGGGACAATTAGAAGGAGGGGCGGCAGTGCAGAGGAGGGGTGGAAAAGCAGCAGCCCCCCGCACCTACCACGTAAACAGGATCCCCATCTGTCGGGTGGGCGGGAAGAATCGGCTCTCGACAAAACCCAGCTGGATGAAGTAACTCATCAGCAGCTCGACCCCGGCCTCACTGCGACTGGGCGTCCGACAGGCCTGAGAGGAAAGGAACCACCCAGAGGGTGAGCGGGGAGCCACAGCAGACCGGCCCGCCCCCAGGAAGATGCTCACACACGCTATTTCTCTGGAGCCTGGGCCCCGCTACTGGTATCATAAACTCTGGGGGAGGTGGAAAAGGCTGGGATGAACTCAGAAGTCCTGGAACCCAGCTCCAGATGTGCATGTCTGTCTCGTCTTATTACATGGCAAGTTGACTGGATGGTTCTGACAGCCCCTCCCTATCAACTCCGACCCCGACCATCAGCGACTCCTTAAGACTTCAAGGGATCCTGTCTTGAATGATGGGATCCTCTGAAGACTCAGTGAGCTCCAGCAGCCATCCTCCTGCCCTGCCCCGCACAGAAACGTACTTGTCTCAGATCCATGAGGTCTGCTATTTCGTCTTCATAGAGGTAGCTGTCTTCACTGTAATGCTCCAGAATAAAATCCTGTAAGAAAAATGAGATGCTGTAAGGTGTGATTCAAAATCGTAAACAGGCAAAAGAGTAAGGTACCCCTCTTCCCTTAAAAATACACGTAGAATTCATAAAAAACTTATGGGAGATTGTAGGCTACAGTGATTTTTCTGAGTGGTGGGATTTATTTTCTTAACTTTATTTATGTGTATTTTAAAACGTTGCTTTTGTCGCTTCAGTTAAGAGGGAAGTTGAAGTTATTTCTTATTTTAAAATGTCTTGGTATATAGCACAGCTAACTATATTCAATATCCTGTAGTAACCTGTAACGAAAAAGAGTATGAAAACGAATATATGTGTGTATGTGTATAACTGAAACATTGTGCTGTATGCCAGAAATTGACACAACATTGTAAACTGACTATACTTCAACTAAAAAAAAAATTTTTTTTTAAAGTTGGGGGTGGGTATAGCTGAGTAGTAGACAGCATGCTTAGCATGCACGAGATCCTGGATTCAATCCCAGTACCTCTATCAAAAATAAATACATACATACATACATACATGCCTTGGCAGCCCAGTTAAGTGACTTGTGTAAGTGACAATAAGTTAAATAATTCTGGCAAACATCACGGATACCTGGGGGCTCAGAACTTCATCCTTTGGGCTGCCCTCAGTACCAGGAAGACCATGGGGTCTTTCAAGCAAAGGAAACTCATGCCAGGGTCTGTGATGGGAACCTTTTTGAGAGCAGCTCTGGGCATGTCCACAAAGCACCCCTGAAAGGACCCCCCGCCTCCTCAACTAGGTGTTTGAGGACCACTCCATGAGTTCACTCAGTCACAGGATACATTGACGAGCGCCAGGCACTGGTCACAGTGCTGGGGCTACTAAGTGAACAAAACAAGTATCTTTCCCCTTGGAGCTTATCATCCTGCAAGAGAGCATGGGCAATATGTAACAGGCACAACGAAGAAGTAAATTATATCGTATATAGGAAGATGGCAAGTATTACAGGAAGAAAATAAGAAGAGCAGAAAGAGTCTGGAGAATGGATTCTTGCATAACGTTCTCCTTAGTGCTGGCCCTCCCTGGCTGCAAGAGAGTTGAGAGGAGAGAGATTGTGCAGTTACGTTTTCTTAAGTGTCTGTGAGTATTCCCTTTACATACTTTCTACATTAAAGTCCTTTCTGCATTTTATATGTTCAGTGAAGATCCTCACATACAACCATATACCCCTCCACTTACAAACATGGGATTGTATTGAATGAACTTTGCTTTGATTTTTTTTTCTTGAATTGGCAACATATCAAATGTTTTCATATGTCACAAGATACTCTACAACACAACTTTTAATAGTTATATAATCCTCCAGAGGAATGTACAGTTCATTTATCCAACTGCTGGAGCACCCACTACGTGTGTGCTAGCCAATATGTACCATGATATTCTTAACCCTTTCCTTAGCATTTAAGTCATTTGTAAGTTTTTGTGATTAAAGATTCATCCTTGTGCACGCCTCTGATTAGTTCCCCAGAATACATCTACAGAAGACGTTTTGCTGAGTCCAAGGATATGCAGAAAGCTCCTTCTGTTTTTTAATCTAGTCATTTTTATCCAACTTTTCCCTTCATTCTATGATGCGTTACAGATTTTCTTTACGACTTTAAGTGCTGATGTTCGAAATCAGCTCCTCTACTACTATAATGACATAGTGTAGAATCTGAAATGGTTTTTGAATATAATTATGTTATTAGTGACATTAATTACAGTAAGGATGATCTGGGGACAAAGTTCCGCTAGAGCTTCTCTGACAACATCCCTCAGAGCAGCTCTGAGGGATGGTGGTTAAGGACCACCATCAGGAGATGCCCAAGGATGAGAACAGTATCCTTTCTAGAGTAGCCTCCTGCTCTGTCAAGTTCTACTGTGGACACTGGCAAAAATGTTTTTAAAATTAAGGGAGAAATTACTTAAAATAAGAAGTTAAAAGAGGGGTGAGGGTATCGCTCAGCGGTAGAGAACATGCTTAGCATGCACGAGGCCCTGGGTTCAATCCCCAGTACCGCCATTAAAAAATCAATCAATCAATCTAATGACTCCCCCGACACCAAAAAAGGAATATGTTCATGGATGAAAATGTATAATATTGTAAAGATGCAATTTTGTCCAAATTAAGCTATAAATCTAATGAAATTTCAGCCAAAACCCAAAAGTGCTATTTTGGAGAAACTTAACAAAACATGGAGGTCAAAACATGGAAGAAGAACCAAGAACATTTGGAAAAGTACAGAAATAAAGGAGGCTTGCTCTACTTGGTGTTAAACCACATAGGGATTAAACAGTGAGAAACGGACTGACAAGGAAACCAGCCATGGAACAGAAACAGACTGAAGCAAATTCGAGAATCAGGTATGTAACATAAAAAGAAGTGGGAGAGGCTGGAGCATCCATTGGGTCCAGGAGGAAGGAGGGGCACACAAAGGTGTGCCTGATGAGCACTGAAGGAAAACTCTTACAGTCCTGTGGTCAGGGTTATGGGAAACCACAGGGCTGGGGCGGAACCTCCAGAGCCATTAAAGCCCCAGAGCTCTAATCAATTCAAGGGGAAGGAGGAGCAACGGAACCCGGAGAGGCACGTGGCTATCTGAGATAGGCATCCAATAGCCACCACGACTTTTCCTGGTGGAGGGGAAGGCAAAAGGTAGCCAGCTGAGGGAGCCGAAGAATTAAAAGCCCCAACTTTCCTCTCCTCCCATCCTCTCATCTGCTGCTAGTGCTCCTCCCCCTTGGCCACACCCAACAGAAAGCCACAGGCCAGGAGCCTGTAGCTGCCTCCTTGGCATAGAGCAGGATGGATGGGTGGAGTTGTGGGTGCTGACGGGGAGGGAGGGGCACAGGACGAAAGGGACAGCATCCAGCATCGCAGATGGAACTGGCTACCCGTTCAGTGAAAATAAAAAGTTAAGAGCCCTGATCCTTTTTTTTTTTTTTAACCACAAAACAAACTCCAGATTCAATGTTAAAAATTTCTAAACAAAGCCTTGGAAGTAACTAAAGCAAAATATTTATGTCATCTTAGTGTGGGGAATGCCTTTTGGAACATGTCATCAAGGCAGAATTGTAAAGGGAAGAACTTATAAGCTTAACAACATAAAATTTGTATGGCAGAGGAAGATATATTATACTTTTGAAACTGTTATGGCTTGTAAAACAAAAGTTACAGGAGAGAACATACCGGGAGAAGTATCTGTTATGTATATAACCAAGGATTAATATCCTTCATGTGGAAAAGAACTCTTGTAAAAAATCAGAAGAGCAATACTATGGAAAAGCAAAGGACAGAAAAAGGTATTTCCAAAAGGAAAAATGTCAGGGGCAAATAAACACACACGAGATTGTATTCAACTCTAGTATTGATCAAAGAAATGCAAACTGTAATGACATCATTTTTGCCTGACTGCACAAAATCAAAATGATACCCAGCATACTCCTGGGTGATACCCACACACGATGGGATAAGGCAGGACCACTTCTGGTGGGTAATTAGGTAATGTGTATCTTTGACCTACCAAATCCACATCTAGAAATTTATCCAAAGGTAATATTCAGTGAAGTGTGCAAAGATGCTCAGAGCAGAGGCACTGACAATAGCAAATATTTGGAAGCTGCCTTAAGAATGAAATTAACAGCAGCCACCATACTAAGCTTGAATGGACCAGACGAGTCACCTACCCGCCTGATCAGAGGACGAGACTGGGTGTCCACAGATTAAGTGCTGAGCAAGTTACTTACAGAGCTGGGTGGAAGTGCTGTGACAAACCTTTACCATGCCTTGGTATTTTCTGAACGTTTTGTAATACTGTTCTCAATGGGAAAAATAAATTAATAAAGCCATATTGAAAAGAAAAAAATTACCTTTAATTTCCTGGAAAGTGAATTTATTTTGGTGCTTTTTCTTGAAGCCGTTGTAAAGCCCATTTATTTGAAATAGAACAAAATCAGACCGTGAAGTTTCACTGATCGTGAAATATCACATGGATACATACAGATCTGAAAGACAACTTGAACTGCCCTAATTCAGTGAGCCAAACTACTTCTATGTGGCACGTGCCTGTGTTACTTTCAAGCACAAACATAGAATGAAAACCAGAAGGTCCCCCAAACATTCTCATTTTTGTATGACTGACATTTGCAGAGTCCTTTTTAGGTTAAAATGACATGGTTGGAAGCCTCAGCTGAATAGCAGTTGGCCGTGCCCACAACATGGGATCCCCGCCCCCACTGGCTTTAAAGTGGAATTCAGCACATGACATGTTGAGATCCTTACAGATGCCCATCGAATTCCCAAGTTTCTCCAAGAGTCTCCCTTTAAAACACCTGCACTCTTTTTTAATTTTTAATTTTTGGTGACCTTCACAATTCCTTCCAAACTCAGACATTTTGTGGTTCTAGGTATGTTTTTTTTTTAAAATTGAAATACAGCTGACTATAATATTATGTTAGTTTCAGATGTAGAACATAATGATTTCACATATGCATATGTGTATGAAGTGATTGCCATGATGTCTAGTAACCATCTGTCCCAACAGAAAGTTATAACAGTATTACTGACCCCATTCCTTATGCTGTATATTATATGCCCTGGCTTATTTATCATATAACTGGAGGTTTGTATTCCTATTCTCCCCACCCCCCAATGCCTGCACTCTTGCAGCTCTGACACCGGGCAATAAACTAAATTTTAAAGAAACTATTCTACAAAAGCAGCTGAAGACATTTCCACAGACATAGGCATTGTCTTGAATCTCACAGACCTGTGGCAACCGTCATACCTAAAAGTTCAGGTACCTTGTGAAAGGCTGGCATATAGCTGTAGATTGTTTTCTACCCAGAAAATCAAATCTTTGGTAATCCTGGGTCCAACAAGACTGCCAACGCCCCCCCACCACCCAAACTCAAAATAACCCTCAAACTAACAGGGACTAGGACCTGCTTTTTTTTGGGGGGGGGGGTGCAGTGTGGAGGCAATAATTAGGTTTATTTAGTTATTTATTTTAATGAAGGTACTGGGGATTGAACCCAGGGCCTCGTGCATGCTAAGCACACACTCTACCACTGAGCTCTACCTTCCCCCCAGGACCTGGATTTAAATAAGGCAGCAATCCACAAGGCCCTGAGTGAAAGGGCTTATGTCAAGGGACTAGACTCATATCACAGCCTCTGCTTGAAATTAGAGGTCAAATGCAAAAGCTTTCGAAGCATTAACCAATTGCTTTTTAAAAGGACATATTCTGTAGTGCCCAAAATGCCCTATGATCATTTTTCATTTCTAAACTAAGAGCCGTCCAAGATGAGTCTACTAACAGGATTACTATGAAAAAAAAAATCTTTGAAGCATTCTTCACAATGCTGGGATTTATCCCTGAACATCATGCCTGTTGCTGGAAAGCTCAGAGACAGGCACCATCTTCCACCTTACTGCCACCTTCTCCTCCTAAATGGAAGTTTGAGGTGATTCATTAAAACTCAGAGTGATGGATCTGGGGAAAGGGGGAAGAGAAAAGCATTCTAGGCATGGAGAGGCCACTCCTGGCCCTGGCCTGGGGGCAAGGCATCGCTAGGTGTCTCCATCAAATCAACTTTCCCACTTCCCACCTGAATCTCCCACTGAAACACAGGCCTCAAAGGCACAGGCCTTGGGAACATCACCAGCACCCCGCACAGGGACAGACGCAGGTGGGCCTACAGGTATGGACGGCTACTTGCCAGAGACACACACGCCGAAGAGGAGGCCAGATGCTTTTCACTTTAGAGAGGTGAAGTGTATGGTATATAAATTACACCTCTAAAGTTGTTATTTAAAAAAAAAGATGGAAGGTGAGGTGGGTATAGATCAGTGGTAGAGCACATGCTTAGCTATGCACAAGGTCCTGGGTTCAATCCCCAGTACCTCTGTTTAAAAAGAAAAAAAAAGTATTAAAAAAGAAAAAGGTGTAAGGAAAGAAGGGAGAGCGGGAAAAGGAGTGAAAGAGAGAGGTCGGGGAGAGACAGAAAGACAGAGAAGAGAAGGCAGACATCCAGGAATTAGGGGGGAAGGGGCCCATAAACTCTAGCCATTCAATTATTTAAGAGCAGTGAACCAACATCTTTTTTAAAATTTTGTGGGGTTTTTTGTGTTTTTTGTTTGTTTTAGGGCAGGGAAGTAATTAGGTTTATTTACTTATTTTAATGGTGGTCTTGGGGATTGAACCCAGGACCTTGGGCATGCTAGGCACAAACTCTACCACTGAGCTATACCCTCCCTGCCCCAACATCTTTGATTTACTTTTTTTCTCTCTTTCTTTCTTTTAATTGAAGTATAGTCAGTTTACAATGTTCTGTCAATTTTTGGTATACAGCATAACGTTTCAGTCATACATATACATATATCCTTTTCATATTCTTTTTCATTATCCATTATTACAAGATATTAAATATCGTTCCCTGTGTGATTTACTTTAAAATGTATCAAAAAATAAGATGGATTGATGTATAGATACAGGGATGCACAGACAAATAGGCAAAAATGTGGTAAAGTGACTACAGTAAAATGTTCATGGGAGAATCTACGTAGTGAGTATACAGGCGTTCACTGTAAAATTCCTGCAATTTTTCCAGGAGTTTGGAAATTTTCACAATAAAATGTTGAGGAAAAAACCTTTGGCTATTCTTCCAAAAACATTTGTAAATTGGATACAAAATGTGAGAAAAAAGATACTAAAACAGGATATAATTTTAAAACTCAAAACGCATTCACCACAGACCCTCTTTGCCTTGGCCTCCCGGTTTCCAACCCTCTCCCCAGGCAGGCGAGGAGCCCCAGCGACCAGATGAAAAGGAGCACGTAACAGGACGACACAGGTCCCCTGGGTGGCCACCGAGAGGGCGCAAGGCCACCCTGCAAAGTCAACTGACACTGGGCCCACTGAGCCTAAGGCCACTCGCAAGGGACACATAATTTCTACATTTTCCTATCAAACAGTGAGCCCAGTGCCCACTGCTTTCGGATTTACCTTGAGAACAACGGAAAAGTCAACATCCTTGGTCTCCTTCAAGCCGAGTGGAATCAGGGGAATTATAAACGCCTTCCTGGAAGGAACACAATAAGGGATACGATCATCCCTATTCTGCCACTTTGTACCCCACAGCCTGCCCCCCGCACCCCAGCTCAGGTTCCTGCCCTCCGTCCTCCCGCCAAGCTAGCACACAGCAGCTCATTTTCCGTAAAGACAACTCTGGTCACATCCCTGTCTCTATTCCAAAACAGGTCCTGGGCCCCCTGTGACTTCTGGACAACCCAGCCTAACACAGGAGCCCCCTACCATCTCCACCCTGATTTATCCCTCTAGTCTCAACTCTCCTTCCAGTAGCTGTGCTGGGAAGTTACCTGGCTTGCTCACTGCTCCACAATCTCCACTCTGCTGCCCCCAATTCCTAGCCCCTCCTCGTCCTCTCCTCACTGCAGTGGATCGCAACTCTCCTGCAGACCTCCAACCCTGGGCTCTGGTGGTGGGTGGGCTCCTCCCAAGGGGCGTGTCCCTCTAGGTGTCCCACCCCCAGCACAGGGAAGGCTTGGAGGGCGGGAACCCCATCTGACACTTACTGTGCAAGTGGGTCCCCTTCCCCTCCACCTCCTCTCCCATTTGGTTACCACACAGGTCACCCTGGGAGTGGTCTTAGGGGCAGAGCATGAACAACAGGAAGTGAACCGGGCTCAGCTGTGTTTTGCAAACAGGGATTTAGCTCCCTGACCTGTAACAGGAGACCCTGGGGCTGCTCGGCCCAGCTAGGGGAGGAGGCCAGGAATGCAGGCAGGGTGAGCGGACAATGGGCTGTAAACTGACACTGCCTCCGTGGGGGACAGAAAACAACAGGGCCACTACGATGAAAGCAGGCGAGCCCCAGCGGGGTGTGTGGCTTCCCCAAAGGCTGCAGGGAAAGCTGGATCCGGCTAGGAGACAAGGATGGACCAGCCGCTCTCCTCAGGGCCCCAGCATGCTCCAGGCCTCACTGAGCACACGGCTGGAGGCGAGGTCTACTCTTCCTGTGACCATCCAGGCACAGCCAGTGTCCCAAGGCCTCCTTGCCAGGGCACCCCACCCTCAATCTTGGGCTAATAGAACTTTTTCCGTGACCTCCGGCCTCCCTGTGTTTTCTCATCTGCACAATGAGACTGTTTCTTCCCTGCCTCACAGAAGTGTTTAAAGATCAACTGTGCCAAGAAACAGCCTGCTTTGAAAACAGGAAGGGGGCCGGTGGAAATGCAAAGTGTCATTATGCATCTGCACATCTCTATCCTCTTCCCAAAGGCACAAGGGACCGACTGGCCACTTCAGAGCCATGCCGTGGTCACACGGGGGCCTTAACTGCATGTCCCTGGGGAACACCCTCATGATGGACATCCCAGTGTCGGATGAGGGGGAATAGGAAACATCCTACGTTTATCACCAGAGCCTGGCCCTGCCTCACCGTCTCAAGGAACTTTGACCTTTTGGGCAAAACACTGGAATTTAATACCAGAGCTCAAGCTTGGGGAAGCCTTCCTTGGCTGTTTTGATTAGATGTCAGAACCACACTGGGAGCTCCCAGGTAAGTGAGACAGGACACGCGGACCGGCTCATGGACAGTCACCAAAGGAGAAGCAGAGGTTTTACACGTAGCTCTGAAAAATGCCCCGGAGGGGCAGGGCAGAGGACTGGGGAGGATCAGAAAAAGCACATTCCAAGCTGACTCAAGGCTCCCCAATGGCTTCCTTCTGTTAATCCAGGGAACTATTTTCGGACTGAGTTTCCCTTGGGGCTCCCTTACCTTTTGTGAAGTGCCTCTTCCCCACAAGAAAAGTATGTAAACCCTTCTTCAGAGCTTCTCAAAGTTATTTCTTCTTAGAGATGGGCTTTTCTTTCAAAGGCAGCTCACCCTGGGGCCGGAGGCTTTCTTAGCTTTGCCGAAGGCCAAATCTGAGCATCTGGCCCCCTACAAACACTCCCCAAGGGATGCTTCTGAATTAGAACATTTGTTTCTCAAATACTTAATGGGGTACATTTCCAAAGTGTCTTAGTTACACTGTGTCTTTAGGAACTCATCTCAAAATCTTTGATATAAAAGGCAGCTTATATGTTTTTGCCCTCTATTAACAGGATGACCCGGAGTCAGGCCCTGTGCGTGGTGCTGAAGCTGAGAGGCAAGAAGGCAGGGCACCCTGGGCCCCACCCGACAGGCTGGCTCTCCAAGCTCACAGCCGCCCTTCCAAGGCATCTTTATGGCAGACCCACCACTCAAGCCACACAACAGACGCCATTCCCCAGCTGGACCCAGTCACGCAGCTCTCCTGTAACACTATGTCCCAAGGGGTCCCTGTCCAACTGGCCAGGTATTTCCAAACTCCACAGGTTCATCCCTTTTAAGTCTTGCACCTTGCTAGACCCCTAACCTAATTATTCCCTCACTTCTCAAAGTGGGATCTGCCACACCCTCAGGTCTACCTGTGCAGCATCTCTGATACAGGAGGCATGTTCCAAGGCTCAGAAAGTATCTGGAAGAAGCGTTGCCACCACTTACTCTGTGCTCTGATAGACTCCCACCGAGATGTTGAGCCCCTCCAGCTCTTCCTTGAGCATTTGCAGATCTGAGTTCAAGAAGCTCAGTTCCAGGCGCACCTGCTCCCGCACCTTTTGGTTTGTGGCTGCTCTGTTAAAAGAGAGAGAGTGGAGAAGCATCCTCAGCCAAGCATCCCAGCTGCGGTGTGAGCTGACACACACCACCCTCCCCCCCACCCTGGCTCTGAGGGTCTGCTGCAGATGTAGATACCAGACGCGATTGGGTAAGTTGTCTTAGGGATGCTGGGCACCTGCCCCGTTTTGAGCCATACCTGCCAGTCAGCGGACCTAGGATATAGCCAATGCCACTGAGCTGCCAGACATGAATCCTAAGACATCTCTGCAAAGAATTAGCCTTGAGAAGAGAAAAAAGAATTGCTCCCAATCACCCAGAAGAGAGCATAAATTATTCCCTTAAAAGGAAATGGAAGAGAAAACAGAGGAGGAGGTAACACTCCCCAGCTCATCCTATGAGCTGATCCAAAACCAGAGGTAGGCCACAAGAAAATAAAATAGATCAGTATCCTTCATGAATCTTTATGCAAAAATCCTCAACAGTGTACTAGCAACCCAAACCTAGCAATGTATACAAAGGATTATACATTGGGACAAAGTGGGCTTTATCCGAGGACACCTGAAAATCAATTAATGTAACATACTTTATCAACAGAATGAAGGACAAAAAGTAAACTGTTAAATCAATAGCTGCAGGAAAAAAGCATGTCTGACACAGATTTATGATTAAAAAAATCCTCAACAAAAATCCCCTTTTTTTTGTAAAAGAGAATTTACAAAACTTGATAAAGGGCATCTACAAAACCCCACAGCGCACATTATACTTAATGGTGAAAGACTGATTCCTCCCCTCTTATGATCAGGAACAAGGCAAAGCTGTCTACCTACGCCACTTCTAGTCAGAACTATACTGGAGGTTCAAGCCAGTGGCAATGAGGTAAATAAAGAAATTAAAGGAAAGAAAAAAAAAAAGAAATTAAAGGCATCTGGATTGAAAGGAAGAAGTAAAACTGTCTTCATTCACAGAGGACATAATCTTGCATGTATAAAATCCCCAGGCATTCACAAAACAAATACTGGAAATAATAAATTTAGCAAGATCACAGGATACAATTCAATACACAAAAATCCATTTTTATTTCTGTATACTAGGAATGAGCAATTTTAAAATGAAAATGAAGGGGAGGGTACAGGTCAGTGGTAGAGCGCATGCTCAGCACGCGTGAGGTCCTGGGTTCAATCCCCACTACCTCCGTCATAAAAAAAATAAGTAAATAAACCTAATTACGTTCTCCACCCCACCCCCAAAAGAAACTGAAAAACAACTTCACTCAAAATAGTATCTGAAAGAATAAAATATTTAGGAATAAATTTAAGAAAAGAAGCACAAGACTTGTATACCGAAAACTTCGAAACATTGCTGAGATATTAAATGGAGAGACATTCCATTTAATGCATCGGAAGACTCACTATTGTCAAGATGTCAATTCTCTCTAACTGATCTATCAATTCAATGTGATTCCAATCAAAACCCTAGTAAGCTTTTTAGTAGAAACTGACACGCTGACTCTAAAATGTATATGGAAATGCAAAGGACCTAGACTAGCCAAACAATTTTGAAGAAGAATCAAGTTGGAGGATTTATGTTATTTGATTTTAAAACTTACTTTAAAGCCTCAGGAATCAAGACAACGTGGCATAGGCAATGGAACAGAACAGAAGCCAGAAATAAATCCTTACATTTACGGTCAATTGATTTTGACAAAGGTGACAAGACAATTCAAGGGGGAAAGACAGTCTTCCTGACAAATGATGCTGAAGTAATTGTGCTCCGAGACGACCTTCAGGTTCAGTAAGGAGGACCTGCAGGACTCAGAATACAGTTGTATTCATGATTTTGATTTATTACAGCAACAAGCAAAATCAGCTAAGGGAAAGGTGTATAGGACGAGGTCTAGAAGAAGCCACACACACGCTGCTAAGAGCTCTCTGTCTCACAGTGAGTCACACGGGACACACTTAATTCCTCCAGCAAACAGTTGTGACAACACGTGAGAAAAATACTATCTCCCAAGGAAGCTCATTTAGGGTTTTTACTGGGGGCTGATCAGGTAGACACCTCTGCCTAGCATGTCCCCAAATTCCAGACCCCTAGAAGGAAAGCAGTTTGTTCAAAATAAACCATATTGTTTGTGCAAATAGTTTAAATTAAGCACATTGGGCCCCTCTTATCTGTTCTGGGAATGGTGGAAACTCTCGTGAAATCTAAGTTTCCAGATACCAGCCAAGCGCCAACTTTGCAAGCAGGGCTTTCTAAGGATATCCATCTCAGGTCTGCTATGATAACTCCTTTCTGCACAACAGGCGAAAAATAAATCTCAATCTAAATCTCATACCAAAGACAAATATTAAGTCAAAATGAATCAGAGAGCTTTGTATAAAAGCAAAAACTCCAAAACCTTTATGACCTTGAACTGGAAAAAGTATTCTTAGCTACACACCAAAAGCACAATTCATAAAACAAGAAATTGATAAACTAAACTCTATCAAATTTAAAAACTTCTGTGTTTCAAAACACATCATTTTTTTAAAAAGAAAAAGACAAGCCATAGACTGGAAGAAAATATTTGCAAATTGTATTATTTGATAAGGAATTTGTAGACAGAATATATAAAGAGTTCTGTTAATTAAATAATAAAAAATAATCAAATAAATAATAAATAACTAAATAACTAAAATTAAATAAATAAATAAAATAAAAAATTTTAATAGGCAGAAGATTTTTTAAAATTGAATTATAACCGACATACAACATTATGCTAGTTGCAGGTACAAAACAATGATTCTATAGTTGTATATATTGCAAAGTGATCGCCACAATAAGTCTGTTTGACATCTGTCACCATACACAGTCACAGAATTTTTTTTCTTGTGATGAGAACTTCTAAGATTTACTCTCTTAGTGGGGAGGGTATAGCACAAAGTGGTAGACCATATGCTTAGCATACAGAAAGTCCTGGGTTCAATCCCCAGTACCTCCTCTAAAAATAAACAAATAAACCTACTACCTCCCTCCAATCAAAAACTAAAACAAAATAGACAGACAAACAGATTTACTCTCTTAGCAACTTCCAAATATACAACACAGTATTATTTACTATAGTCACCATGCTATACATTATATCCCCAAGACTTACATATTTTATAACTGTAAGTTTGTACCTTTTGACCACCTTTACCCATTTCATCTAACCTCCAAACCGCCATCTCTGGCAACCACCAATCTGTTCTCTACTCATGAGCTTGTTTTTGTTGTTTGTTTGGTTTTGTTTTAGATTTCACATATAAGTAAGATCACACTGTATCTGTCTTTCTCTGACTTGTTTCACTTAGCATAATGCCCTCAAGGTCCAACCACGCTGTTGCAAAGGGCAAGATTTCATTCTTTTTTGAGGCTAAGTAATATTGCATTATATATATGTGTGTGTGTGTATCTTTTTTCTTTATCCATTTATCTATCAATGTACACTTAGGATGTTTCCATATCTTTGCTTTTGTAAATAATGCTTCAGTGAACATAGGGGTGCGTATATCTCTTTGAATTGGTATTTTTAAGTTCTTCAGATAAATTCCCAGAAGTAGAATAGCTGGGTCACATGGCAGTTCTATTCTAAATTTTCTGAGGAATCTCCATCCTATTTTCCATAGCGGCCACACCGATTTACAGTCCCACCAACAGAGCCCAAGTGTTGGGACTATTTTCTTAATTTATCTTTCTGATAGTTCATTATTAGTGTATAGATGTGCAACTGATTTCTTTATATTGATTTATATATCCTGCAACTTCACTGAATTCATAAAAATGGGCAAAAGATTTGCATAGACAAGTAAAGAAGATAGATGAATGGCTAATAAGCACATGAAAGGATGCTCAATGTCACCAGTCAATTGGAAAATGCATATTAGAACCATGAGATACCAATACACAACCACTAGATTGGCTATAATGAAAAAGACATACAATAACAAGTGCTAGTGAGGGTGGAGAGAAACTGGACCCCTCATTCACTGCTGAATGTAAATGATACAGCCTCTTCGGGAAATAGCTGGGTAGTTTTGAAAAATGTTAGAACAGAAACTTGCTGGGTAGTTTTGAAAAATGCTAAAACATAAACTTACCATACAACCGAGTCATTGCTCTCCTAGGAATCCATATGAGAGAAATGAAAGCATATGTCCAAACCAAGACAGGATTGTGAATGTTCACAGTAGCATTATTCATAGCAGCCCCCGAAGCAGAAACAAAACAGAACAGTGTTAAGCAGGATGGAGGAAGAAACTTTGCCCAAGTTCTCAAAGCAGAGGTCTGGACACGTACGTGAAGACCCTCAGGTGCTCCCTCATTTTACAGATTGGGAATCACTGCAAAACGAACAGTGGCAGTGACAACCAAGTACTAAGCCAGGCCTTGCTAATAAGCACCATTTCCTTGAACCACCCCAGCAAGTCCTCCGACTTGGCTCAGACCAGGTTCTAGAACTACCCTCATTTCATGAGTGAGGACACCTGAGGGTCATCAGCCAAAAGCTCCAGCCAGTCAGAGACAGCACCTGACCACCTCCCCCCATCAGCTGATGAAATCCATCTGCTGCTCTGCTCACCAACTGTCCACCTTTCCTCCAGAGAGCAAAGTCCACCACGGGCCCTGCAGTGCGTCCTCTCCCCTGGGGCTCTCCCCGCCTTGCCACATGTTTGACATATTTGGGCCCATCAGTTTCTTTCCATGATGGATTCATATCTCCTCTCTCCCTTTCATCTCCCTCCCTCCCTTGCCTGAGCTCATTCTCCATGATCAACAACAAGCCTATGACCCCTCAGAAGAAGCCGAGCTTGACCTGCCCGCAGTTACAATGCGACTTGTCTTCACTGCCCAGTAAGTTTTCACAGGCGCCTGTCTGGGGTCCCCAGCCAGGCGATGAGATATTGGAAGCTCAGTTTGGTGAAGATTATTCGTTTGAGAATTTTTTTTTGGAGGACATGATCCCCAGTAAGAAATGCATTTTGTATCACAGTACATGCATAAACATCTGCCCCCCAAAACAAAAGTCTCACAAAACCACACTGCCACACATGAGACACACTCCACTATATCCTGTTCTAATCTAATACCTTCTTTAATAAGACAAAAAACAAAAAAAACAGTAATATTTGAAACTCTCCAACTTCTGATTCTCCAACACCAACTGGGTGCCCAACAATTCCATTCAGTTCTGACACCAGCTCCCAGAGTTAGCAGAGAGCCCACAGGTTAAGGGCTCAGTGCCACAAGGCTGCCCCTGACTTCAGGAGCCAGTTACAAGTTGGTGGGGGTTGTGGGGGGCGGGGCACCTGTACTTCTGACAGACCAGCTACAAATCAGAGGTTTCCACAACCCTCTCTCAGGTTCGATAATTCACTGGAATGACTCAAAAAGCTCAGGAGAACATTTTACTTACATTCTCTGTGGTTTATTTTAAAGGACACAGCTAAGGAACAGCCAGATGGAAAAGAGACATAGGCCAAGGAAGGTACTGGAGCTACCACGCCTTCCCCAGGCAGGCCACCCTCCCAGCGCCTCGAACCTGTTCTCCAACCTCGAATTTCCTCACAGTTTAGAGATTTAAGGAGGTGTTATTGCTTCATTACGTGGACATAACTGATTGAATCATTGGGGATGCTGGGGATTGAACCCAGGACTTCATGCATACTAAGCACACACTCTACCACTGAGCTATACCCTACCCTCTGCTATTGGTGACCGAACTCAATCTCCAGCCCTGCCTTCTCCAGAAGTCCAGGGGTGGGGCTTGGTCTTTCTGGCAAATAGCGCTCCCTCCTGAAGGCCCCTCCCCTATCAGGCGTCACCATTAGCATACAAAAGACACTCAAGAGATGCCAAGGGTTTTAGGAGCTCTGTGCCAGGAACCAGGCACAAGGACCAAATATTTATTTATTATACCACAGCAACCCACTGAATTGATTTCATTACACACCATACGTCACAACCTGCCACTTGTAAAACCTGAGCTACAGAGATGTTACTGAGAACAGGACTGATTCACTAGCCGATAAAGTCCACAAGCGTGCAAGGAAGTCCTCCCAGCTCTCCGTACTGGGGCAGCTTCTTCTTAGAAGCAACTGGGTGGCTTTTGGCTAATGGGTATGAAATGTGTTCCAGATCACACTCCCTTCTCACTGCCTGCCAGAAAACTCAGAGACAAACTGTGGCCGATGTCTAAGACAGGATATAAGACTTTCTAGTGTGTACTAGCCTTATTTCCAGCTAAGTTTCTCTTTTCTTCTTCTTCCTCCTGCCCCCATATGCTTGCTTGTTCCTCCTTTAATCTTACATGCTGTGTATGAGTAGTTAAGTTCCCTCACGTACATTTTAGAATGAGGCAAGACAAACAACTGTAACCCCTGGAGGGACAAGAACCTCTGCCTGTTGTGGGGAGGATATAGCTCAAGCGCTAGAGCACATGCTTAGCATGCACAAGGTCCCGAGTTCAATTCCCAGTACCTCCTCTAAAAATAAATAAATAAACAAACCTAATTACCTCCCCCCTCAAAAAAAAAAAAAAGAAAATAGTAAGAACCTCTGCCTATTAACCCTCTACGTCACTGGTGTGTAAGTGGGTCCAACTCAAATATGACAATTTAGGCCCTAAGAGTCCCACCCAAATACCTGGAGAACCTCCAAAAATGCCACCTCCTGATATTCCCAACTCTATGTATTGATCGGCCACTCCTCCTTCCGCTCAACATGGCAACAACTTGAGATTTAGGGTTCGCAACATGCTCTTTGGATGTGGACCTCCTTGGGTGGGTCATGGGTCACAGGTCACTGTGGAAAAGGTCAGTGGCCACATGGGGCCCTCAGGGTTGGTGTCCACGATGCTGACCTTAGGGTTACAATGATGATTCAGAAATCAACCCTAGAGTGGGAGCTATTTCTAGTACAAGTCATGATTTTGTTCACTGATTCACTAGTCAAGAGGGCACTTCTCGAATAAGGTGCACCCGTTCAATGTGGTGTGTGTGCCCGTGCGGGGGAACAGTCTGGGGCAATGGCTAAGGATAGCATCGGTGGGCCCGAATTAGCAATGAAGACCAGAACCTTGGTCTCCTCAATACAGGTGCTTGCACCTGGGCTGCCTTTCCAGATGAATATGAATCCTTTCTAGGGGCCTTCTTGGAAGAACAGGGGCTTTTCTCAGCTTTCATTTGGGTGCACACTTCCTCTGAGACCCCGTGGTCTGGTAACTGATGTTACGACCAAAAGAGGCCAACCCGGATGAGGTGGAAGGGCATTTCAGCTGTTTCCTGCCCAGAGTCTCCCTGCCACGGCCTCCCTCTGGCCTGGACACCAAGGAAAGGCCTACTCCCTTGGGTTTTTCATGAAGCCCATACACGTGCTGCAAAAGCCAAGAATTAAAAGGTGTCCCACTTGCCCTTTATGAGTGATCAAGCCACCATGTGTGAACAGGAAAAGGAGGGCCACATTGAATGATATCCTGAAGCTACCACCCACATCCATACATGTCCTTCAAGCTGGAGCTTCTGAGAACTTTTCCACACAAGATGCTCCTATGGGATGATGGTCAAAATTTCTTTAACGTCTCCATGTTTAGTCTTAAAGAAGCATGTGAATTTTGCATTCTGACTTATATATCTCCATTTGTTTTAGTGAAATGTTTTTTTCTCTCAAGTCTTTTAGTAAAATTGTCCCTCCAGGAACAGGCTTGTTGACAGGTAAGACAAGCTTGTACCAGCTTCAGAGACCTTACTGGAGCAGTTTGTCCTTAATCCATCTGACCCCAAATCCTGCTCTACCAGGGATTCAGGAAGGCTGGAGCAAGAGCTGCTTGGTGCCCTCATGTGGCCATTGGGCTAAGGCAGCAGATCAGCCCATCTGGCAGGACATCTGCTCCCAGCCCATCTCTCATTGTAGGAAGGCAGGCCTCGGAGTCGGTGCAGGCCCCCAAGGCCTTGGCTTGTGCACCCCACTGCACAGACGTCAGCCCCTCTCAGTACTGATGGTGTGAGTAGTCATTAACCTCAAGTCACTCATATAGCCGAAGCCACCCCAGGTCACCCTTGCCCCAGAACATCATGAGCCTCTGGTCCAGAAGTCACAAACTGGAGGTCCATGGGATTTGCTCACTTGGCTCTCAGAATGTTATTTTTCCCCCCTTGAACTAGTTGCCTGTATTTTAAAATTCAACTATCAGAAGATAAAAAAAGAAAGAAAAAAAGGCATATCTCTTAGCTTCTCCTGAGAAAACAAAACAAAACAAAACTGAAGATCTGGCAACTGTGGCCCTGCCCTCTGTATGGGCCGAATTGTAGTTGCCCCTCCAGAGAACATATTCTCTGCACTTCGCCACAGTCCCCACCCCTCCCTACTGCTCACAGTCCCAGTCCCAGCCCTCTTCACTCTCTTCCATGCCCACCTGGCCCCCTGAAGAGAGCCCGAAGCCCAAAGAGGTGAAATGACCCGCCCTCGTTCAAAGAACCAGTTAGTTAAAACTGAATTGTGTGGCAACTGGCTTTAAATTTCACAAAGGCCATCTGTTTTCTGAGAAACATCATCCCATTTCTACCCCAGCTTTTCTCCAGGGAGGGAAGGGAGCTAGGAAAAGAGAGAAAATTATTGTCCTTGCTTGGCCTGAAAAAGTACATTTAAAATATCTGATATCTTCCTAATCAGACTCCAGGAAGCTCACAGACTCTTGGCTGCTATGCATCAGAGAAGGCCTTGATGGGGTACAAAACACAGCTCCTCACAGTGTCTGCCCAGGCTTAAGGCCCCCTTACCACTGTGGGTAAGGACTGGGACCCTCACATTCCTGCATTTGGGGGGACATTTTCCCAAATGTCCACCCCCCAAACTTTCCAACTGTTCTAACTTTATCAGGGGGCTGTGGTGGGACATTTGGGAACCAGAAAACAGACAGATGGACAGAAAGGACAGCAGGGTCCAGTTTATGAGTGAAACTACCCTTCGCTGGCAGAGACAGCTCTCTAACTGGCCGCCCAGGGACACCTACGGGTCAGAGCTGGGCTTGGCTAAATGCCCTGTTTGTTTTTGGGAAACCGTTGGTGCCGGTTAAGTCAGATTAATAAATACCTTTAGGGTTTCCTCTGACAACAGTCTCCAGAGAGGGGCACTTTGAACTTTTAGGTCATTGCAAGAATCATTAACAACTCCACCCCACCCCCACCCAGCCAGCTCAACAACCACCGACTTGACAATGAGCTTGAGCCACTGGGCCGCGGAGAGGCTATTTGCTGGTGTCGTTAACAGAGCAAGACAGACAAAACTGCCCTAGTCCCCGCCTTAGCAACGCCAAGTCTCCGTCAGAGAGGGCCTCCCTGACCACCCTCTGTCTCCAAGGCCGGGCTGCACTGCGTCAACCTCTATCATATTTCCTTTTCATCAGCGCCCTAGAAAACATCACCTCCTGACGTGACTGGATTTGTTTGCTTGTGTATTAAGGCTCCCCTGCAAGAGATTACGCATCAGGAAAGCAGGGAACGGCGCCTGCAGCCTCCTTGGCACCGCAAGCTCAGCGCACGGCAGGCCCTCCTGAAATCGGAGGCCTCTCCCAAAATTGGGGGCCTCTCCTGAGCTGCAGTGGCCGCTGAGACCCGCTGTGCAGCAGACCTGACAACTCCCGGGTCCAGACTGCTCTGGGGACAGGAACACTGTCAGACATTTTAAAAGCGGAAATGGTACAATATCTTCCCAGTCTCCTCAGGAACAACGTCCCTTCTACCCTGGTACAGAAGTAACTGGAGAAAGAGGTTCCCAGACATGTGCCCCTCCCCAGGACTTGTGTCCACGAGCAGCAAAACCAACACAGGCACAGCACTGTTGTTTCTGACCCGGGGGCAGCATCAGGGGGCTGCTTATATTATCTTTCTGGGCTTTTGCAGTATTTTACAATAAAAGTGAATGAAAGTAATCCATTCAAACATTGAAAGGATAAAATGACAAGTAGGAGTCACCTCTAACCAACCCCCACCCCCCAACCCAGGTCTTGCTCCCAAGAGCCCACTCTACTGACAGCTTCTTTCTTCATCCTTTTTAGAAAAAGTCTGCACAGACACAAAAGCATACGTACGAACTTTTTAAACACATGCGGGCATGTTGTTCTGCATGTTTCTTTTCCCCCACTTCATACCTCAGAGATCTTTCCTAAAGAGCAAATACAGACTGATTCAGAAATAAATCTACCCCAAGTTCATAGTCAGAAACGCTCCTTCTGTCTTTACTGAGCACTCAGGTGAGTGACGCCCATGGAAGAGCAGATCACACCTTCCGTACATATCTGTGACCACCAGAGCCTTGGGGCTCTTTGATAAACAGCCTGTTTGGTGTCTTTGTTTTTCCCAACAGCCACCGAGCAGCTGCAGGGCTCCCTAAGTCCTCCAGCAGTGAAGCTGACCCATTGGGAACACCCATTATCCATATCCTGCCAGGTTTCCGGGTTCCCGGCCAGGCTTCCGGGTTCCAGGTCCCAGCAAACACTCTGCGTCTCTTTCTGAAGCTCCAGGAGGCATCTGCCTACTTGGCTGGGCAGCAGGCTTAGTGGCTGCCTCCACACCCAGTGCAGAAGGCAGCGCAGGGCTGACAGCGACTCTGAAGAAGAAAGTCTACATTCTTTGTAAACAAGAGGAAGCTGCCACATTGTCTTGGTCGCACTGAAGGGTGTGGGGAGGGCTTATAGCTGCCTACAGGTAAGGCTTCAGTGAGTTCAACGCTTGATAAGTAACTATTTTACCACCAGAGCTTAATAATGAGTGACCTAAGAGTGCAGGGCTGCACAGGGCCCCTCTCATTAGAGATATGGACACTGGCAAGAGAAATGCCCCCATTCCCTCCTTTCTGAGTGCCTTTTCTTTACACGTTCATCAGAGATTTAGCAAGCAGTGCTCAGACATAGTGCTAGGCAATAGAGAAAATAGGCGGGTCCCAAGAAAGCAGGGACAATAAATAAGAATAGGGCAACTGTGCTTCCTCCATTGCCCTCCTGTCCCCAAACACACAGAGGCTGTGTAAAATACTTGTCGTTAGCATGTCTAAGCTCGAGGTGACAAAGGGTCTGCTCCAGGTGCCAGGAATGAGGAGGAAACTCAAAGCCAAAACCGAAAGCTGAGAAGAAGCCAGGCAGGCCTGGCAGTTTAGGGAGCAGATGGATAGGTCTCAGGAGATTCCAGGCTCCCAGATGAGGCAGTGGAGCTGGCAGACACTTACTTCAGAAGGTTCTCTGCTCCTGTTCTCATCCGCATGGCTTTCAGGATCTGCTGGTTCAAGGCAGCTCTCTGATTCTGCAGTCTGCTCCGGCCAGTTTGGGCAAGGGGATTGCAACCCTAAGGGAAAACAAGAGATGCCCCTTCAGAGGTCAGCCACTCTAAAAATGATAACAACACATCATACAACAGAAAATGTGTTAAAAACTCACCCTTTCTGAAAATAAATATAATAACATCAACATGGAAAAAATATAAAATACTGAAAAGTATAAAAAAGTCATTCATCATAACATCACTCCAAAAATAGCCACTGTGAATTGGTTTCTTTCCCGCCCACCTACTTTATATATGCATATTGTTACTTTCTACATTAGAGGCTGTGTCGGGAGTTCCCCAGACCAGCCCCATGTTTGGAGTTTCACAGGACACAGCATATAGGCTGCACTCATGGCTCAGATTTATGATATCGGTTTAGTAAGGACACATAGCTGGATCATAGGGGGAAAGATAGAGGCAGAGTCTGGAGGAATCCACGTTCAGACTTCCTTACGCTTTCTCCCTCCGAGGAAGGGTCACACAAACACACTCTTCCCCCAGCAACAAAAATGCAGCAACATGTATGTCACTGCCCAGGTTGGCCCATTAGAAAATAAAATTCAGAATTTTCATGAGGGACTGATCACCAAGGTACCCTCTGCCTAGTACGTTCCAAAATTCTAGGCTCCCAGAAGGAAAGCAGGTGTTTGCTGTAAATGACATGGTGTTCACTGTCAGTCCAGGACCAGCAAGCCAACTTTATCACTTAGGGGATGGAGGGAACACTCCAAGAGCCAGGTTCCCAGGTGCCAGGCAGAGGCCTAACTTGCAAGCAGGTCTTCCTAAGGAAAGCAGCCTTAGAACCGCTATGGTACCCTTTATCTACACAGTGGCACATAGACTATCATGTTTTCTCACTTGACACTCTAGCATGAAAATTTCCTTTATTAGGAAATGTTTCTCAAAACCATGATTTTAATAATCACATCATATTGCCCATCTCCTTGTTGTTGGACAGTTAGATTGTTTCCAAGTATCTGCTCTTATCTATAATTATTCGATGCATATTTGTAAACATGAATCTTTATAAACCTCAAATTTTTCCTTTAAGATAAAAGGGCCAAATTCCAGGGAGTCTCACCTCTTTAAGCGCCCCCACATACCATTCCAATTATCCTCTAGGAAAGAAAGCCACTCTCTATTCCCTGTCCCCTCTCCCCACTAGCCTTAGGCAACCACAAATCCACTTTCTGTCTGTATAGACTTGCTTATTCTGGACATGTCATATAAAAGGAATTGTAGAAAAATGCAGTCTTTTGTGATTGGCTTCCTTTACCTAGCGTAATGTTTTCAAGGTTCATCCATGGGCTAGCACAAATCAGTACTTCACCCCTTTTTGTTCCTAATATTCCATCACACATTTATTTATCCAGTTGAAGGACATTTGGGGGTTTGTTTTTTTTTTCCATCACATTTTGGCTTTTATGAAAAGGGCTGCTAATTTGTACGTGGAAGTTTTTATGTGGATGTATTTTCTCCTTTCTCTTGGGTACCTATCTAGGAGTGGAACTACTGTATCATATGGTTCATTCTACGTTTAGCCATTTGAGGAAGTGTTCAACTATTTTCCAAAGCAGCTCTCCTAGTTTACATTCCCACCAACAATATACAAGGGTTCCAATTTACCTCTATCCTCACCACTACTTGTAATGGTCTGTCTTTCTTATTATAGCCAACCTATGGTGTGTGGCATCTCACTGTGGGGTTTTGTTTTTTTTTTCGTTATTCATCCCACTGTGGTTTTGGTTTGTATTTCCCTGATGGTTAATGAAGTGGAACCTCTTTTCACGTGCTTATTTTGTATATTTTTTGCATAGGGAGAAAGATCAATTCAGAGTCCTTGCCCATTTTAAAACTGGGCTGTCCTTTTATTATTCAGCTTAAAAGTTTTTATTTATTTATTTATTTTTATTTGGGGGGGGGTAACTGGGTATATTTATTTATTTTTTTTTTAATGGAGATACTGGGGATTAAACCCCGGACCTTGTGAGTGCTAAGCAGATGCTCTACCACTGAGCTACACCCTCCTCCCACAAACTATTACTTTAAAATCTCTGCCAAGTTGATATGCAAAAAACAGATATTCCATTCTTCCAATTTGCATTTATTATTAGTGAAGGTAATATATTTTCATATATTATTGATCACTTGAATTTCTTTTTCAGTGAATACTGTGTTTTCTGTCCATTATTTCCTGGTGCATTTAGATTATAATACTTCATTTTGAAAAGTTCAAGATCAGAATAAGAGTTTCCTTTTATTTTTCAATTGAAGTATATTGATTTACAATACTGTGTTAGTTTCAGGTGTACAACAAAGTAATTCAAAAAGTTCCCTTTTAACCTGATAGCGTTCTTCCTACCCCAGCAGGTAGGAGCCCAGGAATCTAAGTGAAGGTTCCATTCCTTCTTGAAGCTTATCTTGAGGTACTGCCCACGACAGGGCTTGTATTCACATCCTGGGTGTGGCTGGTGGGCAGTATTTGGTGAGGGGACTGCCCTTTCTCTCCAGCTGCGTCACTGCCTTCATCCCTACCATCACAGCTATATACACACCTGGCCTCCCACACCTCTGCCCAAGCCACGCCCATGACCTCAACCCCGACCCCAAGAAGAAAGAAATGGGTTATTTACAGACCCAGGTTTCTCTGAAATTTTCCCATATCAGTGCCCTTCGGACTAGAAATCTGGTCAGAAATGAGTCACATTTCTTCTAGAGATCTCTCATTCTCATATCCCAGCAGGCTGCCTCAGAAAACCAATTCTCTTTTTTCATACAATGGAATAGTACTCAGCCATAAAAAAGAATAAAATTAAAATGGACTACTACTCAGCCATAAAAAATGGATGGACCTGGAGATCGCCATTCTAAGTGAAGTGGGCAGGAGAAAGAAAAATGCCATATGATATCACTTATATATGGAATCTAAAAAAGGGGGACACAAATGAACAACTTATAACTTAGATGACTGATTTCTTAAATATGTGTAAGCACATTTGACTGTTCTTTAAGACTGGATTACTGCATTCTATTGATTCTTATTTTGTGATTGGCTTTATTCCTTTGATAACTATGTAAGTGCAAAAAGCTAAATCTCTAAACTGTTCTTAGAAACAATGAACAGTACATATACGTAAATTAAAAAAAATATGCAGTATATTGTATATTTGTATTTACATGCAATATGTTGCATATGTGCAGTCAAATTGTAACAATTCTACCTAATAAAACTGAAAAATTAAAAAACAAAACCAATTCTCTTTTTTTCAGATATAAGATTAAAATGTCTTTAATATTAAGGTAACTTAAACTTAAAGGGCTAAAATAATTGCCAGCCTCTCTCCTTCCCACTTCCTGAAATTACCATGAAGGGATGGCTCAATCTGACTTAAAATTACATGGTTCACCAAAGCTGTGTTCTATTTCACAGAGAAGCCTTAATAACTAATTCCTTTACGTACATTCCCAGAGCTGAGATAAAGCAGCCATTCCAGCTCACGGATGATAACTTTTTCCTGCTCCCATACTTCACCCAACTTCTGGCTGGTCTGCAGTTGCAACACCCTAACTAGCCCACAGATGTGGGGTCAAGTTTCTAGATAAGACATAGGAATGCTCAGGATTAGATCTGACTGAGTAATTGGACCCCAAACTACATTACTTCTTACTGACAGGTAGGAATGCTGGGCCTGCTGGAAACACCCAGAACGCCCACAGGGCTGTTTGGAAACTTCCCAGAGCCCTGAGAGATGAATCTGGGTGAGACTACCAGAAAGGAGCCCTGGTATCATCTGAGGCTGCTAGCTGTCCACTGGCACCTGCCAGGGGTTCTGTGCTGGTGAGGCCCTGCAGCCCATAGCCATGCCTCAGCTCTTAAACGGTTCACATTTAAGATGTAGAGCTGCTCCAAAACTGGACTGAGGGTTTGTGCACAGGACCTAGGCAGCACTCATCATGCCTGCCTGGCCTCGGAACTAGGAAGGGATGGTGTAGGGGTGGTAGGAACAAATGAGCTGTCCTGGCCTCTAGGGTCACTGTCCACAAGCCCTACAGTGAAGTTGAGTCTGTCCACTACTCGGAATCTGCCGGTTCCTTGATCAGACTAAGGTCTGGGCATGGGGACCCATCTCCATACGTGGAAGGATGGTCCAGCTGCCAACACCTGAGAAAAACAGGCACAGAGTGAAAGCTCAGTTTGCTCCCTAGCTTAGTGGGGTCTCCCATGTGTCAGACTGCCCACGTGGACTCTGGTATGCATCTCGGATCCCACAGTTCTGAAGCTTGGAGATTAAGTGAGCGACTCAGGACGCTAGAGGCAGTAAGGGTGGGAATGGGACTTAAGCCCATGTCCTTCCTGCCACTCTGAGATGAGCCTGAGCAGCAGGAATGTGTGGGAATGCTGGGACAGCTCACCTGTCAACCCCTACACGCCCTTTACATGCTTCCTGGCTGAGGGCTGTCCAGCATCACTGCACATCTTTTGACCACCGTGACCCACGTCCCACTCCCCCACCTCGCAGCCATAATGTTCAGGGGTGGTAAATCCATACTCCCACACCTCCTTTCCAAGGGGAAGAACATCTGACCCATGCCTGGCTGGTAAGAAAATCAAAGGCCTCAGCCCTGAGATCAGTTGGGGTGAGCACCTGCCATAGAACAACCAGAGCCCACCAAGAAGGGGCTTTCATTTTTCCCCATCGGTCTTGAACCTAGGAGGATGTGAGACTGGGCAGCTACAGCCACATGACCACAGCAGGGAAGTGTCTCCCCCAAAATGAAGCCAATCCAGTGGGGAGCAGAACTAAGGAACTGAGTCTTGATGGGTGGTAGTATATGAGCCCTGGATCAAGCCAGGCCTGAAGCCATTCCTCAGGATTTCTCAGTTACAGGAGCCAAATGCATTCCCTTCCTTGCTTAAGCCATTTTAAAAATTGGTATCATATGGTATTTGTTCTACTGTGTCTGGCTTGTTTTGCTCAATAATATGCTTTGAGATTCACCCATATTGTACTTATCAGCGGTTTGCTCCTTTTTGTCGCTGCGAATTCCATTGTTGGGATGTACCATAGTATGTTTATTTGCCTAAGCATCTGGGATTAGATTTTTTGGTAACTGCAACTAAAAAAATTCCTAACTAGAATAAGTTCACCCAGAGTGAAAACTCTATTTGTCAACAGACACCCACAGGCCCTTAGTGTATAGTCAAATTGTTTGGTAGGGAAACAAGGATTTAAGAGCATCTCCCAGGCAATACCAGAGGTACTTGATTTGGAAGAAAGGAAAGGATAATCAGCTGGTACTTGCAGAGTCCGACAGTGGGAAGGCAGACACAGAGGGAATGGAGCAGTTTTCCCTCCCCAGCTGGGGCCCGGCTCTAGGCAGTGCCTGGTACCTGGCTCCCCTCCACCCAGAGAACCAGTGAGGGCCTTTCTTTCACGCAGAAAAGATAAAGCCCACCCATGTAGATGTGCTTCCAGCAAAGTGAGGGCACAGTGTGAACTTGGGGTCTCCAGGTCAGGAGTAAGACTGATAAGTGACCGTGCAGGGTCTCCTGACTAGAGACCCTCACACAGGGCATGGAAGAGTGGGTTTTTTGGCTGCTTTTCTAGTGCAAAGATATTTTTCTCTGCCTTTCTCACTCCTTCCTAGTTATGCAATCCCTCACTCAACCACCGAGCTCTGGAAAACAGAATTGTTTGTTTATGAGTTAGCCAGAAGTTGTCAACCAGAAGGCACAAAAATAGCAAACAATACCCTGCAATACACACATACATCTAATTTAACTTTTCACCATGCTGGAGATTGAGGGCAGTTTAGATTGACAGAATCTAGCTTTTCCACGTCCATAAAAATTAAAACAAGAATCTGGCACTTGTAAAGAGGACTTCTGCCCTTTCAGGATCTCTGCCAGATGCCTCCCTCGGGTGTCTCCATCCATCCCCATGGGGGTAGGGAGGCCACAATACAAATCAACACTTGGCCATAATCTTTAACTAGAGGCTCCCTTCAGTCATTTCTACAAACCTTTATAAACACCTACTGTGTGTGCACAAAGTGTGTGCCACTCACAGTTATTTTCCAACATGCTGAATGAATGACAAAGATTTACAATCACCAAAATTTCCAGGAGTCAAATGTATTTCCAGACTCAGCTAATGACATGTTTATTTCAACTGGTAGGATGTATTCACCAATAGTTTACTGTCTTTACCTAGAACGTGGGTGGTTGGGTGTGTAGGGGCGGAGGGGGGGACTGGTATACGTGCATGATTTTATTCGCCTCTGTAATTACCCTTTTTACTATTTATGTTACTGTCCTAATACAATAATATTGGAGAAAAAGAGACACTTTCTGAAGTTGCTTTTGATCATTTGCTGTTTTCTCCTCTTAGAATCCAATCGAAACTTGGGATTTTCTGAGGCACACAGCCATGGTGAGCTCTGCAGGTCTGACTAGGACAGCCAGATGGCCCTGCATCTCTCCCTGTCTCTGGCAGGAGACCTGGCCCCGGCCAGCACCTCTTGCTGCCCGCTCTGCCAGGCACTCAGTCTGACACCCAGTTTGGCTTAGCTGCACCTGCAGTTCCACTGTCCTCTGTGGCCACCTCCAATGTAGCCTTTGTGTCACGAGACTCCAGTACCTGAGCCAAAGGAGGAAGTGGTGATCACTCTAAAGCCAATGCCCAGGATCATCAGGTGGTGTCTTGGAATCTGTCCAAATTGCCCCAGGAAGCAAGGGACATTTACAGAGTTACAGCTCATCACACTGACTCTCCTCTGAGTCACCTGAAAATTCTGCTTCTGCCAGGGGACCCCCTCCTGGCCAGGATCCAGCAACGCGCACCGGTGTTTGTGCGACACGCCTTCTGGGTCGCTGGTGTGTACCAGTGCAGCTGGGCAGACCCTCATCAAGGCCACGATCAGCCTGGATCCAGCCTGGGCTTCAGGACCTGCCTCAGACCATGGTGGGGTAGGGGGTGGGTAGGAAGCAGCATCACAAACCTTCACCCCTCTGCCTCCCTCCCCACTCTCCTACCTGGGAAAGGATTAAAGGCTCCAAGGGGATGTGTCCAAACACCTGAAGAGACATCATCACGGCCCAGTAAAGTTGGAGCTGATGCACCCCCATGACCCACACTGTGTTCCTCGGACTCAGCCCAGCAGAACGCTTCCCCCTACACAAGTGTGCTTATGTATGATGCTACCATGAAAGTACACCCCACTAAGATGAATGGTGCAGAGAAGAACCTAAGATGAGCCTTTGGATTAAAAAAAAAAAAAGAATTCTTCTCCTTCCTTCTCTGCTGGAGCCTTGAGGAAATCCAGAGTAAACAGGGGCCATAAACCAGGACACGGTGAACCTTGGGGCCCTGTCTAGCCTGGAAGCTTCTGTGAACAAGAAACAACTTCTCCTCCAGCTCTTGAGTAAAAACAATAGAGCTAAATTCATTTTGGGTCATTAGCGTTCCCAGAGGATGAAGAGGCAGATAAGGTCCCACAATGCTGCACTTTGTAACCACTCTCTTCTTCCACATACTGCTAAGACCTTTCAACAGCCCCGGGAACATCTTTCTCGAGCTTTTCTCTGGCTGGTTTTCTTTTGGCCAAGAACAAGTTTTCCTGTGGGTTTTAGGACTACAGACCCCGGAGAGCCCCGGAGACGGGACCAGCTCTCAGGATGCAGTGTCTTGGAAACTTCTATTACTCTGTGTTAACAATAGGCCAGAACACACATTCTTCCAAGACTTTCATTTAGGAGGACTGTAAAAATCTGTTTGGGAAAAAGAAGCTCCACTTCCACTGGTCATTCTTTTAAGAAAGTAATTTATTATTTAATTATTCTTATATAGCTGTACCTCTATTTAAACATATTAATGTAAAGAAAGAAAAGTGAGAAGCCAGAGAAGAGAGAAACTTATTGCGACAGACCAGAAAGTATTCTGCACTTTTTGTTTGTTTTTAATTCAGAGATCCCCTCAGGCTGCTAGCTCAGGAGGCCGGGATCTGAGCTGAGGGTGTCCGTGCCTGACCTGGGGTCAAATTGAGTCTGTGTCCTTGGACTCAGTAAAGCCATGTCATATCCCACACATCCCCCAAAAGACCCTAATTTGCCAGGGGGCTTCCCTCTCTGCCAATGATTGTCTTACACATTCAGGGTCCAGGACCAGCAGGTAGAGTGGACTTTTGGGAAATTAGTCTTCATTTTGTGTGCAAGTCTCACAAAACAGACTTGAAGCTCTGAATATGGACCATGGAACCCTCTACTTTCTGCTCTCTGGACTAAATCTAAGAAGCTGATTCTTATTCAAGCATGGCCTGAGCTATCCAACTCCCAGCACTGCTTGGCACCCCAACAAATGAGGCCTGCCATGAACTGCCACAGAAGCCAGGGTCAAGTGTGCCCAGAACGTGACAGCAGTCAGGCTCAGAGCTGTCATTCAGTAAATGCTTTCTGAATGAATGGAGCAGAATGGCACATTCAAGAGAAGAGGAAGCCAGGGGATATATAGCTCGTGGTAGAGCGCATGCTTAGCATGCATGAGGTCCTGGGTTCAAACCCCAATACCTCCTCTAAAAATAAATAAACAAAACTAATCATCGCCCTCCCCTGCTCAAAAGAAAAAAGAAAAAAGAGAGAGGAGGAAGGGGAGGCAAGGTAGGATAAAGAGAACAAGATGAAGGAGAAACTTGACTTTAGTGGAAATTAATTTGGTCCTGTAAATGTGTGTAAAATCCTCAAGATAAGATGGAGTTGGGGGGAAGGAGGGGAGAACCGCCTTAGGAGCAGTTGTCTGATGACCCGATTACATCTCCAGTCTGGGGTCCTCACTCACTGCCCCTGGTTGGCTCATCCAGCTAATATGTGCCCCAGCTGTTTCCAATCCTGGCCTCCAGGGACCTCTCCACACAGCTTGCTCTCTCTCCCTGAATCTTCAAACCCTGCCCCCCACAACTTCTTCACTTTCAGCTTTAAAAAGGCTCTAGACCTCCCTTATCATTCGAAACAAACCTGCCTTCTTCTCTCCTCTACCCGCATCCCCCTTCTAGTAACTATCTGCTCTGCCCTTCTCCCCACCCCCCACCTCATCACAAAGACTTTTGTCTCCAATTCTCCACCTCCTAAAGGACTAAATCCAGTATTTTCCAGGGCTCTTTTGACTTATCAGCCTCTCCTCTCCACTAAAATGGCTTTCTTGCCTCAGCTGCCTTGACACTGTCACTCTCCTGGTTTCCCTCCCATCTCTGCCTGTCCCTTCAGTGGAGGTATTATTTCCCTCTGTTTTGGGTCCTTTTTCACAACATCCCACTGCCTCCCACACTGATGTCCCCACTAAAGCTGCATCTCCAGCCAGGGAACTCTCGTGGCTGCCAGGTCTACGGAGTGGACTCTCTCCACCGGGACCACTACTCATATGTCTCTTGGGGGCCTCAAATCCACTGCCCCCGACACCAGTCTCCTGGTTCCTCAACCCCTGTGAAGCGCTGACCCTCTACCCAGACCCCTAAGGCAGACGTTTTGGGCTCCTGTCCCGCAGCATCTTCCCCCACCATATCTTGTCCGTTAGTACTTTCCACCCCCACTTAGCTCAGGCTCTCATCATTCCACTTTCCCCACTGGAATCCCTGCCTCCATCTAGTCTGGACCCCTGGTTTGAGTTAGGGGCTGCAAGCTGGTGGAAAGGATGAGTGATGAGGCTGTACTTTACATAACCAACTGAAAAGTCATCAGTGGTCGGTATCAGAGTAGGGCGGAGACAATGAGGATTAGAGGGGGATAAACCCTCCCCATTCCTCCCTGCCTGGCTCCACCACTGCCTCTTCCCCATCCTCCACCCGCTGACCACTCAGTTGTCAAAGTCGTCTTTCTGTGACATAAATCTCACATGTCTGGTCCTGCATTAAACATTTTTATGGATCTCTGGGTTCCCTTCCCATGCACCCAGAATGCATGACCCCTGAACAGCCTAGTTCCCATTTACACCTCCACACCCCAGAGAGTTCACTCACAGGTGCTCACAATCCCATGCCTTCACCTATGCTGTTCTCTCTACCCAAAGTGTTCTTCCTCCCCTTTTTCACCTGTGTAACGTCTACCTTTCTTTCATTCAAGAAGCACTTGTTTTAGGACAAACTGGCTTAGATCACAGATCAGGGAGGGTTCCACATCAACACCTTCTACTAACCTTGCACAAAGAACATTCTTTGGACTAGTATGACATAGCACAATGATCATTACCAGGTCTCGTTTTCAAAAGAGGTATTATTTCTAATTGCAAACCAGTGATTCATCTTATTTTGCACCCATTATTCTCTTATCTACCACCAGAGAACCTGCACCTTAAAAACACTTAGCTTTGAATCCTTTCACAGCTTCGTTGCCATCCACTTTCCTTCCTATGCAGATCCTGCCCTGGAAAACCTGTTTCAGAAGACTAGGGAACATAACCCTTGCAGGTGTTCACTATGTCTTCTGCCCCTCCCTCTGTCATTTCCCCCAGATGTTGCTGGAGGTCCAGATCTCCACTCTTCAGAGGACAAACAATTCAGGGAGGAAATGAAATCCCAGAGAGAGGGAGCAACTTGCTGGAGGCTACAAAGCAATTTTGTGGGAGTGGCAATCAGGCTCTGAGGCCCTAGGGCTGAGATCAGGGATTCCCAGGCCTGGCCTCCTTCTGCAATTCTATGGCCTGTGATCCTCTGTCCCAAATGCCACATATAATTAGAAGTAATCCTGTAATTCCATGATGACATGTTTTAACTTAACTATACCTTAAAACTACTCTTTTTTTTTTTTTTTTTTAATGCTGAAAGCAATTTAACCGAAAAGATTTTTTCCAACTCTGTCCTCACCTGTTTCCAGCGTCCCCGCTTGCCTGTCCCCTGGGGCCACTGCCCCACACCAGAGAGCAAAAGTCCAAAGGCAGCGTCAAGGGAGAAGGAGGAAGATGTCAAGGGAGAAGGAGGAAGATGCCAAGTGCATTCACCAACCGGATCTTTAGGCTTGGAACAATTAAGAATTGATTGTTCTGTGGGAAAGAGTTTCACTTCCCTGTTTATAATTACGCACTCTGCCGACCGTCATATATAAAAAAACAATTTCTCAACCCACCCAGTCAAGCCTGGCCAAGTTCCAAAGGCTATTTTTAGACTCACAGGGACCCATAAGGAGAAAGGATAGGTGTCACGGTGACCCCAGGCTCAAAAGCATCTTTGTAGCCCAGGCCTTACCACCTGTGGGCATCCTAGCAACCCCGCTCCATGGATTGGGGTCGCTTTTGAGGGACAGAGCTGAAGACTTGTTACCCCTTGGGAGGGAGCCCACGCTATGTGCCAAGCTCCCGCGGAGCCCGCACTCCCCGTAGATCTCCAACAATCGGATAAATCCGCTTTAGCTTGAAGTGGAGAAGCGGCGAGACCGCGGCCCTTGCGTCTGTGGCGCGCACGCCCTCCTGGGTGACTTGGGGCAGAGAAGGAGGCGACGCCTGAGGTGGCCTCCTACCCTCTAAAAAGTAAAAGAGGCGAACACTAGAAGTATTCTAGAGTCAAAGGGGGAACGCCAACCCTCCTGGGGGTGTTCCTTCTATTTCCACGCGCCCCAGCCAAGCGCTCGGGTGGAAGATGGGCTCAGGTCCCCCACACGCCGCGAGGCCGAGGGCTCCAGAGCGCTAGAAACGGATCCCTTCCCCAGGGGCGCGGGACGGCCGGCGGGAGCGACCCCAAGCACCCCCTCCTGGCCCCATCCTCCGCCGACACCTGCGCGGGGCAGCTCCAGGCGCCCTCCTCCCCGCCCCGGAAGTCACCTGCTCTCGGGCGCCGGGTGCACTGCGGGCGCGCCCCTCACCCCGAGCCTCCGCCCCGCGCGCCCCTGGCCAGTACGCCCCCTCCCCCTCCAGGCCTGGTCGACCCCAGCCACGCGTTCCACAGCCCGGGGGGAAAAGGTCTGGAGCCCGCAGACTTCCAGCCCGCCCAAAGCTGCCCACCTTCCGAAAGTAGCCGTCGCTCTCCTCCAGCGGCTGGGGAGCCGCGGGCAGCAGTGTATCGGTCATGCTAGTTGCGCGGGCGCGGGGCACTGACTGAAGCTCAGTGGCGCGCCAGCCCTTGAGGGAGCCCGGCCCCGCCCCCGTCCCGCCCCGTCCGCGCGACCGCCCCTCCAGCCACGCCTGAGGACAGGCTCCAAGCCCTGGAGACCCGGAGGGGCCCACGGAGACCATGCCTCCGGCCCCGCCCCGGACCCGGATTGGTTTCCCGCAGCCGGCGCCCCAGGCGAGTTTGGCCCAGCGGAGTGCGGGAGACCCCGGGTTCGTCGCCCGCTCTCCCCGCGCCTCAGGCTCTTAATCTGGGTGTCGTTGCAATCTCAGTCCGCTGGCGCCGGAGCGGGCCGGGGGTCTCTGCGGCTGCAGCGAGGCCCGGATTGGGGACCGGGCCCTCGTCTGGACCCTTGACGGTAAATGCGTGCGCGGGTGAAGTCGCGGCTCCTCAACAGAGGAACGCGGACCCCGATGGGACAGTGACCAGACCTGACGCCACATCGGGGATGCGGCGGGAGCGCTGGGCCCTAGGCGGAGCGGTCAGGAACAGCTTCTCGCCGAAAGGGACCCCGGGGCCGGGTCGGGGACGCTGAGGGAGAGTTGGCTGCGCTACCTATGGCCTCGGCGGGTGACTCAGTCCGGTTGGCGCGGCGATCTACCCCCTGTCCCCCAACTCGCCCGCTGCAGAGACTAAGCGGGTCCGCTGGGGGTCACCGATGGCGAGGGAAGAGAAGCCCACCCAAGGAGGGATCCCCGGAAGGCGTTTCGTGCCCAACAGACGCGGCGAATGTCCTTGAGCACGTTTCTTAACCACTTGAAATCTTAGTTTTCTCTACTGCAGAATCGGGCCGGATCGCCCTCTCTCGAGGTGGTGGAAGGTATTGCAACAAAGTGGGTTATAAACCCTTAGCTGCGTTTTAGGGACGCAGATAGCTTAGGAGCGAAGGAGGACTCCTAGAAACAGGGATCGCACCGCCCTCTCTCCTACTCCCAGCTGATCAGTGGACTTCGAGGGCAGAAGTCTGGCAGACAGGAGGCTGAGACTGTGCTGCTGGAGGGGGAAGCCCCCCAGCTCTCGGGCCCACGCCCCTCCTGGCCGCTGTCCTGCAGTTCCTATCCCCTCCCCAACCAAGGGACGCCTTTGAGCTGCAACGGCTGAGTACGGCAGTGGCGGTAGATGCCACAGGTAGATAGATAACACAACACTGCTTTCAAAACAAGCCAAGCGTTTCCTTCTCTTATTTAAAAAAAAATGTAATATATTAATGAGTTTTTGGCAAATTCCAACAGGCTTTTACCATTAGCATAATTTTGTGTTTTACAATTAAGTTACAATTACATCTGTAATTTTGTATAGCATTCATTGGTTAACAATAAAGTGACAAAAGCTCATGCAAAAAAAAAAAAGTTACCTTTGGAGTGTTGGAGAGTTTAAAATAAACGGTGACAACAACCAAGCAAATGTCAAACAAACAAACACGAAAAACTAGTCATTTCTATGTGCCAGCTCTGAGATGCTGCACAAGAAAAGGCGTTTTCTGGGAAGCCTGTTTTAATGCTGAGAAATCTGAACTGTCTTAACCAGCCCGGTGCTGGAACAGGTGTTTGGGGAACTCTGTGGTAGCTGCAGAAACTTCCCTTGTCTCTTAGGGTGGGAAGTGAGTATCAAGTTAATTTCAGCATTGTCTGTCAAGCTATAATTAATCTGCTCCCCTCCCCACTCTGGGATTTAAAAACAACTGCTTCTGTTTCAGGGATCTTGGGGTGTTGGGTCACTCTATTACATTTATAAAACAACAACAACGACTACTACTACTACTAAAGTTATCACTAATAGAACCTCTACTCTAGCCAAAAAGTTTACAGATATTCTGTTTCATTCTCACGACCCTTCTGCAAGTAAAAGGATTAAATAATCTCCGTTTGACAAGTGAGAAGACTAGTGAAGTAACGTGAAGTGGTTAAGGGCACACTCCCCATTAGTGGCTGAGATAGGTTTTTAGTTCAGGGCTGCTGACTCCGATCACTCCCTACCGCCTTCAGATTTGTGTCATCTCCTTCTACTACCTTGAAGCTCCAATCGTCTTTATAATTTATCATATAAACTTGTCACTTGTACTATTATTGTCTTACTGGCCTCCTTTAAAATTACTCATTTTATTTAAACAAACTTTATTTTAAAAGATAACTGTCATAACCACAAGGGGAAAACCAGCAGTATTTTGCCTTATAGGGAGAGACACATTTAAGTAAATATAATGAGAACCAAAATCTGCTAATTAATCTAGCCCAACCCTTTTGCCTTCTGAGGGCTGCTTCTTTTATTAAAAAAGAATAAGAGCAAGAAAAGAACATATGGTGGTAAAAACACACCAGTCCACCCTGAGACTATCTCCTGGGTGTCTTCCAAGAAAAAGAAGTGCTTCTCTATGCATCCCAGCAGGCATCTCCTGGCCACGTAAGCATTCTGCGTGTCACTCCTTGGGGCTGGGTAGGACCAGACATCTCAAGACATTCTCATGGCTCCTAGGCCTGACCCCATATCTCTGATCCTGCTGTGATCAGGAAATGAGAGCTGCTGCTGCTGACCCAGCAGGAGAGTAACATCTAACCTCCTATTTGTTAACCAGTTGGTGGTATGTGTCACAAGAACTGCCAATGAGTCCTTGTGTTCCTAACAAAAGAGTTGAGTTGGATGGGAATTTCTGAGATAGGCAAAGGTTAAAATCTCAACTGCAAACAACTATTTTGTCAAGTCCTTGTTTTACCATCTGGCAGAGGCCAATAGTTGACTGTTCAGGGACTCAGTTTCTCCAAGTAAAATGCAAATCTCTCCTCCTAAGACCTGCTTGGTGACAAAAGGAGCACTGGGCTTTTCTTGGAGGGCAGTCTGACCTACATCCTCTCTTGGAGAATCTGATGAAATCTGCCAAGTTAGAAGTAGAAATTACACGGTAATAAAATTCATTGTGAATAAAATTCATAATGTGTGAATACAAGTGAATAAAATTCATTGTAAATGTAGATCCAGTTTACAATTTTTATGAAAAAATTCTTAGAAATTTTTAAGACTGACTTGAGAAAACCACACCAGGTTTTACTACTGAGTCACCTTGGCCAGATCCTTTTAATCCCTGTGGCCTCAGTTTCCCCAGCTCTGAAATATGGTCTTATGCAGGGCAGTAGTTTATTGCATACTCACTCTATACCAGTCACTATACTATGTACTTTGCATGCATGATCTCAGTCAGTCCACCACCCTGTGAAGTGGGTACTTTATCATCCCCATTTTACAGAGGAAGACACTGTGGCTCAGAGGTCACCAGTCTGGTAAGTTAGGCTGCCTGGTGCTACACCACGCACTATGCTACACTACACTGTTCTCTGTGATTTAAGAGGATTTAAATCCTTTGTGATTTATTTTGGCATATTGGGAAGTGATTATGGATTAAAAAGAAATGAGTGACAGAATGGCAAAAAATACCAAAAGAATGTGGGACAACCAGAAGCTCATACATTACATGTGGGAGTGTAAACTGGTACCACCACTTTGGAAAACTGTTCGGCATTTTCTACTAAAGAGGAATATGTGCATAACTTATGATCTAGCAAGTCCAAGTCTAGGTAGATACCCAACAGAAATGCGTACATCTGTCCTCCATAAAACATGTACAAGAATATTCATAGCTACACTTTTCAAAATAGCCCTTAGGGAGAAACTACTCAAATGCCCATCAGCTTTAGAATGGATAAGTAACTCACAAAAATATTGTTGAGCTGAAGAAGCCAAACAAAATACAGTATGATTCCATTTTATTATAAAGGACAAAATAGATAAATTTAATCTGTTCTGGGATTATTGCTTCTGGGAGTCTGGAAAATTTCTATTTCTTGATCTACCTGTTGTTATATGGGTGTGTTCACTTTGTGAAAATGCACAGAACTGTGTGCTTATGATTTGTGCATTTGTCTGTACATATGCTGTATTTCAATAAGAATATTCAGTGGGGAAAAAAATGAGTGACTGATTCACAAGCATACAGAGCAGTTTTTTTTTCATTTTCATATTTTTTTCATTAAAGGTTATTATTATTATAAGATATTGAGCATAGTTACCTGTGCTATACAGATGAAACTTTCTTAAAATCTATTTTTATACATAGTGGCTAACATTTGTAAATCTCAAACTCCCAAATTTATCCCTTCCCACCCCTTTTCCCCAGTAACCATGATTGTTTACTAAGTCTGTGAGTCTGTTTCTGTTCCCAGTAATCATAAGATTGTTTACTAAGTCTGCAAGTCTGTTTCTGTTTTGTAGATGAGTTCATAGTGTCCTTTTTCTTTTTTTCAGATTCCACATATGAGTGATATCATACGGTATTTTTCATTCTCTTTCTGGCTTACTTCATTTAGAATTATGATCTCTAGGTCCATCCATGTTGTTGCAAATGGCATTGTTTTATTCTTTTTTATGGCAGAGTAGTATTCCATTATATAAATATGCCACAACTTCTTTATCCAATCATCTGTCGATGAACATTTAGGTTGCTTCCATGTCTTGGCTATTGTGTAATCAAAACTACAATGAGGTATCACCTCACACCTGTCAGACTTTTATTCAAAAGTCCATGAATGATAAATTCTGGAGAGGGAGTGGAGAAAAGGGAACCCTCCTACACTGCTAGTAGGACTGTAGTTTGGTGCAGCCATCATGGAAAACAGTATGGAGATTCCTCAACAAACTAAAAATAGACTTACCATATGATCCAGCAATCACACTTCTGGGTATATATCCGGAGGGAACTCTAATGTGAAAAGACACACAATGTTGATAGCAGCACTATATACAATAGCCAAGATATAGAGCAGTTTTCTTTGTATGTCATGAATAACCATCCCACTGCCAACACTCATGTGTGGACCATGAGGAAGAAATTACTCCCTGCCCAGGTTATTCAGCTCATTTTCCTATGTGCAGTTTCCTGATAAGATCCTGACATTTGTGCTTTCTTACTTGTCTGAGTAAGGAAGGAAGTGTATATGGTATTAATGCTTCTACAGCTTTGCATAAAAACGCATTGTTTGTAGGTTCCTGATGCCAAGAATCGGGAGCATTGGGTACGTAAGTGACAAGGGTTGCAGATGAAGCACCCAGTCGCTCCTTCTGAAGACCAGAAAGATTGGTTATTACTGTTTCACCAAATGCTGTGGTTGTCAGAAATCCAGTTAAATAAACTTTCAGTAATAAATTTATTGTTTTTTTGCTTGCCTCTTTAGTAGCAATAAGCTGTAAGAAAATTAGTTGGAGGTAGTTTATAAATAAAATCATGGAGCTTCATGATTTGTCTATGTGTATGGACTAGCCCCCAACCTTCTTTACTTTCAATATCTACATTTATTCCCACTGACAGTTGATAGTCAAAGGATGATGCTGGGTCCCTGCAGGGCTTCAAGAAACAAAGATGGATGCTTTCCCTTTTGTACTTAAAATTTCTCAAGGAAGGAAAGGGGCTAATACATACAAAAACCTTTAAAATGAAAACTAAGACACAGACAAAAAGTGTTTTGGAAACAATACCAGGGAGGTAGCTAAAAATAAAAATTCAAATGGTACAATGCTGTATACATGTATCTCTCTTACCCTGATTTCCTTTGATCAGTGGCAACAACTGTTATCACTTTCTTTGGGGAGTTCAATTCAGATATATTACAGCATATTTGTGGATGTACTGTATCCCTATGTTGTAGACATAATGGCCACAATATATTTGGCAATTTATGTTTTCTTTTAATATAAATGGCAACACCCTGTGTACTCTGTCTCCTCTGATTTTGCTCATTTAACAGCATATGTTGGCGATCATTCTCCATCAGCATTTTTAAATGCTTTATAGTTTTCTATCATCTATGTCATTCCAGTTACCTATTGATGTTAACAAACTACCCCAAATCTTAATGGGTCCAAACAAGAACAATCATTTTATTATTATCACTCATGGTTCCAGAGGTGACTGAACTCAGCTAGGGGGTTCTTGCTTGTGGTCTATGCAGTCATAGTCAGATGGTTGTTAGAAAAGGAGTCATTTTGGGTGTGTGTGTGTGTGTGTGTGTGTGTGTGTGTGTGTGTGTGTGTGTTTAACTTAATTTAATTTATTTATTTAAAATTTTTTGTTGAGGGGGCATGTGATTTATTTATTTATTTTTCCAGGAGATACTGGGGATTGAACCCAGGACCTTGTGCATGCTAATTAAGCACTCTACCACTTGAGCTATACCCTCCCAAGAATGGAGTCATTTTGAGTCTTCCTTGCTTACGTGTCTGGTGATTGATACTGATTGTTAACCGGAACCTTGGCTGGGTCATGGGCTGGAATGCCCACACATAGCCTCTCCTCATGGCCTAGGCTTCCGCACAGAATGGAGGCTGGGTCCATCAAGGGCCAGCATCCCAAGAAACAGAAAGTTGAAGCTACCAGTTTCTTAAAGGTTGGGTGTGGGCAATGTTATATTATCACTTTCACTGTATTCTTTTGGTCAAGCAGTCATGGAGCCTAGGTTCAAGGGGAGGAGACATGGACTCCACTTTTCAATGGGAGACCTGCCAAAAGCTTCTAGGCTGTGTTTTTAAAATAACTTTTTTTTTTTTTAAAGTCATGGACAATGACTTACTCAATCAGTTATTCATTCTTTTCTTCAAAATTATTTGAGTGCTTACTACATTCCAAGCACTGTTCTAAGCTCTGATACAGCAAAAAAAGAAAAAAAGCTCCAAATCTGTCTACTTGGAGCTTACATTCCAATGGGGAAAGACAATAGACCTAATAAGTAAACCAAATTATGGAAGGTGTTCAGTGTTGCAGAAAATGTATCTTAGGGTAATATGAAATACATAAAACAAAAATTTAAAATACACATTTTAACATATAAAATATATAGTAGAGTAAGGGTTGGTTTTTTTCTTTTTTTTTTTTTTTTCCCCTTCTTTTCACAAGCAAAATGGTAAATACCTTTGTGAGTGTTTATTAATGCACTCTGTGGGTGTGGGCCTGGCAGAGCTAAGGCCTCCTAAGAGGCCTCGGGCTACAAAGGCCCCATGTCGGTCACAGGCAGAGCGAAAACAGCCTAGCCTGGAGGAGGGAGCAGGGACGTGGTCCAGACCGCTCCGCGGTTTTACAGAGAGAAGGTGGGCCCGGAGAGCCAAGGGCACTTGGCTGAGTCACATCGCTGGAGGAGCCGCTCAGGGTCAGCGGGCACCCGAGGCCTCGCCAGTGATGCGGCGCCGCGTCGCAGCCCAGAGCCCCCGGCCGGCGAAGCCCCGGGGAGCTGGGCGCTCCGGACCCTCTCGTCTGGAAGCGGAGCCCAGGCGGGTCAGGGATCCCTCCTTCCGGGGACTGGGGTCTCCAGCGCTTGGGCCTGGACCCCCGACCGGTCCCCGCCCATCCCTCCCACCCTCTGGCCCCACCCCTCCCCCGCCGGGTCCCGCTCCAGGGCCCAGCGCACGGATCTTAAGGGTTGTTTTAAAACTAGAGTTAGAGAAGTCTTCACTAAGAAAGTAACCTTTGAACAGAGACATGAAAGAGGTGAGGCAATGAGTCAAGCGCGTGGTATCTGGGAGGGGGGGGTGTGTGGGAGAGAAACATTTCAAGCAGAGGGAGCAGTGAATGCAAAGGCCCTGAGGCCAGAGTGTGCTTGATTCTGATTCAGGAGGCCTGGGGGATGGGTAAGAGGGCCGTTTTAACAACATCCTCACGCAGACTTCTAACTCAAGTTTTGAAAACCTGGGCTTAGGGTCTGGTTTTCATTTCAGCCTCACCTCTTACTAGCTGAGTTTCATTTCTCTCTTCTCTAAGAAGGAGGTTTGGGGTAGGATAACGGCGCCCCATTTGACAGAAGTTTGTTTCTTTAGGTTCAATAAGGCGGCCCTCAGCGTCACTAACCCCACCTCACTTCACTTTTTGCTTTTCTGCTTGCTTTTTCTCTTTTTCTTTCTCTTTCCAATTTTCTTTCCGTTTTTCTCTGTATTCCTGTTTTCCTCTCGCTCCCCCAACCCCTTTCTCCCCTCCTTTTCTTTTAATCTCTTCTTCCTTTATTTTTCTCCTTGATCAAGTGTTGTCCCAAGCTGCCTTCACCATGGCCATCAGGGTTCTCGTGTCTGTGAATAATCCTTTCAGAGGTCTGGAAGGGGACTCCGCTTATGTAAACCTAAGGGTGATATATACAGAGTGTGTGTGTGTGTGCGCGGGCGCGTGTGTATGCGCGCGCGCGCGCTCCTGCCCAGGTTCGCCTTCCATAAGACGAGTTTGAGAACCTCCAGGCGCAGAACCGAGGCGAGAGGCTTGCCGGGCTAGGTGAGCGTGTTCCGAAATCTCACGCTTAGAGCGTCTTCGGTTCGCGGAGAAGAAAGAGCGAAAGAGATTTGGCCCGCTGAGGCCTCCGTAGCGAGGGGGCGGGGCCCGGAAGGGAGCAGGATGGCGGCGCTGGACAGCGACAGCGATGAGGATTTGGTCAGCTATGGGACAGGCCTGGAGCCCCTGGAAGAAGGTGCGGGCCAGATTGGACGCCGGGGTCTGTGGAAAACAGGCCAGGGGGTCTAAAATTTGGGCAGAAACGCACAATCCTGTTCCATACCTTGTCTAGCCTGGGGAAAAGTCTCTTCTGCTGCGGGCCCTGCGTACAGCGACCGGAGCGGCGAGCGCTGTGCTTTCCCGGTGCTCACGTTTTGGAGGGACGGATGGGAGGCCCGGCGGGATGGGAAATAGAAAGATGACAAACGTGTGAGAGCGGGGCGCGGGGGTGGTGGGCAGGCAGTGTCTTTCTTAGGAGAGGACATTTGAGCTCAGACTTGAAACAAAGAAGGAACCTACCGTGTGAAGATCTGGGGGACGAACAATTTGGGCAGAGCGAACAAGTGCAAAGGCTCTAAAGTCGGAGCTGTTTTGGCAAATTGAGGGACAAGCAGGCCTGATATGGGTGGAGCAAACAGCACCAGGGGGCGGCTGGTAGAAGATGGTATCAGAGGGTTGGATCTCACTTGGTGTGGTCAGGGAGTTTGTATTTTATACTAAGTGTAGAAAAGTCGTGGGGACGGGGCAGTTTACACAGGGAGGGATGTATGTGTTAAAGATTATGACCTCGATTTGAGGGTAGGCAGGTTAGGGGTGGGCAAGAGTGAAGTAGGGAGATTAGCACAAAGAGGCCTGGCAAGGATGGTGACTTGCACTGGAGTGTTGGCCGTGGCGATGGACGGTAGTACTCTGGGTTGAGATGTAGTTTGAAAGCAGAGCTGACCGGACTTGCTGGTGGAATGTAGGGGTGAGGGCAAGGTGAATGTAGGGGTGAGGGCATGTTTCTGATCTTATCCACTTAACGACTTGATTTGTTCAGTGAAGTATGGATTGACTGGCCAGTAAAGACTGATGGCACTGCTAGCCCTGCAGGAAAGGCAGAGGAAATACGGTGAGCTAGGAGTTTTTGCAGACTCTCCCCTTTCCCCATCATGTCAGTGTAGTTGTATTTCTGGGACATTGCTGATTACCTTTTATTCCCTGCAAACAGGTCTAATCATTAGAAGCTTCTGCAAGATGCTGCCCTTGTTTGTGCCCTCTGGTTACAAAAGACAGAGAAATGCTTGTCTCCTGAAAGCTGCTTATGTGTTTAAAAACACCCTTAAAACAAAACCAAATAAAACAACACCCCTTGCATTTCCTCTAAGACATCTCTGTACTGCACTCAACATCCTCAGTTCTCTTTCAGTTTAGAGTCCCCTCAACCCTAATTTGTCAAAGCCTTTCTCCAAGTATGGGACCAGAGTGTGGGTAGAGCAGAGCCATCACTGATACGTCCATCATTTTAGACTGTATTTCTTTAATGCAATAAGATCACGTTCACTTTATTGGCAAACACGTCACCCCATGATCTCAAGAAATTTGTTGACAAGGATCCTTAATTTAAGGAGTTTCAAATCTAGTTGAGAACAAAATTACAAGGTTCACAAGTGATAAAGTGTGTGATGTAGACAGGAAATAACCTCCTCAAGCTAACAGGGAAACCTAAGAAAGCAGGATGGGATCCCTTAAACTGGTTAGAATTTAGGTATGCAGGAAGAGGACAGGGTTAAACATGCATGGGTGGAGAGTATGACAGCCATGTTAGGCAGGAGTTTGTGTCATTCCTATATTTCTGGTCTGGAGATTGTTTCCTTGTGAAGTGACATACTGTAATTCATCAACTATTTGACCTGTATTTTTCTAATTCTTCCTGTTTTTTAAAAAAAATTTAAAAGTTTTTAACATTTTTTTTATTGATTTATAATCATTTTACAATGTTGTGTCAAATTCCAGTGTAGAGCAAATTCTTCCTGTTTTGATGGTGTACAAAACCTAAAACAAAGCCTAATGGTCTAGCCAGACTTTTGAAGTGGAAGGAAGGGACTTTTTTTTTCCTCCTGGCCTAAAATTGTCCTTTAACTTCTCAGTACTAGGAGTTTTTGAGGATTGATTGGTTGTTTCCTAAGCCCTTTGAAGTTTAAATGCACTCTGACTACATTTTACAATATAACATACTAGACCAATAACCACCTTTACTTCCTGCTTTGAAGTTTTAGTGACAGGTTAGACAAACACTGGTAGAGGAGAGACTCCATTACTTAATTAAAGTTGCTGGCTCTCACTGAATGGTTTATTGGTTAAGAGACAGTGGCCGAACTGTCACATGTAGACACAGAGGCCCTCCAGCCTGGAAGGAAGGGACAACAGTGTGTATTTACTCTTTCCTTAGACAAGTTCACTTGGCTGTAGAACTCTCCTCATCTTCAGTTCATCCTGCCCTCAGATTAATTTTGGTCCATTTTCCTCTTCCTTGTTGCTGTGATTCTCCCATATAAAGCTGTCTGTGGCTCCCTTCCCCCACAGGACATACCACAGACCCCCGCAGTACCACGTTCAAGGCCCTGTACACTATCTGCCCCTCCCGTTCCATTTTCTGTCAGTCAGACTAGACTACTTTCTCAAAACATCTGACCTACCCTTTTAGACCTCCTGTTTACTGATGGAGTTAACGCCTCTGTGGGGAATTGTGTCTCTATCTGCAGCTGTCAAATTCTGCTCATGCCTCGGGTGACTCTGGTGTTGTGGTTCTTGCACATTGTCAGAAGAATTCCTGTACATGCAGGTCTCCTCTTCTGGGCTCTGAGCGCCCTGGGGCAGTGATGGAGTTGTGTTTACTTTTCCACACCCAGTGTCTAGAACAGGGCTGCTTCCACAGTAAGGCCCTCAGTAAACTTTTGGTGGGGAACAAGTTGAGGACAGAATGAGTTGCATTCTTGGCTTAGGGGCAGAGTTGAGATCTGACTTCTGCTTATTAGGTGTGGACCTTAGGGCAGTTACTTAATCAGAGCATCCTTATCAGAGTATGACAAATGAGACAACAGGTGTGAAAGGAAAGGATTAGCTGTTATTAGTAACAATAATTATAACAGGGCCAGGCTGAAATGTCACCTCCTCCCTGGAGTTTTCCTGTGCTGTGATTAGAGGTGGCCCCTCCTCTTCAGGAGGCCTGTGGGACCTAGCCAGCCACCCTGAGTGGCCCTCATCATCTGCTGTCAGGTTGTACTTAGTTGTCTGCAGATCTTGCTTCCAGATCAGGGGCATCTGGAGAACAGAGCAAGAGCAGAACCTAGCATTGGCAGGAACTATCCTCTGTCACCTCAGCCTGGTGGTTCTCAACCAGGGGATGATTTTGCTGCCCCCCCCCCCCCGACATTTGGCAATGTATAGAGACATTTTTGGTTGTCATGCTTTTTTGGGAGAAGGATGTTATTGCATCTAGTGTTCCAGGCTGGGGGTGCTGCTAAGCATCGTATGGTGTACAAGACAGTCCCCCACAACTAAGAATTAGCCAGCACAAAGTGTCAACAGTGCTGAGGTTGAGATTGAGGTAACCCCACCTCAGCCATGAGTCAGGCCAGGTGCACATGCAGGAGTGGAGTGTGTGTTCTGTATTTTTAAGAAATGGTGAAAATCTTGGATTGTGGGACCCAAGTTGTAATTCAGTTCCTTAGAGTAAAATGAAACTGTAGCTGATATTAACTGAGCTTTGCTCTGGCCAGGCACTGTGCTCAACTCTCTGCATGTGGTTTTTAATCCTCAGCACCATCCTACAAGGTGGGTCCCGTATTACCCTGATTTTACAGTTGTAGAGGCTGAGGCTTAGAGAGATCAAGTAACTTGTCCAAGATCAAAAAGCTAGCAAGTAGTAGGGTAGGGGGATTTGAACCCAGATCTCCTGTCTTCAGAACCTAAGCTCTTGACTTGCCCTGCTGTGGGTTATATTCTAAAAATGACCCAAAGACTCCATAAGCTACAAGTAAAAATTTAGGACTATGAGGCTAGAAGTTTCTTTACTTTTTTTTCATCATCCAGAAGTAGTAACTGGCTTATTTATTGAAGCGACAGATATATATGGGCTTTAGGACACATCTTACCTACTGTATGTAATAATAATAGTAATAGTAATAGTAATGGTAATAATAATAATAATAACAACAACAACAGCTAGTACTTGAAGGGTATTTATTGTGTATCCCTCTTCTTGCTAAGCACTTTCCAGGCATTATCTGATCCAATTTGCATAACAGCTCTATGAAATAGATATTACTGTTAGTGTCATCCCCATTTTGCAGAAGAGGAAATTGAGGAACAGAGAAGTTATGATGACCAAAGCCCTGATGCTAGTAAAGGTGGATTTGGCTTTAAAATGCAGAATGCTGTGTCTCTCAACCCCACGTGCTTAACTGTTGTGGAACTAACATTCTTTCTTTTTTGTTTTTAATTGAAGTACATTCAGTTACAATGTGTCAATTTCTGGTGTACAGCACAATGTGGAACTTGCTTTCAGTATTGAATATTTGAAAATAACTTGATGGTTACTTTTAATTTTAAGTAGATTCAGAATTTTGAATTGGAGTTGATAAAACGAGGCAGTAATTTGTTTCATGGTACCTGAAACTTTAAACCTAAGGAATTTTTAGGTGAGGCTAAGATGTTTTGAGTTCCTTTTCACTTGTGTGATGTTGCAACCCAGCCCTTTTCAGCAGGAGAGGAAAATGAGTAAGTTTAAAGAACAGTAACTGTGGAATCAGGAGAGTCCCAGAAATAAGAACACTCTTAAGATTTGGGGAAATTGGATAGTACCAATGGAAAAATTCTGGAGTTGGGGATGCTATGAAGTTCTAGAAGAGATATTGAAAACCTCTGGATGCCATGTGCCACCCCAGCAACTTACCTTCTTTACTGCCAGCAGATTTCACCTCTGTCTGTTTGAACCCTCCCCCCAATGTAATTCAGTTTTCATAATGGAACTTAGTGGGAAAGGCAGGCCATTTATGCTAAAACATATTTCTAACATAAATAAGAGATAATCTATAATTGTCTTAGAACTATAAAGAAGCTTGATAAAATATGGTGTTCTGAATTATATAAGCAGTTAAGGGCTAGGAATAGCAAATTAAAGTTGTTGTATTTGAGGGGGAGGGTATAGCTCAGCTGTAGAGTGTGTGCTTAGCACGCACAAGGTCCTGGGTTCAATCCCCAGTACCTCCATTAAAAAATAAAATATTAATTAAAAAATACATTAAAAATACATAAACAAACCTAATTACCTCCCCCCTCCAAAAGAACAATAAAAACAAAATTGTTATACTTGAAGTTAGAAGAAGTGAACAAGCTATGTTTAAGAAATGATCTTTTCCCTAAATTCTTTCTAACTCACCATTCTCTTCTCTCTCATTCAAAATATTCTTTTTTAGGTGAGAGACCAAAGAAACCAATTCCTCTTCAAGATCAGACCGTCAGAGATGAAAAAGGAAGGTATAAACGGTTTCATGGAGCCTTTAGTGGAGGTTTCTCTGCTGGTTACTTCAACACTGTTGGCTCAAAAGAAGGTAGGATTTTCCTACGTAAAGCTACTTTATGGCTCAGGCAAATGGTTGAAGTCTCATAAGATTTTTGCTCCTCTCCCCCACCTCTCCCTTTTTAAAAAATGTCTTTGAACATTTTAGTCCTCACACTGTAGTCTTTTGTGTTCTTTGAATGTTTGGACTCTTTCCAGAGTGTGTTTTCTTTGATTACGACTTGAAGGTGAAAGAGTTTCTTTCACTTAAAAAAAAAAAAAAAAAAAAGATACATCCTAACCAGATGATTATATGGTGATAGTGACTTCCGTTTTATATTGTATCTTGCCAAGCATGAAGTGCTCTCACACCAATTTACTCAGGTAATCGTCATCTCACACTACTCAGTGACTGGGAGTGACAGCTGTTTTGTAGATGAGGACACTGAGGGTCAGAGCTGCTCTCTCCCCGATATCAGGGACCACAGCATCACTTGTCTGTACACGTTCTCGACCTGGAGGAAAATCAGAATCTCCCCATTACGCAATATAATAACTTCTGTGTTGTTTAAAGTTATGTATATTTTTATAAATGTTTCAAGTAAAGAAACTGGAAGAAAATGGCTTATGTATTGCAGATATGAGTGGAAGATGAACTGATTAACTCATGTAGCAATTATTAAGAACAAGATAGGCCAGATCTTTCCTATATATTAAAAAAAAAAAACAACTCATATATAATAACAATAGTAAAATAAAGATGAAAAACAATGCAAGAAAAGGAGAAAAAATGCCATTTAAGGAAAATAGTTTGGGTAAATAAGATGGTTAAAGTTCAATATACACAAGGTATAAAGATCAGTACAATAAGAAAATGATCAAAGTATCTGAACACTTTACTCCAGAGCAGATAGAAATGCTATGTGGAATATTCAGCCTTATTATTAAGAAAAGCAAAACAAGATAATTAAGGCACTTTTAAGTAGCACACTTATTAAAACGTTAAAAATGGCAGTAGAGTTTGTAAAGAAAGAAGTACATGAATACGTTGCTGATTGTTATAATTATGGCTGTGCTGTATATTATAATTTAAAAGTAAGATTAGCTCAAATGATCAGTCATCACCGGTAGACTGTGATACGGTAACACACTGGATCATCTCCTTACCTGACAGTGACAGATTCAAGGACAGTGCAGACACAGGGCGAAGACTATGGAAATCCAAAGTAGAGGAAGGTGCTGGGCCCAGGGTATTGCCTGGGAGAGTTGATCTTCACTCTCCTGGGGTTTCTCCCAGGTTGGCCCAGAAACCTCCTCCACCCACCTACCAAAAATAGGCCCGCCCCATACTCCTCAGCTCCCCAAGACTCTTATGGGAAGTCAGAAAGGAGGTGTGTCACTCTTAGAGAAAACTAAAAGAAAGTTTGTCTTAGAAGGTAACAGATACATTTCACCTCCAAGTGCATCTTTCCCGTATAAGCACATCATATGCTTGATAACTGTGGATGGGGGACAGGGGTGCTTGTTATGGGACTTGGGTGTTTGATGGGATTGGGGGCCTGGTATGGCCAAGGCCTGCTCTTAGACCAGCCAGGTTGAATTCTTTCCTAGCTGACTAACACCATGAGGTAGTGTTTCTTTGATACGTTAGTGTGTTAGTGTATATAGCTCTTCCTGTGGTCTGAGTGGTCCTACCTTTTAAGGGGACCTTGCCTCTTTCTGCTCAGATCTGCTTGTGTTCCTTTCAGAGTTTAATTTTCAATGTATAATTTGATTTTTCTTGGTTGCAAATTCTTATGGGGAAACCTCACTGTAGCCAATAAGTGCTGACAATAGGAGAGATGAGGATTAATAAAAGGTTTATGTGGAACAGTTATGTCATTGTGTGCAGTGAGATGGGAAGTAGCTAAGAGATTGTGGTTATTGGAGGTTTCAAGTCCGTATGTGTTATTTCATTATTTGGTTATAAACCAAAATACTATCTAGGATTATAATGTTCTAAACTCTTTTCTTTCAAGGATGGACACCCTCTTCCTTCGTGTCTTCACGACAGAACAGAGCAGACAGATCTGTTCTTGGTCCTGAAGATTTTATGGATGAAGAGGTGGGTGTGCAGAACTTCAACTGCCAGTTTACCGGTGGGATGTGGGCAGTTGGTGGTTGTAGCGCTGTCTCTTTCCCCAGAAAGTTCAGTGTATGATTTCTTCTTTGTAAGATTATCCTTTCAGTACTTATACCTCACAGTGCCTCTACATCCATGAATTCTTGTTCGTTGGCGTAAGGCCTCATGCTGGTGCCAGCTTCTAAAGCCAGCAGTATAAGGGGAAAGTCATGTACAGGCAGGTTTACTTGAAAAAGCCCCAATTGCCCTGAAAGTGTAGTGTCCGCAGAGCTGAGTCCACAGCTTTCCACAGTGACTTTTACATGCACTGCAGTTAAAGGGACAGTGGGTGACTAGACTGGAGAAAGGAATGAAAGAAGCCCTGTGCAGGCATCTGGTCACTTTGTTAAGGTGACCTTGACCACCAACTTCTTAGGGGTACCTGGGAGTGGTGAGGGGTTCTAAAGTGGTCCTACCAGTCTGCAGGGTGGGCTCCGTTTTGTTGTAAAATTAAACCTCTGTTACCTTAGAACCTAGTCATGGGTTCCTTTGTGATAAAGATGAAGTAAAATACTTATATGGGCATGCTTTAGGCTGCAGGTAAGAGGCAAGGGGAGGTCCCCTTCCTGGGTGACTAGCATAATCTGTAAGGAAACATATCTCATGGAACAAGAAGTCTAGATGTCAGCGAGGCCCCAGATTCTCAGTCATCTTCTGCATATTAGCTTGTTCTTACACGAGCTCTTCTCATAGGTGCAAGGTGGCTGCAGTAGCTCCAGGTGGTACATCTGGGATATTATCCAAGGGAAGGAGGACTTTTTTCCTGGAATCTTTTTTTGAGAGCAAAGAAACTATTCATATAAATCCAATGATGCATTTTCCCTCACATCTGCCCCAGGGCACTGTTTTACATGCCCATTGTTAAAGCAGTCCCTGGGGAGGGAAATGGGATCAGAATGACTGGCTTGGATAAGACATGAACCCCTACTCCCTAACCTCATCCCTGCCCGAACACACACAGCCCACGGACACCATTCCTGGAGTGCATGGTGGCTCAGAGCAAGACCTATGCCGGATAACATCTGGGCTCTGTGGGGAAAGAGGAAGGGGCAGTGGTTGTTGGACAGGGAGTGGACGGTAATGCTCCAGTAAATGCAGAAGCACTTAACTCCAGGCCTGGCATGTAGGTGCTCACAAATGCTTGCAGGCTATAACTCTAAGATGTGACCTCTTCACACTGACCTTTGAGATACTGCCCAAGAAGAATGAAGAACACAGCCCTTCCTGTCTTCCTAGCTTGTCAGGGCCTGTGTAGATTCACTGGCCGCTGTCATGCCTCTGTCCTCGGACACTGGCCTTAGCTTATCCAAAGTCAACGTGTAAATCAGCTGCTCTGTTGACCCCTAACTCAATTTCATAGTTTTAACTGTATTTTTTTTTTTAAGAAACAAAGCTATGTGATACATCATGTTTAATGACTTTCTGAATACCGTAAGTAATACTGTTTGAATTTTTTTAAGGATCTTAGTGAATTTGGGATAGCACCTAAAGCGATTGTTACCACAGATGATTTTGCTTCTAAAACCAAAGACAGAATACGAGAAAAGGCCAGACAGTTAGCAGCTGCTACTGCCCCTATTCCTGGAGCCACTCTGCTGGATGACCTCATAACACCAACAAAGTAAGAAGAATTTAACTCTGACTTTTCCGGTCTTGGCATTACTGCCTTGCATATGTATGATGATCTTACTTAGGGATAGTTTGGTTACAGGTAGGGAAGCCTTCTTAGCCTGGCTGGAGTGCACAAGAGGGTTTTGCCGAAAGGACCTCACACTGTTACTACATGGAGTGTTCTGGAGCTCCAGCCACTGGTTAGGCTACTGGGCTCATAGAGGCTGGAGAGCCATTAGGAACTGGGGTGGCTTCCGTCCTGCCTCCTGCCTCTCAGACCTTAAGGACTGTCTCCTGTCGCCCTCCTTCGACCCTTTCTTTCTGCATACCTCCTTGTTCTGCTCCAGGGCATGTGGCCTGATGTAGCAGCCTCACACTGTCATGCTTTCCCAGGTCACCTGCTTGACGGGGACCATCTAGATGACCTATGTGCCCATCCCAAAGGCCTGGGGGAAGGGGCATCTGGTCGACTTCCCCAGGTCAGACGTGTACCCCAAGTCCCGTCAGCTGGGGCGGGAATAGCAGGGCCGTGCAGTTCTGGCACAGATCGGGGAAAGGGCTCAGGCGCAACAGGCTGTGTGAGTTGGTTATTTCCTACTGTTCTCTAGCATTTTAAAAAGAAGTTCATTTTCAGTACTTTGATATCCTAGATTGTCTGTTGGTTTTGAATTGCTAAGAAAAATGGGTTGGAAGGAAGGACAAGGAATTGGTCCTCGAGTAAAGAGAAGACCACGCCGACAGAAACCTGGTATGTGTATTGATTGTCATGAATTCTACAGCATACTTTATGTATTTATTATTAATCTGTTTTTTATTGAAGTATAGTTGACTTACAATGTATTAGTTTCAGGTGTATGGCAAAGTGATTCAGATATGTGTGTGTGTGTATTCTTTTCCGTTATAGATAATTACAAGATATTGAATATAGTTCCCTGTGCTATATAGTAGGTCCTTGTTGTTTATCTATTTTATATATAGTTGTGTGTGTCTGTTAATCCCAAGCTCCTAATTTTTCCCTCTCCCCCGTTTCTCCTTTGGTAACCATAAGTGTGTTTTCTATGTCTGTATCTGTTTCTGTTTTATAAATAAGTTTATTTATATCATTTTTTAAAGATTTTTACATATAAGTGATATCATATGATATTTGTCTTTCTCTGACTTACTTCACTTAGTATGATTATCACTAGGTCCATCCATGTTGCTACAAATGCCAATGTTTCATTCTTCTTTATGGCCAAGTAACATTTCTTTGTGTGTGTGTATATATATATATACATACACACCACATCTTTACTCATTCATCTGTTGATGGACACTTAGGTTGCTTCCAAGTCTTGGCTATTGTAAAGAGTGCTGCTGTGAACATTGGGTGCATGTATCTTTTAGAATTAGAGTTTTCATGTTTTCTGGATATATGCCCAGGAGTGGGATTGTCCACAGCATACTTTTTTTTTTTATAGCATACTTTTTAATGGTTACATGTTTCTGGAAATAAAATTGCTGGGTCAAGCAGTATGCACATAGTTTAAGTTTTGTGTGTGTGTGTGTGTGTAATGCACAATAACTTTCTGGAAGAATTGTACTGGTTTACATTCCCACCACGAGCATGTGAAAGGTCTAGTTTCCTGCCCTTGCCAAAATTGTAGTTATAACTTAACATGATTATTTTCTTTATTCCTGGCCTTTGGTCTCCCCAGCCAGACTGTGAACTCTTGGAGGCAGGAGTACTTTTAGATTCCCCATGATTCTGGGCAGTGGTGGTTACTCACTGTGTGCATTATTGCCAGAGTGTGAGTGGGGCTGGGGCTGGTCCCCGAGTGATCAGTGAACACCTTTTACGAGCTCAGCCATCTACCTCTGAAGTGTGTCAGTGAGTCAGGTTTCTATATTGTTAGTCCCCCCTGACTAATGTATTTGGAATCTCTTTTTATAGATCCTGGAGTAAAAATCTACGGCTGTGCATTACCCCCTGGAGGCTCTGAAGGATCTGAGGTATTATGTGGGATGTCTGACCTTTAGTTTGGTACAGTGGCATCTGTTACTTTATGAATGTGAAATTTTAGGGTCAGAAACAATTTTAGAAATCAGTCAGATCCCCTTGTAGGGAAATGCCCATACCCTAAAATTACCCGCATTCTGTCAGATAATGTATTCAGCAACATGCCAGCCCCATAGATGCCCCAAGTCTATTCAGATTCTTCAAATGGAGTTGTTTGTGTCGGTACCATTTGTTCAGGGACTTGATTTAGTCTTTTGTAACAGCAGAAATGAAAGTTTGATAATTGTCCTGTTTGGAATTAATCACTGCATTTGAAAATAGTATTTTATAAGCTTTATGCCAGGCAGTGACTCACCTTCATTCCACTTTTTAAACATTGGAAATAGGAGGAAGATGATGACTACTTGCCAGAAAATGTGACCTTTGCACCCAAAGACGTCACACCCGTGGATTTCACACCTAAAGATAATGTACATGGACTGGCTTACAAGGGCCTGGATCCCCACCAAGCACTGTTTGGAACTTCGGGAGAACATTTTAATCTATTCAGTGGGGGACCCGAGGGAGCCAACAACCTTCTTGGAGATATTGGAGTGAATAAAGGAAGAAAATTGGGAATTTCAGGCCAGGTAAAACCATTTCTGTTTTAAGAACATGGAAACATCAACAAATGAGAATTCTTGCCATGTTATGTTTGCTCCATAGTAGGCACTCATTATTCGTTGACTAAATGAAGACCTTAAAGTGATTGTATTTTCCTTAGGTGCTTGTCCAAAGGCATGTAGAGCACACCTTCCTGATTTGAATATGTGCTCCTGAGACCCTGTGACCTAGTGTTCTGGTTGGAGTTTGTCTATTCCCAGGAGCACACCCCTGTGGGGCTGAGCAGAAAACCACACTTACCTCTTTGATTTAGTTAGTAGTTGAATTACAGTCTGCCAAGCTCAGGTCCAAGTTTTACTACCTCTCCGACTGTTTCCTAGCCCTGCAAGTCCTAAGTCAGGACCTGGGAGTGTGTTTTACTAGGAGACTTGCTTTTCACCTTTGAGGAGATGTAGAGCTTTTCCTGATTGTCCTCTCAAATTGAGTCAGAGGTTCTTTCTTAAAATTCATTTAGAAAATGGTTACTTTATCATTTCATAATTACCTTTTCTTTCCTATACATTTTTTACCCCCCGTCCTTTTAACAAAAAAAAAGATACTTGTTCTTGGCCATTTCCCACAAAGATTAGGAGTTCTGATAGCAGCTATTAGAGTAGCCCACACACACACTGATCAAACATTCTGCCTTTCTCCCGTTGGAGGCCCCATTTCTCCCTCTGCAGTGCTGCTTGGGTGCGCTCTCCAGTCCTCTTCCTGCACTAGGACACAGCCCCGTGGCTGCGTCTGAGCCTAGAGGACAGCTCCAGCGCTGGAGGCATGCCGTTCACTTCTGGTCACTGTTTTCCAAATGACTTGGATCCATGTATTAATCTGGGGCTCCCTTTCGCTTCTCTCTTGGTGATGGTGAAGTGCTAACGTGGTGGGATCAGTCACATCCTTGTAGTAGCCGTGTGCTTTAACGCAGACGTATGCTAAAACCTGTTATGCTGAGTGTGAAATCTTGTCTTTGAAGGCTTTTGGTGTAGGTGCCCTGGAAGAGGAAGATGATGATATCTATGCCACAGAAACTCTATCCAAGTATGACACCGTTTTGAAGGACGAGGAGCCTGGAGATGGACTCTATGGCTGGACAGCACCCAGGCAGTATAAAAGTCAGAAAGGTAATTCTGTAGATCCGCAACTGACGGTGGGGACCAAGTGTCGGGATATCAGGTGATTGCTTATGCTGCAGGTCAGAGGGAAGCACTCCCAGCTCAAGGAACTGGGCAGATGGCCAAAGGAAGCTGACTCAAGCAGCAGGTCAGGAAGCCAGGTGTGGGGACCGGGTGGTGGGTACAGAGAGCCTGCAGCAAGATGGAACTGGTGCCCAGCCAATCTCCTCCCTTGAGTACCTGGCTCCTGAGGAGCTCTTGTTGAGCCTGGAGATGGACATCTTAATGCACCTTGAATTTCAAGTCAGAGTCTATAGTGATTCAGATCCTAGGGTTCTAAGTAGTATTTCAGTTTTTCTTTCCAGAAAAGGTGTAGGGAGGAGTCAGTAGATATTAATGGCATATGATTTGGATTCAGTCAGACTTGGATTTTAATCCCAGCTCTCTGCTACCCAGCTGGGTGACTGTGGGCAAGGTTTGTAACCTCCCTGGGCATCATTTGTAAAGTGAGGATAAAATCCACTCTAGGGGTCATTGTGAGGATTAAAGGGCATCACAGGTTTGGCATAGTACCTGTCCCAAAGACTGAATAAGTGGCGCCTACTAAAACAACCACTTAAATAAAGTGGGGAGGTGAGAGTCAAGATAAAACAATCTATTCAGGCATTTTTAGCTGTAGTCAGATCAAGTTCGACCTATACTCTTACAAATTATACCTAAAACATAACATGTTGAAATAATCTGAATAATCTAAATGTCGCTCCCCCCAGTAGTGCTGGCTTTACATTTCTAGAAGAGAAAAAAGCAGGTGCAAAGACAATCTTTAGAGGTAGTTTGCTTCATGGTTGTGAACACAAAGTCTGAGGACGGGCTGCCTGGCCTCCCGTGCTGGCTCTGCCCCTTTATCAGCTGTGACCCTGGGCAGGCTGCTTCAGCTCTGTGTGCCTCAGCAGGTGGGCACGGCAGTGGCATATCTAACCCCGGAGAGTTAACGTGCATAAACGGCTTAGAATGTGCCTGGCACCCAGCAAGCGCCCTGCAAGCATGAGGGGCCTCTGTCGTCATTGCCACGCAAAGAACCCAGGGTTTTATACAAGATGCTGGCTGGGTGTGCACCCGGAAGTTATTAGGTGTTACCTCCAGGTAGGAATTAGGCTACTTTTATTTTCTTTCTTTTGCGCACCTAAAATTTCAGATTTTTCTACTAAGACTGTGTGTTGTTTTTATAACTTAAGAGACGATATATGATATTTTATTCATGTTATAATCTACTAATCAGTTAATGTTGTAGCTTATGTTAACATATGCTAGTTATTAATTATATCAACTATATCAACATATTAAACACATATACTGTATTACTAATATTAATATACTATGTTAATCATATAATAATTATTAACTCTGTAATAGATATGCATGTTTAAATCTGCCTTCTGAGCCAAGTCTTTGGCTTTCCCTCTACACAACACCTTTGTCCTGGCTGGGCCATTCCCACCCCTCCCCACATCAAGCCTAAACCAGTTCCTCCTTCTGAGCTCCCGAACCTCCCCTTATCTCCTCTCTGCCGCGGTCCCCTCTCCTACCCTTAGGGTCACAACATCTATAGTTTTGACCTTATGGTTTTTCCCCGAGTGAATCTATATTTAGCCACTCTCCATGGCTGATTTTTAAACTGTTCTTTTTTTTTTTCTTTTCATGATTAGTAGGGCTGTGTTACTCTTTCTCTTTATAGACATTTGACAATGGCTCTTTCTTTATAGACATTTGTTTATTTCTTCAGAACGAATTCATAAACGTAAATTGCTGGGTTTTAAAATAGTACAAAGTTCCAAGAATGTAAAATGTAATCCTGAATTACCCTACAGAATTTTAGGGACTTCCAGAAGCTGGTACAAAAGTTCTACATCAGTTGAAGTACAAAGAATGAGTTTACAGGGAAGGGTAGTTATAGGGCAGTGTTGCATCATAAGCGGCTGAAAACCTTGGTGCTGCCTTGACCACTTCAGGGTTCAACACCCAGCTTGTGTAAGTGCCGGTGGTCATGTAGAAGGGGCTTTCGGCTACAGAAAATGCAGTTCATGCATATGTATTTTTGACATATCAGTCACGTGTAGAAAAATCCTTGAGAATCAAAGAGGTTGTCTCCATGACCAATAGACCATCGCCGGCTGCAAGTCAGAGGGCATTGGTCATTCCATACCCTGAATTATTGATCTTTATCTCCTGTTAGAATTTCACTTGAGAAAAAGACAAAAAGCACCTTTTAATCTGTCCTGAGGTTCTGTTACAGGCTGACCTGGTTGTGTTGGCTTTTATGCCTTATTTAGATGGTTGCTAAGGAAATTGGGAGGTGGTCTCCTCATGGTTCTTCACCTAGTTTTAGAAATGAGTCTTTCACCATTATTTCATTTTTCACGAGACCATTAACATCCTTTATAAAATGGTAATCATTTTATAAGCATAAACCTTTGCATCCTTTATGTGTAGGTTACTATGTTTTGGGTAAGTGGAATTACTGTCAGACTGCCTTGAATGTGAGAATGATAGGAGTGTGGGCATGGGTGGTCCTTGGCTATATTTTGTAGTGATTTTGCTTGTGGGTCTCACCATTATTTTTATTTTTCTCTATACTATTTTATTCATATCCATACACATGTATATATATATTTTTTTTTTTTGAGAAAAAGGAGTACTTTACTGAAAGGACTGGTTTCTGGAAGAACTTATGGATAAAAATATGGATATAGATTAAAAATCCACTAATCCATTATTTTAATTTTTATCCATACTTCTTGTTTGATGGTTTTTCTTGATATCTTTTACTCCACAGAGTCTATTCTTTGGTGCCCCTTAGCTTGGGACCAGACGTACTTCTTTTAAATAATGATGCTGAGGTGCCATAGTTACCTCAATTGCCTAATCATCTGAGGGCGGTGTGGGCTGGGCCGCCAGTCACTGAGTCAGCAGAGGTGTGAGGGCTTTATGTGCCATTCTTTCCTCCCTTTTACTGATAACACGTATGATATGTAGTGTTTATGGTCTTGGAGATAAAAAACTGAGGTCTTTTGTCCTATGCTAATCTTCTGTGCTTCTGGAATTAATCAAAATACATAATTTTGTAGAAACAGAGAAAGATCTTCGCTATGTTGGCAGAATTTTGGATGGATTTTCCTTGGCTTCTAAACCTTTATCTTCTAAGAAAGTAAGACTTTTTTTTTAAACTGGTTTAGTACTTTAAATATTTGCTGCTGTGTAACCTAAGTTATTGTGTTAATAATTGAAAAGAGAAGCAAATTCTGTTTTTAAAAAACAATAGCCTGGTTACTGGTGATTGTCCAGGAAAACATTCTGCATTGGAAATGTCAGTCAGTAGCCATACTGTGTCCCAAAACATCTAACTGCTGATCTTTTAAATCTGAACTTTAAGTGAATAGTTATTTCCAATAAGAAAGAATTACACTAGCGGGGAGGGTGTAGCTCAAGTGGTAGAGGGCATGCTTTGCATGCACAAGGCCCTAGGTTCAACCCCCCGGTACCGCCTTCAAAAATAAATAAGTAAATCTAATTACCTCCCTCACAACACACACACACAAAACTTTAAAAAAAAAAAGAATTACATTAGAAGCTGGTGGGGGAGTGGAATTGATATAATCCCAGGGACAGTTTAACTTAAAGAAAAGCAGGAAATTCCAAAGAGCTGTAACAGCCCCCCATCCTGACTCCTCCTGAACGCTGTGGAGCACATTAACTGCTGTAGGCAAGGTTCCCTGGGCTCCTGTGCATAGCAACAGAGAGAAGCCGGGAGCATGTGGGTCAGGTCTTGGGAAGAGCTCCACACACCTCTGCATGCCTCTCCGGATAGTCCTGTTTCCGTGAGCGTGCTCACAGCCGAGGCCAGGAGGTGCTCTTTCATATCATCACAGCCACGCGCTCACGGGTCAGTATGGTAGTTCAGGAGGGGCAGCTGGCCGTTTGTTGACGTCGTTTTTTTAGATTATTCCATGCTTTAATGGGCTTTTTGTTTTCCACCCAGCAAACATTTGTTAAGTACCTCTTTGTTTAGTCATGATGGTTAATGTGTTGTAACAGCGAGGGGCATATATTCAGAACAGCGCAGGGCACATAGTATGCAGTTATTATTACCAGAAATGTCCTGTAATGTCAAAGGAGAATGTGACTTTTTTTACATGCATGAAAAGGGAGCATAAACATAGTTAAGTACTCATTCAACTTAGGGTTCAAGGATAAATAGGACTAAGACTTGGCCCCCCAAGAAGCTCCTGTTTAGGGAGGGTGCCAGACAGACCGACCGCCCACTGTCGCGGGCAGAGTGCCGTAATGGAGAGATGGGTGCTGGCGGGTCCTGAGGTGCTCCTCGCTGGAGTAGGGCCAAGATGATAAAAAGAAAAAAGGAGAGAGATATCCTAGCAATGGTAATAGCACTCTCTCACAGGCTGTCATTGTACCAGATGCTCACCCCAGGCTGCACAGCCACCTGGAAAGCTTGGAAAACTCCAACCACAGCTGACCCTTTTGTGGGGTGAGACACAGGCATTAGTATTGCTAAGCCCCTCAGGTGAACCCAGCCTGCAGCTGGGGCTGAACCACCGCTGGAGAGCATTCAGTGCTTCACTGGTTACAGGGCTCAGAATTTTAGGTAGCTGAAAAATCCAGAAAATGGCTTAAATAGGACTATCCATAAATGTGTTTGTTAGACCAAGAGCAAGGGAGACCATTTACAGCAGTAATTTTAAAGTATCTGATACTTCTTTAGCTTACCTGTTCTGCCATGATTAATGCCTGAATTTCCCAAATATATTTCAATTTCAGTTGAGTCAGCTTTTGTCATTGCTGTTTTTTTCTGAGGGGGGTAGATAATTAGGTTTATTTACTTATTTTTAATGGGGATACTGGGGATTGAACCCAGGACCTCACGCATGCTAAGCATGTGCTCTGCCACTTGAGCTATACCCTCCCTACCCAGTTCAGTCAACTTGTGAATTAAAAATACCTTGAATCAAAAAGTAAGTCCTGAAACTCCAAATGGGAACTGAAACATAACCAGAAAAAGAACTCTGAATTTAAAAGTAACTTATTTAAAGTTATTATTTTTTTTCCTAAGCCTTGAATTACAGTTTTCTAAATTTTCTGACTCACAGTGGGCCAGCAGTATTAACTATAATCGTTATTATTGTTCTTCTCATATAAGACATGCATATAAGCATCTCGATGTGGAGTGGCTAGGGGTGCTATTTAAAGGGTCTGGCTATGAGAACAGTGCAGTTCTGGTGATTGTCCCCAGATCCAGAAAGGATGTTGCCTGGGCACCTGGGCAGACTGTTCCCAGTGCTGCCTACCTGCTGAGTGTTAGCCTGGGAAAAGGTGGGGTTAACAATGCTCAGAGGTAATGGGTTTTCTTGGTTAAGTCAAACATGATCCCCTTGCAGCCTGCATTTTCTGAGTTTTGTTTTGTTTTGTTCAAGATTTATCCACCACCCGAACTGCCAAGAGACTATCGACCAGTGCATTATTTCAGACCTGTGGTGGCTGCAACCTCTGAGAACTCCCACTTACTTCAGGTATTATCAGAGTCAGCTGGAAAGCCAGTGCATGACCACGGGACACATAGTAGGCACCAACTGAATGCCTCCAAGCGGGGAGAGTTGCTCGGAGAAACACCTACTCAAGGTACGTGCCATGGAAAAGATTAAAATCATTGCATTTATAATACTCTGAGTTATCCAAATCAAAATGGAAAGTCGTTTTCCCATTGAAATTGTTTACATAGTTTTATATTCCCAAACTGTGGGAATAAAATTGTTTGTTGTGAATGGCATACTCAACAGTGTATGAATCCTTTACTTCAGACTTGCTTTCCCACCATCAGTTTGAATTGTGTCATTAAAATTATAACCCCTGTCTTGAGTGCAGCAGTTTTCAGACTTTCAATAATTATCCAGGAATGAGGTGAAGACCAAGGCCATGTGTACATTCACTTTTCCTGCACAGCCTGGGAACGTGTGATTTTTTTTTTTTTTGGCAGTCCTCTGGTGTTGATTTTTGGTTTCTTTAATGTCCGTCTCCCTTACTAGTGAGAGCAGGACCTCATCTGTGTTGTTCTCTTAGGCCCAGGCCTGGCAGAGTGGGTGCTCAGTGAGCATCTGGGACACGAGTGAGTGAGTGATGTGTAGCCGTGCTTGGAACCAGGGCGGGTCCTGGGCGGGACTGTGGACGTGGTGGCTGCCGCAGACTGGAGGTCTGGAGTCCACAATGTCAGGTTCCTTATTTTAGGACCACTCACTGGCCTGATAAACATCCACGGATTAACCTCCACTTTTGCCTACTGCGAAACAGGGGAGTCATTATTTTGTTACTGTCTAGTTCACAGGGATAATATGAGTACAGATGAAACACCAAATGTGAACACCTCCGATGACATACATTTATGACACTGAAAATGTGTGTAGAGAGAAATGTAAATACAGCTGTCTTATGATCCTTTTCATCTCTTCCTGTTACTGGTTTTATTTAGGTGCAACTACTTCAGTGTTAGAATTTCTATCCCAAAAAGATAAAGAGAGACTCAAAGAAATGAAGCAGGCAACTGAGCTCAAAGCAGCTCAACTGAAGGCCAGGAGTCTGGCCCAGAGTGCCTCGAGCAGCAGACCTCAGCCCTCCCCTCCGGACGTCGGACACCGCTCTTGGCACATGGTGTTGAGTGCTGGGACGGCCGCCACAAGAGCCAGCGACTTCAAACCTTTCGCAAAAGATCCAGAAAAGCAAAAACGATATGAAGCCTTTTTAGTAAATATGAAACGGGGTCAGAGAGGTGGGTGCTAGTCCTGGGCCTCCCACATCTCACTGGGGAAGTGTTCTTGCTGTTCTGGCCCTAGACCTGGAGTTAGAATTAAGGTGTCCTGCTCTGGCAGTTTCACTCTGTCCTGCTGTGAACAGTGTAAAGATTTCAGGCCCTGGCTCTTGACTGTAGAAAAGCAAGAACAATTAGCTTGTGTTTCTCTGTATCTCAGGCCCCAGAGATAGCTGTTTAAGTAGAGAACGTGCCTTGGCAGCGGCTAATGCTAGATTACAGACCATTTACTGTTTGCAAATGCTTGACTTCTGTGTAAAGGTTGCATTTCAAGTCAAGAGAACAAGGCCATTTCCCACTCCACCTTAAGAGCCTAACCATCTAGCTCTAAATCACAGTCTAAAATTTGACTTACAAAGATAGTTAGCTGTTGAACCTTACATGAGGAAAAAGTTGCTCTGTGATATATGAAGTAAACATGGCCAGATTGAGGCAAGAGATTGCTCTTATGCACCGTACTCCTTGTGAGAGCTTGTCAGCCAATTAGAGGGGTCTATTTTCAAAAGCAGATCTTTATATACTGTGCCTTAACTTTTTACTAACAATCCGCACCCCTAATGTTTACTTGTTAAATTTGAAAAAGAGAGAGAAAGGAGTGTTTTCTGTTCAAGCTTAGGAATATAGTTGGGATCAATTTTCACTGTCTGGGATGAAATTACTTGCTTTGAAGGTGTAAGCAAGCATTAGTGCCCCAATATTTTTCTTTGTTATGTGCAGTAGACAGAATTCAATAAAAGCATCGTTTTGAGGGAGAGAGCAATATTACCTGCCAAGGTACCTCCCCACTGTGCTCTTCAAAACCAGGGTAAGGGGGGGTGGGGGTAGAGCTCAGGGGTAGAGCACATGCTTAGCATGCACGAGGTCCTGGATTCAATCCCCATTACCTCCTTCGGAAAAAATAATAAGCTTTATAAAAAGAATAGGATAAGGATTTGTGTTTCCCCTGGTGAAATCTGCAGGGATACAGTGGTGCCCACTAGATGGTCTCCTTTAAGTTCCCTGTTCTTCCTAGGAGTGAAGCAGTTTCTTGCTCTCTGTCATAGATGCTCTGGAACGTTGTCTGGATCCCAGTATGACAGAGTGGGAGCGAGGCCGCGAGCGGGATGAGTTTGCCCGGGCAGCCGTGCTGTACGCGTCTTCCCATTCGACCTTGTCCTCCAGGTTCACTCACGCCAAGGAGGAAGACTGATTCAGAGCAGGTGGAAGTCCCTCGGGACCAAGAGGTCTGTGGCCACCCTTCTCTCCATGGTGAATTTTAGAATTAAAATACCGTATAGCCACATACGTTAAGTCCCTCAGCGAAAAGATCGGAATATACATGGCACTGTAGAATAAGAGATGGCCCTATGCTTTTCGCTTGCGGTGTACTTCAGCAAAAATGTAGGATTAACTGTTTTGACATATTGGAAGATGGTGTGAAAACTTCTAAATGGAAAAGTAGACAGATCAGTTGTGTGACCACTTGATGAATCAGATCCTGTCTTTCCCCAGAATGATGTCAATGACAAGCAGTCGGCTGTGAAGATGAAGATGTTTGGGAAGCTTACCCGAGACACGTTTGAGTGGCACCCTGACAAGCTTCTGTGTAAGAGGTTTAATGTCCCTGACCCTTATCCAGAGTAAGTTGGATAAACCTGCCGTTATATCAGTACTCCTTTCCCCATATTAAAGCCAACTTTCCCTGTACATACTCATTTAAATTCCCTTTTTCTTGACGAACTTACTTGTAAATGCTCACAGCAGCAAACTTGGCAGCTTTAACTTCTATTAATTTATTACTAAAAAAAAAAATAACCAGACACCCAGTTGCAAACTTCATTCCGTATTGAAGATAATGAAACTCAGATATGTCAAGTTACAAAAACTCAATGCCTGTCTAATTTGCCACCTTTTTAATGATGCACATAGAGTCTAAATTTAAAGTGAGATTTATGTTTTCTGATGCTTTATACGAGTTCAACCCCTCCTTATTGGATTATAAATACTGCAAGAAAGCATACACAGTTGAATCAGAGACTTTGTCAGAAAATTGAGGTATATTTTTAGCAGTGGAACTTTTCCTTCACAGGAAAATCCATTTTCAGAGTTACATTCTAGCTCTTCCTATCATCAGAAAAAACTCATGGCTCCTGAAGTCAGACATTCCAAATTCTTAAATTGATTTGAGAAGCAAAAACTTTTTTTTTTTTCCTTAGAGAAGCAAAAATATTTTAAGGGACCTTTTTGGCCAAGTAGAAGAGCTACTGGTGAAAAATAGGAGATGGACAGCTTTATAGGAACTGGATTTTATCCTTACAGTTATTAAAATTATGTATTTGTTTTCAGTCACTGAATTTGGATTCTTATTTCCTTAACAAGAGCAGAAGTTTCTCTAAAACTCTTCAGCCACAGGTGAAATGATCAGGCAAGAGAAAAACTTTAGATGGGAGTCTTGTCATCAGAAATAAATAGTTGCATGAAAAAAAAATTATGTGTTTGTTTTCTCTTCTACCCCTAGTTCAACTTTAGTTGGCTTACCGAGAGTGAAACGTGACAAATACTCGGTCTTCAACTTTCTGACGATCCCAGAGACAGCTTCCTCACCTGCAGCTCAAGCATCAAGTGAAAAAGTTCCGCAGCGCCAAGGTTCCGACAGTGAGTAGGGCTTCCCCAGGTCTGAGTGGTGACCGTGGTCTCAACCCCTCGCCTGTCGGGAAGACCGAAGTAAAGGATCATCTAGTCCTAAGGGTACAAGTAGTGTGTACTTCCCCTCCTTTCAGAGAACTGTTCATGTGAATACATGAGCTCATGCTGAAATGGTCCACAGGTACACTTTTAGGGGTTGGAATTCTGTTTTAGCATCTGCCGCGTTCCCAACACCTTGCACAGTGCCTGGCCCATAGGAGGTTCGCTGACGTTCTTGGAATGAATTAAAGAGCCAAATGCAGAGCTTGCCTTTTGCTTCCTAATTCTGATCGGTAGGTCAATGTCTTTACCTTTCAGAGTCAAGAAAACCATCCAGGTGGGATACATCTAAACAAGAAAAGAAGGAAGATTCCATTAGTGAATTTTTAAGTTTGGCTAGATCAAAAGTTGGTCCGCCTAAACAAGAGTCCGGTCCATCAGTAAACGAAGAGGAAGAGCACGTGACGGAATCCCTCCCAGATAAGGTACTGGGGGCTTTCAGATTCTCTTTGCCAGGCTGACTGTAGCCTTTGCCTTTCTCTGTGGCGATGCTTTGTTGTAATTCAGTAGCAGCGGTCAGCAGACTTTTCCTGTGAGAGGCCAGATATTAAATATTTTAGGCTTTGTGCACCATACCATGTCACAACTCTTCAGCTTTGCGGTTGAGTGTGAAAGGAATATGAAGGCAATATGAAAAACATAATCTGTGTGTTCTAATTTGTGTGTTTTGACTGTTGCATTTAATGTAATTTGTTGATATATTTGGATTTTGGTCTACAGTTTTATTATGTTTTCTGTCCCCTCTCTTTTTTGTTCCCCTCTTTCTCCTTTCCCACCTTCTTTTGTATTACTTGAATAATTTTTAGTATTCCATTTTAATTTATCGATTACATTTTTTACTCTGTATTTTTAGTGATTGCTCTGGGGATTACAGTACACATACTTAACCCTTTCACCGTATGTTTAGAATTGATATTTTACCACTTCAGGTGGAATGTACAGTCTTCACCATCCCTTTACTCTGCCTGCTGTATGTTGTTGTCTTATATGTCACATATATATGTACACTGAAAACCTCATCAGACAGTATTTTAATTTTTGCTTTCAATTGGTTTTTTATTTTTTTTTTGGCTTTCAATTGTTACACATATTTTAGAGAACTGATGAGGAGATAATACTCTGTTTGACTTGCTTGGATATATACCATTTCTATTGTTCTTTTGACCATTTCTTTATTTTTTAAATTTTTTTTGGTGGGGGAGGTAATTAGGTCTCTTTATTTATTTTTAGAGGCGGTATTGGGGATTGAACCCAGGACCTTGTACCTGCTAAGCATGTGCTCTGCCACTTGAGCTATATGCCCTCCCCCTATTTTGACCATTTCTACTGTCACTCCTGAAGTCCCACGTTTCCCTCTCCTGTCATTTCCTTCTGTCTGAGGAACTTCCTGTAGCACTCTCTTTTAGAGCAGTTTTAACAAAGAAGTCTCACAATTTTCCTTCATCTGAGCATGTCTTGTATTTCATCTTCATCCCTGAAGGATGTTTTTGCTGGGTTTAGAATTCTGGGCCAGTTTTTTAGTTCTTCAACAATGTTGTGCCGCTTCCTTATGGCCTCATGGTTCCTGATGAGAAACCTACAGTCATTCTCACTGTTGTTCCTCGCCTTGTAATGACGTGACTTCCCTGGAAGATTTTCACCTCGTCTCTGGTTTTTAGCTGTTTGATAATGATGTTATCATCAGACAGGCTTCTGAAAACAGGACAGAAGCTCTGTGCTAGTCCCTACTGCATTTTTCTGGATTAATGGCCTACCTCCATGAGAGGCTTCAGCTCCTTCTTCTTCTTTTTCTTTTTTTTTTTATTGAGTTATAGTCATTTTACAATGTTGTGTCAATTCAGCCCCTTCTAAGAGTCAGCACGGTCTACAGTTGTTGAATCAGAAATGCCACAAAATCAAATGCCATGCTAGTGATCAGTGTTTAGTGAGGCAGTGTGTGTGTGGGGAGACCCATGTACATGAGCATACACATAAGTACATGTGCACGCGTGTCTGTGTGCGTGCCATGTTCTAGAACATTTGGCTCCTTTCACCCTTGCTTCTTCACTCCTGACTCTTATTTCACTGTTAATACAGGTGGTAAACAAAGGCGTGGATTCACAGACTGAAGGAGAAGGCAGCCGCCCATCCATGGACTTATTCAAAGCCATCTTTGCCAGCTCCTCAGATGAAAAGTCTTCGTCTTCTGAGGATGAGCAAGGCGACAGTGAGGATGATCAGGAAGGTACCAGGGAGGCCGACTTCCAAAATTCCCGGGAGACTGACCTGGTGGAGACATCACCTGTGGCACAAGGCATGTCATATATTTCAGACTTTGGGATCTAAAAAAGAAAACGATGATGTCTCTAGAGAAGCTGCTGCTTCCTTTAATGCGTAACTTTAAGCCAGGATAATTAGCAATTGATGATGCTTTAATCTTTTGTATTTTTTTAATTTAGAAAAGTTTTATTTACGTATAGTTGATTTACAATATTATAGTAGTTTCAGGTGTACAACATAGTGATCCAAAATTTTTATATATTATACCCCATTTAAAGTTGTTATGAAATATTGGCTATATTCCCTGTGCTGTATAATATATCTTTAGAGCTGATTTATTTTACACATAATAGTTTATACCCCTTAATCTTTACCCCTCTCTTGCCCCTCCCCGCTTCTCTCTCCCCACTGGTGACCACTAGTTTGTTTTCTATATCTGTGAGTCTGTTTCTCTTTTGTTGTGTTCATTCATTTGTTTTATTTTTTAGATTCTGTATATGTGACAACATACAATATTTGTCTTTCTCTGTCTGACTTATTTCTGTATGCATAATACCCTCCAAGTCCATCCATGTTGTTGCAGAAGGCAAAATTTCATTTATTTTTATGGCTAAGTTAATTCCATTCCATTTTATATCTTCTTTATCCATTTATCTGTTGATGGACACCTAGGTTGCTTCCATATCTTGGCTATTGTAAATAATGCTGCTGTGAACATTGGGGTGCATGTATTTTTTCTTTTTGTTAATTGATTGATTAAGTAATTAATTAATTTTTATTTGGGGGGAGAGGTAATTAGGTTTACTTAGTTATTGTTTTTGGTGGAGGTACCAGGGATTGAACCCAGGACTTTGTACATGCTAAGCATGCACTGTACCACTGAACTATACTTTCCTACCCTCTTGTGTGTCTTTTTGAATTAGAGGGGTTTTTTGGGGGTTTTTTTCTGGAAAAAAACCAGATCGCTGGAACTGGATTGTTGGATCATATGTTAGTTTTATTTTTAGTTTTTTGAGGAACTTCCATACTGTTTCGCACAGTGGCTGCACCAATTTACATTCCCACCAGCAGTGTATAAGGGTTCCCTTTTCTCTCCATCCTTGCCCACATTTGTTATTTGTGGTCTCTTTGATGATAGCACTTCTGACAGAAGTGAGGTGATATCTCACTGTGGTTTTGATTTGTATTTCTCTGCGGATAGCGATGTTGAGCATCTTTTCATATGCCTGTTGGCCATCGGAAAGTCTTTGAAAAATGTCTATTTAAGTCTTCTGCCTATTTTTTAATAGGGTTTTTGTTTTTTTTTGATATTGAGTTGTGTGTGCTATTTATGTATTTTGGATATTAACCCCTTATTAGTCATATCATTTGCAAATTTTTCTTCCTATTGAGTTGTCTTTTCATTATGTTGATGGTTTCCTTTGCCGTGCAAAACCTTTTTAGTTTAATTAGGTCTCATTTGTTTATTTTGATTTTGTTTCCTTTGCTGTAGTAGACAGATCCAAAAAAATGTTGTTTGATTTATAATCTTTTGTATTTTTAATTAGAGTGGAGCAGAGTTCTTTTTTTTTTTTTTTTTTCTATCTGGCATAAATCCCTGGTATATTTTTAGGATAGCTGTGTTTGGTAATATTGATTTTCCTACTTATCCTAGTTGAGAAGAATTTTAAAATAGTGAAAATTTCATTAAAAACTAACTTTTTTTTTTTTTTTTAAACCTGGTTGGTGATGAGGTACCACGGTGAGTGGAAAACACTTGGTCATGAGGTATACAGGGTGCTTCCTGCCTTCCGCTTGGAGGGCACATTGCATGCTCTGAATCAGCCGTGAGATGGGCATTGCCTGGCACATAAGTAGCGCTTGGTAGATAGAGTCTGTCCTCACAGTGACCCTAACACTTGATTAGTAGTCTGTCCCACTTGTTCTGTTTACCCCAGCCAGGAGTTTTGGCACAAGGAAAGGAGAGGCGGTCTGGAGCTTGCAAGGGTGGGAGACTTTTCAGATGCTTGGGTGGGAGGACAGAATTTCCCATCTCAGTCTTAGAATGTTCTGCCTGCCCCTGTTAGTCAGTGGTCAGTGGTGGACTTGGCTATAACTTTTGAGGGCCTTACATAGATGTATAAAGTATTGTTTGTTTTTCAGTGATGGCAAATATCAGCCTATTTCTCTTCTCCATGGGGGAAAAAACACAACCTGTTTTTCATTACAAAGTCATATAATTACTTGAAAAGTTTAAAAATACAGAAATATAGAAAACTTAAGACTTTCTGAATCCCACGTCCCAGAGATAACCACCGTTAATGCTTTTAGTGCATATTTTCCCAGACTTTATCTCTTCTATCTGAAGACCTAATCATTTATTTTAAAAAAGGAGATTATTAATGTGAATATGATCATTTGTTTACATATATTCTATTTTTTCCCTCTTTGATAATTCATTTTGAGTGAAGTGAAGCCTTCTGAGCTAGGACATAGTCTTACATACATCCTGCTTGTTTGTAAGTCTCTATTCTCTTCAGACGGCCCTTCCTCGAAGATGCGTTTCAACCTTTTAGGCCTCAGGTGATGCGGAGTGTGTGCCACCCCCGGGGACAGTCCCCAGTGCCCTTGTGTGACTGACTTCCCAGCTCAGATGTCTCTGAGATTGGCAGTCAGGTCGTGAGCTAGTTAAGCAAAATGGTGAAGAAAAGCACACGCTATCTGGTGGCCACAGACATTAACTGAAGACTCCAACACATTCACGTCTGGCACATAGATAAAATCAGTACCCTGGTGTCTTTCAGCTACTGAGCCAGCTCCCCAGGAGCCCGCGCCTTTCTTCCCGATTCAGAAGATGCAGGTCGATGCAGAAGAGTTTGGCCCGCGGCTGCCTCCCGTCTTCTGCCCCAGTGAGTCCAGAGCTCCTTGCGTCGTCCGTTTGTGTGGGCACCAGTCTCCCCTGAGATAAGACAGCCCGAACTGGGTCATTCTGTCCACAGACATAATCCAACACGAGGCCGACCAAATATATCCTAGCTTACCTGTTCTCAGACACATTTGAAAAATCATTGCTTCCACCTCATACCTAAATGATAATTGTTGCTTTACAGCCTGAGAGACCTTTAATTTTTTTTTTCTTTTTAACAGATAGGGTCCTGAGTATCTCAGATTTTGTCACTTACAGAAATAAAAAAGTAAAAATCTAAGACACAAAGATGGGGCAGGAATTGTAGGGAGAAGGCTATCCTGAGACTTTCCTATATTTGGCTCACATAGCAAATAAAATAAAACTAATCGTTTCAGAAGTAAATACAGCTCATCCTCCTCCCCCAATATCTGTTAATAACTTTTTTCCTTTCATAATATGTTTTATATTTTTTCAGGTAACATATCGTTCAGTGCCAGTTTAAATTGTCATTTCATGTTAAAACATTTAGACTGGTTTATTATCTCTTTGAAAGCTGAGTTAACAAATATCTAATAACATGGCCCAGATATATAAATGACATAAAATTCTCTTATCTACTCTAAAGTTTCCCGTAGTGACCACATATAAATATTGGTTTGGTTAATTAGCCCAACCTTCAAAGAAATGGATAAAAAGCAGAGAAGAGTAAAAAGTAGTAAGTTTTGAAAAATTGCAGTGAATGTATTTCTCATTTGCTTTAGACCTTTAGTTTAAAATAAGTGTGTCAGCCCTTGAAAGCTGTTATTTATGCCCATTTCCCAGACCGTCCTCGATACCTTTGTAATAGTTAATAACTTAATTTGGTCTGTGGGTTATTAAAGGGAAATCGTTTTCCAAAAACAAGCATTTAAAAAAAACAAAACCAACTTTGAGGAGGGTCAAATTTTGAAATATCTGACCAAACAATAGGGCTAGAAAATTGCAGTCATCTGTTAACTGGGTTTGGAAAATAATCCACACTTCCGAAAACCTTGGAATTTTTCTTTAGGTAGAAAAAAGTTGATTTAAGGATTTAACACTATTTCTACTATAAATGACTTTTTTTTGCTGGTTTCACTACCTGGAAATTAATGACCTGTGAAAATGTCTTGGTCAGAATTTGGAGGTAGAGAATTTAGACACATGCAACTTGCTTAGTCATTTTTAAGGATTACCTACAGTATGTTGTTTTGACGCTAGTATTTTTAGTGTTTCCACTTGTAAGGAAAATGCATGTAAAATGTACTTGTGTAAAGAGAGGACAGTGTGAGAGGAGCTGATATTTCTGTGCCAGATTCTGGGCTGTGGGATTCATGTGTAGAGTCCCAGCTCATCCTCTCTGGGTCCCTAAGAGGATAGGGGTTCTCTCTGTCCCCATGTTTTAGACGGGAAAGCAGACGTGGAGAGGGTTAGCAGCATGCAAAAGATCACAGAGCTGGTGACAGTCCTGGTCTGTCTCTGCGTTTACCTGAGGATGTTAAATTTCAAAAGGCTTGTAGGCATTCTGCTCTGGCTCTATCTTCATCTGACAGATAAGATTTTGGCCAGATACCAGTTGGATCACACAGGTCTTAGGTTGAGGTTTCTGGCAGTTTCTAAATATAGAGCTGCACAGTGACAGTGCTAATCTGCTTGTTGATCAGTGAGGCAGAGCAGGAGTTCTGCTTTAATGGTAAACGTCAGATTCCTGGTTCAGTAACTTAGCCTTTCTTTTCCCCTGTGGTCTCCAGTTCACGTCTTGATTACATTTGTGTTTCAGATGCTCGCCAGAAACCTGAGGTACCCCAAAAAGAGAAACATAAAAAGAACAAAGAAAAACACAAGACCAAGAAAGAGCACAGACGGAAGAAAGAGAAGGTGAGTAACTTCTGGGTGTGCGGGGATCGGTGTGTGGGGTCCGCTGCCCCTGCTTCTGTCATCCAGACAAGTCCCCAGGAGTGGCTGACGAAGCCAGTGGAAGAGTATCTTGTGGCCAGGATGGGACACACAGGTCTCTCTACACCTTGACAGAAATGTTGATATTCAATGTAAACCCCTCGATTTTCAGAAAAACCACCTTCTTTCAGACAGAATATTTTAATTTATTCAGTTGTTCTTTAAACATTTTTTGTGAACATTATAAAGTAGGGGAAAAGGACATTTAAATATTTTAGAGTAATGGTTATTAAATAATAAAACAGTATCAATTATCATTCAGTATTAAATGAAGGTATTAGTTTGAACATTTCTCAACTACTTTGGCACCATTACAAATAGAGATTTGGGTCCGTAACTTGCCATTCGAAGTGATGGACGCTTGAGGGACACTGTTGCCATCCCGTCTCCACATCCATGTCTTCTTCTATGGCACTGGCTTTTAATTCGGTGAATGTTAGTGCTGGGAACCCGGTAGAGTTGATTAGAAACAGCTCCATTTTTGGCTACCAGAAAAAGGATTCTTGGGGATGGAAGATGAGGGAAGTTCTCCTGCAGGGAAAGGGAGAAAACCGGTGCTGACAGGTTTGAAAACCACACTCATTTGTTTCTCACCAGCATGTGTGCTGTTCTCTGACCTTTTACCAGTTTCTTCCTTGTGCTTTTCCAAGGAGCTGGCCATCCTCGTATGTTGTTTATCACACACACCCAACAAAATGGAGCAAGCAGATTTGTGGGAGGTGGCAGGGTCACCCTGGATGAGGTGTCCCAGTGGGGTCCTGCCTACGCCTGCTTGGTTCTGCTGTGTCCGTCGCTGGAGGATGAGTTCTGTGAGCGTGGGCACAGTGGAGTGTGCGCACAGCCGTGTGTCCTGGTCTGTCCCATGCTGGGCTAAAGCTCCCCCCAGTGGGCTTCTCCGTTTTTGTTTTGGAAAGACTCCAGCCACCAAATGCCTCAGTAGCCTGTCATTGTGCTGAATTAGGGAGGGAGCCACCCATTTGTTCCCCTTATTTATTTGTGTGTTTATTCATTTATTTTCAGAAAAAGAAACACCGGAAGCACAAACACAAAAGCAAGCAAAAGAGCAGAAAGTCAGAGAAAAGCAGTAGTTCTGAGAGCACGGACAGCAGTGACAGCGAGAGTGAGGGGGAAGGGACTGCAGACCTGTCACCCCAGGAGCTGCTGAGACGGTAAGGCGACGGGAGACAGCGGGCTTTCAGAAACCTCTCAGAGGCTCCCTGAAATCTTGATGTGTTTGCTTAGAGGCAAATGTCAGAAACGATACATTTGTGTATTAACTCAGCTTCTTTAAAAGTTAACTTTAGATTGCATAAGTAATACGTAAATATATTACTGTGAAAAATCAAATCTTACAGATAAAGCTGAAAGTGGCCCTTGACCAGTTCCCCAGACCCCTCTTCTCTCCACAGTAACCTCTGGCATCAGTTGCTTTGTAACTTTCAAGATTTTTTTTTGCACACACACACACATTTTGTTTCACATTTTAATTATAAATAATACAATTTTATGTAGCATAAACCTGTAGGGAATGAACATTTAGAATGAATAAATACTACCAAATTGTTTCCCAAAATGGGTATATCCATTTAAATTATGAAAGGGAATGGTGGTTATAGCTCAGTGCTAGAGTGTGTGCTTGATATGCACGAGGTGCTGGGTTCCATCCCTAGTGCCTCCATTAAGGGGAAAAAAAAGAAAAAAGAAACTCTAAACAAACAAAAATTCTGAAAGCACTTTATTATCAGTTGCACACAGTACAGAGATGTTTGTCAGCGTGACAGGTGAAGATGGCATCTCGTCTTCGTGGTGTTTCCCAGGTCAGGAATGAGGCTGAGCGGCCTGTGTATCTCAGCATTTGCCAGGGGCTTTTTTTGTGAATAATGTGCTCATGTCCTTTGCACATGTCTTGTTTTCTGTGAGGTTGTTTCACTGGTTTTTAGGTACTGTTTTACTGATTTTTAAGAATTAAAACAATAATAATTCTGTACATTTATCTTTTGTGTTTTAGCCTATTACCTGTCGTATGGTTTTTAACGGTCTTTGTTGAACAGAAGCACCTGGCTGGATCTTACTCTTGGCCAGGGCCCCTGATGCTTTGTTTCAGTGACAGTACAACCTGGTTCTGGTTGGAACTGCAGCCTGCCCCCTCCAGCCCCTCCCCAGGAGACACTGGTCTGCATCTTGTCCCTGTAAGTTAGCTTTGCCCATTCTAGAGTTTCACAGACGTGGAGGCATACAGTTAGCACACTCTTTAGTGCACTCCCATCGTAAGTTCATGGCCCCATGCAGTCTCGCTACCTGAATATACTAGATCAAGGAATAAACCAGCACCCCAGAAGCCTCCTCCCACTTACCATCCCTACCCCCACCTCCACCCCCAGAGGCAACCACTCTCTGGCTTCCCTCACCGCTGATTATTGTTGCCTGTGTTTGGGATTTATTTAAAGGAACCATGTACCATGAACTCTGCTGCATCTGGCTTGTGAGATTCCTCCGTACTGTCATAGCAGCAGCCCCTGGTTCCTCCTCATTGCCGTGGAGAATTCCTTTGTGGGATACACCACAGAGTATTCATTTATTCCGTAGTTGGAGGCATTTGTTTTTCCACTCTGGGGCCTTAGGGCAAGGGTCTAGAGCCAGTTGACCCAGCCGTACCTGATGAGTGGAGGCGCCATGAACATTCTTGTGTGCACAAAGCTGAGACTGCAGACTGACAGCTTGGGAGCTTTTGGTCCTGGAGGAAACATGCTCTTTGTTTTTTTTTTTTTTTTTTTTTTTCTTTTTTTTTTTCACGTATACCTTGCCAAGGTATACATGAGATAGGTGAGTGAAACCAGGACTAGAACTTGCTTTTTTTTTTATAAATGGGTCTTAATATGAGATGTGAGTGAGTCTCTATGTGTGTTTTGAGGGGAACAGAATTTTAAGAATGCAGATTAAATGGTGCTTTCTTTCATGGTGTGTGGTCATCCTCTCTGTATTTTGTGGCACTTTGGCGCAGGGAGAGGCCTAGCATTCTTGGCCCTAACCAAGCTGTCTGGTTTTCCAGTTTGCGTTTAACTTTCCTTCTCTTATTTTCTTTTCCAGGCTGAAGCATCTCCCACTTAGGAGGCAGTAATTGAATTCTACCCTGGCCTGTGCCGATACCAGATCTCCTCCAGGATGGAAGCTCATTGACTGCTCAGTTAATACATTGTACAGATTATATTTATATGTAAATTCATGCTGTAAAACAATTTTTTAAAACCTTGACATTTCAAAGCCTGCCTTGGAAGGTTGCAGAAATTGATTTCTATTTTTAACCTCAGTTAGTGTCAGAGGAAAAAATTCAGACTGTACAGTTTAATTAAAATGGAATTTTTCATTTTCTTCTTGATTTTTCATTTCCTGAAACTTTAAAAAAGAAAAGTGAAGGCTTTTCTTGGGTTCTGTTGTGAAGAAAGCTGAGTCCAGATAAGGACAGTCGGACTTACTTGAGGACTTGAGTGAGACGGAGGTGGCCGCTTTCCCACTCCTGCCGTTTTCCTGGGGTGCATGGTTCCTCCCTCTGGTGGTTGATGCTGGTGACCTGGAGCCCCGTGTGGCACCAGGATCCTGGCAGGCAGCCCCAGCCTCTCAGGGTAGATGTCACCAAAGTGTCTGAGAAAAGCACAGAGACCAAGAGCAGGAGTTTGGGCCCGCTCTGCAGCCCTGGGTCCCTGCTCTGCAGCTCTGGGTTCCTGCCCTGAGGCTGCCTCATCTGCACTGAGGAGACCTTTGGAAAAAGTGAAGTGCAGGGGTTTTTTTTTACATTATCAAACTAACATCATAGAAAGATAAAGCTGAAAGTGGCCCTTGACCAGTTCCCCAAACCTCTCTTATCTCCACAGTAACCTCTGGCGTCAGTCGCTTTGTAACTTTCAAGACTTTTTTGCCCAACCACACACACACACACAGGTACACACACGTTTTGTTTCACATTTTAATTATAAATAACACAATTTTATATAGCATAAATCTGTAGGGAATGAACATTTAGAATGAATAAATACTACCAAATTGTTTCCCAAAGTGGGTATATCCATTTAAATTATGAAGGAAGGAAGGAAGGAATTAAATGAGAAGGAAGAAAATCACTTCTACTTCCACCACGTGGAGATGACAACCTTTGCTACTTGGGAATAATTCCATGCAGTCTTTCTAGCATTGGAGCTGCTACGCAACCGGAGGTGACATTTTGCTCTCTGATATTCTCATTGGCGCTGTGACAGATATTTCCCTCATGCTCTTAAGTATTGTGTGTCCCAGCCCCTAACAGCTGCATCTTAATTAACCCAGGGCACATTCTATAACTTGTGGACCACTTCTCCGCGGTGGACATGAAGTGGGTTGGCCAGGAGCCCCTACACAGGTAGAGGACACACAGATCGTCCTAGGAAGGGGAGCCAGGAAGACTAGGGGATGGGCCGCCAGTTTCACACTCTTGGCCTCATTCCTTTTGTGCCTTGAACTCGAAGCCCACATTTCCGGTGGGTAACGGCGCTGCGCATTGAGAGGAGATCGCCAGGCCCAGGCAGGGCGCATGCGTCCCAAGGCGCGGCACGGGGGCGCAGGGGCGTGGGCACGCGGCTTCACCGTTCAGGGGCAGGCAGGGGATCTGAGATGGCCTCCCAGCCGCAGGACACCCCCAGCTCCGCAAAAGCCCAGAATGAGGGCGGGAAGACAGTGCTCCAGAGAAGTGACGTGCAGCTGTCCTTCGTCCTTACCCGCGACGGCGTGCATCAGCCCCGCAAGGTGCCCTGGGTGACCCTGGTCAGGGCCTATGGCCACTTCAAGCTGTCGCTCTCGGAGGCGAAGCGGGGCCGGCAGCTGGCCTCACTTAACCCCCTGGCCTTGGGCAGTGACTCAGCACAGCCTGAAAATCAAGCTATGTCGGAGAAGCTCCAGGGTGAGAAGACGTCTTGGGGTGACCACGAGCCCCTCTCCAAGGTCAGAACCGCCTCCAAGGGGAGGGGGTGGGGCTTGTTTCCAAAACGTGGGGATGGCTCAAGAGCCAGTGGGGGACCTGGGAGGGAACCATCTGGCTTGCTAGGACCTGGGCCCAGTCCCCTGCCTGAGGCACACCTAGTGAGCAAAGTGGCTGCAGGGGTAGGGGCAGCTGGAGGAGAGGCCAGGTGGCCTCGGGTCCTCGCTATAGTCTCTGGGGAAACCATCCTTGGTGAGGAGGATGGCGTTTTCAGTAGGGACCCTGTCCCAACCCAGACCCTGTGGCGCCCTGGATGAGCCTCCCAGACGTCCCCGTGGTTACACTCCCAAGTACATGCCCCAGCGTCAGCGAAGGAGCCCTGTCGCCCGTGAGGCAGAGCACCAGAAGCAACAGAAAACCTAGAATAACAGTCATAAAATACAAAAATAAAAACCTAACAACACTATTGTATTCTCAGTGATATTTGAGATAAAACGAAGGCTGGTGGCTGGGAAGAGCAAATAACCTGTGAACAGAGAGAATTGTTGGGAATGAAAAGAGAATTTTCAAACCAAAGTCCTCCATGGAGGTTTTAAAATTAGAAACAAGTTTATGGGATTCTCTGATAACTCAGAGAAAAAAATATAAAGGAACAATAATTATGAGAGAAAAGGGGGATGTAGGGAAGATCCAGAAGAACCAAAATACATATGAGAAGTGTTGGAGAGGGAAAGAGAGGGAGCAGGAGGAGGAAGGAAACAAGAAAATCTCCCTGGGCTCATATGGAAAGAGATGGTCAAGTTCAATGCCAGACTGGAGGGAAACAGAACCTGCAGGTGGTGAATACCTGCACTGCAAGGAGAGGAGCGAGGCTGTCCCCAGTGCAGATGGAAAAGCCTGGGATCAGAACGCGATGGTGGCTTCTCCAGCTGCCAGAGGACCTCGGAACAGAGTCCACAACTGGGACTGTGGCTGCCAGCCCCTGCAGGAGGACATTGGGTTCTCCACGGGGAATTCTGTTTGAAGAGAAAGCAGTGTGTGTCAGCTCTTGGCTTGCTTTTATTGGTGATATTTATTCTGATTTTTAAGTAAAATTGAATAAGAGCATAGGAGTTGTATTTTATTTCCATTCTCCATAGAACACCCCCAAGATCCAAATTCAATAGATTTGTTAGTTTTGTTTGTTTTTACAAAAAAAGGTTTGTTTTTACAAGTAAGAGTCTCCCTAGCACTCCTGCGCCCCCCCCAGCAACCCCCTTTCCTTCTACAGAAGCAACAAATGTTTCTAGTTTCTTCTATATCCTTAGAGATACTTTATGCACGTATCAGTGCATACATGTAAATTCTACCCCCTCCCTTTTTTATATACAAATGGAAGCATACCTTAGACCTTTTCTGCACCTGGTTTTTAATTTTTTAACTTATTTTGAAGATCTTTCCGAATCAGTAAAGAAGCAGCTTTCTTGTTCTTTTTTACGGAGAGCATTCCACTGGCTGGTCATCCCCCCAGGGTGTATTTAACCAGTCTCTGACACATGGACATTAAGGTGACTTACGATTTTTTTTGGCCTCAGTTTTTTTTTTTTCCAGGGATGGGGAGGTAACTAGGTTTATTTATTTATTTATTTATTTATTTATTTATTTATTTATTTATTTATTTAATTGAAGTACTGGGGATTCAACACAGTACCTTATGCATGCTAAGTATACAGTCTACCACTGAGCTATCTCCTCCTGCACTGGCCTGAGGTTTTTATGATCCATGAGGTTGGCAGAAGTTGAGAAGGTTTTTTTTCTGGGAGGAAAGGGTGTGACCTAAGTGTTGTCTACCTGTTCAAACTGCTGGTCCCTAATAAAGCCAATAGAAAGACATTTTCTAAAGAGCTGCAAAGACTCAGAAAGGATGCCTCTCTTTGAGGAAAAAGTTACTCAAGGGAGCAACCTGGTGGGAGAGGGTATAGCTCAAGCGCTAGAGGGCATGCTTAGCATGCATCAAGGTCCTGGGTTCAATCAGTACTGCCTCCAAATATAAATAAATAAACTCAATTACCTCCCCCTCATAAAAAAAAGAGAGAGAGAGAGAGAGAGAGAGAGAAGGGAGCACTCTGGCAAACAACAAAAAATCAGAATTAAGGATTCTAAAAATAAGAAATTCAGTAAGAGAAAGCAATTTAGAATAAACAGAGGGAAGCTGTGGTTGAAAACAGTCCACTTTGGAGATGTTTGTACAGTAAAGTTAACGCGGTGTAGAACATGTTAACAAATGATCGTTTGAAATGAAGGTGCACAATGCAAGAATAATAATGTTCCAGATGACTTCATCACAATCTTTGAGATGCTTTGCTAAATGATAAGCTTTGTCCTTGGTGTTAAATAATGCACACGCACAAGAATGTGTTTTAAAATAATGGGCTCAAAACCTCTCCCTGGCTTCCTGGCACCTTGAAGAGGAAGTCCGGAGACCTGACCATGACCCTCCAGGCCACTTCGGCTCTGGCTTGTCTCTCTCTCCTCTTCCCTCTGACTTGCTGGCCTTCAATCCTGTCTGGTCTCCGGGGTCCTCATTGTTCCCCACCCAGCGGGGTGCGGGGTGGGGGTCTCCTTGCCCTCCGTCTAAAGCAGCGCTCACCTGGCTCTTCCACGGCTCTGGCCCTGACCTGGCACCTCGTGCCGCCTGTGGGTGGCCGGGCGCACCTCCCACCCTCGCCCCCCTGCAGGCAGGAGCCAGTTCATGCCCCGCGGTCCCGCCCGCCCGCCTGGCGCCCTCCGGGGCTGGAGTCTGTCTGTGCTCCGGGTTCCCGCTGCACCGCAGCGCCTCGATCAAGCCCGGCCAGGGAGGCGCTCGGGCACACTTGTAGAACAAGTGGTACACTACAGATAGCTTTAAAAGAGCTCGCTGTTTTGTTTTGTTTTGTTTACAAAAGTAGGGCTGCGGGCTCACGGAGGCACCTCTCCTCTGTGTGACCCGCTGTTGTCTTTGGCAGTGTAACCTAATACACTCCTTTACTATTCTCAAAAATAAATAAATAAATAAATAAATAAATAAATAAATAAATAAATAAATAAATAAATAAATAAATAAATAACTGACTGTCCGATATATGCCATTTTTGTCAGGGTCTCGGAGGATATACTGTATGTGGAACTTCTCTCCACGGCTCCTAGTTGGGGGTCTCTCTCCCGAATGGACCCCGAAAGTACTCTGCGCAGAAAATCTGAAAGGAGGACCTAGAAAGGTCCTGAAGCGGGTGGTGGGATTCCCTGCTCTTGCTGCTCGTTTTCCCATAATATAGTTCTGCTTTTGTGATGACAAGGAGAACGAAAGCCGGAGAGTTTTGCCTAGAGGCGGAGGTAGCTGCCCCGGCACCAGGGCACGGGCTTTGCCTGTGGAGCGCGACACGGACCGCCGCTTCGGTCCTGTCCTGGGAACCGCGGGGTGCCCCCCACCCCGGCCGCTTGCCGCCAGGCCCCGCCCCGCGTCTGGCTCGGTTTGCCGGCGCCCCCTAGCAGCCCTGTGCTCCGCCTCCTGCGTAGAGTCGGCCTAGTCCCGGTCCCACCTCTCCGAGCTCCCTGGAGGCGGACACTCTATCACATCCCGCATCCTCACACCTGTGTGAGCTCGCACACCCCAGCGGTCGCCACAACCCGCAGCCACCCTTCCACACTGGACCTCCACCTCCTCTCATCCCTGTACCTCCTGCTGTGCGCGCCTTACCCCACCTGGTCACTGCATACAGAGTTCCCGCATCTGTGGGGCCACTGTCTGGCAGCAGAGTCCCAAACCCTGCGTTTCTCTGTCCCACATCCCCTCACATTCCCACAATCCAGCAATGTCAACTGGGAAAAAAAAAAAGGACAACGTAAGAGTTGAAAGTTTTATTCTGGGACCTTACTTGGACTGTAGCTTGGGAGACAGGCTCTCAGAATAGTTCTGAAGAACTGCTTCTAAGAGTTAAGGGAGGAGCCAGGATTTACATGAACTTTTCTTCTAGGAAAAATGTATAGTTAACATAAAAAAAAAATTACAAAGAATAGACATCTCAAGTTAATGATTTTAGTGCTTTTCTATATATGGGAAGATGCAGGAACCTGGGGTCATTGAAATTTTCCATTGCTGTATATCTTGACTATCTAGAGGTCACTATGTTCAAAGCTCAGAATGCTCCCTGTTTTTCTCCATCCTGAATTCCCCTCAGGCGCACTGTCAGTCAGCGGCTGCTGTGGTTAAAGTCTTGATCCTTGTAGAACTGGGATAGCAGGCAACATTCTTTTTTCTTGACAGCACACCTACATCCTGGACCCCTCCCACCGCTGGTTAATAATCTGTTAATGTTAATAATCTGTCTCCTCTCTCTTTCTTGGTTAGCCTGGCTAGAGGCTTATCAATTTTATTGATCTTTTCAAAGAACCAGACATAAAGGCACATACAGATTAAAAGTAAATGGAAAAGGGACATTGTCCTGTACACCAGAAATTGGCAAATTGTAATTGACTGTACTTTAATAATAAAAAAAAGTAAATGGAAGAATTAACACAACATTGTAAACTGACTATGCTTCAATTTAAAAAAAAACAAACAGACAAAAAAAGTAAATAGATGAAATAACAAAGTCCTACTCTATAGCACAGGGAACTATGTTCAAAATCCTGTAATACATCGTAATGGAAAAGAATATACAAAAGAATATATAAATATACATAAAATAGAATCACTTTGCTGTACACCAGAAACTAACACAACATTGTCAATCAACTATACTTCAGTTAAAAATTATTTTAGAAAGTAAATGGATGAAGAAGAATACACCCTACTAACACTATCAAAAGAATGCAACAGTAGCTATATTAATTTCAGACAGAGTCGACTTCACAGCAAGAAAACTTATCAAGGCTAAAGAGGGAAATTACATTATGATAAGAAGGGCAGCGGTCCAAGAAGACATAATAATCCTTAACGCGTATGTGTAGAACACCAGAACATCAAACTACATGAGACAAAAACTAACAAAATTGTAAAGAGAATTAGATGAGTCCACTATCATAGTTGGAGACTTTAACACCCTCTATGGGAAATGGACAGATGCAACAGACAGAAATTTAGTAAGAATATAGTGGAACTCAACAGCATCATCAATCAACAGGATATAACGGACGTCTACGGACTATTTCATCCAACAAGAGCAGAATACATACTCTTCTCAAACTCATATGGAACATTCACCAATACAGACCACATTCTAGGCTATAAAATACACCTAACAAATTTAAAAGAACAGAAATCATACAATGTCTGCTCACACAATCGGCTTATTATTAAACTAAACATGGCTGAGGAAAGACTCTCTGAGATTGAGGATGTATCAATAGAAAACTTCAAAACTGAAAAGCAAGCAGAAATAAGACTGAAAAAAAAAAAAAAAACCAAATCCAGAACAGAATATCCAAGAACTATTGGACAACTACAGAAGTACTCATATGTGGATCTTGTTTTTTGATCCACTCTTGACAATCTCTGTATTTTAATTGATACATTTAGACCATTCAAAGCTATCATTGATATAGTTGGATTAATATCTACCATGTTTGTTACTGTTTTCTATTTGCCACTGTTTTTTGTTCCTATTTTGTCTTCTAGTCTCCTTCTGCCTTTTGCAGTTTTAATTGAGAATTCTATGTGATCCCATTTTCTCTCCTTTCTTAGTGTATCAAATGTACCTCTTTTTTTACTTTTTAAAATGGTTGCCCAAGAGTTTGCAATATGCATTTATAGTTAATTCAAGTCCACTTTCAAATAGCCCTACACGGCGTCTTAATGTGTAGTGTCATACCTTAAATAACAAAATATTTCTAATACCTCCCTCCTGTCCCTTGTATTATTGCTGCCATACACACACACACACACACACACACACACACACACACATATGTATGTATTTGCTATTATTATTTTGAAATGTTTTCTGTTAGATCAGTTAAGAATAAGAATGATTCAAAGTTTTGTTTCTGTTTTGGTGTTCTTCCTTTCTTAATGTAGTTCTGATTTTCTAACCTATATGATTTCCCTTCTCTCCAAAGAACTTTTAGGATTTATTACAGTGCAGGGCTACTGGTAACAAGTTTCGTCCATTTTCATTTGAGAAATTCTTTATTTCTCCTTCACTTTTGATGGATAATTTCATAAGGTACACATTTCTAGGTTGGTAATTTTTTCCTCTCAATTCTTAAATTATTTCAGTCGCTTCTTACTTATCTGGTTTCTGAGGAGAAGTTGGATGCCAGGCTTATCTTTGCTCCTCAGTAGGTAAGGTGTTTTTCCCTCTTGGCTTCTTTGACTTTCTGTAGCTTTAAAATGATATCCCTAAAAATGTGTAGATTTAAAATTTTTTGCTTATATCCTGTTTGGTGTTCTCTGAACTTCCTGGACCTATGGTTTAGTATTTGAAATTAATTTGGAGAAAGTTGGCAATCTTTTTTTTTTTTTTTTTTAGTATTTCTTTAAATTTTATCTTTTTTAAAGCTTTAAAAAAAACTTTTATTTTTGGTGTTGAGAGTAATTAGGTTTATTTATTTATTTTTAGTGAAGGATCTGGGGATTGAACCCAGCACCTTGTGCATGCTAGGCATGCACTCTACCACTGAGCTATACCCTCCCACTCTCAATCATTATTGTTTCAAATATTTTTTCCCATTCCTTTTCCTCTTCTTCCAGTATTCTCATTATGCATGTGTGTACTTTAAAAAAATTTTATTTATTATTGTATTATTTTATTTTGGCCAAGAGGGGAGATAACTAGGTTTATTTGCTTTTTAACAGAGCTACTGGGGATTGAACCCAAGACCTCATGCATGCTAAGCATGCGCTCTACCACTTGAGCTATACCCCCAACCCCCACACACATATGAGTACTTCTATAGTTGTCCCATAGTTCTTGGATATTCTGTTCTGGTTTTTTTTTTTTTTCCAGTCTTATTTCTGCTTGCTTTTCAGTTTTTAAAGTTTTCTATTGATACATCCTCAATCTCAGAGATTCTTTCCTCAGCCATGTTTAGTTTAATAATAAGCCCATGAAAGATATTCTTCATTTCTGTCACAGTGTTTTTGATCCTTAGCATGTCTTTTTGATTCCTTCTTAGAATTTTCACCCCTCTGCTGATATTGCCCATGAGTTCTTGCATAACTGCCTACTTCATTCATTAGAGCCCTTAGCCTATTAATCATGGTTGTTTAAAAATTCCTGGTCTGATAATTCCAGCATCCCAGCCATATCTGAGCCTGGTTTTGATGTTATGTTTGTGCTGCCTCTTCAAAGTGTGTTTTCTGCTTCTTAGAATTTCTTGTAATTTTTTTCTTGAAAGCCAGATGTAATGTACTGGCTAAAAGGATCTGCTGTAAATCAGCCTTTAGTAATGTGATCGTAAGGTGCAGGAGGAGGAGAAGCATCCTGTAGCATTCGTATGATTAGGTCTCCATCTTTTGGTGAACCTGTGCCTTTGGATTGTGAATGTCACATCATCTTTTGCTTACTTTTAAATTGGGTTGTTTGTTTCTTTATTGTTGAGTTTTAAGAGTTTTTAAAATATATTCTAGATACGAGTCCCTTACCTGATATATGATATGCAACATTCTTCTTGCATTGGGCCGGTTGTTTTTTCACTTTCTCGATGGCGTCCTTTGAAGCACAAAAGGTTTTAATTTTGATAATGTTCAGTGTGTCACTGCTGCTGTTGCTGTTCTTGCTGCTCTAGTACCTCTGTTGTCACATCTCAGAAGCCACTGCTTAGTGCAAACTCACAAAGATCTACACCCGTGTTTTCTTCTAAGGGTCTTGTCGTTTTGACTCTCATACTTAGGTCTTTGATCCATTTTTGAGTTAATTTTTGTGTGTGGTATGAGGGAAGGGTCCCACTTCATTCTTTTGCATGTGGATATTCACTTGTCCCAGCACGCCTTGTTGAAAAGATTTTTCTTTCCCTTTTTAATTATCTTGGCACTCTTGTTGAAAATCAGGTGATCAAAAATGTGAGTGCTTATTTCTAGATTCTCAATCCTATTCCATCGATCTATATGTCTATCCTTATGTCAGTACTACACAGTCTTGATTACTGTCTCTTTGTATGTTTTGAAAATTGTTTTAAAATTGGGAATTGTGAGTCCTCTACCTTCGTTCTTTTTCAAGATTGTTTTGGCTATTCTGCTTTCCTTGAGTTTCCATATACATTTTAGGATCAGCTTGTCAGTTTTGGAAAAGAAGTCTGTTGGGATTTTGAAGGGATAGTGTTGAATCTTTAGATCATTTTGGAGGGTAGTTTCATAAGAATAGTAAGTCTGCTAATCCATGAACATGGGATGCCTTTCCATTTATTTAAGTCTTTTAAAATTTATTTTAACAACGTTTGCTAATTTTCAGAGTATAAGTTTTATGCTTTTTTGCTAAATTTATTCCTATGCTTTTATAAATGCACGGTTTTTTTTTTCTTAATTTTTTTTCTGGATTGTTCATTCCAATTGTATAGAAATATTATTGACTTTTAAGACATCAACCTGGTATTCTGTCATCTGCTGGACTTATTCAGTCTATTCCTTTTTCAGGTCCCATTTAAAATTATGAAGGGACACCAGCACATTGTGAGTTCCTGTCACTTTTGTGTGGATGACACAAAGCTCCTCAGTGGCTCCTATGACTGCACCGTGAAGCTGTGGGTAGGTGGCCTGGTGTTAGCTGGAACCAAAACATCCTGTAAGCTTATGTCACCTCTTGTGGAGAGTTCCCCAGTACTGAGTTTCCAGACATTCAAGGATCCCAAAGATTTGGAGGGGTCTTTCTGAGTAAAGTGCAAGAAGAAGCAAAGTGAGGGCTCACCCTAGTGTCAAGCCACCGGAGAGAGATGAGGTTAGTGTAGCTGCTATCAGCCTGTTGATTTGGAAACAGCAGGAACAGGAGACCACTGGACTGGGAGCTCGCCGGGGGCCTATCTGGGGTCTCTGAGCTGGGTCTTCTTCTTTGGAAAGTTCAGTTCCATCCACAGAGATGGGTGATCACAGAGGACAGACAAGTGGCCAGACTTCGGACCTGTCCATGAGGGGTGACCGGGAGAGGCAGGCCTGAGCGCAGACCAGTGCCCCAAGTTGCAAGGAAGCAGGGCACAAAGAACAGGGGTGTCATGGCCAGATGAAGGCACAGCAAAGTGGCCACCAAAACTTCTCGAAAGTCTTCTGGGCACAGCCAGCAGGCTCTGGCAGTTCTGTTTGGGGGCACTGCTGGTCAGTCAGGAGGAGGTAAGGCAGGAGCAGGGCTGGGAGGTGGCAATGGCCATCAGGGGCCATGCGACAGATGACCGTCTGGTTGGGGCTGGGCCCACTGGGGAGGACAGTCAGTTCTAAGTTTTGCTGTCTCCTCTAACTTCGAGGACAGGAGGGGGACAGGGTGGAGCGAGTCAGGCTGGTTCCTGGGTTCTGGGTCAGGTAATCAGGTGGAGGATAGCTCCTCACCCTCCAGGCAACTTTGAAGGCGTGTCTTCTATGTCATCAGTGGGTACCACCCAGGCAGGCTAGGCAGGAGGGTTTGGGGACTGTCCAGGTGGTTCAGGCCCCACACTAGGAACCTACCAGCTGTGTGACTCTGGGTGGTTAATGTCCTCCTGGGCCTCCCTGAACTTCCCCGTGCCCCATAGGATCAGCTGCGTGCTGGGGCTTCCCCAGGGCCTGCCCGGCCCATACCAGGTCCTGACAGACATCCACTCCCACCTTTTTGGTGGCCCTTCTAAAATCCAACCCTACCCCCCATGATCTTCTTGTTGGGAAAGCTCTGGGAGCCTTAAGCCCTTTCCATGGCGTCTAGGATGACTGAGAAGGCCCAGGGATGAGGGAGGGTCTCTGCTGGTTGTCATAACCCAGGGCAAGGGGGGATGGTGACTTTCCCAGGGTGCGTTTTGCTTTGCCATCTTCAGATCCTTCCCACGTTCTCACCTTCTGAGTCAGTGCAAGGGCTCACAGGGGTTTCTGTCTGTCTTGGCCAAAGGGCTCCTGTCTCTCTAAGTGGAAATCTCCGTTTTCTCTTGTCGTCCCAAGATTAGGGACCATCCATCGAGACACCCTTGGTTCCCGACAGCAGCCTCACTGCCCTTGCTCCCTGCAGATTCCATGTCATGTCCAGGATGCGGTCACTTCAGCCTGCCCAAGGGTCCTCAATACCTGACTCACTCCCAGCCCTACGCCCTTCTGCCATTTTCTCCAGGTTGCTCCTTCTCTTTGCTGAATTGCCAGTTCTCTGGTCTCTCTGCCTGGGCTGGCCCCATGGACCTCCCCCTCCTGGAGTCCTCTTTCCTCCTCCTGGCGCCCTTTCCCCGTCTTTCTCTGTGTTCTGGGCTCCTCCTGTGGCTTTCCCTGCACCAGCTGCAGCTCTCAGGGCACCAGCGCTCCCTTCCGAGATGACCAAGCCATTACCCTACACGTCACCTTCTCCTGTCACAGTATTCCTCCTGCCAAAGGATTCACGGTCTGCACACATTTTCCAGGAGGGTCACCTGTCCATGGTTGCTGTTCCTTCTCTTGGCCATATGGTGTCACTGTTGAACACTGAACCCCCACAGTCCCATGGACACCTGTCCATTCTAGTGCGGCCCATCACTTACCCTGGGCCCTGCACAGACTGCAGTGGGCCTCAGCCCCAGGCCCCACCATGGTTGTGTTCTTAGCTCCCAGTCACATGTTTGTCCTAGAGCAACACACCAGCCAGGGAGGCTGGCTCACAGGCCATCAGAACCAGCCCTTTCTTCCCAAACCATTAGGCTCAAAAGCCGGCCGTCCAGCCTGGATGTGTCCTACCCCGATGAGTTCCTCTTTGGGATCTCTTCCTGCCCATGGGCTTTGATTAGGGCCTACTGGGTTCACCCAAGTATGACCCCGCTGTTCCAAGTCTATGGAGCAGGGATTGGGGGATTGGGTCTGCAGAAAAGAGTTCACATAGTGGGCCTGGACTGCTGTCCTTGGGAAGGCCCACTGGCAAGGCTGGCCTTGGCTGGCATCTGGGAACTTGACTGGTAAATAGTGTCCTACAGTCATATGAAACGTTCCCTGGGTGATAAGCGGGGCTCGCTGTGCCTAGGCTGTTCATGGAAACCGTGTGGTTGGTGCTGAACACCTGCTGTCCTTCTGGAAGTCTGGGATTTTGGTACATGTTGGAGAGTGCCTGTGTGACCAGCCCCCATAAAAACCTGGGTCCTGGGACTCAGGCCCACCTCCCTTGTGGACAACACATTGCAGGCATTGTTACAGCTGGTTGCTGGAGGAATAAGCATGTCCCGTGTGACCACAGGGAGAGACTCTTGGAAGCGACGCCTGGTTTCCTCCAGACCTCACCCTTTGCTGATTTTGCTTTTGTGTCCGTTGGTGATAATAAATCTTAGCTGTAAGACTATATGTGGAGTCCTGTGAGTCCTGGAGAATCCCCAGTCCTGAGGGTGGTCTTGGGGACCCCTGACCCAGGGCCCTCTGCCTCCCAGCAGGCTTGGAGTCTTAAGGCAAAGTGGTCCCTGCGTAGCAGGGAGAGTTGTCCCAAGCTGGCCCTGGTCAGGCCAAACACTCCCCTAACTGTGCACTATAATTTCACATAACAACACAAGACCTCTCTAGGAATTTGTTTTCTTACCAATAACATTTGTTTCAAAGGGACTTTCCACCCCTGCTTATCCTGAAAAGCTGTAGGGTATATTTCTTACTGAAAGTATTTCGTCTCGGCCACAGCAGGCACTTCACTTTGGTACCCCGCTCTGTTCCCATGATATTGTCTAGTTATTACCCTGCTCTGTTCCCATCACCTTCTCAGTTAGTACCCTGTTTTGTTCTCATCATATTCTCTAGTTATTACCCTTCAGAGTGATAACAGTTGCTCAGGCCCTGCTATTGGATGTGCTAGAATTCATTGTAACTGCCCCCTTCCGGTGGACGGAGATTGTTGCTTGTGTGTTTGCTGTTCTGTCCCCTGTAACACATGACAAACCTTTTCACAATTCCGATGATTTCCTTAGGAGAGACTCCTCTGAGTCAACTTGCTCGGATCAAACAGTGTGAACTTTTTAAAAGTTCTTGAAAGATATTGCTAGCTTCCACGAAGCCTCGTTGGCCAGTAAAGAACAAGAAAATGATCTGTTTGCAGCTCTGCCCCCAGAGTGGCCTGTTTCATCGGCCACTGTGGGACTGAGGGGGAGTTTCCTGGGATGCTATGGATGGTGAGGGCATCCTCCTAGCTCTGGGAGTGCTGGGGAAGTCCTTTCGCCCCTCTGAGCTGGGTGAGAATTGCAGGACCGTGGGTTCTCATCCTTTGCTGTTGTAGACACGCCCAGGGCTGATGCGGAACTCAGTTCACAGCTTCAACCAATGCCTCAGTGACCTGTGTCTCTCTCCCCTTCTCTCCTGCTGACTTGAGGATGCTGTGGATGGATCCGTCGTTCGGAATTTTGAGCCCGAGCCTGGAGCTCCTGTTTTAGAGTGCAGTGTCACGGCTGACAGCAGAAGGTGACTCTCCCTCATTTTACTCTGCTCAGGAAGGTGAGCAGGCAGGGCAGGCTGGTGTGCGGCACGCCGGGGACAGCGTAGTGGTCTCTAAGCAAATACCCGACCTTATTCCCATATACTGATCTCATGGTTTCCATCTCTCGTGGTGAGAATCAAGTAGACATGACAGCTCTTTGAGAATTTAAAATGCTAGAAAGACAGAATTTATTGTGGTTGATGCAAAGCCAGTCTGAATGTTCTTCAGAGTTTTCTTCCTGCAGTCACACCTTAGCAATTCAGTCCAGGCCCTCATTTCACAGGGGAAGCCAAGGCCCAGGAAGCAGAGGCGTCACCTGGGGTCCTGGGGGCGGGTCAGGGCTGGGAGGCAGGACAGGCAGACACATGAGCCTCCAGGATATATTTGAATTTGCCCCTCAAAGTGATGCGAGACGGGCCTTTAAAAGATAGGGCATGTGCTTTAAAATGGATTTACTTTTACCCACAGCTACAAAATCAGGGTCCTAGTGAAAACTAGTGTGGGAATTCACGTTTCGTGGGAATTCATCTTATATAGACGACAAAGATCGCCACAGAAACACGCCCTATAAGAACACAACTTATATTATTTTACGAAATGTACAAGAAAACATTTCCGAATGAAATGAGCTTTGAAGGTCTTTTCCTGTAAAAATCTAGACATGTGAGCAGGGGAAGAAGTGATGGATCCTTATGAGTTGTTGATATACTTCTGCAGTCAATTATAGGAGATAGTCAATTACAGAACAGAAGAAATGATGCCTTTAATGCTCTGGATATAAAAAAGTACATTTGGATGGCTGAGGGATTAAGGAAGAGAACAGCGCTATGGTGCCTTCTGTGTTAGGCTTTCTCAGTGAGAACCCCCTATTCTCCAGGGAGGGAGCTCATGGGGCATCTTTAGAAAGATTCGGGTGTTATTTGCAATCTTGGTCCTTAAACTATAGAAATTTTCTATGAAGAATTTTTTTCTATGATTTTTAAAATAGAAGCCACTGGCATAATTGGGTGGGTCATTAAGACCCTATGTTTGTCATTTTCTTTCCAGAATTGTTGCAGCATCCTATGACAAAACAGTGAGGGCTTGGGACCTGGAAACAGGCAAGCTGCTGGTATGTACGCTCTACCCCAGTGGAGACGTCACAGCACAGGGTCTTGACTGGGCATTAGGTGGTCTTGAGCTGGGAGTGGAGGGGGAAGAGAAGCCAGTCTCCCAGGAAAGGAGAGTTTTCTCAGGGACCCAAAGTGATGGAGGATGGGCTTCAAGGAAGGCAAACTTCCTGGAGTTGGCAGAAGGAGGGCTCTGCCTGAAGGATGGGAAGGATGGATATATGGAAAGAGGTGGAGTTGGGGGGTAGGGAGCATGGCATTCCAGGCTGAGGGAGCTGCGTGGGAAAAGAGACCCTCCCCTGTGGGATGCTTGCCTTTGATGCAGCAGGAAGTAGAGCTGAAGCCATGGGACCAAGGCCACGTGGGACCAAAGCACGAGGCTTCAGGGCTCTCCCCTATCTTTTCTCCATCTTGGAGGGACCACCATCCATCCATCCAAACTGGCCCAGGACCCCCTCCCTCTCCTGCCAAGTTAAAAAAAAAAAACCAAACAGAAACAAAACATGTAAAACAATGCCTAGAGATTGCAGTTAAGATTTTCGTGTCTCTTTTCCTGAACACAGGTTACATATGAACACAGCCAAGGATGTTCTATTTACAATACAGTGTCATTATATACTAGCATCGATTATGTCTGACTTTGAGCATTTTCCCAAATGCTTATTTCTTCTCATGTGAATGTCCTGCTCTTGTCTCTAGTTGGTTTTTCTCTTTGAGATGCTTTTCCTTCTCTTCCTTAAACTTTCCTTTTTAGTACTTTTATGTATTATTGTTGCACAAGCCATCCATGCCACTTGCCAACCATAGGGCCAAGTTAGTTGTCCACTGATGCTTGACAAATTTCCCCAAAACTTAGTTTCAAACAATGAGCGTGTATTGTCTCACACAGATTCTGACAGAAATCTAGGAGCAGATGGTTCTGGCACAGGTCTCTTGTGGGGTCATGGGTCACGAACACTGTCAAAGAATTGGTGGGCATGTTTACCAACTGTCACAATGGCGATTCCATAGTTTCCAACATGCAGAGAGATCTTCCTTTCCTGGAATGCTGAGTAACTCTCTGTCCCCTTCTTATGGTTTGGTGCCAGCCTCCACAGGGGACTGTGAGATGGCCGAGGGACTGGGGCTGCAGGGACTCGTCCACAGGTTGGATGCTCAATAAACACTAGTTTACCAAACTGAACAGCAATAAAGTTGGCTATGACTAGAACCTTGCTTATCAGCCCTGCTAAGTGCTCTCTATCCTTGTTCATCTGTCCTGGACACACAGTTAATTGCACTTATTAATTACAGTAATTCATTAAAACTAAATGAACAAAAATTCAGTTCCTTATTTGCACAAGCCTGTTACAAGTACTCAATGACCACGTGTGGCCAGTGGCTAGCATATTGGGCAGCGCATAGATAGAACATTTTAGAAAGTTCTGCTGGAATGCTGGGCTGGAGAAAAAACTTCTTCACTGTTGCTCTGTTTCAGTGGAAGCTCAGTCATGAAACCTTCGTAGTTTCCTGTAAGTTCTCCCCTGATGGTAAATATGTGGTCTCAGGCTTGGATGTGGATCGTGGAATCTGTATAACAGATGCGGAAGACACCACCACCGTGTCCCACATCAAAGGTAAGATCGCGTGGGCTCCCTGCTCTGTTCTGCCTGTTAGAGGAACAGCCACTTGTCACTTGCTGACAGTGACTTTCAGTTGCTTTATTTGGTGACCGTGCAGTGCTATGAACCACATCATTAAAGACACTGATTGGTAAAAGCACAGGCAGTTAAAACCAAGACTGGTTAAGGCTTTTCCGGTCAGTCTTGTGCTTGTAATAAATGAAACAGTGTTCTGCTCCAGCCTCACATGGGCATTTAAAGCCCAGTCTTTATTGAGTTCTTAACATTTTTATCTGTATTTTTAAATAAAAATAATGCTGATGATTGTGAATAATGCACATATTTATTTTAGTGTTTTCCACATACTGATGATGAGCAATATTATCATGATTAATTGTTTTGTAGAAAGAAAAAAGTTAGATAATTAAAAAGACTAAAACGGCATCTACGAAAAAAAAATCAGATGTCAATTTCCAGGTTGTGACCCTGTGCAATCATTATGCAAGATGTTACCGGGGAAACTGGGTGACTGGCAGACAGGATCTCTCTGTATTATTCCTTACAACTGCATGTGAGTTGACAGTTACCTAAAAATAAAAAGTTGGGGGTGGGCAATATAGCTCAGTGGTAGAGCGTGTGCTTGGCGTGTGCGGCATGCACGAGGTCCTGGGTTCTATCGCCGGTGCCTCTATTAAGGGGAATAAATAAATAAATAAATAAATAGTTAAAAAAAATAATCATTGTAAAAAAAAATTTGGTAAAGGTATAAAATAAAAAGTGCCAGGCCACTGTACCTGTCCTGTCTCCTCCCCAGAGGTACCTATTAATGATACATTGCCAGATGGCCTTTCTCTGTGTGTGTGTGTGTGAGTTTGCATACACACAGCACTACTTCCCATACATATTGTATGTTTATTTTTATCAACATGAAACCGTGATATGGGCACTGCCCCACGGCTTGCATTTTCCCCTTAACGTATCACCTCACAGTCTACTGCTCATGCTCCGAGTTCTAGGTGCACACCATGCATCTCCATGCTCTGTCCCTGCTCTGGGCCTTTGCACATGCTGTTCTTGCTGCCTGCAGCACTCTTCCTTTCCTGCTTCCCCTGATAACTTTTAGGTCCCTTCTTCGACCTCTCAGAGCTGTACCAGGCTTCCTTCTGCTGGCTGGGAGCTGTGATGGGTGCCTCGAGTCATTGCCTGCTTAAGGGTGTCTCCCCATCCACCTGGAAGCTCTGTGGGGGCGCAGGAGGCAAGGGGCAATGCTCCTTGTTCAAAGCCTGGTACACAGCAGGCACTCGGGAAATGTTTGCATGAGTGCACAGTCCTTTGTGAAAGCCAGAGCTGAGTTTCTGTAATATTGTCCCTGTCTGGGAAAGTGGTGTGAGCCTCTGTGCCCCATGGAGCATGTGGCCCAGAATGTGGAAAGCACGGTAATGAAAGTCCCTTTCTCTGTGCCTCAGATCATCACAGGATGTCGGTTACCTCATGCTGCTTTGACCCCGACAGCCAGAGGGTGGCTTCTGTCTCGTTGGACAGGAGCATCAAGATATGGGACGTTACATCCCAGGCCACGCTGCTCACCATCACCAAGTGAGGAGGCCCTGGGGGGCCAGGCAGCATCCTGCAGCAGGGAGGGGGGCAGGGGTCCCCATCACACCCTTCTGGATTTGGCCCACACACCTTCGTCTCTCCAGCCAGTTTCCACATGGGGCATCTTCAACTGTGGTCAGCTGGTGTGACGAGGAGGCTGGAGGTGGAGAAAGGGAAGGAGACAGCCATGCCGGGGGAAACCTCCAGCTGTGGCCTGTGGGTGGGGACGGGCCTCAGATGCATTTGTTTCAACGTGAGCCAACACTGGAAAATACTGTGCAGAGCCCACCCTCTCCCCAAATGTGGATTTCCTGTATCTCCTGTGAAAAGGGAAGATCTGATAATCCAGGGCCCACAAGGGTCACTTTGCTGGTGGCACCAGGTGGGTGGCCAGCCCTCTCTAGGGGGCCATGGAGTCAGGATTCCAGAACGTGTATATGCCCTGCCACCTTGCTTTTTGGCCTGGCCAGGGGTAGGGTGGGGGTGGAGGTCTGGCCGAGGGTTAAGAGTGTGCAAGGTCCTATCCTGTGTGATCTCGGACCTTAATTTCCTCACCTGCAAACTGAGCCCAGGTGAGGTCTGAACGAGATGGCACACAAAGGTCCTTAGCACAGGCTGCGTGGTGGTCTCTCAGCACAGGTCTGCTATGGAGAGGGATTCCCGTGGACACCGGGGTCGGGAGGGGCTGCAGGACGCCTGCCCCGCCCCTTGGCTCTGCTCGGGGGTGGCAGTGAGGAGGGTGAGGGCAGCTCCAGCCCTCTGCATTTTGTTTTCCTGGTGAGGACGGAAAGGGAACTCACGGAAACATCTGATGGTATAATTGATTGACCCACATTTATGAATTTTCTGGAAATGTAACTTTTAGCAAGGAGATAGGGAGGCAAGGATTCTTGGCGCTACAGGACAGGGCTGGCTTCCTGACATGCAAACTCTGAATTTACACAGACCCCCCCCCCCCCGCCCCCCGCACAGAGAAGGGCTCACACTTGATTCAATGCTCTGCTGTCGAGGTCTTGAAATTCTTCCTTTTTGAGCCAGGTACCTTGAGTGTTTTTATTTCAAAAATATGTAATTCACTTTTGGAAAATGTAAAACCTGCAACCCAGTACAAAATTTAAAAGGTGCGAGAGGATATATAGTGAAAAATCTCTCACCTGTCTTACACCATTGTTTCCCCAGAAGCCACCACTTTCCCCGCTTCCTTCCTGCCGGCTGCCTTTCTTTCTTAAGTGTTGTGGAAAAATGTGCTACAGCTCAGTTATGACAGCAACAGCAACCTGGATCCCAGCGAGATCAAGCAGCACTTGCAGGGTTGGAGAACTCAAGTTTATTACCACGGCAGGCCCAGAGGAGTTAACACTCCAAGCTCTGGACCTTGCCTGTAGGTTTACACAGGCCTTTTATAGGCTGCCAGTTTTACACTTTGCAACATCATATGCAAATAAAATACAACAGAAGTTGACCAACCAGAAACAAGCTTTGTAGAAATAGACCAATCAGGAGTGAGCTCCATGCGAACGAAGTACTACAAATGGACCAATCAGAAGTTAGGGAAGTGGACCAATCAGAAGTGAGAGTAGTAACCAATCAGGAGTGAGAGTAGTAACCAATCAGGAGTGAAGGAAATAACCAACCAGAATTGAGCTCAGGGAACCAATAGAATTCTAGGTGTAAGTTAGCTGCTTTAGAGGCAGAAAGTGAGATAGAGACTCTGGGTCAGGGAACTGGAGGCTAGTGGGAGGAGAGCAGCGGCCCTGCCTAGGGGTCCTGCCAGTCTTTTTATGGGGCTTCCCGCCTCAATAGCTTTATTGAGATGTAAGTCACACATATCATGCAAGTCACCGATTTTAAGTCTACCGTTTGGTGGTTTGGGGGATATTATTATTTTTTGAATTGTGGTAAAGTATGTAGGGCAAAATTTTTATTTTAACCATTTTGAAGTTATTTCCCTGACCTTGACTACATTTATGATATTGTGCAGCCATCACCACGATCTATTTCCAAAACCCTTTCATCACCCAAACAGAAATTCTGTACCCATTAAACCATAATTCCCCACCCACTTCAACCCTAGCCCCTAGTAACCACTATTCTATTTCCTACCTCTACAACTTTGCTTATACTGGGTATTTCATATAAATGGAATCATATATTATGTGGCCTTTAGTGTCCAGCTTATTTCATTTAGCATGTTTTTAAGGTTCTTTTGTGTTATAGCGTGTGTTAGAATTTCATTTCTTTTTATGACTAAACAATGTTCTATTTTATGTATCTACCACATTTTGTTTATCTGTTTTTCTGTCGAGGAACACTTGAGTTACTTCTGTCTCCTAGCTATTGTGAACAATGCTGCAGTTAACAATGGCATAAGTATTTGTTCAAGTCATTGCTTTCAATTCTTTTGGCTCCATACCTAGGAGAGGATTTTCTGGATCACGTGGTAATACTGTGTATAGCTCTTTGAGGAACTTGGACCTTGCATTTTAATTTTGCACTGGGCCTTGCAAATGATACAGCTGGTCATGTGAGAGAATTTTGAAAATTCACAATCTCAACTGATCTTGAAGCTTGCAAGGAATAAACATAAGTATTTTGTTATAACTTTTTTTATGTTGTCAAATATAATTTAGAAAACTCAGGAGGAGAAGGAGATTCTGTTGTGTTTACCTGTACTTTTGCTTATGCTGTTCTGTTTTCTTTTCTGATGTTCCAAGTTTCCTTCTTTCACGATCTTCTTTCTGTTTAGAAAAATTTCCTTTAGCCATTCTTTTATGGTAGGTCTGAGGGTACCAAATTCTGTTAGTTTTCCTTCAACTGAAATGTCTTGGTTCCCTCTTCATTCCTGAAGGATATTTTTGCTGGATATATGAATCTGGGTTGATGGTTTTTTTCTTTCATCATTTGAAAACTGTCATGTCACTTTTTTTCTGACCTCTGTGGTTTCTGATGAGGAACCCACTGTCATTCAGATTGCTTTTCCCCCCTCTAACTAAGGTATCATTTCTCTTTCACGGCTTTCAAGATTTTTCCTTTCTCTCTACTTACCAAAAGTTTAATTATGACGTGTTTGGGTATAGATTTCTTTGGGTTTAATCCTACTTGGGATTCACTTAGCTTTTTAAATCTGTCTTTTGCCAAATTTGGTAAAATTTCAGATGTAATTTCTTTGATTTTTTTTTCAGCTCTGTCTTCTTTTTCGTTTCCCTTTGAGATGCTGATGATCCAAATGTTAGATATTTTGTTATAGTCTCGCAGGTTCCTGAGGCTCTGGTTTTTTCCAGTCTGTTTTTTGGATTAGTTAATTTATATTGTCTGTCTTTATATTTACTGATTCTTTATCTTCTAAATTGATTTTTTTTTTGGTTATTGTGTTTTTCAGCTCTAAAATTTCCACTTGGTCATTCTTTATATCTTCTATTTTTTTGTTGTGGCTTTCTACCTTTTTTATTATTTCAAGCATGATTATAATTTTCCATCAAAGCTTTTTTATGGTGGCTGCTTAAAAATCCTTGTCAGATAATTCTAGCATCTGTTTCTTATCTCAGTGTTAGCATCTATTGACTTTCTTTCTCATTCCTGTTGAGATTTTCCTGGCTCTCAGTATGATGAGTGAATTTCAGCTGCATCTTGGACATTTTGAGTATTACACTGTGAGACCCTATGTCTTATTTAAATCTTCTGTATTATCAGGCCACCTCATTAGAGCACAGTAAGAGTTTGAGGCTCCCCTCTTAGCCTTTGCTGACAGTGGTGGGATTGCAGCTTTCCCTAAGATTTTTGTCTAGAATAAGGCAGGTATTGTTTAAAGGTTTTCTGTCTTACTAGGCTATCTCTTTGGTTAAGAGAAAAGGCTTTTCTTGGGGGCCTTCTGTCCAGTCCCCATTATTTTGTGGGTTGTAGACTTTCCCAGTACCCATCTAAGATATAAGAAGCAAAAAGAAAACTGCAGAGACTCAGCAGCATGCCATCCTGGGTCCCAGACCCCTAGCTGGCCTGCCTTCTCTTCTTCACCCTTCATAGTCTTCTGCTTGCTTTATAAATGCCCAGGGTTGTTAGCTGTACTTAGCAGGAGGATTAGGGATAAAGGCATTGATTGGCTCCACCTTTTCCAGAAGCACAAATGCAACACAAGCACTTTTCCCAAACTTTTATACTAAGTAAAATGGTCTCTTATGGTAAGTGGAATGTATCTGAAATGAGAGCCCCATCCTGGAAAACAGAGGGGCCCTGGTCTAACCCCCAGTGACAGCTTCTGGATTCTGGGGAGGGCTTGTTATTCACCTCCAGTATATGCTGGGATGGGTCTTACCCAACCAGGCACTAGGGTTTGGACATTTTAACCCTGGACACGCTTGGGAGGTTGACATTTCTTCTCCTTTGATCTCACTCAGTTTGTGCATTTCAAAGAACCAGAAAAGAACCCAAAACTGACTTGAGCTCTAGAAAACAGATTTGTTCAGCCTTTTCTTCAGGTTGAATGAATTGATTTTATGATCCAGGCTATTCAGAGATGTTTATAGGTTTGCTAGAAAACTCTGCTTCTAACAGGAGATGAGAATCACAGTGTAAACACTTTGAGGATCACAAACAAAATAAAAAACAACAAAATTCTGACAATGTTTTTTCTTTTAAAAAAAAGACATTTAAAAAGTGAGAAAGTTTATGAATTACATGCACAATACTAAAATGTGCTCTAATGACACTGCGGACAGTTGAGGAGAGAGGGAGAAAAAAAGAGAGAGAGCATTTGGGGTGAGGAAAAGTTGGGAGAGTGAGGGAGAGCAGGATGGGAGAGGGTGGTAAGGGGAAGAAGCCATGCCCCCATGTGTTGGAGGGCAAGGAGGGGTGTGTGAGCAGGAGAGACCCGCAGTAAGTGCAGTGCAGCACCCAACCAGACAGGCTGTTAGTCCCTTCCCCATCACCGACCACTCTTCCAGCTGCTCTTTCCCCTCAAACCTCAAAGCAGCTCTGAATATGCAGTGGTTCTCAACCCGGGGCAGTTTTGTCCCCTAGAGGACATTTGGCAATGCCTGGGGACATTTTTTGGTTGTCACAACTGGGTGTGGAGGCCACTAGCAACTAGTGAGTAGAGCCCAAGAGGGCTGCTAAATTTCCTACAATGCATCGGACAGCCCCCTACTGCAAAGAATTATCCAGCAAAAAAAGATCAATATTGCCATTATTGGGAAATCCTGGAATAGTGTGACACAGTCAGAGGAATGAATATTTAGACCGTGGTAGGCAGTGATCAAAGGAATGATGCCCATCAGGTCCACTGCCCCCTCCACTCACCTCCCTTTTAAGTGTGTCCTCAGATCCTCCAGGAGGGAAGTGCTAATGTGTACACCCTGCCACGTGTGTTTCAGGGCGCATACCAATGCAATCTCAAACTGCTGCTTTACCTTCAGCGGCCATTTCCTGTGTACAAGCTCTTGGGATAAAACCTTAAAAATATGGAACGTCCATACCGGGGAGTTTCGAAACTGGGGAGCCTGTGTGACTCTGATGCAGGGCCACGAAGGTTCTGTGAGCTCCTGCCACTTTGCCAGAGACAGTGAGTAACTAACTCGTCAAAGGAGTCTACACCCACGGGAGGCCCGGGTCAGAGTTCCTCGTGGTCCATTCACATGCACTTGGTACAGAGAGACTTTCCAATGATGCCAGCAGTGAGGGTGGATTTATTTTCCATGAGAACAACAACAAAAAAAAAGCCAAGAGGGAGATTCATTTGAGCAAGTTTGCAGATGACAGAAACTCAGCTTGATGTGGTTTAAGCAACAAAATAAATTTATTGACTTCCATAATGGGCAAGTCCAGGAGCCAGTCTCCCTTTGGGAGGGGCTGGGTTGGGACACTTGGACCATGCTCTCAGGAAGCCAACTCTTCTACTCTGTCCCTCAGCTCAGCTTCTCTCTCATACAGACCTTTCTCCTCAAGGAGGCAAAGATGACTTCTGCTGGTCCAGGCTAACAGTGGTTCTGACCACTGGCAATCCTAGAGAAAGAGAGACCCTCTCTCTGGTGGTGCTAGCTCAAGTTCCTGAGAAGACTTGCATTGGCTCAGCTGGGGACACATGCCTGTCTCTGAACCAGGCACTTCAGCAGGGGACGAAAGGTTCTGATGGGCCAGGTCTGAATGACTTGCCCATGCTTAGAATTAGAGATCGAAACCTGTACCCTCTGAAACAGAAGGACTGAGAATATGGGAGAACTGTTTCCCCATGGGAAATCAGGGAGCTGTTTCCAGATGAAGGGGCATGGATGTGACCAGGAGCAGTGACAGGAAACTGTCGGGGGCAGCTGGCCCCAGTGAGGACAGTGACTGCTCCTGACACCCAGAAGCCCAATGTTATACTCCTCCCAGTCCTCGTGCGGAGTGGCGCTTGCTCTTTGTGTCCGAGGTGGGGGTGAAGGGGTGTAGGGGAGGAGGTAGGCAGCCAATACACATAGTCAGGGCCTGGCTTGAAAAATGCTTCCCTCTTCCGAAGCAGCCGCTGTGTAAGTCAGACTCCACCAGGGGGCGCCCCACCAGCTTCTGTCCTCAGCTTTATAGGTTTCAGAGTTGGGTAAAGTCAATCCTCACTATTTGAAGATTTCGTATTTGTCAGTTCACTTCCTGAGTAAAGTTTATTTGGAATCTTGAAGTCAGTGCCCACAGCACTTTTGCACCACCTAGGGCTATGTGCCGGGCAGTGACAGGTGGTCCGCGGGCCCGCACTCCCAGCCGGAGGCTGAGGGGGCCACTGCCTTCTTGTTTCAGTTCTCTTATCAAAAGGTGTCCTTCTTGTGATCTATTTAGTCCCATGTTTTTTGCGTTTTGTGCTTTTTGTTGATGACTTTGCTGTTTAAAGTGGCCCCAGGCATAGAGTTGCAGTGCCGTCCAATGTTCCTAAGTCCAGGAAGGCTGTGATGTGCCTTACGGGGCAAACACATGCTCGATAAGCATCATCTGGGCCTAAGTTATAGCGCTGATGGCCGTGAATTCAATGTTAGTGAATGAGCACTCTATATCAAATAAGGTGTCTTTAAACAAACAGACTGAAGACAAAGTCAGGTATTGATTGGGCGATGAAAATGTTGTGGCCAGAGGCTCACGGGAACCTGACCCTGTATTTCCCCGAGGAGCCATGGCTCCATCATCACTCGTTCTGACTTTATAGAACATAACTACCATGCATAGTGAGGGTAATTGGCTGGGGGTTGTTGAGTCACACCAGGAAGGGGCTTGAGTGTCATCAGAGTGAGCCATGGTGGCACCTCACAAAAGCATCCTCAGCCTTCTTGGTCTCACCAGAGGAGGAAGCAGTTGGCTGGAGACGGTGACCCTCTTTTCGTTTTTCAGCCTCTTTTCTCGTGTCTGGAGGGTTCGACAGGACTGTGGCTGTCTGGGATGTAGGAGAAGGCTACCGGAAGCTCTCCTTGAAGGTACCAATGCCAGCATCAGACAGAGGATCTGAAGTTCATTCCTTGGTCATTCCATGCTGGGTGCCGGGTGCTGGGGATATAACAGTGGGTGAGACAGACCTAAATGTTCCCTATGGAGCTGACGACCTTTGTGGGGAAGTGCAGACAAGAAACCACAGTGGGGAAGATATAGCTCAGTGGGTAGAGTGCCTGCTTTGCATGCAGGAGCTCCTAGGTTCACTCCCCAGCACTTCCATTAAAAAAGTAAATAAATAAAACCTAATTACTCCCCCCGAACCTGTCCCCCCTAAATAAAAAAGAAGCCAACAAACAAATCCTCAACAGTGATGAGTGACACAGAAAACCCACAACAGAGTGTTCGAAATAGATTCCAGGGTCTAATCCACAATGAGTGGGCCGGGAGGGCCTCTTGGAGAAGGTGGCATTTGAGCTGAGAACTGGATGGCAAGGAAGGACTGGATGAGTGAGGATCCTGGGGAAGGCCATGCCAGGCAGATGGAGCAGCAAATGCAAAAACCGGAGGTGGGAAATCACTGTGCAGAAGGGTGAATGCCATCAGGAGGTGCGCACAGAAAGCTGTGGGGCTCCAAAATGGTGGGCGTCAACTGAGTGCTTTTGGCTGCAAGTTAGAGGAAACTCAACTCAAAGCAGCTCCATGACAAGGAGCTGGATCCTCTAACACAGCCAAGCATCCAGAGGTTAGGCAGTCCCAGGACTGGCTGCTTCAGTGCCTCTGTTCCAGGTGTCCCCACCCCAAGGTTTCTGCATAGTCCTTAGTCTTGGGACCTCATGGCCGCCTTTGGCCGTGAAGGCTTGCCTCCATGACTCTGAGTCTCTCCATTCTCTGTGAGCCAAATGTAGACTGTGTCCCTTTGGTCACGACAACATTCAGGCTCCCAGGGTTGTTCTGCCTGAGCCTCTTCTCTGTGGGTTTGGAGAGGCAAAAGGAGTTCACATCCTAGCAAATAAACAACTTAAAAGAGAATGTTCAACCTCACTGAAAACTGAATGCTGCAGTGAATATGGGGGTGCGGATTTCTCCTTGAGATCCTGTCTTTAAAAATCCCTTTGTCCCTGCATCAGGTCATTCTCTTCTCTCTTCTCTTCTCTCTCTCTCCCCTTCAGATTCCTGTGCTTTTGTTACGCACAGCACTTCAGCCCCACTCTTGCTCCCTTTCCTCCCACTGCACCTCAGTGTCCACCTCTTTCCGTTAGGAAAAGGCCAAAGAACGAAAAAGATGCTGACACAGAGCTCCGACCTCATTTAGTGTCTGAACCAGCAATAGTTGTCTATCTCCTCTGAGCTCCTTTTACCTGAGGAAGTCACCACCCCTCCCATTTACTCAAGTGGGTAGGTTTGCAGTTATTTGAAGCCAAAAAGCTCCCTTACCAACAAGACTGCTGAGTGGTATTTCCTAGAACAAAGAATGCAAACAAAAACCTGCAAGAGGTGCTCTGGGACCAGATGGGAATGTAATCAATTTTTTCCCCCATCCTGCTAAGCACCAGGGTACTATTTTTAAAAAACACGTATGGTGCTGCGATATACACGTGCATCCCACGCGTTTACACTTGGTTCTCTACCTTAAATGTCGGTGAAACCAGGGAAGCACAATTAGTTGCCCCTAAATGTAAGCAACATTGAATTGCTGACTTTGTTTGTTTGTTTGTTTTTCTTGTTTTGTTTTTGTGGTTCTTTCAAACGCTTTTTCTCTAGATCCCTGTTAAAATTCTATTTTCCTTCAGGGCCATAATGACTGGGTGATGGATGTTGCCGTTAGTAACAACAAGAAATGGATCCTGTCTGCTTCAAAGGTAAAAGTGGACAACCTCTGAGTGACTTAAAAATCTCTGTCCTGTTTGTGAGAATTGGTGGTAGCAGAAGTGTACTGCCGAGTAAAACCCCCGGGCAGCTCCATTTGAAGGCCGCAGCCGGCCAGGCCTTCCCCATCCAGGGAGCTGCCTGGGAATGTGGGAAGTGGGTCATTCCATTTGCTCATGTGGGAAGTTGCCAGGTATTTCCTTGTCTGCACCAATGTCGTTTGAGCTTTGTTGGAGCAAGGGTCTGCCCAGACTGGTGAGTGATGGAGCCAACAGGGGCCCTTGGAGGGGAAGGGGTCGGGTCACGGACAAGTTACCACCCTGAGATTCCAGGTGGGTCTTCCCTCACTACTCACTACAGCCTGGGATTTCCAAGCTACCGGCACACAACAGCTAGCCCAGGAAATCCAGAGGACTGTCCTCCACGTGTGAGCACCAGAGAAGTGGGGTCCCATTTTGTCCCCCAACCTTTACTAGAGCCATCTCGTTCTCCAGGCTGGGGGTTTCAAGGTATATGAAAATGTGGGCAAGACTGCCTGCCATGATCAACTTTTCAGAGAGCCAATGTGAGACACCACCACCCTGGACAAAATAACAAGAATAATAATGTAACACATCATAAAAATTATATGCCATTGTGTTACTACTTTAACATAAAAATATGAAAAAATGGTTATGCCAATGATATCTCAGTAAAGCTGGAAAAGAGTGAAAATACAAGACAAAGTATCAAAAATAAGTGTTTATATAAAATTATGTCTTATTGACTTTTCTGTTACATAAATGCTATTATTTAAACAAAACAACAGGACTAGTTAATAACAGCAAATAGTAATCATGGATATTAGGATAATTAAGCAAATATGGCTAAGAAAAATACAAGAATATTTTATAATCTTTCTGTCCTTTGATTTAGCAATTTATTTTGACTCAAAAAAAGCCCTTATAGGTTATTTAAATTTTATAGACTATATTATGGTATATTCTTAAGATACATAAATGTAAGGCTTTTTAAAAGAAAGAGAATATAAATACAATAAGATTGGTTAAACAAATATTTATGTATTTATTTTTTTCCCCAGCTTTATTGAAGTATAGTTGACATATAACGTTGTGTAAGTTTAAGGTGTACAAGGTGTTGATCTGATACGCTTATATATTGCAAAACAATTACCACCGTAGCCTTAGCTAACACCTCCACCACATCACAAAATTAGCATTTCTCTTTTGTGGTGAGAACATTTAAGATCTACTCTCTTAGCAACTTTCAAGTATATTATGCAGTATTATTAATTATAATCACCATGCTATACATTAGACCCCCAGAACTTGTTAATCTTATAGCTGGAATTTTGCACCCTTTGACCCAATATCTCCCAGTTTCCCCCACTCCCTCCAGTGTCTGGTAACCACCACTCTCTGTTTTCATGAGTTTGGCTTTTTTAGACTTCACATATAAGTGAAATCATAGAGTATGTGTCTTTTTCTGTCTGATTTATTTCACTTAGCATAATGCCCTGAAGATTTTGTCCATGTTGCCGTAAACTGCAGGGTGTCCTTTTTTATGGCTGAATAATATTTCATTGTATATATACATCCTACATCTGCTTTATCCATTCATCCGCTGATGGACACTTAGGTTGTTTCTATACCTTGGTTATTGTGAATAATGCTGCAGTGAACATGCGGATGCAGATATCTCTTTGAGATCCTGTTTTTATTTCTTCTGGGTATATACCCAGAAGTGGGATTCCTGGATCATATGACAGCTCTATTCGCAGTTTTTTGAGACACCTCCAATTTGTTTTCCTTAGTGGCTGTACCAATTTATGTTCCTACCAACAGTTCACAAGGGTTCCCTTTTCTCCACATTCTCATCAACACTTACTTCATCTTTTTGATAACAGACACTCTAACAGAGTGAGGTGATATCTCATTGTGGTTTTGATTTGCATTTCCTTAATGAATAGTAATGTTGAGCATCTTTTCATGTACCTGTTGGTCATTTGTATGTCTTCTTTGGAAAAATGTTGATTCAGTTCCTTTGTCTTTTTTTCTATTGAATTATATGAATTCTTTATTTATTTTGGAAATTTGACTCTTATCAGATATATGACTTACAAATATTTTCTCTTTATGGTTTCAGGTCTTACCTTTAAATCTTTAATCCATTTGAGTTAACTTTTTGTGAGTTGTGTAAGACAGGGGCCCAATTTCATTCTTCTCTATGTGGTTATCCAGTTTTCCCAGTGCCACTTACTGAAGAGACTAATCTTTCCCCATTGAGTATTCTTGGCTCCCTTGTCAAATTAGTTCGCTGTATGTGTGAGGGCTTATTTCTGCCAGTACCATACTGTTTTGACTACTATAGCTTTGTAGTTTAGGTTGAAATCAGGACGTGTGATGCCCTCAGTTTTGTTCTTTCTCAGGATTGCTTTGGCTATTTGAGGTATTTTGTGGTTCCACACAAATTTTAGGGTTGTTTTTCCATTTCTGTGAAAAATGCCACTGAGATTTCATTAAATCCATAGATGGCTTTGGGTGGTATGGACATTTTAACAATATTAATTTTTCTGATCCATAAACATGGAAAGATATCCTAAGTTCATGAGCAGGAAGATACAACATTGTTAAGATGTCATTACTACCCAGAACAATCTACAGATTCAATACAATCCTTATCAAAATACCAACAACCTTTTTCACTGTAAGGGGAAAGTTGATCCTTAAGTTCATATACCTTTCCCATAATGTCATATAGTTGGAATCATACAGTGTGTAGCCTTTTCAGATTGTCTTCTTTCACTTAGAAATATGTATTTAAGGCTCCTTGATGTCTTTTGTGTGTGTGTGTCTTAATAGCTCATTTCTTTTTTTTTAAATTACTGAATAATATTCTATTACATGGATGTACCATAGTTTATCTATTCTCTTATTCAAGGACATCTATTTAAAAAAATTAAAGTATAGTGAGTTTACAATGTTTTTTTTTTTAAATTAAAGTATAATCAGAACAGCATTAATAGTTCAGTCATATATATATGTATATGTATATATACACACACACATATATTTGTTTTCATATTCTTTTTCATTATAGGTTACTACAAGATATTGAATATAGTTCCCTGTGCTATACAGAAGAAATTTGTTGTTGATCTATTTTATATATAGTAGCTAGTATCTGCAAATCTTGATCTCCCAATTTAGCCCTTCCCACCTCCTTCCCTCACTGGTAACCATAAGTTTGTTTTCTATGTCTGTGAGTCTATTTCTGTTTTGTAAATAAGTTCATTTGTCTTTTGTTTTTTTTTTAGATTCCACATATAAGTGATACCATATGGTATTTTCTTTTTCTTTCTGGCTTATTTCACTTAGAATGACAATCTCCAGGTCCATTCATGTTGCTACAAATGGCATTATTTTATTCTTTTTTATGGCTGAGTAGTATTCCATTGTATAAATATACCACAACTTCTTTATGCAATCATCTGTCAATGGACATTTAGGTTGCTTTCATGTCTTGTCTAATGTAAATAGTGCTGGTATGAACATGGGGGTATCTCAAGGACATCTTGGTTACCTCCAGTTTGGAGGTTATTCTGAATAAAGCTGCCATAAACATCTGTGTGCAGCTTTTTGTGTGGATATGAGTTTTCAAGACATTTAGGTAAAAATTAAGGAGTGATTGTTGGGTTGTGTGGTAAGACTATGTTTCACTTTGTAAGAAACTGCCAAAGTGTCTTTTATTTATTTAGTTAGTTATTTTATTAAGGTATAATTGACATGGCACAACATATTAGTTTCAGGTGTACAACATAATGACTTGATATTTGTATATATCATGAGATGATGACCACGGTAAGTCTAATCGCCATACATAGATTTTTTTTTCTTGTGATAGAACTTTTAAGAACTATTCTCTTAGCAACTTTCAAATATACAGTACAGTATTATTAATTATAGTCACCATGCTGTACATTACATCCCCACCACTTACTTAATTTATAATGGAAATTTATACCTTTGACTCTTTTCACCCATTTGGTCCACCCCACCTCTTGCCTCTGGCAACATCTATCTGTTCTCTGTATCTATGAGCTCAGAGTTTTTGTTGTTGTTGTCATTTATTTGTTTTTGTTTTGTTTGTTAGATTCCACATTTAAGTGAAATCATATGATATTTGTCTTTCTCTGTCTTAGCATAATGCTCTCAAGGTCCATCCATGTTGTTGCCAATGGCAAGATTTCATTCTTTTTTATGGCTGATCTTTTTTATACAGCTTCATTGAGATAGTGTTCACTTACTGTACAATTCACTCATTTATGGTGTACAATTCAATAGTTTTTTATTATATTCACAGAGTTGTGCATTTATCACTATAATCAATTTTAGAGCATTTCATTACCACACTATCTTGATTTCTATAGCTTTATAGTAAGTATTGAAGTTGGGGGGTGTCATTTCCCCAACTTTGTTCCTCTCCTTCATTATTATGTTGGCTTTTCTGGATCTTTTGCTTTTCCATATAAACTTTGGTATCAGTCTCTCAATATTCACAGAATAACTTGCTGGGATTTGATTGGGATTGCATTGAATCTATAGATCAAGTTGGGAAGAACTGACATGACAATATTGAGTCTCCCTATTCATGAACATGGACTATCTCTCTATTTATTTATTTCTTCTTTGCTTTCATTCATCAGCATTTTCCTCCCATATTGTCATATTTTGTTAGATTTATACCAAAGCATTTTGTTTATTGGGATGCAAATGTAAATGCTATTGGGCTTTTAATTTAAAATTCCACTTGTTCGTTTCTGATATATAGGAAAGCAATTGACTTTTGTATTAACCTAGAATCCTGCAATCATTCTGTGTCACTTACTAATTCAAGAGTTTTTTGTTGTTGTTGATTCTTTCAGGTTTTCTAGACCATCATGTCATCTGTGAACAAAGAAGGTTTATTTCTTCTTTCTCAATCTGTATACCATTTTTTCCCTTTTGGTGTGTATTTCCTTGCACTAGCTAGGACTGCTAATCTATTTTTTGTTTCTATTATTCTGAACACTTCTTATAAATATAATCATACAATATGTGGTACTTTGTGACTGGCTTATTTCACATACGTTTTCAAGGTTTATTCATGTTGCAACATGTATCAATACTTCATTTCTCTTTGCTGGTGAATAATATTCCATTATATAAATATACCACATTTCATTTATTCATTCACCAGTTGATTTGGAATTATTTCCACCTTTTGGCTATTATGAATAATACTTCTATGAAAATTCATGAACAAGGTTTTGTTTGAACACTGGTTTTTTATTCTTTTGGGTATACACCCAGGAATGGAACTGCTATATTTAATTCTGTATTTTTAACACATGTAACTCTATATACTTAACCATTTGAGTAACTCCTAAAGTGCTGAACCCTTTTACTTTCCCACCAGCAGTGTAGGAGGGTTCCAGTTTCTCCACATTCTCACCGTCTTGATAGTAGTCATCCTATCTATTGGTTGTGAGCTGGTGTCTTGTAGTTTTGATTTGCATTTTCCTGGTGGCCAGTGGTGTTGAGCATCTTTTCATATGCTCATTGACCACTTGTATATTTTCACTTTCTTTTTTTTGTGTGTGTTTTTTTTTAATAATGGGGAAGTAATTAGGTTTATTTATTTAACAGAGTTACTGGGAATTGAACCCAGGACCTCATGCATGCATGCACTCTACCACTGAGCTATACCCTCTCCCCTTATCTTCACTTTCTGATGCATGTCCTTTGAGGCAGAAAAGAATTTCATTTTGATGAAGTCCAGCTTATCTATTTTTTCTTTTGGTGCTTGTGCTTTTGGCATCAGATCTAAGAAGCCATTGCCTAACCCAAGGTCACAAAGATTTATCCCTATGTTTTGTTTTATTCTAAGAGTTGTTTAGGTTTATTTCTGGACTCTTAATTCTGTTCTATTGATCTACATGTCTATCCTTACGCCTATACCACACTGCCTTGATAACTGTAGCTTTGTAGTAAGTTTTACAATACAGAGTGTGAGTCCTCCCGTACCGTTTTCTTTCACATTAGTATCTTTTGGGGAGATGAAAAAAACCTTTTGTTTCACTTAGAAAACTTGCTTGTCTCATCTCAGATTTGTGATCCCTGACCCCCAATTCCCTTTCTGCATATTGTGCATTACGTTCTGGTTACTTACCACCCCCATCTGTCCCCCTGTCTTTAAACACAGTTGTTTAGCCTCCCTTTTTGGTGATGTCTGGGTCATGCTGGCATTGATCTTGTAATTGTTCTCATTTCCATTATCTGATCCCTTAGAAAATATGAACACAATACTCACAATGTTAAAAATTCTACTTAACACTCTCCTGAAACAAAGCACAACAGTTGATCCCCAGGTAGAAATCAAAGGCAGACTGTTAACACTTACAGTTACAATGCAGTGAGGCTGAATACTTGGGTCTCATCACTTGAAGTGATACAGGGATTGTGGAAAACAGTGATGGCAGCTACAGGAGGTGGATCGTCTAGGCATATTCATTTAGCATTAAAAATAGTTTCATTTTCAGCTATTTGGGGGCCACTATATGGGTTTTGTATTCCCCCCAAACTTCTACACCCATTGCTGAAAAATGAAGCTTTTTGCACCTTGAAAGGGGTATGCAGGGATTTCCAGTGCTAAGGCTGGGATGGTGCTGGAGAAACTCGGACAGTGGGTCACCTAACTGCTCCTTTGCAGGCCCAGGTCCTCCATAGGTAACCTGGACGTGATGCCCCGCCCTGGGTCCCCCCAGCTTAACGAGCCCGTTTTGTGACTGCTGGTTTGCTGTTTAACTTGTTTTAGGATAAGACCCTGAGACTATGGAATATTGAAGAAATGGACCAAATTCCTTTGGTAATTGAGTACAAAAAGGCGCTGGGCTTAAAGGTGAAACAGGTTGGTACTGGGTAAAATTAAGCCAAATGAAGACTTTGATTAGTTCCCTCTACAAATTAATCTGTTCTTTGAACAAACATTTATTGGGCAACTGGGGATAAAACTATGAAAAAAAATAGATTGAAAATTTTGCCTCAAGGGAGCTTACACTCTAAAAGGGGAGAAAAACCATGAATAAAGAAATAAGAAAAATATGTTGTAATTTGAAGAAAAGTGACCTAGGAAGAGGGGGAATGGGAGGACTGGTGGTTGCAGCATTTTAAAGAGTGATCAGGATGAGTCTCATTGAGAAGGTGACATTTGTTTTAAGACTTGAAGATGGTGAGGGAGTGAGCCACAGCTGTTTAGGGGAAGAGCTTCCCAGCAGAGGGAACAGCCCATGCAGAGACCCTGAGGCAGGAGTGAGCCTGGGGTTTGAAGAGAGGAGTGAGCAGGGGGTGTGGGAGGAGATAAGGCCGGAGGAAGACCTGGAGGTACTGCCGGGCACATAGTGGACCTGTGTGAGCCTCGTACACTCCTGCAGCAGAACCCCGGCCAGGACCCCAGGACCCCAGTGCCCTGTTTCCCATGGAAGGGGCTCAGGTGCCAGTTTTCTGGTGGGAGATCTTGGTAGGAGGGTGGGCACACCCTCTGCTGTGGCTGGCTACAAAGGCCACCCTTGGGCAGCGGAGGCCAGTCCCTGCTGGGGCCTCGAAGTGCCAGAACCTGGCTGCTACCTTGAGAGGTGGAGTCCCTGCTGGGCCCTGTTGAATCCTGGAGCCCCCTAGGCTGGTGTCCTCTCAGAAGGCCCGGCTGGGAGCCACCACTTGTGTGGATGGCTAAGTGGGGAACGACACTGGGGGCGGGGCAGTGAGGGGTGGGACCCACGTGGACTGCGTCTTTGTGGCTAGCTGGTCCTCATGGCCTTCGTGGCTATGCTGGTCCTTAGGCCCTGGAAGCTGACTGGCTACAGAGCAGTGCTTGTGTCCTCAGCCTGCCATCGGGGCAGGGCCGGGGAGCTGCCTCCTCTGAGCCCAGCTGTTCAGGGCTTAGGTTGTGGGAAATTATGCAGTAGAATAAGGTAGGCAAAGGACCTAATTTCTTTCTTGCAAAAGAAAGAAAAGAAAGAGATCTCCCTGAAGCTGTAGCAAAGACAAGCCCTCTGCATTTGACTTGCTCTGAATCAATATGAGAAACTTCAGAGGCCAGATTTCCTAGAGGGCCTGCCCTGGGCCAGGTGTGCCCTGCCCCTCCTGCAGGCTTTGGTGCTATGGGGCCGGGAAGGGTGGCAAAGCACAGGGGCTTGGAGTGCCAGGGCACGGGCATGCGACCTGCAGGCTTGTCTCAGTGGGACTGAGCTGTGGTGGGACCCTCTGAGAGTACTCTGCCTATGGCCTGAGAGCCCACCCTGTGGTGTTGCTCTCTGGGTGGGGAGCAGATGTGGCAAGTGAGCTGTGCCGCTGTATCTACTGTCCTCTGTGTGCTTTGGCCAGAAACAGGCTCAGAGATAGAGAAGGATGCTCAGCACCTTCACCATCTAGTAAAAATTCCTGCTTTGTTCAGAAGTTTTGACTACTTGATTCTCCAAAAGTTAGGTGTCTCCAGGATGTCAAGGAGTTAGGAGAGCCCCCAGTTTTGCTCTGCACAGAGCAGAGGAGGGGGTTGGACACCCATCCCCTGTCCTCGTCACCATCAAGTGGCTCTCCACTCCTGCCCCCAGGACCCCATAGCAGGGGACATGAGCCAGCAGGACCCGCATAGCTTTTGTTGGGGAAGAGAGGGAGAGGCCTGTGCTCATTCTCTTCAGTGGCCAACAATTTCCACCCTTGTGGGCTTCCAGACCCCAGAGGGGAGAGGCAGCTCTTGCCTTGGCCGTATCCAGCGTGGTTGGATCAGGTGGGAGAATTCTCACTGTCCGCCTTGATCCCCTCTGACCAGTACCTCCTTTCCGTTCTTTTAAAATATTTCATGTCAGTGTGAAGAATGTGACAGGCCTTTCTCCATCTACGGAAATGACATCTTTCCTGAAACAGTCACTAAATGTGTGTTCTGCCGGATGGATGTAAAAGACTTGTCAGCAGAGGCCTCACCATCATCAGAAGGGGAGGACTCACTGGCAAGGGAGTGCAGCCAGGGGGAGGATGGCTGATGGCCACTGGGCCCTCTGGGTGACTTGAGCACAGATCACCTGTCATGTAGATTTCAGGGCTCTACAGAGACTTTTCTCTAGGGGCCCCCTCCCCAGCCAGGTGGGCCCGTCAGACTGGGGCAGGGGCTGAGATCTGGCTGGGCTCCCACCACTGTGCCACCTCCTCAGCTCCACTGCACCTTCGGGATCACTTTGTTTTTAATTTTCATGCAGAATAAATCTAGATTCTTTTGGGGAAAAAAAAGTGTGCATGTGAATTCTAGAAACACTTTGGCTACTCCTAAGCTTTATGTCCTGGTGTTCATCCTGTCTCACTTTTGGCACACATTCTGGTCTCTGGATTTGCCCTGTAAAGCAGCCCTTTGGTGCTGGCACCAGCAGCACCCAAGGAAGGGTTTGTCGAAAGAAGAGGAAGATGTGAAGCCACTGCTGTGGAGGGTACACTGTGGGGGCCTCCCTGGCTGATGCTCCCAGATGGCCACCTGCCCAGAGCTGAGGAAGGTCTGGTTAGGCAGGCAGGTGGTGGTCATTTCCACCACAGAATGTTTCATGCTCTCCACTCCGGTCTCTTCATTTTCCAGAATGCCCATGTGTGTGCACAGCCTTCCTGTTTCCACAGCATTGCATACAATGTAAATCAATTAGTTCACAAAGAGTGAAGTTTTTCAGTTAAATAGAAGGGCTCCCTTTTCCATTTGGTATGGCTCACAGGATTTCCATCAGATATCATTAGTATGCCCCTTGGTCCATTTTTAACTAATTAGTGTTAATTGACTAGCACCCAGTAATTCTGCCAGTGAGCTGAATTGTTTGGATGGCTCACATGCTTGGTGCCACCACCCTCCTCTGTCACAACCAAGGTGACTTCCCATCTTCAAGGAAGCTGTTCAGTATTTATCCATTAATTTACATGAATGATGGATGAACATGTCAAAACTCCGTTTCACACCCTCCCAGGAAATGGGATGTCTTTGGAAGAGCCGTTTTATCCTTTCTCCCGCACATATGCATAGTATTCTTTCCCACTGCTGTAGAGGATGTCTGGCCTGCTTGTTACCAACACTGACCCCATCGACGGGCACTCTCGTTTTTTGCTTTTACAAACAATACTGGAGTGAACCTTGTGTGCAAATGTTTGCAGAGACTTATATTTCTGTGGATGAGACTCTCTCACTGGACAAATTGCTGGGTCAATGGATTAGCAGATTTTGGTTTTGTTGTTTTCCAAAAGCCCTCTAAAAAGTGCTGGGACGAAGTAGCTGAGGTGCCTGAGTGAGGAGCCCCAGAAGGAGCAAGTGAGAAGCCTGAGTGAGGAGGGCTTTGCCTTTCTCTGGCAGCGGAAAACTTCCACGTACTGTTCTGATGCCCCACGGCCAGCAGCCTGGGCCCCCCTGAAGCTCTCGATCCTTCAGTGCCTGCTCTGGGTCCCCTCTGTGTCCTCGGTCTCTTCCCTTGCTCAGGGTCCGCGGGGGGACGAGCCCCCAGAGCCAGCAGGCCGGTGACCCCGATGGTCAGAGTGCGGCCGAGGAAGGCAACCGGCCTGCCAGGCTGAGGGCGCCAGTGCTATGGGTCGGACGCGTGGTCACCGCGGGACCGCGGCGGGTGTGAGCCCTGACCGGACGCCGGCGAGCGGGCAGCCCGGCCCTGCCGGCGGGGCGGGGCTCTCCGGAGCCCCGCGGGGACTCGGCCTCGCCGGAGTTTGGGTGGCTTCCCTGAGCCAGTTCTGGAGGGCTGAAGACCGGACCTCGCGCGAGCATGCCCCAAAGGTGGGCACCCTGGCTTCAAGAGAGGGAGCGGAAACTACAGCACCCGGACGACTCGCCCTCCTGCGCCCCAGCTTCTGCACGCTGTCGGAGATTCCAGCCTCAGCGGCCAGTTTATAAGCCTAAACTGCTGGCGTGAGCGGGATCTTATACCGCGCATGCGCCTGCCACCGAGGGGCTCTGTACGCGTGCGCGCGGCCGATGGAGTAAATGGTGATGAGGAACAGAGGCTCGCCGTACTACTGCGGGTGGCGCCGTGGCTTAGTTGGTTAAAGCGCCTGTCTAGTAAACAGGAGATCCTGGGTTCGAATCCCAGCGGTGCCTCAACCGAGCGTCCCGGCTCTCTTTTTACCCATGCCCTGCCCATTTTCCGGTCTGCGCCCCAACCCAGTTCCTCCTCACTTTGAGGGTGTGAGGGCGAGCTTGATTCCGTTTTAGCCGCCCCGGCCTGCGGCGGGGTAGGGTCCCGGCCCACCTCGGAGTCTGCTCTTCTGGTTTACGCGACTAGCGGTGGGTACTTGGCTCAGGCTCCGAAGCAGAGGGGACGCCCTCTGGAGGCGGCGCGGAACTCCCCGGTTACCGTGGGAACACTTCTGCGGTGGCGCACGCTGCTTGCTACTGCGTGTTGGAGACGCCCGCACGTGGAGGGATGAGCGCACGTGCCCCAGCGGCTGCCTTGGGAGGCCGAGCCCGGGCACTTCTCCCGTGGATTTCTCCAGGTGTAGGCCGACCGGACGCCGGCGCCTCTCACACAGGCCTGCTGACTTAACTCCTCTCTCTCCAGCCTTGCCGTCCAGGTCACCATTTCCCAGACTGAAGACTGGGGCTTGGTGAGGTCAAGTGAGACCTAAGGTCACGGGCGCCCGGGAGAGCAGAGGATTGAACCCTGCCAGGGTGATCCTCAGGCTGATCAAAGTATGAACACTCTAGGGAGGGAAACTCAAATAGGACTCCCCGTGCCAAGTTTAGAGCCGGCTTCTCCAGAGGCCAGCAGCGAGGCTGCACAAATTGTGGGGTTGTGGGGCCTGACCCAGAGCAAGTGCATCGGAGTCTCTGGGGGTGCAGTGAGGCATTGGAATTGAAAGCAAGTTACCCAGGAATTCTCATGTCAGGCTGAACAGAATTCATGTCAGATGCAACAGGACAGTCTCAACGAGCGGCAGAAATGGCATCAGCCTGTTTCCAGTAGTCAGATCTACTGCTCTAGAAGCAGCTCCTGGTCTCTCCGCCTCTCTCATGGGTCTGAGTTGATTGTCTGGCTTTTTTCCTCTTGTTTGGGGGTCAACTTTTGCCCTTTGCAGCTTGGTTGCTTTTGATTGCCATTGCAAAGGAAAACTTGTAGGGCTACTTTGAGGCTTTGCAGTTCTGATAGCATTCTCCTAATTCAGTTAGAGGCGAGTTTATTGGTAACAGGGCTTGAGTCATGGTGGTGGTGGTTTTTTTTTTTTTTTTTTTTTTTCTGGCGCATCCTCTAGCCTGAAATACTTCATCAGTTTTGAGGATTTGCCAATTAGATGGCCAAGGTGCAATGTTGTTTGGGGGGGTGTGAGTCTGGGTCCTGGGGAGGGTCAGCTGGAGAAAAGCTTTTGTGGGCCATCAACTTTGAAGCCACTGGATGGGGTGAGCACCCTGGGCAGTGAGCAAAGCCTGAAAAGAGAAATAGGCCCAGGGTTGAGTCCACCCCTCCTTCTGTTCTTTAAAAATGCCATGCTATTACTGCCTCAGGGCCTTTGTGCTTGCTACGCCCTATGCTTGGAATGCTGTTTTCTGGGCACTTTGCACAAATGTATCTTTCTCATCTTCTGGCCTTCAGTAACTGTGTCATCTCTCTGGGAGGCCTCCCCTGGCCATGTTCTAGACAGGAGTCTCTGCCTCCCCCAGGCCTGCTTCCAGTACCTCATCTTGCTTATCTCTTTTACAGTCTTTTCTCAGCCTGAAATCATCTTGTTTGTCTCCTGTCTGTTTCCTCAAAGACAGTGAAGCCCCAAAGGGTGAGGAGCCACATATGTCTGTTTACCTAATAGTGCTTGGAACATAATGGGCATTTGTGGATGCATGAATTTTCAAAATTGATCATATTAGCTTGAGTGGATTATGCATTTTGAGATTTTTTTTTTTGACAACTAGTCCGTATTTTCAAATGTTATAAAACAGCAGTCCTCCAAATGTGGTTCATGGACCCCTAGGGGTCCCTAAGACTTTTAGGTGCTGAAATCTATTTTCATAATTATACTAAGGTGTTATGTCACGTTTCCACTGTGTGGACATTTGCATCGATGTGCTAAAGCTATAGTGGTTTGTAAAACTGCTGGCCCCTGAGCAGGAATCAAGGCAGTGGCACCACAGGGCTCTGGCTGTCATGATACTTAATCTTCACTACCACACTGTTACAGGGGAAAAAAAAGGCCAATTTCACTTAACGATGTCCTTATAAAGCTGTAAGCATTATTGATTTATTAAATCTTAACATTTGGAGCAAACACCATTTTAATATTTTGGGACCATTTGGAAGATGTTTATCATTTGACGAACCACTATTTTCCAAATGACCAATGCATGCTCCATTTAAAGAACAAAGTGCACTACATGTTTTAAAGTTCATTGGTATGGTTTCAGATTCCACACTGCCATTTCTTCAGGAGTATAAAAGAAGAATGTCCACAATTTTCTGGAAAAGGCTGTTCAAAAACTCCTCCCTTTTCCATGTACATATCTGTTTGAAGACATACTTTCTTCTACTTCAACCAAAATAACACATTGCAACAGACTGCAGGCAGGAGCTCATATGACAGTTCAGCTGCCTTTTATTAAACCCAACATAAAAGATTTGCAAAACTGTGAAACAGTGCCATCCTTCTCACTCAATTTTGTTTTCTTTTGGAAATAGTTTCATAAAAATGTTACTTATGTTAACATGTAATGGGTTTCTTATTGTTATTTTAAAATCAATTAACAAGTATTTGTCAATTTTTCTCAGTTTTAATTTCTAATATCTCAAATATTGATAGACATATCCCCAATAAACAAAAACTTATTTGGGATCCTCCATAATTTATCACAGGGCAAAGAGATCTCAAGATCAAAAAGATTGAGAACCATTGTTTTAATGCAAAAACTTTTGGCGCCTTGAAGGGTTTTAGGAGAGGCAGAATCAGTGAGAGTGCTGGGATGTGTTGAGGGGGTTACGTTTATTCCTTAGTGGGACAACTTCTTTGAATTATGGTGACTGGGTTGGAATGTAGTGACAGCTCCATTTTCATTGATAACTCTTTTGATAAAGTTGAGCGAATTATCTTGATTAGATCACAAAATAATGATTTAAATTTAGTTTTAAAATCATACCAATACATCCTCATGATCAAAGTTCAAATAAGAAGCATATAGACCAAAATATTTGAGAAGCAGTGTAGTGTGATGGGTAAGAACACAAACTCTGGAACCAGGCTGCTTTGCCTAGCTGTGTATGTTTGTGGCCAAAAACGGTATTTGTTGCCAGTGACAAATATTGGGCACATTTCTTATTCTTTCTGTGACTCAGTTTTGACACACGTAAAATGGGAAAAACAATAATAATTACCTCATTTGGTTATCCTAAGGACTAAATGAATTATTTTCACCCATAGATCACATAGAGGAAGTGCCACATAGGGGGTTACTGTTAGGTCTTCAGTTGCTTGAATGAGGCCCACCCATAGTGGGAGTAATTTGCTTTACTCAGTTAATATGCTTTACTTAATAATTACTCAATAATTACCCAATAATTAATTTACTTAGTAATCATTTACTCAGTAATTACTCAGTAATTAATTTACTCAGTAATCTGCTTTACTCTGTCTACCAATTCAAACATTAACTTCACCTAGAAACACCCTCACAGGCACACCCAGAATAATGTTCGATCAATTGTCTGGGCACCCTGGTGACCCAGTCAAGTTGACACTTGAAATTAACCAACCGCTTCCAAGAAAAAAACCCATATCCTTTAATTATGAGGGTTCTAATTTCTCCCCAACCTTGACAACACTTGTTATTATCTGTCTTTTTATAGCCATCCTAGTAGGTATGAAGTGGTATCTCACTACGATTTTGATTGCATTTTCCTAATGACTAATGATGCTGAGCATCTTTTCATGTGCTTATTGGTCATTTGTATATTTTCTTTGGAGAAATGTCTATTCACAGCCTTTGCACATTTAAAAAAATGGGTTATTTGTCTTTTTACTATTGCACTGTAATTATTCTTTATATACCTTACGTGCGAGTCTCTTATCAGATATATGATTTACACGTATTCCATCCCATTCTGTGAGTTTTCTCTTCACTTTCTTCATACTGTCATTTGAAGTTCTAAAACTTGTAATTTTGACCAAGTCAAATTTATCTATTTTTTTCCTTTTATTGCTTATGCAACAAAATTCCAAAATTCCATCTACGATTCCATTGCTAAATCCAAGGTCATGAAGTTTTATAATTGAGTTATTTTTTCCCTAAGGGTTTTAAAGGTCTTGCTTTTCCGTTTGGGTCTCTGATTCATTTTGAGTTAATTTTGTATATGATGTGAAGTAAGGGTCCAGCTTCATTGTTTCACACGTGGTTTATCCAGTTGTCTCAGCCCCATTTGTTGAAAATCAATTGACTGTAAAGATGAGGGCATTTTTTCTGGATTCTCAGTCCTATTCCATTGATCTGTATGTCTATCGTTACGTTAGTACCACACTGTCTTGATAATTGCAGTTTTGTAGTAAGTTTTGAAACTGGGAAGCTTGAGTCTTCCAGTTTAACTCTTCTTCAAGATTGTTTTGGTTATTCTGTGTCCTTTGAATTTCCATATGTATTTTAGAATGTTTGTCAGTTTCTGCAAAGAAGCCAGCTGGGATTTTGATAGGGATTACCTTAAATCTGTAAATCATTTTGGTAAGTACTGACACCTTAACAATAGTAAGTCTCCCAATTCATGAATATGTCATGGCCTTTTCTTATTCAGGTCTTCTTTAATTTCTTTCAAACTTTTTTAAGAAAAGTTTTCAGGGTATAAATTCTGCACTTTTTTGGTTAAATTTATTTGTAAGTATTTTCTTCTTTTTGATGTTATTGTAAATGGAATTGCTTTCCTGATTGAATTTTCCGGTTGTTCATTGCAAGTAATTTTGTTTCTTAATCTTATATCCTGAAGCCTTGCTGAACTCACTTATTAGTTCTAATATTTTTTAGTGAGTTCCTTAGGATTATCTGTATACAAATTATGTATTCTGCAGATAGTTTTACTTCTTTTTTTCCATTCTGGATATCTTTTGTTTCATTTTTGTGCCTAATTGCTTTGGCTAGAACCTCTAGTACAATTTGAATAGAAGCGGTAAGGGCACACATCTTTGTCTTTTTCCTGATCTTAGGGGCAAGGCATCCAGTCGTTCACCAGTAAGTATGGTGTTACCTGTGGATTTTTCACAGACCCATTTTATAAAGTTGAAGAAGTTCTCTTCTAGTTCTAGTTTGTTGAGTGTGTTTATCATGAAAAGGTGTTGGGTTTTGTCAAATGATTTTTCTGCATCCTTGGAGATAATTATGTGGTTTTTGTTTTGTATTCTCTTGATATGATGTATTATGTTAATTCATTTTCACAGGTTAAACCAACCTTGCATTCTGGGATACATCTCATGTACATGTATTTTTAACATAAATGATCAACATATTCATCTTAAAAGTCTTCCCAGGTAGGTGCCCCTAAATTCCTTATATTCTCATTTACCTCTCTGCAGTGTTCTTGGGTTGGCTGTGGCTGTTACATGAATCAAAAGAAGGTATATATTTTTTAAATTTTATTTTTTTATTGAAGTGTAAGTGATTTACAATGTTAGTTTCAGGTATACAGCAAAGCAATTCAGTTATACGTATACATACATATATATTTTTTCTTTTCAGATTCTTTTCTATGTTATTACAAGAAGTTAAATATAGTTCCTTGTGGTAAGCAGTAGGTCCTTGTTGTTTATCTGTTTTATATATAATAATGTATAGCTGTTAATCCCAAACTCCTAATTTACCCCTCCCCTGCCCTTTCCTCTTTGACAAAATTAGTCATCAATTTCCCTCACCCCATCTCTGTTCATTCATGTGGTTATTTTTATAAATCAAACTGTAATGTTGAATTTATTTGTACAAATGATATTTATAAGATTTTATTATTTACTTTAATAGTTAACTAATATGGAAACACGGTTCATACCACATTCTATTTCTTATAATTAACTAGATCATACTTTGATACAAAAACTCATCAAAAGTTAACTTAGAAAACATGGAGTGTCTAGTAGGTATAGGATGATTCACTGTGTGCTCTGGGCGCTGTAAACATGAGGTTCAAAGGTTGGGGAGGGTCACTTAATTCACGCTGGTGGGCCATTAAGATGGGGAATGAGGAATTAGGGTGGACTGGTTTCCAGCTCTCGTGTTTTGGTTCCTTACTGGTCTGCACCCCCTGAGATGCTCTGTCACCTCCCTCTGAACTGAGAGTGGCTTCTTAGAAGGCTGTTGCAAGCCATTATTTTAAACAATAAAATGGTACTAAGGCAGCCACTAGCTGTGCTTGTCCGCTGTGTGGGGCAGATGAGCTGGGTGCCTGTGTGCATCTGGGACTGAGTTGCATCAGGGAGCTTGGGAACCTTGCTTTAAGGAGAGTGCTGGAGGCCGGATGAAGCCCTCTGCTGCTGAATGCCTCAGCAGAGCTTCTGGGGGTCCACCCCAAGGGCACACAGCTAAGGGTGTCCTTGTGGGTGGGGGCGGACCCCTGGGTTGGCTGCCAAGCCAGTGACTCTCAGTAAATCCACACCTGTGAGAATCAAGCCCTGGAGAAGGCCCGGCTGAACAGTTTCAGGATGGGACTTGCACCCCTGATTTCCCTCTTTCAGTGAAACCCAAAGCTCTTTTGAATGCACAACAGTTTGAATTTTTGTTTGAATCGCCATAACTTACAGTGCAGAAATATAATTACATAAATCCATTTCATCTAACAAATATTTCTAGGCCACGTTTTCTAGGTGTATAAAATATGATGGAGCTAAGAATTTATTCTAGATCACAGCATTTCACAATGAGATTGGAGGTAAACAAATGAAGAGACCTGCGATTATGATTATTATAGTTGTTTTTCCTTACATTCTAAAATGAACAAATTGTTTTTTAATTGAAGTATAGTTGTTTACAGTGTTGTGTCAATTTCTGGCATACAGCATCATGTTTCAGTTATACATGTACATATATTTCTTTTCATATTCTTTTTCTAAAATGAATAAGTTTGTAATTAGTGGTAGTGATCTAGTAGCTATGTAAACATGCCCAATTTCTCCCAGTAATTTTGAGAGAATGCTGGATTTTATACTCACAACCAACCACGTTTATTGTCGCATCTTATAATTTATAATTTTTGCAACAATTTAAAAATAGTAGCGTAAGTCTTTAAAACTACATCCACCACCAAAACGCTGAACATGCATCATGGTGGCACAGAACACGCAAATGCAGGTAGCAGTGTTTGACAAAGGGGCCAAAGGATTCCAGCAGGTAAAGTGGGTGTGAACTAAGGATGCACTGCTGGCTGGGTTTTGTCTCCTGGCATTTTCATCAGTGACTTTTGGAGGCAGGTCCAACAGAAGGAAAGGGTGTCCAGGCACACGGAGGGCACCAGGGCAGCCTGTGCGGCCGCTCACAGGACCAAATCCCTGATGGGAAGGGAGGTGACCTCTCAGGTGGGAGCCGGTGACCTGCAGTAAACACCTGGTCCTGGGCTCAGCAGAGGGTGCCTGGACGACTCCTTCCACTAAAGAAAAAGAAACCTCTGTTGGCTCCTGACCTTAGGAAGTCCTAGGGTGGTGCTGGCTTCTGGTGGGGGGGGGGGGGCAGGCTCTCCCTAATGCCTCAGGACCTGCTCTTTCTCCATCCCTTGGCTCTGCTTCTGTTGAGGTTGCCTCCAGTCCAGGCGGACGGGGAGTTAGGTGTCTGCAGCTCCAGATGGACATCCCGTTGCCCCGCCAGCTCAGAGTAGAGTTTCCAGGGCCCCAAACTCTTCAGTGGGCCTCTTGAGCCAGAGTTGAACCTTCAGGCCTTTCCCGGGTGTGAGGTCTGAGACCAGGGGCAGGGATATAAAATGTACAATGATTGGTGCAGTTCTGGGTCACACACAGGCTGGTCCCCTGAGACTGGGGGTGATCACTCCACTCACCCCCTGGTCTGGGCACAAGGGCCGTGAGGACCCAGAGACAACTAGAGATGCTGTCACCGGGAGGAAAGGAGGGAGGGCTGGGTGGGCGCATCCCACCGTGTCCCCTTGTGGTCTTGGAGACACGTCAGCACTGCTCCTGAATGACTCAGGATGCCTTCTGAAGGGGGGGAAAAAAAAATCAGAGGAAAGAAGATACATGCAGTGTGACAGTGTTTATTATGCTTAAAAAATGAACCCAAACGCAAATGTTACATTTACTAGGGCACATACACATAGACATATGTAAAAAAATTTTTTTAGGGTCTGAAGGATACATATTAAATTCATTTCAGTGGTTACCTCTGCAAAGATGAGGAGGAGACTTGAATGAGGACTTTGACTTTATATATACTGGACTAAGTGAAATTTTAAAATTTAACCATAATTTATATATAATTAAATAATAATTTGCATATTTTTGGTGTATGGTTTTGAATTTTTAACCAATGCATAAAGTCATGTAACTCCCACCATAATCATGATCAAGAAGTTTCACCACCCCCCAAATATCCCTTGTAGTTAACCCCTTAGTTGTTAACCCCTCCACAGATCCCAGCGTCTGGAAACCACTGATCTGCTCTCAAACCCTAGAGTTTTGCCTGTTAGAGAGTGTCATATAAATGGAATCATACAGTATGCAGCCTTTTCAGTCTGGTTTCCTTCGCCCACATTGTTGTGTGTATCAATAGTTTGTTCCTGGTTTTCTGCTAAGTGACATTCCATTGTCTGAACATACTACGTTTTGTTTATCTTGTTGAAGGAGATTTGGGTTATTTCTATTTTGGGGCCATTATGAATAAAGTTGCTATAAATATTCAAGTACAGCTTCATGTGAAGGTAACGTTTCACTTCTCTAGGGTAAACACCTGCATGTAGAACTGGGGTCATAGGGAACTGCATGCTTATCTTTATAGGAAACTGCACTCTTTTCCATAATGCCTATACCATTTTGCATTCCTATCAGCAATGTATGAGAATTCAAGTTCAAACTCTGCCATGTCACCAGCACTTGGTGCCACCAATGTTTTTATTTTAACCTTTCCCATAAGTATGTAGTGGTTTCCCTTTGTAGTTAAAAATTTTTTTTTTATTTTGAAAGAATTTTAGATTTACAGAAGAGTTGCAAAAATAGTACAGAGTTCCCATGTACTCTGCTGTCATATCCCCAATAGTAACACATTATATAATTATGGTGTGTTTATCAAAACAAAGGAATTCATGTTGGTGCAACACCATTAACTAAACTGCAGACTATATTCAGATTTCCCTAGTTTTGCACTAAGGTCCGTTTTTGGTTCCAGGATCCAACCAGGGATCCCACACAGTGTGTAATCTGCCATCTCCTTAGTCTCTTCCAGTAAGTGACAGTTCCTCAGTCTTCATAACTTTGATGCTTTTGAAGAGTACTGGCCAGGTATTTTGTGGAATGTCCCTCAATTCAGATTTGTCTGATGTTTTCTCATAATTGGACTGAGATTATGGATTTGGGGGTGGATACCATGCAGTATTCTTTATTATTTTCTGGCTTTGCAAGCTCATCTGTGTACTTTCTGTTCCATCCTTGGAATCAGCCTCTTCTCCAAGGACCCTTAGTTCCCTATATTAGAGAACAGTGTTTAGAAACCAAAGTCTGGGCGCTGGGTGTGCTCATTGCTACTGAGGTGTCACTGCTTCTGGGCCCTCTCAGCAGGCAGAGCTAAGGAAATTCTAAAGATGCATATACACATACCTATTTTCTGCCAGTGCACATACTTTAACACAAGTTCATACTGATATTTCTGACTCCAATCCAATACTACAGTGTTCATTCTAGCATTCCTCCCATCCCCCCTTTTTTGGCTTTTTTTGTAACGTCTTTCTCAGTCAATGAAAAATCTGTCTCTATCTCCAATACATTTACTTATTTTTCAACTCTACTATACATGTAAAATGGTTTCAGAACTCAGCCTGTATCTGTTTAAGAAACAAATCTGCCAACTAGAGCATAGTTTACATACAGTTCTTTTTTCCTTTAGTCTTATAGTCTCTAGTTAATACACTGTCTTAGCTCCTTTCTTCCTCATCAGTTTCAGTGTGGTTAACTGTCCATTTGTAAGCAGATTCACATGTCACAGTGCTCATTTTAGCTTGGATTTGGCTGACATTCTGGGTGATTTCTAAAAATCTGTATACAATAAAATTTACTCTTTGTGGTGTACAGAGATCTATGGATTTTTGACAAATTACATACATTGATATTCCAGTGTTGAATCAACCTTGCATTCCATTTTAGTTGTGATGCATTATCCTTTTAATATGTTGCTGGATTAGTGGGAATGTAGCTTGGTGCAGCTGTTATGGAAAACAGTATGGAGATTCCTCAAAAAACTAAAAATAGACTTACCATATGATCCAGCACTCCCACTCTTGGGCATATATCCAGAGGGAACCTTAATTCAAAAAGACACATGTACCTCAGTGTTCATTGCAGCACTATTTACAATAGCCAAGACATAGAAACAACCTAAATGCCCATTGACAGATGACTGGATAAAGAAGCAGTGGTATATTTATACGATGAAATACTACTCAGCCATAAAAAAGAATAAAATAATGCCATTTGCAGCAACATGGATGGACCTGGAGATTGTCATTCTAAAGTGAAGTAAGCCAGACAGAGAAAGAAAAATACCATATGATATCACTTATATGTGGAATCTAAAAAAAGAAAAAAAAAGACAAATGAACTTATTTACAAAACAGAAACAGATTCACAGACATAGAAATGGTTACCAACAGGGGAAGGGAATGGAAAGGGATAAATTGGGAGTTTGAGATTTGCAGATACTAACTAACATATGTGAAATAGATAAACAACAAGCTTATACTGTATAGCACAGGGAACTATATTCAATATCTTATAGTAACTTATGGTGAAGAAGAATATGAGAATGAATGTGTGTATGTTCCTGTGTGACTGAAGCATTGTGCTGTACACCAGAAATTGACACAACATTGTAAACTGACTGTACTTCAATAAAAAATATTTTAAAAACCACATTACTCCCTTATTTTTTGCACAATTTCCTTTGTGGACAGTATGGGGATTCAAGTGGACAAAAGCCAGCCCCATGGATCTCGGTGACCTCCAGTCACTGGGTGCCAGGGGTGGCGTTAAGTTGCACTTGGCCTCAGCCACCTGAGAGTGTAAACGTGTATTTTCAATGCCAGAAAACTTGCTATTTTTCTTTGTCATCTGAGATTTAGGAGCTGGAAGGAGACCTATAACTTCTTGGCACTGATTACTTCGGCTGCTGTGATGCTAATGTTTCACATATTGAAGGAATAAAATATCCTGGAAACCTGCTAAAGAAGGAATTTTGAAGCACGTTCATTGTGTTGACAAATGTGCCCTTCTGAGAGGCTTACGGAGGCACAATTTTACTTGGTCTTCTTCCTAAAGGTAGCCTACATACCTCTCTATCTCCGAATACTCTTATTCCCCCTTGAAAAAACTCGCGAAAGGTAGGAATAGGCAATTCACAAAAGAAGAAAGGCAAATGGCCAAAAGAAACATCTGAATAGATGTTCAGTCGAATAAATGCAAATTGAAGTGGCGAGTTGTTTTTCCTCAGCCACATAAGAAAATATATAAAGGCTGGTGATAATCCCAAGTTGCTAAGCAAATGAGCACTTTTTACATCCCACCTTCCAGGTACAATCTGGCGACATGCTTCAGCGTTTACCCTGCTCCCTTTTGCTCGGAAACCATACCTCCAGGCACCCATCTTGAAGACCTGGCTGGATCCCTTTGGACCCTTTGCTGTACCCTTTCAAGGTACAGAAGAAGCAGTGAGGTGGGAGAAAGTTTTATCTTCCTCTTGGAGAGCAGAGAGAGGATAGCTGGCCTGGGTTCTGAAGACTGAATAGGAGTTCTTCCTGAAAGGGAGCAGTTGGATAATGGCTAGTATTCACCCAGTGTTTACTCTGTACTGAGTCTGCAATAAGTGCCTTACAGGTATTAATGCTTTTAGCTCTTACCATGTCTTAGTGAAGTAGGTCGTGGTCCAATTTACAGATGAGGAAACCAGGGTGCATACAAATTAAACCTGCTCACACAGGGAGTGGAGGGGAGCCAGGCTGAATCTTCCACAAGTTGACTCCAAAGCCTCTGTGCTTAATTATGCCGGCCTTCCTGCCTGTGGGCTGCATGGGGTGACTCCCAGAGGAACAGGGGTGGTCTGCATCAGGGCCATCGCATCTTGCCATAAATACTACTGATGGATACCAGGATGCTACTCTCACCCCAGTTCTCCTTCAGCATTTCTCATTCAGTTGAGGAGAAAGTCTCCACTTGGAAGCTATGGTGCCTTGAACACCCTAGACTACTTCCTAACTCTCCCTGGTGGAGATTAACAGAGAGACAGAGACAGAAAAGGCAGGGATGCGGGCAACAAAATGTGCACTGGGTCGTGCTTATGTTTACCCAGTTATGACTAGAGGTCTGGATTTCCATTCAAGGTGACGATATAACATGTCTTTTTGAAGCAGACATAAATAAGAATGAGTTGAATACAACCATTAAATTGGGAGTTTGAGATTTGCAAATACTAATACATGTAAAATAGATAAATAACAAGTTTCTACTGTATAGCACAGAGAACTATATTCAATATCTTGTAGTAACTTATGGCGAAAGAGAATATGAAAATGAATATATGTATGTTCAAGTAAGACTGAAGTATTGTGCTGTACACCAGAAATTGACACAACATTGAAAAATGACTATACTTCAATAAAAATATATATTTAAAAAAATTAAAAAAATACAACCATTAAGTGCACAGTAAAGGCTCGCTGTCCACCATGGTAGAGGAAGGGCCCTTCGAGCCCTGGTGAATGGGTAGCATGGCGCTAGTCTCACCATGTGTCCCCCCAGGGGTCCTAGGAGCTCTAGCAGGGGCATGGGACCTCCCTCGGAGCCACCTGGAGCCCCTCAGCCGGCTGCTTTCCTCTCCCACGTGTACCGGGAGTGAGCTTGGCCTCACCTCTCTGATCACTTGACTGTGAAGGAGGCACTTCGGATGTGAGGGCTTGTCCCCATGGCTTTCATAATCCATTCTCCTGCCTTGGGTTTCCCAGGTCTGCACATGTGCCCCTGGACTCAGGCTCTCTCAACCTGCCACCTTTATCCCAGTGGCAGCAACAGAGTTAAAGAACACACAGTATCTGTAAACCCACCGCAGGGTTCTGATGTACTTTGCTCCATTAATAATTCAGTGAGGTGGACTGAATTGGATTGATTCTCCCCCAAATCAATATCCAAATGATTATTATTTCAGGGCAGTTTTCAGTGGTTCAGCAAGGCTGAGGGGAGCTTTTTGATTGAAAATTGGACCGCAGTCATCACTCCAAATTACTGTGGAGAGGGTTATGTAAACCAAGAGGGTGACCTGGCACTAACATTTTTATTACAGTAAAAGCCTTTTTTTTTCCTCTCTGTTTTTGGAATGGTGCTTTTATGACGTACTTACTATCACCATTCCAGACTTGTAATTTGAAAGTTACTGCTCAATACTGAAGGTGAAATGGTTTTACTGCTGCTGGTCTATTAAAGTTGTAAGAACCAGCAATGGCTTGGAGAGTGTCTGTGACTGGATGGGCTTGGCCACGCCGAGTCCATCACAGGATGTGCCTGTGGATGCGGTAGGGCCGGGTCACTGGGATCACACCGGGCAGAGCCCGTGCTCGGCTCCCAGCTTTGTTCTTCCTCCACCACCCCTGGCAGGCAGACCAAGGTTCTGGGATGGCAGAGATACTAGAAAGCAGCACTAAATCCAAGCTGCCACTCAGACTGGCCGCTTCACCCCACAGAGCTCAGGTGGCAATATGGTCACAATCCTGAATTTTGCCAGTTTATGTTTAGAATATTTTTTTAATTGTGGCAAACTACATATGACACAAAATTTACCATTTTAAGCATGTTTAAGTGTATAGTTCAGTGGCATGAAGTCCATTCTCATTGTTGTGCAACCATCCACCAACATCCATTTCCAGAACTCTTTCATTTTCCCAACCTGAAACTCAGTACCTGTTAATCCATGACTCCCTATTGGTCCCTTCCCCTAGCCCTTGGCAACCACCTTTCTACTTTCTGTCTGTATGAATCCAGTGACTCTAGGTCCCTCATATAAGTGGAATCACACAGTATTTGTCCTTTTGTGACTGGCTTATTTCACTCAACATAACATTCTGGAGGTTGAAGCATGTGTCAGAATGTCCTTCCTTTTTAAGGCTGAGTAACATTCCGTTAAATATCTCTATATCTCTTTATAGAGATTACATTTTGTTTACCTATTCATTTATTGATGGACATTTATATTGTTTCTCCCTGTTGATTATTATGAATAATGCTGCCGTGAACATGAGTGTACAAGCATCTCCTGGAGTTCCTGCTCTCAGTTCTTTTGGGTGTATAACCAGAGGTGGAATGGCTGGGTCATATGGTAGTTCTATATTTAACTTTTTGAGAAACTGCCAAACTATTTCCCACAGCAGCTGCACCATTTTACATTCCCATCAGCAATGCACAAGGGTTCCAATTTCTCCACATTCTCACCAACACTTGTTGTTTTCTTTCTCTTTCTTTTCTTCTTTCTATTATAGCCATCCTAATGGATGTAAAGTGGTACCTCATGGTGGTTTTGATATTTTTAGTATTTTTAATGCAAATAAACCTTAACTCCCTTCCTTTAAAGCTATTTTTTCTCTTCTTTCCTCCTGTCCTGTCCTTCCACCATCTTCTTTCAGAGTTGTACAACATTAGCTGCCGTTCAGAAATCCCATGGTTGCAGGTTTTCATGTTAGTTTCTACCTAAATGGCTGAGATTTTAAAATGTCATTTGAGAAACACGGATTTTTTTTTATTACACAACTGATTTATGTTCTCTGAATTAATTTCTAAAAAAGTAGGAATTCTGAGTCAGAATTTGTACATTGTAAGATCTTTATTTTTATTGATTGATTGATTGAGCTACCATCAATTACAATGTGTCGATTTCTGGTGTACAGCATAACGTCCCAGTCATGCATACACATGCATATATTTGGAGAAACATGCATTTTAATGTATATGAGTGCAAATAGCCATATAGAAGGCACTGATCTGTGAGGCACCTCTGCTGGGTCCCAGAGGGGTCCTATAAAGCATCCAAGGATGGTTTCTGCCCAAGGAAAGATTTTTTCTTAGATGCAGATAGAACTATCCTTGCACCACTGGCTTGAGTAAGTGGCTGGCCTTGCGTACTTCGAGAACTTCTCTCCAAGGGGGCCCCAGACACCTGGGAATCAGTCAGTACTTCCATATAATGGAGGAGCTGCTCACAGGGCTGAGGACATCTCTCCAAATGCCCTCCGGCTGTTCTCCTAGCCAAGAACAAAGCATAGGAATTAGCTCTGGGAAGAGTGGAGGAAGAGGCCAGAGTGAGTTGGATGGAGGGTGGGGGCTTGGTGAGGATGGTAGGCAGGGCTAGTCCCACAGGACTACAAAGCTTAGGTTAACAACTTTGAAGTCTGTTCTGGAACATTTTCTGCTGGGGGGCATGGTTCACTTTGCATGTTAAAAAATGTGAGCTGTTGGTTGAGAAGCAGAGGACCATGTAGGAAGCTTCTGTGAAGGTCCAAGAAAGAAGAGATGGTGGCTGGGTCCAGGGAGGTGGCCATGGTAATGAGGAGAAGTGGGCACATTTGAGACACATTGTAGGGACTAGCTATCAGGACTTAGTGATGGATTGGCATGGGGGGATTGGAGTAGAAATGACTGGCTTAGTAAATGATGTGGCCATGAACTGAGCTGGTCACACCAGGAAGGTGCAGACTACAGAGTGGGAGGTATAAGGACAATGAAGGGTTTGCCCCTGCAGAGAAGGTACCTGCAGAAAACTTAGAGCAGGTGGTCAAAAGGCCTTTTTCAGTTTTATTTGCCAAAGCCACATGTGGCCTTCGATCCACAAAGGAATTCTAACTATTTGAGATCAAGGAAGATAATTACCCTCCAACTTGGTGTCCTCTCTATAGTATCCAGCAACTAATTGGATAAAAGTGGGCTTGAGTGTGTGCCTGCATGTTGGTGAGTGGGCCTTGGCGGTGACCTGATTGTTACAGACGGGGATTTTATGTGGAACAGCTCCTCTCTCCCTCCCTCTCCTCTCTGCTGTGCCCTCTTCTTCTCACTCTGGGAGCAGGTGGCTGAAGGCCGTAGTGTCCCACAGTCTGAATCTCACGAGACATGTATAAGTGACAGCAGCTTTGCCTCCTCTTAACTTGGAAGGCCAGCTTCCTGCCAGGAGGACTTTATCCCCTGCCTGAGTCCCTCCACCCCGCTACTCCCTCATCTGCCCTAGCCAGTCTGCACATTCTCAGGGTCTGTTACTTACATCACCGTCTTCCCAGAACTAAATTCTACACTAGTTGGAAGATTTTGCATTGTGAGGGACAGAAACCTCCTGAATACAACCAAGACAAGGTGGGATGTTTGTTAAGTTGCAGGGGTGGGGAGTATCTGGTGACTGCAGCCAGGGGGTCCTGAAGCACAGACTGGGCTGCCAGGATCTGCTCTAGAAGTGGTGAGACAGGTTGGGGGAGAGGACTGGGCCAGGGATATGCTGGGAACCACTAATGAGCAGCCCCGCTACTCCCAGGGGTTGCAGCCTCTGGAGGGCACTAGACCACCGTGAGACTAAACCAAAAAGGGGTATCAGCTAAAGTCTCAATATGGACTAAGTTTGTGCCCCCAAACTCAGTAATCAAGATAAGTCATACTAAAAAAAAAAAAAAAAAAAAAAAAAATCTAAATAAGTGGGAAAAAAATCCATGCTGAACAAATTATCAAAAGTTGAAATCAAATTAGGTTGTTTGTTTCATGGCCTTGCACTACTGGACAATGGGAGAAGTTGTGTCTTCTTACCAGCCTGAGATTCCTGGGTAGCTCAGATGTCTGTTCCTTGCCACACGGGTTTATGAGGGTTGACAATGGGATGTGAACAGATTGGGCAATGTGGAGCTTTATATATAGTCATGTTTTCCCACTTGGTTTGACATACTGGAGGATATTTTGATAAGTGTAATATAGGAGCTCACATTTTGCCTTTTGCCACAGGCTCCAATAAGATTCCTCAGGGCATTGGTCTCAATGCCGGATTCCTTATGTAGATTGCAAAACACACATTGAAGTAGAAGGCATCCTCAAAAGGAAAGAAAACCTCAGACCCTCCCTGTCAGTGCCCCTACCTCTGCTGAACATTTTTGCCAAGCATAAACGCCCATTACAAGGGCAGTCAGCAGCCTGAGGATATTCTGAAACCAAATTATAGTATGCTAGTGATCTTTACCATAAATGAGTCATTTCTCTTGTTATTTGATTTTTAAATCCTTTAATACATTTCTCAAGAAGCCTGCTTTGGAAAAATCACCAGAGGAATTAGAAGAGAGAGAACAAGGGAGGCCAGAAAAGCTAAAAGATGTTTTTTTCCCCAAATTTTTAATTAAAATCCAGTCAGCCTGCACAGTGAAAGTGAGTTAGTTGCATTACTCTGTCTACAGTGCCCACTAATGTAATTTTAGTTTCTCTCTGCCTTCTCTCCTAGACAGGGAAAATCAAGGGGTAGAGGGGTTTGGAGAGGGGTCCTGAGCCTCAGCTCAGGGCAGGCAGGCAGGCAGGCAGGCCATAACAAGCCTCCATGCCAGGGAACCTTTAGGGACCTTTGATGTCACATCAGTCTCAAGGAAGGAGGGTTGGCCCTACTTGACCCTAAATGGCATCCTCAGCCATTCTGTTTCTACTGGGCCCAGCCCCTTGGCTGATAGCTCTCCCAGACAGGGGCCCCAAGCTTGGAAAACAGGCCTCCTCTCCATTTCCCAGTGCTGGTCAGGATGACTGGGTGCGCTCAGAGGTCCCTGGGAAGTGTGGGTTTCTAGAAGCCTCTTAGAGTGGTCACCAGTGTCCCCTCACAGGCCTTGACCGCTTAGAGATTCTTCTCAGGGACATGGCAGGGCTACTTGGGCTGTGGCAAACCAGCAGGGGCAGATCGGAGGGGCAGGAACCTCACGCAGAACACAAGCGTTAGCCCTGTGCCATCACGCACTGTCCTGTCCTCGAGTCCCCTCAGAAGCCTTGCGTAGCCCCTCTCTCGGCCACCTTGTACTCATCCTCCCTCCCCTCCCTTCCCAGCACAGCCGGCTCCGGGAGAGAACGGGTCGCGGGCTGGGAGGAGGCCCGCCTGGAGAGCCAGGCTCAGGGGCAGAAGGGCGCGTACTGGCCCGGGGCCGCCTGCGCGGAGCTGTCCAGCACCCGAGGCGGGGCGCGCGCCCCCGGCCCGCCCCTGCCGCCCGCACCCGCCCTGCCAGCGCCACTGCGGCTCGGCGGGCGCGTCACGTGGCTGGCGCGGCGCGGCGCGGCCTCCGGGCTCGGGCGGGCGAGGGACCGGGCGGGAGGACCCACAGACACGCGGACGCTCCACCGGCGGCACGGGCCCGGCGGGCTGGGCGCAGCGCGGGGCGGCTGGGGGGCGCCGGGGCCGGGCGGGCTAGGCGCAGCGCGGGGCATGGGCGCGCCGGGGGCCCCGGGGCACAGGCCGGCGGCGGCGCCGCGGCGCCTAGGGCGCCGGGGCAGCGGCGGGCGGGGGTCCTCCCTGGCGGCCGCCGCTGAGCCCCCGCGAGGCCCGTGACGCCGCGGCCGATGTGGCCCCGCACGCGCTGCGGGCCTGCACCGCCGCCTCACAAAGACGCCACCGGAGCCGCCGCCCGCACACTGGCCGCAGCCGCCGCGGGAGCCCGACCCCGAGCCGGAGCCGGAGCCCGAGCCGCAGGCGTGGGGCAGGAGGCGGCGCCCGCGGGCGGCCGGCCCCGGCATGGAGAAGAGGGCGTTTGCTGGGCCGGAGGGGGCGCCGGGCGCCCGGGCGCAGCTCGCCGTCGTCTGCCTGGGTGAGTGGGCCGCTCGGACCCGGAGGGGTCTGGTCCTCTGCCTCGCAGCTCCACGCCGCGCCTTGGCCGGACCCCGGCCCGCCCTGCTCCTCTGGTTGCGGCGGGGGCTCCTGGTGCGGGCATTGCGCGGGCTCCCGCCGGAGGCCGCAGAGACGGAGGCTCCCACAACCCCGGCCTGTTGGGGTCTTAGGCCTGGGAGGGCGACTCCGGCCGCGGAGCCCCGACTCCCACCCGGCTCGGAGCAGCGCCCGGCAACCCGGGTGAGCGGTACGCAGGGTGGCCCGTTGTGCGGGCGCCTGGGGTTGGCAAGCCGTGGTTTTCCGTCTGGCCTGCCCGCGCTTAGCCTGGCGGCGATGGGGGATCCGGGCCTCCGGAGCTGCGGACAAAGGCGAGGCCGGCGGGGCTGGGGCCGGCCACCCCCTGAAGAAGAAGGAACTATTTCCTGCCCGGAATTGGGGTGGGGGCGGGTGCTAGCAGGAGCCGGATCTGGATGCCCAGCAGGAGGGGGCTGCTAGAAAGACTTCTGTCTTTTCTTTGTGTCTTCTCAGACCCAGCAGGGCAGGCCTCATTAGCCCAGGGTGGTGTGCGAGAGGGATGGATGGCCCCGGGACCCGTCCAGCCCTGGCACCCCTCTAGCCCTACCCAGGAGTTTTGCTGTCCACCTTTCCAAGGCCCTATGTGGGAGAGAGGGGAAGGAAGGAGTTAAATCCTCAAGCCACATGGCTCCTTTATTTACCATGATGAAGGAGGGAGGCCATTATCTAAGCCCGGGGTCATTAGGGGACACCCTATGGTGTCATCAGTGAAGGCTCTGTAACCCCAAAAGGTTTGTTGAAGCCCCTGAAATGACCAAGTTAAAAAGATGCCTGTTTGTTTTAGGCTGCACCCTCCTCTGCCCTTAAGAATCAGGGAGCTTGGGGAGGCCTATGTCTTGGCTATGTGAGCCGGTCTCAGTAAGTGCCCACTTCCCAATCCGTCAGTGGTCATGTGCTGCTGGGTGCTGGGCTTCCCAGGGGGAGCAGGGCAGGGGGCAGGCCCTTTGGCTTCCCCAAGGCCCTCCCTGCCCAGATGAAGCATGGGTGTCCTGCCAGAGGGCAGCTGGCCTTGCTTCCTCACCAGGTGAGGGCCGACCCCTGCAGAGATGCTCTCTGCTTTCCTTGGCATCCTTGATGTTCCCCTAAACCCTGGGAAGTTGGGGTTGTCCATATCCTCTGTCTGCTCCCATAACTCCTGCAGGAAAGCAGTAGGTGAAAGCAAAGGGCAAATCCCACGGTGGTGGGTACTTGAAAGATGTGGGTGGTGGGCAACTTCTTTGCCTCCTTTCTCAAGGTCAGCATGGCACAGTTAGGAGGACCTTGAACCCTCCTAGCTGTGAGTGCCTGTAAAATGGGGGTAACCAGAACTGTTTCCCACCCTCTCTGGCTGGCAAGGCCCTTCAGAAAGAGGAAGCTCTACAAGATGGGGTTGAGCAAGGGCCTCTTTCTGAAGGATGGTTCAGGCCGGAGGTTCCCAAGCCTGAGAGGAGACAGAAACACAGCCCCTCCCAAGTGAGTTAGAATTCCCAGGCCTGGGGAGTGGCAGGAGATGTCTGGGGCAGCCAGGCTTGCGCCCTGCTCTCTTTGGCTGTGGCTGTTCAGAGTGGGTCCTAAGATCCTCTGGGGTTCTTGCTTCTGCTCATCCAGCAGATCTCGGGTGGGAGCAAAAGTCTCTGTGGCAGTGCTCTGGGCCTTACCCTCAGAGATGAAGAGAACTTGCTTGGAGTTTGGGATGTGTTGTCATGGGCCCCAGGAGCCTGGATCTCAAGAGCCATCCTGCTCCCCTACACCACTATCCCCTGCTCCACTGAACCCTCTTTGTGTCTCTCACAGTGAATATTGTTCTCACCGGGCGGCTCAGCAGTGCGGTTCCTGCTTTAGGTGAGTAAGATGCTTCTCTCCTTCCTCCCTGACCTTCTAGTTTAGTGACCTCTGAGTACTAGCCTTCAGGATCCTGGCTCCACCCCTGAGGTCACCTGGCCTCTTTCTACCACAGTCCTTGGGCATCTTTTCTTTATCACAAAGGAGCTGTTTGACATTGGGCACACTTACACCTCTCTGAGTCTCAGTTTCCTCTTCTGTAAAATGGGTGCAATAACAGGACCTACCCCAAAGCCTGGTTGTTAAGGCTAAGTGAGCAAATGGGGTTAGGTGCTCAGCACAGCATTGGCACATGGTGGCCTAATACCACTAGCAAACTGTCACAGCCCACACAATTGACAGACTGTGCTTCCTGTAGGCGGTGGGGTTCCCAGAGGGCCATAGGGGCACCATGAGATGCCTGCCTGCTTTAAAATTAGACCTGGGATTTAGTTTATAAAGATAATGGCTGAGTGACAACACAGAGAGGCCAAAGCCATTGACGGAGGAATTTGTTGTTTATGTGTCTTTGTGGGAGGGAACACACCATGCCACACAGGACCACAGGGGAAATACCAGGTTTGTCAGGCAGATGCAGGAGTGAGGAGAAGGCCTAGGCCAGAGCCTTGATTGGAGTTTGGGTGGGAAAGAAAGCAGGGCAGGGGAGACAGCTTAGGATTGGCTAGTTTAAATAATTCCGGAGGGCTCTGGGCTATAGGGGTGGTGTCTAGGTGCCGGGTACTTGGCCCTGGGACGAAATGTTGGCGTGTGTGTGAGTTAGATAAGAAAGTGGGTGGGGGCTCAGCCTTGGACCAGCCGGTCTGCCCAGGAAAGGCCAGTTCCAGGCAAGCTGGTTTGCAGGAGGGAGGTAAACACTTTGGCCGACAGTTTGGCCCTGTGATTAGTAGATGCCAAACAAACACATGGGATCTAAGAAAACACAGAACTCCACCACTGCCTCCTGCCTGTCAGAGTGGGTCCGTCTATCCGCCAGCCATCTTTGTGTTTGGGCCTAGTGCCGGACACAGCAAAGACTTCCGGAGTGGGTGGGCAGCTGAGGCCATTAGGGGCATTTGCCCTTTGTTGAGGGTGGTGCCAGGGATTGGCAAATGCATAGGCCTAGGCCCCTGTGGCCCTTGGTGCCTCCAGGAGACAGCTGTGAAGGGCCTTGTGAGCGGGGGCGGATGTGCAGTCCCCAGTCTAGGGGCCTTGGACTTGTCTGATGTCTGCTGAGCTGCAGAGTTGGCAGGACTTTGTACCTAAGATTTCTAGTTCTGCTCAGAGCTCATCTTGCAGCAGAAACCCACCGAAGCTGGCTCAGGGAGCTGGATCTCTGCTGGCTGGGGTCCCTGGGATGGGTAGGCCCGGGGTCTGCAGAAGCTGCTCTCATGGGCCTGTCTCAGACGCATCCCCAGTCTCCCTTCCGATTCTCCCTGCCCACCAGCTCCTGCTTCCGGCAGCCTGGCCGCCTCTGCTGACTCCACTGGCCCAGGGCCCTGCCTTGCTCAGCACTGAGCCAGCCCCAGCCCTGCCTGGCATCCGGCTCCCTCAGCTAACCACCCAGTCCCCCCATTCCAATTTCCAGGAGAAGACTGACTGGCCTCACCTGGGTCAGGTGTCTGTGGCCATGGGTGGGGGCAGAAGCAGAGAGGGAGGAAACATGGGGGTGTCAGTTCTTACAAACGTGAGCCCCAGGCCAGCCCTCCTACTGGTGTGGTGGGTGGGCACGTGACTCCAAACATATCTGCCCCAGGTTTAGAAAAGAGATCTCCAGGGACAAGGTCCACTCCTAGAGCCGGGGAGAAAAGCACAGCCATCCAGGTCCATGCAGGTCTTTGGCTGCCAGCAGGGTCCAGGTTGCCTGTGCATGGCGCCCCCTGGTGTCCCGAGCTGCAGGCACAGCCTGAGTGGCCACTGGTGGTGGTCTGGGGCTGCCAGGGTCTGACCCCTCTAGCATTGCTCAGAGAAGAGGAGACCAGCTTTGGGTGGCCAGGGGGTGCCTCCCGGGACACAAAGCTCCGTGACTCTGCAGTTGCAGGGCTCCCCCCGCGACTCCTGCTGTGAAGAGCCTGGATCAAAACTGTCTCGCCTGCCCCTTCCCAGCCCTCACTGGACTCGGACCCTTGGGAGGGCCCAGCTGGGCTGCCCAAGGAACTCACAGGTTTTTGCCTCTCAGCCCCATCCTGCCCCAGGTTGTCAGGCACTCACTGGGTCACATGACCCACCTCCTGCAACCGGGACTCGGCCCTGCCCCGCAGCCACCGTGGCCCGGGAGGTGAGCCTGGCCAGAGTCTTCAGGGTGTTCTCAGCTCACCTGGCAGCTTCACACAAGAGCTTTGGGCGGGGCTCCCAGCTCCCTGCCATCGGTCACACCAGGCAGGTTGTCTGGAGTACTGATAATCTCTGGAGACCAGATCTGCACTCTGTGCTCCCTCAGGCCTCGCTTGGGTGACTCTTTGGACCAGAAGGATGCTGGTCGAAAAATGTCATCATCACTTGTCCCCTTGAACTGGCCACCTTGACCCAAGGGCCAAGGAATCTTCTGTCTGAGTGAACACAGATCGCCTCTAATTAAGATCAGTCTGTCTGACTCCCCCACAGTGTGTCCCAGCTCCCCTCACTGCCTGCCATCATCACCCCATCACTACCCTAACCTCCCACAGGCATACCCCTCAACTCACCCCAGTGCATGAATGTCTGCCTGGAGACTGCCACTTCCCAGACTTCCCAGCCACCCTCTGAGACAAGCAGCCCCCTACTGACTTCATTTCACTGATGGGCAAGGTGAGGCCTAGGGTGCAACGGTGTATCTGGCAGTGTGGACTCCAGGACTGGATTCATGAGGCCCTTTCCCCCGTCTGTGCCTGGGGCCTGGGGTGATGTTGGAGTCGGGGTGAGGCCTGCCATCCTAGAGAGGCCTGGGGCTGGTTGTCTGAGCTGGTGATGTCCTCCAGGCCCACAGCCAAGCAGCATCCGGTCAGAGGCCCTGCCCAGAGCTCCCAGTTCCTTACTAAGACCCCGGCCTCCCTCCTGCTCCAAGGTCACTCTGCCTGGACCAGGCTGGTGGCTGCAGAGACTGTGGTTATCAAGGTTAAGTGGGCAAATGGGAGAAGAGTGAAGAGTGACTGCCTGACATTGCTGCCCCCTATGTGGGAATTTCTGGGGCGCTCAAGGGTGAGGCTGTTCGGGGGGACGTGTTGTCAGGGGCTTTGTTGAGAGACAGAGCGGGGCTGTCCAGTCGTCTGCTCCTGACTAGGTTGGTGGTCCAGGGAGACAGGCGTCCCTACTCGTGAAAGAAGGGCCAGACACAGGTTATCGTGGGCATGGCTTTCCCCAGCCAGTGTGGAGAGAAACCTGGCCTCCGTGAGTGCTCTGTCCAGTAGGGAAAGCCTCCAGGCCACAGTAGGTATGGCTTTGCCCCAGGCCCTGTTCTGCGGCCAAGGGTACAGGGGGACCGGGGCTGACTCTCACACTGGCTGATGGAACCTCTGGTTCCAGGTTTAGCATTTGCTTTAGAGACTTGATGTGGGGGGCAGATGTGCTCCCAGCCATGCCTGCGCACCTCCCACCCAGCACCTCGTGGGAGGAGAAGCCTCTTTTGGGTTTCACAACCTCACTCCTCCCAGGGTGTCCCCAGGTCAGCACCCAGGGTCTCTGTGAGGCCCACAAGAGCCAGTGGCCTCACCTGTCAGAGGGAACACATTGCTCAGGCCCCTGGCCGCCACTCTGTGTAGTCCTTACCTTCCTGGGCTGCGAGAAGGCTGAGGCTCGGGGAGACTGGCCTCCCAGGCCGCAGTGAGTGCCAAGTGGACAGGCCTGGCTGGAGCCTCGCTGACCTGGGACTGCTGAGGCTCTGATGGTGACCGGAGGGTGGTCAGCCTTGCTTTAAAAGGGTCGGGGGTGGGTGGGTGTTTCTTTTCTAGTCCTCTGATGCTCCTGTGAGCCATTACTGGGGGTTAAGTCACCATTAGTCACAGTGTTGGATCACCCAGACCTCCACGGGCACAGTCCTGAGAGCTTAGGAGGCAGCCGGAGGACTTTCACTCTCCTTTACGCAGCCAAGCCCTTTGAGGTTCCAAAGAGTCTTGTGAATCAGCAGAGAGAGACCCCTTCTTCCAGGGCAACAGTGGAGGGGACCAGACAGCTGGAGAGTGAGGAGGTGGAATCACTGGGTTCGGCAAAAGTCATCGTTTGTCTCCCCGAGCCTCAGTTTCTCCGTCTGTATAATGGGCTCTGCTTGTGCCAGTCTATCATGAAGATCAGATGAAGTGTGGTGGAGGGGTGCAGGGGCTGTGAGGGGTGGCTGCAGCTAAGTGCAGGGCCTTGCCTGGTCCTGGGAAGGCCAGGGCACACCGGGGCAGGGTTTGTCACCTTCAGGCTGGGTGGCCTCAGCTGGGAAGCAGAGGGCACGTGTAATGAAGTGGGTTAAGCATGGCCTGGTCACCTGTGCTGGCTGGCATGATGCTCTGTATTCGTCCCTGACCACAGTGTACGGTCTACACTTCATCACTGCATTGACTCATGGCTGGCAGTGAGGAGCCGAGCCCGCTAGAGGACCAGGGTGGGTCCTGACTCTGCCATTTACCTTCTGTGTGGCCATGGGCAGCTCACTTACCCTCTCTGAGCCTCTGTTTCCTCATCTGGTTATGACATCCAACCCTGGTGGCTTCCCACTTACACTCAAGATAAAACCCAAATGCCACACAAGGTTCAATCAGACCCAGCCTGCGTTTCCAGCCACAATAGGACTTCGGCCCCTCTTGTCCAGGCCTGTTTTATAATCTGCAGAATGTCTGCTCCCTCCCCGGCCTGCAGGCTCCACAGAGCGGGGTTTTTGCCTGTCTTACTAGCATGCTTGCCACATAGTAGGTCCTCAGTAAATATGTGTTGGGTTAGCAAAGCGCCTCCCCTCTGGGGCTGCATCTGGCCAGCCCTGGGGTGGGAGGAGGGGGACAGACGGGGAACCACAGTGGGACTACCTGTGTGGGGCCAACGGGTCTATGGCTGCAGAATTCTCCACTGAATTGAGGCCAAGAGGCCGCACCTGCGAGGTGCCAAGGGAGGTTAGTGGGCTCGCTCCCAGCCCTGCCCAGGATGGGGGATAAGACCTAGACTCTGGGGCACAGGGTGAGCTGCCCTGTGTCCATGTGGGGCCTCCTTGCACTCCCTCCATACGCATCACTTCCATGAAGTCTCGAGTTGTGGCCTTGCCCTTGGCCATTCGTGATCCCACCCTGGGGAAGGCCTGTGCTCAAGCTGTGGGGGGCTCAGGGGCCCCACTCCCTCACCTGCCTTCCACTCAAAGGTGAGGCCAGCCTGTCTCAGCCTCCTCTCCTGACAGCCGCCTGCAGCGGGAAACTGGAGCAGCACACAGAGCGACGCGGTGTCATCTACAGCCCTGCCTGGCCCCTCAACTACCCTCCGGGCACCAACTGCAGCTGGTACATTCAGGGCGACCGAGGGGACATGATCACCATCAGGTATGGGAGCCCTGGGGGTGTCAGAGGGGACTGATGTGGGCCTCCACCTGCTGAATGTGTGTGTGTGTGAATGTGATGGTGCATGTGCGAGCCCACGTCTGGGTAGGTGTGGAGGGCACGTGGGAAGCATGTGTGCGTGCAGTTCATGTGTGGAGCATGTGCATGAGTCTGCGTGTGAACATGTGTGAGTTGTGTAAATGTGAGCATGTGCGTGGGGGCCTCTGTGGCTGGCTGCCCAGACCTGGGCCTCGTCCTGCCCTGGGCCTCTCTCACGGGCTTGTGGGGCTGTCTGTCACCTCAGGCCTGCCAGGGAGGGGAGCCCTGGGGACTGATGGGCATGGTCCAGCTGTCTCTGAGGAGGCGCAGGTGTCCTGTCTGTCCTGCAGGGGTGGCTCGAGGCCAGGCTAGCACCGAACCCAGAGCAGGGTTTCCCCAGGGGCCTTGGGGCAGTCTCGGCAGGAGAGGGGACCAGGCAGGAGCCCAGGTGCTGGAGCTGCGGGGATGTGCAGAGAGAAACGGGGTGAGGTGATCAGATGATGGAGCTGAGGCTGGACCCCTGGACTGGAATGGTCATGGGGATTGTTGGCTGGGAAGTCACTCTCTTAAATGCCAAAGCCCAGAAGCCCCCAGTCACTCCACAGCCCCAAAGCACAGGGATTTAACGGGCACCTTCAGTGTCCCGTGGCCACTAGAAGTCTCTTCAAAGACTCCACCCTTCCTGGGAACTTCTAGGACCTTCCTACTCCACAGACCTGTGGCCTGCTCATCCCACAGCCTGGGCCAGGGGGTCCAGGGCCAGTGTTTCTCTCCAGGTGACAAGCTGCCGCCCCGCCCTGGCCTAAGCCCGCCCCATGTGCATGGCTCCCCTCAGTGCACAGGCCTGGGAGTTTGTGCCTGGTCCTTCCCAGCAGAGCCAGCGTGGCCGGGGTCTGGACCCTTGGGCCTCGCCCTTCAGGGGAGAGAGTCAGGGGAGGGAATTGCCTACGATGGGGCTCTGACACCCCCTCCACTTTGGCTTTGGGGTGCAGGCGCCATGCATGTGCTGACAGAGGGTGAAAAGGGATGAGGGAAGGCCTTCGTAGAGCTGTCCTGGGGCTCATGTGTCCCAGGCTGTCCATGTTGTCCTGATTCTTCATGGAGCCACCCTCGGACCCCTGCGGGGCCCACGGAGTGGCTGAGAGTGGAGGAGAGGAGGGACAGTGGGGCTAGCCGTCCTTGCCATGAGCTTAGCCTTGAAGGTTCCTGCCAGTCCCTGGTCATGTGGGCCCCGCCTGCCTACCCACATCTGCGGTCCTCTCCGCCCCCTCAGCTTCCGCAACTTTGATGTGGAGGAGTCTCACCAGTGCTCCCTGGACTGGCTCATGCTGGGCCCAGCAGCCCCGCCCCGCCAGGAGGCCTTCCGGCTCTGCGGCTCCGCCATCCCGCCTGCCTTCATCTCCGCCCGGGACCACGTCTGGATCTTCTTCCACTCCGATGCCTCCAGCTCTGGCCAGGCCCAGGGCTTTCGGCTCTCGTATATCCGAGGTGATGCCAGCGGCAGGGTGGGCAGGGCGCCTCAGTGTGAGCACCTGGGCTCCCAAGGGGCTGGGCAGCACACTTCACTGGCCCATTCCCTGTAGGGTCTCCCCCAGCACACCTGTCAGGTGGAGCCCAGTATTGGGACAGGGACTGGTCTGGTTGCTGCCTCAGGGTGACTTGGAGTCCCTCGAGGTCACTGACCTCACTTCATAGTCTTGGCCAGAGTGAGAGGTTCATGGCTTACCCCTGGCTCTGGTCAGGAACTGAGCCCACCCTGGCATTCGAGGGGTCTCTGCACCTCAGGTGGCCATGGAGAGTCCAGGGGCCCTTCTCCTTGGGTCCTGCCTCTCCCTGGGCCCTGCAGAGGCCCCATTGGTATGGGGGAACCACCCGCCCGCAGCTGGCCCCAGGCCCTGCGCTGGAGGGCGGCTCTGCTCTCCCCTGACTGTCTCCATCACGCACGTCACCCCACAGGGAAGCTGGGCCAGGCATCCTGCCAGGCTGACGAGTTCCGCTGTGACAATGGCAAGTGCCTGCCCGGCCCGTGGCAGTGCAACACCGTGGACGAGTGCGGGGACGGCTCGGATGAAGGCAACTGCTCGGCGCCTGCCTCTGAGCCCCCGGGCAGCCTGTGCCCCGGGGGCACCTTCCCCTGCAGTGGGGCGCGCTCCACGCGCTGCCTGCCGGCCGAGCGGCGCTGCGATGGCACACAGGACTGTGGCGATGGCTCCGACGAGGCCGGCTGCCCCGACCTGGCCTGCGGCCGGCGGCTGGGCAGCTTCTACGGCTCCTTCGCCTCCCCGGACCTGTTCGGCGCGGCCCGCGGGCCCTCGGACCTTCACTGCACGTGGCTGGTGGACACGCAGGACCCGCGGCGCGTGCTGCTGCAGCTGGAGCTGCGGCTGGGCTACGACGACTACGTGCAGGTGTACGAGGGCCTGGGCGAGCGCGGGGACCGCCTGCTGCAGACGCTCTCCTACCGCAGCAACCACCGGCCCGTGAGCCTTGAGGCCGCCCAGGGCCGCCTCACCGTGGCCTACCACGCCCGCGCCCGCAGCGCTGGCCACGGCTTCAACGCCACCTACCAGGTGAAGGGCTATTGCCTCCCATGGGAGCAGCCGTGCGGGAGCAGCAGTGAGGGTGACGTGGCAGACACAGGCGAGCAGGGCTGCTTCTCTGAGCCGCAGCGCTGCGATGGCTGGTGGCACTGCGCCAGCGGCCGGGACGAACAGGGCTGCCCTGCCTGCCCCCCCGACCAGTACCCCTGTGAGGGTGGCAGTGGCCTGTGCTACACACCCGCCGACCGCTGCAACAACCAGAAAAGCTGCCCTGATGGCGCCGACGAGAAGAACTGCTTCTCCTGCCAGCCGGGCACCTTCCACTGTGGCACCAATTTGTGCATCTTTGAGACGTGGCGCTGTGATGGCCAGGAGGACTGCCAGGATGGCAGCGATGAGCACGGCTGCCTGGCGGCTGTGCCCCGCAAGGTCATCACTGCCGCGCTCATCGGCAGCCTGGTCTGCGGCCTGCTGCTCTGTCATCGCCCTGGGCTGTGCCTTCAAGCTCTACTCACTGCGCACCCAGGAGTACAGGTAGGCGGACGGGCCTGGGGTCAAGGCCAGAGCCTCGCTTTCTACAAGTCGCTGGAGGGAGGCCCAGGGCTCACTGTTCCTACAGCAGTGGGTTTGGAAACTGTGGCACGGCCCATCCACACGGGGCTTCTCTTGTGCACACCAGGGTCTGGGCACCTCAGGATGTCCAGATGGAAGGGCGGGGTCCCACATCCTGCTTCCGAGCCCCTGCATCCGCCCCAGTGGGAGGCTGGAGGTGTGGGGTCCTGGCAACCCTGCCATGCTGCCCTTCTGCCCTTGCTTTCAGGGCCTTTGAGACCCAGATGACACGCCTGGAGGCTGAGTTTGTGCGGCGGGAGGCACCACCATCCTATGGGCAGCTCATCGCACAGGGCCTCATTCCGCCCGTGGAGGACTTTCCTGTCTACAGTGCGTCCCAGGTGAGCCAGAGGGAGTGAGGCCATCCCCTGGCTGGACCTCAGAGAACGCCCTAGATGGGGAGGCTGAGAGGCTGGGTTGGAGAGCCTGTGGCCAGGCTGGTCCAGAGGTCGAGGTGGGAGATGAGGCCTGGATGGGGTGACATGGGAGGCTATGGCCAGGGGAGGGGACAGGTTGGTCTCTTGGGGTATCTGGTCCCTTGGGGGTCGTGCTGACCTCTGCCCCCTCAGCCACCGCCCCACCCTCCAGGCCTCGGTGCTACAGAACCTTCGCACGGCCATGCGGCGACAGATGCGCCGGCACGCCTCCCGCCGCGGGCCCTCCCGCCGCCGCCTCGGCCGCCTCTGGAACCGGCTCTTTCACCGGCCACGGGCACCACGGGGACAGATCCCACTGCTGACAGCTGCACGCACCTCACAGACGGTGCTGGGTGACGGGCTCCTCCAGCCTGCAGCGGGGGCCGCCCCAGACCCCCCGGCACCCCTTACGGACACAGGCAGCCCAGGGGCAGCTGGGGATGGGCCCTCCAGCACCTCTAGCCATGCATCAGAAGTGGGGCCTTCTGTGCGGCCCCCTTCGGGCCTGCGGGACCCAGAGTGCAGGCCAGTGGACAAGGACAGAAAGGCCAGCAGGGCCCCTCTGGTGGACAACATAGCCCCTGTGGACACACCTCGGGAGTCCTGCTCTGCCCAGGACCCTCATCCCCCAGCCCCCACTGCCAGCAGCACCCTGGGCCCCCACCCACCAGAGCCACTGGGTGTCTGCAGGAGCCCCCCACCACCTTGCTCCCCAATGTTGGAGGCCAGTGACGACGAAGCCCTGCTGGTCTGCTGACCCGCTGGACACGCTGGTGACTGCCACAGCCCCGCTTTGTAACCAGGGAATACACAGTCGTTTCTACCCTGCCTTTGTGTCCTTCTTTCTTACTGGGAGGCTCACCCAGAAGCCCAGCATCAGCACCCCGGCCCCTTGGTTGGGTGGGGGTGAACAGGGGGAGAGGGCGGGGTGACCAGCCCCTCTGCGGGGCCCCCGTGCACACAGGCACCCTGGGGCTTGCTTCTACGTCCCTGGACTCCATTCTGGGAATCTTTTCCAGAGAAGCAGGAGGGCCAGGTAGGACTGAAGTGTGTTCTGTGGCTTCTCCCTTCATTCACCGTGTAGGGCACCAGAGTTGTACCCAGACTGAATGGGCCATGGGCATGCCAGACCTAGTCTGTGGTGGGTGCTCTGGTGGCACTGCGCCCTCCCTCCTCCATCCGCCCAGGAGGCCCCGGAGGAGCTGGGCCAGGAGGCTTCTGCCACCAACCTCATGCCTGTGGTGTCAGCATGGCCTAGCTGGGCTGATGCCCTTTGCCCTCTGGTGGAGCGGTCAATCTGCGTAGTAAGGCAGGGCTGGAGATGTGGGCACAGCGTAGAGGAAGCCCATGGGGTCTCCTGCAGGACCTGAGAACTCCAGAAGGTGTTGCTTGACGCTTTCTCAGGGGACAGAGACCGAAGCACCAACGGACAGCAGTCAAATCCATCCCATCCTGTCTCAAAGCCTCAGTTTCCCCACCTATAAACCAGAGTGAGGCTGTGGACTTTGAAGTCCTAACACTCTGAGGGGATTTATGGGAAGAAAGGCAGCTCTAGCAGGAACCCCGGATCCTGGGCTCTCCTGAGTAGCTGAGCTGGTGTTGCAGGCCTTGGGAGGAGGGGAGGGCGGGGCATACCCAGCTACTTCCCCATCGTCCATGTCCCTTCGGGAGTGCTTGGTTCAAGGGACAGAAACCCCCAAATGCCAAGGGTCTCCTCCCGAGCTGGTCAGGCCCCCTCCTCCAGCCAGCTCTGTGCGTGCCGTGCCCCCCACCGAGTGGTGCCCACCAGGGACTCACCTGAGACAGGTGCACCACCAGCCCTGTTTTATTCACAGACCTTTTCAGGAAAAGCTAGCAGGGCGGCGAGGACAGGGGACCCCGTCCACATCTTCAGGGCGTCCTTACCACAGGCCTCTAAGAGTCAGCTCTCTTTTTTTCCAGGAAATTTTTTTTTTTTTTTTTTTTGCAAAAACACCTCCTTAATAAACAACATGTAAACAGAAACAGCTGCTTCGGGCTCCACAAATGTCTCATTGTGTCTTCAAGGGCTTGTCCAGTGGCGGGCAGTGGGGAGGGCTGGCAGGGGCCGTTCTCCTCCTCAGGGGAGCCCTGGGGGTAGACCACGAAACACAGCTCCTGGCCCCAGCGTGTCATTGACTCTGAGGACAGACAGACAGACCGACAGATGGACCTTGGGGTCTGACCCTGTGGGACAGGGGTCCTCAGGGAGCTGCTTCCCCTGCATGTGGGACCTGGACATGTGGGCCACTCCAGGAGGAGACATTTGGTGGCAACTGGGCCCTGTGTGGCCACCACAGCTGCCGGGAGACCCTGCTCTAGGGTGAGCCCCCTGAGAAGGTCCCATCTCCAGGCCCCTGCCCCTTGGGGAGCTGCCTGTTTCACCTGTGAGTCTGTGCACACACTTTGGTTTGCTTCTCCAGAACACTCCCAGGAAGAAAATGGGCACCCCCGTGAGGATGATGATGACGCCGACCCCGCACACCATGGGCTCCGAGATGAAGCTGAAGACTAGCAGGAACGCCCAGAAGACCAAGTACGCGATGGGGACGAGCAGGTTCACCTGGGGGACGGCGAGCGGCAGCGCCGATGGTGCAGGACCCTCGGCTCTCCTGCACCCCCACCCCAGGGTCCGAGGCGCTTCCCACCCCCAGCTGAGGCCTGAGGGATCCCCTTCTGCCAGCAGCCCCATGTGGCTGGCCAGCTGTCCAAATTGTTGAGGGTTTGTCGATTTCAGTGGCTCTGAGCCCCACAGGAACGACTGTACGTGGGCTTGCTGCTTGCACTTGGCTGAAGGTAAATTTTTTTTTTTTTTTTGATGTTTCCTATCTCAGGCACTGAGCCCTTCTCCAGTCCAAGGATTTACATGCCAATGGGAGGACTTTTCTTTTAGCTCGGTCTTGGGCCTTCTGTTTTGGGTGGGCTCGTGGAGCCCAGAGTGACTGCAAGCAAGGGTCTTAGCCTCATTTCCGGGCTGTGAACTGGGAGGATTCACAGCACCCGCCTCGTGGGGCTGCATTAAGGACTAAGTTCGTCAGTGCACACAGAGCAGGGCCTGGCGCACCGCAAAGCTGCCCTCCCTGTAGCTGCCATCGCCGCCCTCTGTGCCCAAACGGGTGAAGGGGCGGCCCTGACTGTTTCTGGCGGGTGGGCTGGCCGGGTCTCCCCGGGCCTCACCTTGATGGGCCTGGGGAGGGCTGGCCGCCTCCAACGCAGCACGAGCAGGCCCAGGACGGTGACGCCGTAGCAGAGGTAGTTGATGAAGGACACGTAGTTGATCAGCGTGTACGTGTCTCCCACAAGCATGATGACCGCTGTGGCCCCGCACTGGGAGAGGACCGGGCTGAGGGCTGGCCTCCCACCCACTCCCGTCAGCCCTGCAGGTGCCCGGGGCCTGCCCGCTCGGGCCAGGAGGTGGGAGAGCCCGGCCCTCCCACGCCCTCCGTGGGCTGCCTATGAGGGCCAGGCCTCATCCCTGCTATTACCGCATTGCTGGGTGGTCGGGCTCCCCTCCCTGCCAGCCTGGGTCCCCCAGCTTACACAGACGAGGAGGGCAGGGATAGGGGTGCAGTGTCTGACGTGGATCATGGCCAGTAGGCTAGGCAGGTGCCCTTCTCGGGCTCCAGAGAAGCACAATCTGGGGAGTGGGGGCAGAGATGGATGGGCCCATGAGCCCGGCTTTGGGCATCCCCGCTGGCCAGATCCTGATCTCAGCTCTAGACATGATGGCCCTCTTGAGCTGTCACCTCTGACCCCCTGCTCCAGGCCGCAGCAGCCCCACTGGGCAGTTCCTCCTGTCATCTAACCTGCCTCTCTCTTGCTTTCTATTCCTCAGAATTGGGACATCTGTTACCGAGGAGTTCATTGTCCCAGCTCAGGTGGGCTCACCTGGCAGGATTTCACTTCCTTTGGCCCCAGCACTGCTTGCGTGCCCCAGGGCACCTGCCTTGCCCTGCCTGGACCACCCTCTCCCCAGTCCAGTCACCTGGAGGAGGTGAACAGGTAGCCATTGATCCCTCCGAAAGTGGAAAGTGCCACGGAGACGGGCATGATCCACGAAAAGTAGCCCAGCAGCTTCTCCCCGAAGGTCTGGGTGGGCACAGAAGAGAGGTGGTGCATGAGGTGGGGCAGGGGTCACTCAGGAGCTGGGGACCAAGCAGGGCCCCACTTACCACTGCCACTGCGTTCGAGGCCAGCAGCTCCTGGGGGGACATGGCAGTGAAGTAGGCGATGTTGGTGAAGGCGTACACGAAGGTCACCAGCGGGATGGAGATGAAGATAGCACGAGGTAGGTTCCTGGGGACAGTGATGGAGGGAGTCGGCATCGGCCCTTGGGGGATTTGGGGGCTGGGGCCTCGGGGTGGAGGGCAGCAGGGGATCCAGCACTGGGAGCAGCTTTCTATCTCCTGTGTCTGCTGGGGGCCTTGGGGGAGGGAAGAGCACAGGGCTGCTGTCTGTCACCACCCCACTCCCCAGCCCAGCATGGGCATAAGCTGGAGGGAGGAAGGGCAGTTGAGGGAGGGGCTACTCATACCCTGGGAGGCAGGTCTAATGTCTGCATGTGAAAAGAACGTTGCCTACAGTGAAAATCAGCCTTGAAAATCCCCAAAGTGCCCTTAGAGCTGAGTCCCCGGATCAGGGCTCCCTAGGAGTTCCCTCAGCCCTGGCCCCAGCTGCAACTGTTCACTGTCAAGGTCCTGGCTGACCATCAGCCAGGGCAGTTGGCTTCATTGTAGGGACCATGTTGTGTGCACATGTATAATTTTTGGCCAAATGCAAATAGCTGGATCCATTTACAGCAGGTCAATGATACTCAGTGTTTCTGAGGCCCAGCAAGGAGCCGTGACTCATCCACAGCCACACAGAGCAGGGCCAGGCTGGAACACAAGCATCCCGGCTGCCTTTCCAGAGCCGTCCCTGGGGGGTAGCAGTGTGGTCAGGCAGATGACCAGACCAGCCACTGGTGATAGCCAGTCTGTGTGAGGAGGCTGCCTCGCCCATTGCCTTGCCCCACCCCTTCCCAGGGCCAGGCCGGGTGCCCCCCTCACTTTCGAGGATCCACTAGCTCCTCTGTGACGTAGTTAAGGAAGTTCCAGCCGCTGAAGGCAAAGGAGCCCTGGAGGAAGGCTAGGGCCAGGTGACCCACGGACGGCGTCATCCAGAAGTCGAAAGCATTGCTGGGCCTCAGCTCCTCGAAGTGTCCTGGGGGTCCAGAGGTCAGGGGTCAGTGTCCTCTCCCCGGCCGTGTGCCCAGCCCTGCCCTGGCCCTACCTTGGAAGATCTGGACAAAGCCCACGCCAATGATGAGCGACAGGGCCAGCAGCTTCCCGCCGGTGAACACGTCCTGGATGTGCGTGGCCCAGCGCACACTTGAGCTGTTCACCCACGTCAGCAGCACTGGGGAGGAAGAGTGGGTGGGTGGGTGGGCTTCTGAGGCCAAGCACCCCCACAGGGGGCCACAGCCAAATCTGGCCTGGGCTGCAGGAGGACGGCGTCCCCTGAAGCAGCCACAGTGCCAGAAGTCCAACCCCTGAGGCCAACCTTGCAGGGACTAGCTGCTGGAGTGACACCCCCCCCCCATCAAAGACCCCCCTCGCAATAGGAGCAGGGAGCAAGGTGGGCCGGGCAGTCTGGCTGCTCTGGGGACAGAGGCCCAGCCTGGGCCTCCGCTGGGCACTCACTCAGGCAGGCCATGGAGAGTGCACGGGAGGCAGCGGCAGGGGGGATGCAGTTGGGGAACACGGGCTGCAGCACGTAGTTGGAGAAGGTCATGGAGATGACGGCCAGGCTGGTGGGGTACATGATGAGGACGGCGCTCCAGAGCAGCAGGAAGCTGGAATGAGCAAGGGCCCGAGTGGCGCAGGCCTCCTGGTGCCCTCCCGGCCGAGCCAACCTAGGTGTGTGAAGTGGGGCTGCGCCCCAGGGCCCTGGCACCCAGGGCTGGCAGGGCACCGGATGCCGGCTTTGGTCCAAGGAGGCAGAGCTGACCGTGTCGGGTCTCTGTTTTATTTATGAACTGTTTCAACAGAGACGGTGTTCAACACAGTTAAACAGCTATGGGCTGCCCTTGGGGAGGCGTCAAGAGAGACTTGGGAACCAACTGGTTTCCTAATGGTTACCTAGTCCCCGGCCACAGACTGTTCCTGAGCTGGGGTGGGCTGTCCCAGGACCTCCAGTCATGGCTCCAGCCATAGTTCTCAGCAAAGCCCTGTGGCTGCACATGGCCGACTCTGAGCCGTGATCCCTTTACTGTACAGCGGACTGTACCCTACAAAGAGCCCTGGCCGGGGTAGAAGGGGTTTACCTCCCTTCTGCCAGAATCTCACCCTGCAGGGCACCCGTGTGGGAATTAGGCCCTGTCTGTTCTTGGGGGCTCTGTCTGTACCCAGGGGAGCTCCTGTCCATGGGGGTGGTCTTAGCCCCCTGTCCATCCCACCTTGAGGGTGGGGACTGCCTCATCCAGAGACACCAGCAACTTCTGGGGCTTCCTCTTGGTCCTCCCCACTGCTCTGTAGCCCTACTTCCCACCCCTTGCTTTGCACATCACACCCCCTTGGCTTCTGGGACATCTTAGCTCCATGGCCCTCCTCCCCTACTGGGTGCGTTCCTCTGCCCACCCTGGATGCTGAGTGCCCCTGGTGTGGGTCTTGGGCCCTCCTCTCCTCCCATCCTCTCAAATATTCTCTCCAGCTGCACAGCATGATCCTTCTGCTTTCTTGGGTTCCGGGCCCTTTGGAGGACCCTCTTCCCAGAGGAGAACACCCTTGGACACACCCAAAGGGGTGTGCATGCCCTGCCAGGGCCCCATCCACAGCTGCCTGGGTAAAGGCCCCTGACCACCTGAAAACTAAACTTTGAAAACTTCAGCCTAGACTCTTCCTCTGTGCTCCAGATGTCTGACTCCAGGCTTAACTGAGCATCTCCTGGATGAGGTGGCAAACCCCAGCCCCAGATCTCCCCCTCCCTAGCCCAAGAACCGGCCTCTGTGGAGTCTCTCCAAATCTGCCCTCATGCCACTCCGGCTACCATGGCCTCCTGATTAAGACTCCTCAGTGATTCTGGACTCTCCCTGTGCCTTTGCTCAGGCCCTCGGCATGCCCAGGCTGAATGGCTACGATGGCTTTGATGCCCCTCCGCCCACCCGCAGGCTGCCCCATCCCCCCCAAGCCCTGGCGTCCATGACGGATCTGATCTCACCTCTGGCCACAGCAGACCACCACCCAGGCCCCCCAGGCCACCACCCTCTACGTGCTCCCCCACCTCACTGGTCAGCCAAGAAAACCCCACCCTTCCTCCAAGCCTTGACACAAATGTGGTCTTTTCCTGGGAGCTTTCTCTGGGTGGTGGGCGCCCCGTTCTCTTGGCTGCTGGGCCGACGCCTCTCGTGTACATTCAAAGCAAGGGTCCTCTAGGTCTTCATATCATTTGCGGGCTTATTTCCCTTCTGCACCGTAAGCAACTTGAGGAGAGGGAGGGATCTTTTTATCATGGCATCCTGGCCCTCAGCACCCAGTAGGTGCTCAGCTAATGTTCATGGTGAATAAAGGGACACTGGGGAGCTATTTAAGGGGAGCTCTGACAAGGTGTTGCTAGGAATATCATGGCCCCCACCCTGTCTGTGGTTCACTAGCATCAAGGTGTCCTTGCTGGGGATGCTGGCATTATCTAGAGGTTTCAGCAGTAAGGCCCTCCCCACCCACAGGCACTGAGGTGGTGAGTGGGGCTTAGAGGAGCTCCATTTAAAAGGAAGCACAGAGAGGTCAAGGGACCAGCTGGAGTGTCCAGCATTGGCCCCACCCACCCTGGCCTAGGAAGGCTGCCTAGCACCCCCTCTTCCCTCCATTGCCACCCCTCCATGACCTCCATGGGATATGAGAAGCAGAAGAGGACACTGAGATCCAGGGCCCAGCTGGCCATCCATTCTGGAGAGACTGTCCCCGCCACCCCAGCTGCCAGTGTCCCACACTCACCCAGCCAGGCCCCCGAAGATCTCGGTCACATAGGCGTAGTCCCCGCCAGACTTGGGGATGGCAACTCCCAGCTCCGCATAGCAGAGGGAGCCCAGGGCAGTGACGCCCCCACCCAGGACCCAGACGAAGAGGGCCAGACCCACGGAGCCCGAGTGCTCCAGGACCCCCTTGGGGGAGATGAAGATGCCCGAGCCGATGATGTTCCCTGCGGTGGGGGGAGAGATGGGGAGGCATCAGGTCTGGGGTGCCCCTAGCAGGCCAGCCTTCTCTGTGCAGCTCTGGATGCTACAGTGAGGAGGGGAGCCCGGGCCGCTCCTTGGAGGATAAGAGAAGGTGGTCCTGCAGGCATGTGGATGTCACGGGCCCTCAAACTCTGCAGGTTCCCTTCTGGGCTCCTCATCTCCCCTCCCCAGTCCTTGGATTGGGGACTGGAACCTGTCCATCCAGCCAGGCTCCCCTGCCAGAGCCAGGTCCTATTCTGAGTTCCTCTGCCCCCTACTTACTCCCATGAGGTGGGGTAAGCACAAGCGATGGCCAAGTGGCAGTCACTCCCATGCATCTCCCCAGGGCATCTACCCCGCCCAGGGCCCAGCCCCTTGCTCCTGGCCAAGGCCTCCTGTCTTGTTAGCCTCCAGGCGCCTGTCTTCTTCCCAGCCTGCAGGCCAGAGCTGGCCACTTAAAAAGCAAGACCTTGGCCATGACACTCTCTTGCCACTCTCCTATTGGCCAACGTCCAAACTCATGGAGTGGTTTGGGGACTGGCACCTCCTCCATGAAGACTTCCTTGATCATGCCAGTAAGGTTTCTCCTCCCATTCACAGCCCCGTGGTTCCCCAGGCCCTGCTCTGTACTTTATTTCTTTATCTTCCATCTCCTCTTTCCCTATGAAAGAACCCCTCGCCTGCCTCCTAGCCTCCATCCTGGCCAAGGAACCAGGCTGCAGACAGACTCTGAAGAGACCTCGTTTCCTGGCACCGTTAAAATGTTTTGAGTCCTGGGCAAGGGCCAGTGGGGTAAGGGAGAGGAACTGATGCATTTTCAGGGCTGGGGGCTCCTTAGCGATTGTCACGGAAGGGATGGATGGACGATGGCAGGCTGACAAGATTCTTGGGTGGTCCAGAGATGCCTCTCCCCTGGGGATAGCCCACTGGCTGCAAACCGGAGTCACTGCTCAAATCCCAGGACGATGATGAGAAACCCCAGCTGGGGCTCAGAAGACAAGGGGGATCTCTCCCTGCTCAGGTCACTTCTCGAGTCCCGTCTGTGCAATAGGGTTATTGTGAGGATTCAGAGAGATACTCTATGGGAAGCCTCAGCTCATCCACAGTTGTATCCAGATGTATTTTGCATCTCTGTGTGATTCTGTGTGTACCATCTGCAACCTCACCTGGCGCCTCCGGCACATAGTAGGTGCTCAATACACATCTGTTCAGCAAATAACTGGATGAGTGAATGGCCTGAGGCCCAAAGAGGCACCAGTGTCTTGATGTGAAGGACTGATGTTCTCATCTGTGAAGCGAGGGCAGCAGTCTTCACTTAGTCCTCCCAAGGCAGGGAACTGTGGGGAGGAGCGGAGGGGGTGGCTGGCTTCTGAGGCTTGGGCACAAGTGGAATCTGCAGGGTCATGGGTCGCAGAAGGCCTGGCCTGCCGCTGGGCTGACTCTGAGTCTTGGGAAGATGGGTGTCTGTGTGGGGTGCTCCACTGGCTCATAGGTCTTGAAACAGAACAATAGGAAATGCTCAGATGCAAGCTGTGGGCTGCAGGGCAGTTTCCCAGGTTGAGCCAAACGCTGAGCTCCCACTTAGTCCTGAGCGCCCTGGCAGTAAGGGCAGAAAGGGCAATGTTCTGGGTTACCTGGATCTCATCATCTGTGCAAGTGAATCAGGTCACATCACTGGTGATTTGGGTCACAGCCTGCCCAAGAGGAAATAATTCCAGCACCCCCCAGGCCACATGAATGAAAAAGGAACACTGCTGGCAGCTGGGGCTCGGTCCCTCAACCAGATTGCCCCACCTGCCAGGGCCAGGTGGGGAGTGCACGTCCATCAGGGCAGAGCCTGTCTGCTCCACCTGCCAGGCCCACAGGCGGGTCTGGACGAGGGCACAGCTGTGGTCACCCATCTGCATGCACTCCTTGTCCATGGTGCTACCCCTACCCCCACCCCCGGCCGACACAGATTTCCAGTCTGGACGGCCACGATGCCCCACTTGGTTTTCCAGTCACATCCCAGGAGCCCTAAATACATCCAGATAAGGACGAAAGAACTCCTGTCTCCCAGCCCCCAGAGGTAAGCGGTGCCCTCAGCTTGCTTCCAGGGGGAGAGGGGCTGCTCTCATCTACCATGGGGCCCAGAGCCTGGGTGGGCTATTGGGTTTCTAAAGAGCCTTTGAGTTTGCTCTATCCGGCAGCAGAGCTTCTGTTCTCAGGACCTGGTTGAGTGGGTTTTGCCAAAAGCTAGGGAGGTTGGAAGCCAGCGGGGGGCTGGGTGGCCTCGGAGGGAGCTGGGGGCATCCAGGGCCCTGACCCACCCACCCTGTGGGGACCCCACCACTGCACAATTCGGCCTGACAGGGCCGCATGGGTGTAGCCCTCAGGGAAGCCACACCTGGCACCTTGTCCTCTGAGGCTGGGCTCTGAAAGGGCCGCATCACTAGTCTGTGTTCACGGCTGGAGACTCGGATGCTGGGATCTGGGGGATGGGCCGGGGGCGGGCATCACTATTGTTTTGGACACACGGCCTCAGGCTATAGTGCAGGACTTCTCTCCACGTGGCTCCGAGGAACACGTGTGCCAGCAGGTGTCTCTGAGGCCCCCGGGAGCCTCCTCCTCCAGGCCTGGACAACCTCCAGCATCTGCCCCAGGTTTGTGCAGGAAGGTGGCAGAAAACCCCAAGAGGCCCACTGAATGCTCTCGGCACCATGTGGGCTGGATGGGGCTCTGCAAGGAGCAAAAGGGGCCATGGGCCTGGGTGAGGGGCGCAGGGCAGGGAGGAGGACAGGGGAGGGCGCCTCCAGAACTGAATGATTACAGGAGGTGGGGAGAAGGGACCATGGAGCGGTAAGGGGTGCCCGCCCCTCCCCCCTGGTGGTGGTGGGCTCAGGCCTGCCTTCTCAGTTCTCACGTTCAGGCCCAGAAGTCAGTTCTGCCCTATTAGGGAACAGCAGTGGACAAGCCCAGCCCTCAGGGGATCCTGCTCTGGAGGAAGGGGAGGAAGGGCAGAAACTACAGAACGTGAGAGGGGCCGGGAGAGACCTCTGAGCACCTGGACTGGTGTCTGACCTGGTGTCTGACGGACAGCAGGCTGGACAGCCTCCACGTTCTCATCTACTCAATGGGACCGCTGCTCGGTGGTCCCTGCAGGTCCCGGGCATGGCCGGAGCTCCAGGGCAGGTGGGTGAGGATGTGAGTCCCTCCACCACGGGGCCCCCCTCCAGTGTCCTCCTGCCCCTCTTCGCTCGGCCCACGCTGGGTGGTTTTTTATCACATTAAGATGTTTGGCCTGATGGGGCTTACCCAGCTCCAGGGAGGAACGAAGAAAGGGCCATTGTTTCCCCCGGCTGCAGCGGTGCGTGCTGACCTATTTCTGGGAGGCAGCGGCCGACCGTGGAGGTCGCAGGGGTGGACTGCGGACGTCATGTTGGTGGAAAGGGCCAGCTGCCCTCCGTGTGTGTGAGGCATGTGCAGAGTCTGATTTGGGGAGGGGTCAGGGAGGTCCTGCCGGGTCAGGCCGCTGGCACAACCACTTTCAGGAACCCACAGTGTTACCTCAGGCCTGTGCTGCCCTTCTGGGCCTCAGTTTCCCCTCCTGTCAGGTGGGGCCACTGGGCTAGGGGGCAGCAGAGGGCTCGTGCAGCACTGACTTTGGCAGACGCACCGCTGGGCAGGATGGACGCATCCTGCACATCTGCTCGGGGCCCGAGGAAACAAGCTGCTCAGGGTCCTCTGTCCTCCACTGTGGCAGGTCTCTCCCCAGCTCACTGGCCTCCCAGAAGCAACTCCACCCCCAGGAAGCCCTCCCTGATCTCTCACACTGACCCCTGTCGCCTGGACCCTGCTCCTTTCCCATGGTGTCTGGAGCACAGCCAGGAAGTGATTCTATTATTTGCCGTCCTGGGTGGGCCTTGAATTCCCAGAGGGCAGGGTCTGTGCCCTGCCCTGCTGAGACGAGAGGTCTGACCCCACCCGAAAGGACAGGGAACCCCTGGGGCTTAGGTCTTCTTACACGCGCCTGGCCTACGCCTGCCTCTTCAGCGAGCGTGGCCTTGTTGGGGCCTCCTCCTGCCACACTGGCCTGCTGGCCTGACGGAGAGCAGCTCTGGGGCTCCTGGGTCTGATCAGGGGCTGGCCGTGGGCCAGGCCTCCATCCCTCACTCTGGGCAACGAGTCCCAGCACCTCTGCACCAGGATATGACACACGGGGCCTTGGGGAAAGAGCTCCAAGTTCCCTTTGGTAAGTCCCAAGGCCCCTGAAGCCATGGGCAGGGGTGCTTACTAGTTGAGGACCCCCAGATCTGGGTTTGAATCCCAGATCCCTCATGGTGGGAGCGCTGTGGACAGGGTACTTCGCTTCCCTGAGTCTTCTTATCTGTAAAATGGGATGATTTTACCATGATGTGGGCCTGTTCCCACTCCGCCTGGCACATCGGAGGCCCCAGGAAGTGTTCATGGGTCTCACTATTGTCATCTATCTTGGAGACACTCCAGGCCACCCACGCTGGCCTTGGGAGACCTGAACCCGTGAAGCCTCATTGCCCTGGGGTCAGCACCCACAGCCCGGCTGTGAGGGCCTTGCTATTGCTCTGGGTGAAGCCTGTGCCTCCCAGCACAGTGTCCTTACAGTGAGCACGTGTCCGGCACCTCTCTGGGCGGATGGAAGTGCCCACTGAGGTTTTGGCAAAACTCCAGGGAGGTGAGTGGGGACATTTCCAGGACACGCCTGGAACTGCCAACTGGCCAGTGTACACTTTTGGCCTAAGCCACTTACCCTTTGAGAGACAGATGGGCAGAAGTGTAGAACTCTCTCCCCTGGACCTGCCCCTCTCACAGTCTTCCCAGGTCAATTAATGACAAACCATGCTCCCAGCTGCTCAGACCCCAACCTGCTGTCACCTCGGACTCCTCTATTTCTCCCACACCTTGCACCAGCTCATCACAATCCTTTGGCTCCATCTTCCAAACACACCCAGGACTGAACCTCCTCTCAGCATCTCCGCTGCTGCCGCTCTGCTCTGAACCACCAGTGTTTCTTAACCAGGTGACTCAGGTACCCTCCTGATGCGCTTCCAGCTTCTGTCCCTGCTGCCCACAGCCTCTTCTCCCCAGTGAGCCCCATGCCACCCCATCCCTCTTTTGCTCAAAGCCCTCCCCAGGCTCCCATCTCACACAGGAAAAAAGGTAAAGTTCTTACCGTGGCCGCAAGGCGCACACAGACTGGACCCCATTCTACTCCGGACTCACCCACCTACAATCCTTCCCCACTTAATTTCCTCAGCTCAGCACTTATCATTACCCCATCATCTTGTTTGCTCTTTGCTTCCATGCTGGAATGTCAGCTCCAGGAGGACAGGGATTTTTTTGTCTTGTTCCCTGTTGGGTCTCCAGCACCTAGAACAGTGCCCAGCACTGTCCAGGATCTAACTGTTAAACAGATGAATGAGTGTGACCAGTGCTGGCAGGCCCTGCCCCTGTAGCCGGAGCTGCCTTGACCCTCAAAGGTGTCCCAGAGCATGTCCAGTTTTACCCTGGGCTGGTTGCAGCCTCAGGCCCCCAGTTTCCTCATCTGTAAATGGGGGCTAGGGTGAGGCACAGACAAGCTCCTGTGTGGTTTTATGTCCCCTCAGGGTCTCGGTGAGGATGGACTGGGATTCTGGAGGGGGCTATCCTCTGAGGAGCCCAACATTTTCAGTCCTGGAGACAATGGAGGGGCTTGGCCATGGATGGATGAGCAGGGATTGGCTTCTAAGGAGATGGGGTTCATGAAGCTGACCCCTGAATCTGAGAACATACTTGAGCCTAATCCATAAACACGGGCTGGATATTTGAGTCACAGGGAGAGAGTGGAGGACAGGACAGCCTGGTCAGCAGACCCAGGTGATTCTCACTCTGCTGGAGCTGGGCACGTCCCTTCCTTGGGTGTGGATCGGGGAGGGAGGTGGTTGAGGTCCTGGATTCAGGACAAGAGACCCTGTACCTACAGCACTGGGTGGAGGCGGGGGAGTCAGGGGTGATTTCTCTGCCCATCTGTTCGTTCATCCATCCACAGTAGAGTGAAGAGCTCAGCAAATCCTGGTTGACTGATCTCCCAGCTCAACCCCCAACCTTCCCCACACCATGGGCTCTGAATCTGGTCCCAATCTTGCCCTGCGTCGGAGCAGTGTGAGGAAGGGCACTGGACTGGGAGATGAGTCCCATTCTTGTTCCCAACCCTGAGCCCACCACTTGCAGCAGCGTCATTTAACGCCAGACCTCAGTTTCTACATCTGTAAAATGCATATAAAAATTTCCATCTCTCAAGGCGGGCAATCAAATGAAATAAAGGGAGAAGATGTTTTCATAACATAATAATGGGTGTTTTTCTGAATAGTGTTGGATGTGGTGATGTGTTGCACAGCTCCTGCCCCAGATGGCTCTTTTTCCTCCAGGCTGGCCCATCTCCTTGGCCGCCCCCCAACCCCTGGCCCCAGCTGTGCTTGTTGTGGCCAGTGGGTGCTGTCCTAAACACGTTTTAGGTGCAGTCTTATTCCAGCCCAAAGCCCTTTTATGTCATTCCATTCCTGAGAGCCCTATTCCTCAGCCTGGGACAGGGCAGGGGGTACAAGGGGAGAGAATTATAGGATATGGGAGGGTCTATTTGGAAGTTTTGGAAATAACGGATAGTAGCTGCTATCAAACAAGAAAGATTATGAAGTTCTCAAGACTTTCAAAGCTAAAATATGACACGTTGCAGACACTTTTTGCTTTGACCAGGCTCCTTAAGGCATGAAGGTGGGGTAAGATGTGGGAGGCAGGGTCCCCAGAATAGTGGATAGGGAGAAGGTGGGGGCCTTCAGGCCATCGGGTGGGGAGGGCAGTGCAGTGATGCAGCCCATAACGGCAACTCCCTCATCTGCCACCTCCTGGTCCAGGTCCATTTGCTCCTTGTCTGTCTCCTGCCCAGTCCAGGCTGCTCCCCAAGCAGGGTTATCAGACCTGAGTGATCTGGGCTGGAGTCAGGTCATCTGAGTTTTGTTCCTGAGTCTGCTACCCTTGGCCAAGTCACCCTTAACCCCAGCTCAATCTTCAAGGCCTGAGGCCAAGGGGGCAGTGGATCTGGAGCAGAAAGAATAGCCTGAAAGTTGGAGGAGCTGTAAGGGTAGAACTGGGCTGTGCATAAAAATTCTTGCAGAATTAGCCTCCTCCACTCCTGCCATCACCACCAGGCCATCTTTGGAGGAGAGAGGAGCCAGGAGCTTCTGCCTGACCCAAAGGGGATGGGATGTGTGAAGGAGGCAGAAGAGGATACAGCTCAAGGATGGTGGGTTTAGCTGAGGCAGCCCAGGAAGAGCCACATCTCTCCTTGCACCTGCCAGGCACTGTAGCTGGCACCAGACATGGTCAGCTTCTTGGCCTCATGGCCCATCCATGATGTGTGGGCTTCCCCTTCCTGGGGCACAGCTCCTGGAGAGGGTGTAGGCCAGGACAAAGAGCTAACCCCAGTACCCTGGCCAAATCCCTGGAACCAGCCCTTCCTCCCAGCGGTCAAGCAGGGGCACTCTAGGCCAAGAAGCTCTCCAGGCCAGATCAAGACCAGCTCCTAGGAAGTCCCATTCCAGGTGCAACTGGGTGAGACAGGGAGGTGCCTGCACGGCAGGTGTGTTCTGGGGCAATTCTTAGTGTGGGTGCAGGAGATGGCCAAGAGCCAGACCCCAGCCTTGGCTCAAGAGCGCCTGGTAGGGGGCGCAGAGGAGGAAGAGGTGAAGACCCTAGTCTGCCTTCCTGAGCCCTCAACTTTCTCCAGCTCCAAGGGTCTAAGGATGGGTGGGGGCAGCGGATGCATAAGCAGCTCCCATTGGCTGGGGAAGTGAGAGCAGTCAAGACCCCTGCTGTTCATTCTTCCAGCCCGTGTCTTCTGGGACACAGGGGATGGAAGAGACCCCTCCCAGGTGGGTCTCTGAGGCACCCGGTGTGAACACAGGCACAAGTCTGGGGTTCCCAGTTTCTGAGGAGTCAGTGCCAACAACTTGGGACAGAAGGAGGAAAATCCCACCACAGTTCTCACTGTCCCCTGAACCCTCTGCCTACCCAGACAGTCTCCATATGGGGCCAGGACACACGGACTCATTCTCAGGTTGGGAAGCTGGGCGGTAGAGTGAGAGGATGCAAGTGCCTGTTGGGATCTCAGCCCAGGAAGCAGTTGGCCTGTCTGCAGGCTGGGTCTGCCCACCGCAACTCAGCCTCCCCCAGTCACTGGCTGCTCCGCCTCCTCCCCCAGGGTCCTGCTGCCAAACTCTGCACTAATTATATATTTCCAACCGATATCCCCTCTGGGTTGGCTCTACCTGTGCAGTCTACCCACAGTCTCTCTTGCTTTCGAAGAATGAACTACCCACACTGCTTGGCACCTGGACCCTGCACACAATAGAAACTCAGCTTGAGCCACAAGGCCTAGAACTTGGGACCTTAGCACGGTTCAGCTTGATAAGCCCTGACCGACACCTGCAAGGCTCCTGCACTCAAGGCAGGACCACAAGTCATCTCCATTTTATAGGTGAGAAAACTGAGGGTAATTGCCTAGCAGAAGTCCGTGACAAAGTACGGGCAGGACGAGGATTCTAGCGGTGGATGGGACCCGCACCTCCCTCAAGCGCAAAACTTCGGGGCACATGGGGAGGTGAAAACAAGAAGCCCTGTGGCTGCTGTGCAAGGGGAGACACCACAGGTGCTCTGGGAGGGGAAGGGCAGGGCATCCCCTATTCCATGTCCCACCGTCGCAGACCGGTAAGAGCGCCCCAAAATGGGTGCCCCTCCTTCTGAGCCGCTGTGCGCTTTCGGCCCTACCGCCCCAGGCACCCGCTCACCGATGATGATCGTGCAGGCGCTCACCAGCCCGATCTCCTTCTTGAGCGCCACCCGCTCCGAGGCGCTGGCGCCGGGGCCGGGGCCCGGGCCAGGGGAAGACAAGGGCGCAGGGCCGGGGTTCCCGCGCCCGCTCGGCTGCTGCATGTGGCCGGTCATGTCGCTGTCCCACCGCGTCCCGGCTCCCTGCGCTGCCCGTCTGTCCGACCGGCCGCCAGTCCGTCTGTCCGTCCGGCTGTCGATGCGCGCCGCCCTCGCAGCTGGGACAGCGCCCACAGGCGGGCGCATGCGCTGGCGCGGGGCCCGGGCCCTGAGCCCCGGCCGGCGGAGGCCAGGGAGGGACGGAAGGAGGGCCGGCCGGCAGCCCCCTCCCCCACCTTCCTTAAAGGGAACTCCCCCAGCGCCCCCCTACTCTCCAACCCTAGCCTGGAAGGAAGACGAGGACTTGGGGCAGGCCTAGGAAGAATTTCCCTGACCAAAGAATGCCTAGGAAGAGGGCCCTCCTGCTGCCTGAGTTACATCCCTTTCTAGGGGTGGGGTGGGGAGCAGAGCTCAAAGACAAGACTGTCCCTCCCCACAAGGAGACTAGGAAGCTAGCAAAAATAATAGCCGTCTGTGTATTGAGACCCACTGTGCGCCAGGGCTTCCATCCTCCTTAAATCATGGCACAGACTGCAAGTGCGTGTGTGCGGGGAGAGGGGTGGAGGTTGGGTCCATTCTACAGGTAGAAGGCCCCAGGGATAGTACAGAAGAGTATGGAGCAAGAGGCAGGCCCCAAGGGCAAAGCCTTTCTGATGCCTCCTTGGCTTCCAGACGCTGATGGTGGGGTGTGACTGATGGTGGGGTGTGACGTATAGCTCTAGGAGGGTGGGGGCTGTGTCCAGGATCCCCTCTGAGGGGTCAAGGGACTCTTAAGTTCCCACCATCAAAAGTTTGGGGAGACAGGGTCGGGGTGAAGACTCTGGAGCCCCTAACCCTTATCCAGCGGGGCCCCAATGCCTTGTGAGGGTCCTAGAAGGGGTTCTGCTCAAAACCCCACCTTCCTCAGCCCTCTGCCCAGCTGGACTCTGGACTGGGTCTGGCAACTTTCATCCATAGGTGCCTGGCCACAAGTCAGAGTCGGGGCTCAGTAGACTAGAATTCGGGTCTTTGGCGAAGTCCCCAAACAGTCCAGCCTGGCTCAAGGAGATGAGGCCACCTCAACTGACTGGGAGACACGGAGAAGGTGCTGTGGCCTCTGAGGTCGCAGGCGGAGATCGGGCGTTCAGGGTCCCAGGAGGCTGCTTCCACCCGGAAGCCGTCCGGACTGTGCAGCCCCGGCGGGCGGAGCAGACACAAGGGGGTCCGCGTCGGGGGCCACCAGGGCGGCAGGCGGGGTGAGCCTGGCACGGTGCGGCCGGCGGCGGAACAGCCTTTGTCCCTTCCTGGCGGCCGCCGCGACGCGCCATCCTCTGCATGCGGATGAGGCCTCCCGGGGCGCCCCGTCCTTCCCCCGCCCGCGCGGCCTCTGGGATTGCGGTGGCGGTGGTGGTGGGGGCGCGCCACCCGGGTGGGTCCGACGAGCGGACGGGGGTGGAGGTGGCAGGGGTGGGAGGGGGAAGGTGGAGGTGGGGCTGGGGCCCGGTCCTCCGCTGCCGGCTGGCGGAGCATCGAGGTGCAGGGGGTTTGCGGGAGACTGGGGACCTTCGAAGTTGGGGGCGGGGACCTGGGAGTAAGAGCCGGACGACCCTGGGGGGACGAGGAGGGGGAGACCGCCCCGCGAAGCTTTAGCTCCCGTCGGAGTCCCGCATTCTTGGCGACCTCAGCCTCCAGCCCCAGAGACGCGTTCAGCGCCGACTTTCTTAAAGGAGCCTCGCGCAGGCGGCAGGGTTGGGAGGAGGAGGCACCAGCTGTGGAGACGCTTAATTGTGGCGGGGGCAGCAGAGTGGGCTGGGGTCTGACCTGTTTGAGTCTCCTGTTTGACCCAGTTGCCCTTGCAATGCTAGGGTCTGTTGGGAAAGGGTCCCACAAGGGCTGGTGCACCCAGTGGTTGGCATGAGCCTCACTGGCCAGGGGCCTGTGGTTTTCTGGGGTGAGCCTCTCACGGCACCTGAAATGTGGAGTCTGTGTTTGAGGAGAAGGGGTGACTCTCGGGTACTGCACAGGGTGAAATATACATGTTACTGCCCAGGCCCACAGTTCAGGTCATTTTAGTGGAATAAACCAGAACCTGCAAACCCCAATGGGAACAAAAAGTTGGCAAGACTGGATTACCATCCAAAAGTCAATCAGTGTAATTCCCCACATTAACAGAAGAAAAAAAAGAAAGAAAGAAAGGAAAACCATAGGATCTTCTCACCAGATTCAGAAAAAAAACATCTATGGTTTAAGCACAGCAAAAAACTCTTAGCAAATTAGAAATAGAAGAGAACGTTCTCAGTCTGATAAAGGTCTCTGCCCAAACCCCAAACCTTCCAAGAAACAGAAAACAACAGACAAAACCCCTACAGCTAACATCATGCTTGATGGTGAAATGTGGAATGCCTCTCCACCGAGACTGAAAATGAGGAAGAATGTTAGCACTGGTGAATTCTAGCTGGAGGTCCCAGCTAGTGCAATAAGGCAAGAAAAAGAAGTAATGAGGCTCACCTTTTAGTGACTGAAGTCTGGAATACTGGTAACACCGAAGGCAGCTGAAGATGTGTAGCAGCAGGAACTCTTATTCAGTCCAAATGGTACAGCCACTTTGAAAGACAGTTTGGTGGTTTCTTATAAAACTAAAATACTCTTTTCATATTGTCCAGCAGTTGTGCTCCTTGGTGTTTACCCAAAGGAGCTGAAAACTTATATCTGCACAAAAACTTGCCCATGGATGTTTACAGCAGCTTCATTCATAATTACCAAAACTTGGAAGTAACTAAGATGTCCTTCAGTAGGTGAATGGGTAAATAAACTGTGGTACATCCACACATGGAATAATACACAGCACTAAAAAAGAAACGCATTATCAAGCTGTGAAAAGACATGGAGAAAACTTAAATGCATGTTACTAAGTGAAAGAAACCAATCTGAAAAGAAGCAAAAATGTATGAAGACAGGAAAAGAAGACACAAAATTGTCATTTACACATGACATGATGGGTAGAAATTTTTTTTTTAATTATAAGTAAATGTAAGGTTAATTAGTTAGTTTAGCAAAGTAACTGATACTGACATCTATATGAAGAAGACCAAAGTTGGAAGACTTATACTGCAGTTAGGAAGGCAGTGTTGGTGCAAAGATAGGCAAATCAACCAATGGAACAAAACAGAAAATGAGAAACAGACCCATCCATCTTTGGACTCCTGTGTTATCACCAAAAAGTTGACATTGAAGAGCAGTGGAAAAGGACAGACTTTTCCATAAATGGTGCTGCATCAGTTAGGTATTCAGACTGAAAAAAAAAAATACTTCATCTCTGCCTTATGCCATACCCTAAAACTAATTCCATGGATGTACATATGAAAGCCGAATGTACCCGTGAAAGGTAAAATGACAAGGCTGCTCGAAGAAGACTTAGTGGAGAGAATAGATTCATTTTCTTCAACAGGACGCAAAAAGCACCATCAGTTAAAAAGTGACAAATTGAACTCCATTGAAATTGGAAACTTCTGTTAATCAAAAGGCATGATTAAGAGAGGGAAAATTTAGCCACATTGGAGAGAAGTTACTTCAGTACATCTATCTGATAAAGGGCGTGTATCTAAAAAGTATGAAACGACTACAAGTCACTAGGAAAAAGACTAAATAGGTGCTTTACAAGAGAGGATGTCCAAATGGCTGGTAAACTCTTGAGCAGGTGTTCAACCTCATTAGTCATCAGGGAAATGCAAATTAAAACCAGAATGAGATATCACTGCACATTCACCAGAGTGCTTAAAGTTAAACACCAGTGTTGGCAAGGATGTGGAGTAACCTAGGGCTCTCATGCACTGTGGAGGGAGTGGGCCTGGGTACCGACGGTCTGGAAGACTATTTGGCAGGATTTCTAAATCTCTATGATGCCCAGCATCTCTGTTCTGTATCGGGCACATGTTGGGTACCAGTTCAGATCCTCCAGCTTCACCTGACTGTGGAGGCCTTGGCTACTTTTTCTCCCATTTCTGGTACAACCTGCTGGCACTTCCCATCACTCCCCAGGGCTTCTCTGCCACCCCTTGAGGCCTGAGACGATGAGGGATGAAACTGGCATCCACAAATTTGTAACCCAAAATGCAGGGGCGTTAACACACTTGGACCTATCCTTTGACAGTGGCAGGTGGGAACCAGTGGACAGATTCTCCCCAGTTCCTCATCCCAGGTGGGCTGTCATGAATCCCATTCATTATAAAGCCTCTTGCAGGAGGGTCCCGCCCGCCCAGCAATCGGATGCTTTGGTGCCACGCTGTGGCCAGTTCAGAAACTCACCCTTTTATTGGCTCTCTTTCCCTCCCTGCCTCACCCCCTCCCCCTCGATTCCCTGTGATTGCACCCCCTGATTAAGCGTTTGCCTTGGGCTCTGTTTCTGGAGATCCCAGGCTAACCTACACTCCCAGGTAATATTCCCAACATAAATAAATACAGAAATGCACCGAAAGACATCTACCACACTGTTCATAGCAGCACTCTTCACACTTAGTTGCCCCAAACCAGAAACCATTATTAGTGGAAAGAAATACATCAGAGTACATTCAAACCCTGGAGTCCTGCGCTGCAAAGGAAATGATCAAATTACTACCATGCCACAATGTGGATCATAAGAATTGAGCAAGAGAATCTGAATGTGACATAACATTCTGGGATATTCCCATTCACGTGAAGTGCTAAAACAGGCAAAATTAATGTAATGATACTAAAAGGCAAGATAGAGCTACCTTGGAGGTAGAGGCTGGGGAGGCACACGCGGAGGCTCTGGGGGTGCTGGTCATGTTCTGTTTCTTGATCTGGGTGCTGGTTATACGGCTATGTTCTGTTTGTGGAAATTCATCAAGCGCAAAGCTTAGGTTTTGTACAATATTTTATATGTAGGTTATGCTGAATTCAACAAGAATAGGACATTCAACATGTCCTGGGCAGGGTCCCTGGTGGGACAGGATCCGCCATGTAGGGTCCTTGCATCTATTCTTTCTCCACCAGCTCCTCGTGGGCGGCAGACCTGCTTGGTGCCCCTGCATCTGTTGCGGCCTTAACCCCTCTTCTCCTCCTTCCTCACCTTCCAGCCTAGGGAGCTGTTCAGGCAATCTCAGTTTCTCCTTGGTTTCCACCATCCTGTTCCCAAACCACTTCTGGTCCAAATCTCAAGTCTCTCTTTGCTGATAGTTCCTGGGGACTCCTCTCTGATTCTGTCTCCCGGGACTCCCAGCTTTGGACAGTGTTGCTGCTTCTTCACGTGCACCCTCCCCATTGTGCACCCTCCCTGGACCACCCCTGCTCACCCATGTCCAGCCCTAACACGGGTAGGCCTAGGGCAGGAGTCCAAATGAAAGCGCCATGTATTATATGCCTAAACAGAACTAAAAGTTACCAGTGAAACTCTGCCACGACCCAGCCCTCATTCACACCCTGGCCCTGCAGAACTCTCCCAGGGGCATGCAGGCAGTCCTGACGGCCACTATCAACTGGGGTGGGATAGGGGACAGCATCCAAGGCTCCTGGGATGGAGGCTGGCCTTGTCATCATTCCCACCACCTAGCTTTCCCCACCTGGGATTTCCTGGCCATTCTAATCCCCTCTCCAAATGTCTCTATGGCTCAGAATGGAGGAAACTCAGTTATGGGGAAACCAGGCTGCTGAGACACACTCCTTGGTAATCTGGGGCAGCCAACTTTAGATGAAAGCATCCTCTCTTTTTCTCGTTTCACAGGGCGGAGGCTGTGACTGCCCCCTGTGCACACACGTGCGTGCGCACACACACACACACACGTGCACACACACACATACTCTCACACTCACACACACTCTTACCACTCTTAACCCAGCATCTTCCAGCCAGCGGGAGGGGCCTGTACCTCTCCCAGAATTCACCTTTCTTCAATTAGTTATCAAACTTTAAAATATTCTGTGAGACTAAAAATATTTTAAAAAATCTGTATTTGGTGCTGGTGACATTCTGGCTCTCCACGGTGTTAGGGGTCCACGGTAGGGACCACCTTGCCCAGGGCTAAGAGCCCAGTCTTGCACGCTCGGTGCTTCTAGAATGATCAGATGAAGAGTGTCACTACACAGCGCCCTCACTCACTGCCTCCTGTGATGGGGACCCGGATCCCAGACTCCACTCCCAGAGCTCTGACTGTCCCCACTTCCGGCCTCCACCCCTCCATACCATGCACCCCGATATTCGCCACCACCCACCCTTTCCTCGAGGCTGACGACAGCTTCTCTGCTGCCCTAGGATTGCTCCAAAGTAAAGTGCACGTTGAATCTCTCTCCTTCACCCTGAACTGTCCTTGCTCGATGCAGCCACTGGGGTGAGGTTCAACAACACCCCGCCCCTGGCCACCACAGAGATGTTTCAGGAGGGAGGCCATTTAACTAACCGTCCAAACTGGGGCCCTTTTGGAAATGAAAGGGGGTGCTATTGATAATTACACTGGGAAAACAAGTATAAACCAGATGTCCAAGCAAACTGGGATGTGTGGTCACACTCTTCAGAGCCACTCTCCCTGGCTCTGCATGCTTAGATGTCGTTCCCCACCTGTCTTTGCTCATGCTGTCTGCCTGGCCTGCATGCCCTTCATACACCGTTATGCTCATTTGTCCCTTGTGAGTCAGTCTGCTTACCACCTTCTGCAGGAGGACATCTGGTCCCCAGACTGGATGACATGTCTCTTCTGTTCCCACGTTGCCATCTCTCCTCACTGCTTCTCTCTCCACAGGGCCAGATGCTCTTCAGAGGCAGGCCTGGCCTTCCTCCCAGCACAACCTAAGTAGGTCTTCAGTGTAGGTTCCCATTCCCAGGTGTCTGATGGGGAACCAAGAGATACAGTTTTGAGTCCCAGCTCTGCCACCGACTTCTAAGCTGAAGTCACTTAACGTCTGTGAGGGAGAGAGAGCAGGGTGGCTCCGGATCCCTCAGTGCCCACAGCTGTTTTTGGGGGCAGCTTGCCCTGGCCCTGATATTCTTGGGCCCACTGGTAGGAAGAGGGAAAAGGAGGGGAGGGGTGACCTGTTGGGGAGTAGGAGACTCTCATGTCTTCCTATGTCACCCCATGTTCTCCCTTGAGGCCCCCACAGGCATAGCCCTGTGCAGCTTTGAGGTGGTGGTGGGGGCTGTGGGTAACAGGGACCAGTACAGAACATGAGAAGCTGGGGCTTGGGCCTCTGCTATGGAACTCTGGAATCTGGTTGTCCCAGATCCTGCTTGGCCAGCCTCCTGGATCAGGACACCCTCTGCCTGGCCTTCTTTCAAGGACAATTGCCATTCCAGAAGATGCCACCAGAGGGCAGCCATCCCCGTCCCTGGAATGGACCCTGGTGCCCTGCTTCTCTCAGACATCAGGGAATCCAGTACCCTGCCGGACCCTGTCCTAGGGGGTTGGGATGGGCTGTCTAGGTTTCCTGGGACCAGGACCCAGCCTCTCCTGGGACCGCCAGCGTCGGCTGGGAGCCAAGGAAGTCCTTCCGAAGGGCTGACCAGGCTTCCTCCTGCTGCTGCCTGAGTTGGGGAGGCTTGCCTCCTGGCCCTAGAGATGCAGGAGAGGCCCTGGGCGGGTGCCGTGGGTGCTGGCTGGGGTCAGGAAACTCATAGTGAAACCAGCGAGATCTCGTAGTGAAATTCATTCCGGGCAGCACACCTGCCTCGGGGCAGGGCTGGGGAGGGACTAGGAGGATAGAGCCTCCTGCGGTGGCGGTGACAAGGGGAGGGCCCAGAGCCTTATCTGATGGCCTGGGCCTTTCTCACAGCTGAGTGGAGCTGCCCTGACAGGCAGAGCCTGGCCTGGTGGGCCCAGCTTCCCCTGCTGCCCAACAGGCCGGAGGCAGTGAGCCTGGGAAAGGTGCGGGCGGAGGAGCGGGCACCATGGGGCTGGCTGCCCAGGCAGGCCCCTCCGAGGCTCGGTGCCTCAAAACACAGGGAAATGTCAAAACCAGTGACAAAACGTTGGCGCAATCTAGGCACGTACTTGTAACACTTCTGATGTGAAAACAAGACTTTGCACATCACCAGATAACTCTTTGGATTTGAGGACACATCAGCCGCTGGGACATATTGGCAGGGCGTGGACTGTCCTCAGTCTTGACGGCAGCTTGGGGACCACGTGTGCATAGTTGTTAGGGGACCACACAGAAAGTCTGAACATGGGGCCCTGGACAGGATGACCTGCTGGGTGCCCCCACCACTTCCTAACCTTGGACCCCCCTCTCCTGTGGGGGCACTCCCTGTGCTGACTGATGCCAGGCTGGTGGGGAGGGTGGGGGTCTGACTCTCCTGGGTTGTGGGGGGTGAGCCACTCTGGAGAAACGCAGGCCCACTTCTCCAGGGACCCTGTCCAGATGGGCCGGCTGGATCCCGGGTGCCCTCAGAAGGATCTGGAAAGGAGCTGTCTCAATGTCAGAGGGGTCTCCCCACCCTTGGCCCCTGGTCACCCTCCTGGACACAAGACACCAGCCTCTCTGTGTGGGCTGGGCTGAAATCTCTATGAGAGGAGGGTCTGAATCTGGCCCTGCCACCCCTGTCCTGACATGAGTCACCAGTGGGGCTGGGAGCCTGGGCCCCACTCAGCACCATCACCAAGGGCCTCAGGAGCAACATCTGTGGGAACTCTTTCTTCAGAGGAAGATGGCACGTTTTCTTGGGCCCATCTTACAGGGAGGAAGACATGTGAGGTGACCGTTCTTAGGGCCTCAGCTGGCTCCAGGCTGCCCATGGGTGGGGACACTGATCAGCCTGGCTAAGGTTGGGTCCTGCCCGGGGGAAGGTGCTGGCCTGGCCAGGCAATGGGATAGGATTAGGGCATTGTCTCGGGGAGATAGGAGGAGAGCCGGTACTATTATCTTCCCATTTCAAAGGTGGAAAGGCTGAGGCACAGGGTACAAATAATCAGCCCAAGGTCATATAGCTGATGCGTGGGGAGCTGGGATATTCAGATCCGGAAGGAGCAACTTCTGGGAGGCATGGGCCTCCTGGTCCTGGGGCTCCTCTCCTCCATCCTACCCTGGGGTCCTTCCTGGTACTCATCTCCGCCTGTCGGTTTGATGGGCAGGGACCCTGGTCTGCTGATGGCCTGACATGGCCAGCCTTGTGGGTTCAAACAGGGCCAGATGATTTCTTCCCAGAGTTGCCTATAGTCTTGAAGGGACGTTTGGCCCCTGCTGTGCCTGCACTGTGATCCGGAACTGCTCATACCTCCTTCAAGGAGCTGCTCACAGACCCCTGTGCTGGACTTAGCATGGCCCTTGTCCTCCACCTGCCCCCACAATGCCCCCGGGGCTCCCTCCAGGGCCCCCTTCCCACATTCAGTGATTTGTCTGCAGTCTCCACTCCTCTCTGCCCACCCAAAGACCCAGCTCCCCTCAAGCCAATGGATCTTCCTTCAGGGCCAGGCCCCCCTACCACCCTTACCCAGGGAGCACCCTCGCCTGCTGCTGCTCAGGCAAGAACCCTCCTTGTCTCCTTCCTACTCCCCACCTCCTGTGAGCACCTACATCTGGTCAATCCATTCAGATTCATTGCCCCTTATATAAAGAATCTTACAATATCTGCTTGCCACACCAGAATAACATTCATAGAGAATATAACCTGCAGTCATAATTTAAAAAAAATCAATCTAATATCCTAACTTTAAAACAAAAGAGAAATAAAAGGGATTTATAACTTCATAATGTGTGTTCGATTTGAAAAATGCTTGTGTCTGTCTGATCTGCAGAGGACTCAGATGCCGGCTGTGCAGAATCGTTGAGGTTGTAACCGCTGCAGATGCAGACCGGGGTCGGAGCATCCTTCCAGGCTTAGATGGCTGCCGGGGCCAAGGCTTAGGGACATGGTTTTCCAAAATGGCAAACAACTGGGTAAACATCCAAATGAAACAAGGTTCCATTTTCCCTAGCTTTTCATGCTTGTTGCATCCCCAGGAAATTCTGTATTTGGAAACCAGGCAAAAACAAAAGCAGGTTCCAGAGTCTGATCATTACCAACAGGGTTTTCACCTTCGCCGTGATCCCTGAGCCTCAGTGCTGCCAACGTGCTGTTGTACACTGGGGGGCAGCATCCTTGGCCTCTACCCCCTAGATGTCAGCAGCACTCCTGCTCCAGGTGGGGATGATCAGAATGCCTCCAGACATTGCCAAAGGTCCCCTGAGGGGGCAAAAATCACCACTGATTGGGAACTGCTCACCTATCCGAGTGTCCAGAATATTCAGACACTGTGTATGCACAGGATGACTTACTGCTGGGAGAGACGGCCCCCATCTCCAGGCCCCCACTGGCAGAATCTATAGCCTCCCCATTACCACAGCTCCCAAGTTTCCCTCTCCGTTTCTCACATACCCCTTGGGAGAAACAGAGCCACCGTGAGAGCCTCTCACCCACCTGGTTCTCTGATTTGGGGGGCAGCCAGGCTGAGAAGCCCTTCCCCCTTCCCTGCACACACTGTGAGACCTGTGTCCTGATTTATCCATTGGGCCCAGTCACCACTGCTTCCCCTGGCCCTGCAGGGACATCTGGCCCACCCCCACCATGGCCCCCGTGGCCTCCATGCTCCAGTCTTGCCCGCCTTGCCCTTGCTTCTTGGGGCCTATTCCAGCAGCTTGGGACCTCTTCCAGCAGCTTGGGATCTAGTCCTTCTCAGTGCCTTTTCCTCTGTGTAACCCTGGAACTCCGTCGGAGTCGTTGGTCTGGAGGAGACTTCTCAGCCCAGGTGCCTTCTCCGGGGAGCCTTCCCGGAGTGCCCCCTCTCCTGCAGGGGCTGGGCCAGCATTTCCTCGCGGGAGTCCCAGCCGCCACCCATCCACCCATCACACGTTTCTCACCTGCCCCTGCCCCAACCCCGTGTCGTCAGAGTCTGGCTCCAAGAAGGTGGCGTGGCTGAAACTGTGACACAGTTCAATTCTGGTTTCATCCACGGAGGCCTCTAATGGCCTCCACGGACTGGAGGAGGTGCGTGCTGAGGGGCAGGCCTGAGAGGGCAGTGGGTGACAGCCCTGGAGAGGAGCGACTTGGGAGGGACCTGGAGACTCGCCTCCCTGCCCAGAGCTTCCGTCTCCTTCTCCCACAGGACTGTGGGATGTGGGGGCGGGGGGAGGCTTCAGTGGACATCGGAATGTCTCCATCCAAAAATGTCTACTGGGGAAGGCCTGCTCCAGTCCACAGTGGAGCTGGGCTGAGGGAGAGCACTGGGGAGGCAGTGGCGGCGAGCCTCCAGTCCAGCTCCTGGAATCTACTCCTTGAGGAGCCTGAGCTCCCAGCTCCTAAGGTGCCCCTGGGGCATGAGCATTGGGCGTGGGAGCAGCCAAGGGCATCTGGGCTGGCCTTCACCCTACTCTCCATCTCCCCCGAAGGCTGCCTGTCCCCGACCAAGGTTCGTGTCAGGCAACAGGCAAGGGCTGTGGGCAGGGCAGGGCAGGGAAAGGCCGCAGCTACTCTACCTGTCCACCCCTCCGCCCTTGGCAGAGACAGCATCCTGTCCTGTGGGTGCCCTGGCTTCTGGGATACCTCCTCCGTGCCATGCCAGGGCTGGAGGCCAGGGGGAGGGGGGTTTGGAGACGGGGAGTGCTGGTGGGTGAGGCCATCTCCAAGCTGGCAGAGCTGAGTGCACAGAGGTGAGGGACGCCTGAGTACCAGGAGGCCCTGAAGCCCTGCAGCCTAGAAAGTGAGGCACAGCAACTCCTGTCCCTGTCAGTTCGTGCCAGGCCTCAGTGCTCCCAACTGGGAAATGGGAAGGAGACCTTTGCGCTCCTCTCCTGGTGGTGACTGGAGAAGGCTGGTGGAATACCTGAAACTGGTCCCTCTGGGCCCACTGGGTCGGGGGTCCCAGCCCCAGGCCCTGCCCTGTGCTGCTGACCACACAGGCCCCATGCCTCAGTTGGCAGGGTCTGGGCACCCCGCACACCAGGCCTTTCCCCTAGTTCCTCAGGCTCCTGTCAGTGACGCAGGCAGCCCAGCCCTGGCTCAGCCAAGGTTGCTCTTGGCCAATGTGGACGTGCCCACTCCTGGGCCTGGCCTGGCTCCCAGGGGCCTTTCCCCCGCCCAGTGTCCTCAACGGTCACCACCTTCCTCCATGCAGGCCTTGCCCACGGGCTGGTTCTTCCTGGGCTTCTGGTCAGGATGGCGACCTCCTGGATTCTTGCTTGTTCTCGACCTTGGTCTTGTGCCCCTGCCCTGGTTTGTTTTTATCAGCAGCATCTGGGGAGCCCAGAGGGAAGGGGTGGGCAGGGAGCCCACAGTGCCATTACAGCCTTCCCTCCGGGCCTCTATCACCAGAGGGCACGATCTGGTCGTGGGCACCCAGAGGTGGGTGTGGGTGGGGAACCAGAGAAGACCCTTTGCCTAGATGGCCCAGGGAAACCACATGGGCCCCATGTGGCTCTGTGAGTGTGTGTGGGAGGGCTGAGCTTTGAGAGCGGGTGTGAGAGTGAGTGTGTGGGTGTGGCCCTGAGAGCTAGTGTGGGAGATGGGAAGCATGAGAATGTGAGTGGGTGAGATGGAGGACAGGGGTGCCCTTGCTAACTGGGACATCCCCCAGCAGAGTTCAGGGAATAGGGGGAACAGTGCAACAGGAATGCTGGCCACTAGGTGTCACCAGGAGCCCACAGGACAGAAGAAGGGCCCCAGGTGAGGGACCAGAGCCTTTCGTCTCCCCAGGTTTGCTCCCTCCCACGGGCAGGAGGAGCTCCCTGGCATCTGACCATCCACTAGCCATGTCTGGCCTGTGGGGTGTCATTGCCCTATCCAGGAGATATTCTCAATGGAGGCTACCCTGTCCCCACCTCCTGCCCACACAGATCCAAGGCTGAGGAGAGAGCTTGTGAATGGTGGGGAAGCAGCACCAGCTCCTGGCCACCTGGCTCCTCCCTGGCCCAGATGCCTTGCTGCGGGGGTTGGAGGCTGGGAGCCCTTCCTGCTGGCACCTCCAGGCGAGCACTTTATGCGTCCGCCTGCCTGCCAGGTGACGGAGAAGGGCAGAGTCCCACTTATACCTGTCACCCATCCTTACCACCACGTCCCCATGCAGGTCCAGCTCGGCAGTTAGATTCCCACAGCCCCGCTCTGGCCCCTTTGGGCCTTCTTCAGCCTTTCCCCTGCCCCCTTAGGCCCAGTCCCCCCTTTCTTGCCATGAACTCACTTGTGCAATGCTCAGCAAGGACCTACTGTGTGCTAGGCAATGGGGATCCAGCCACAAACAAGACAACTGGACTCCACCCCAGAGAAATTTCCTGCTGTGGAATGCTAAAGTTGCCAGTGAATGAACCAGAGAGTTTGTGATGGGGACACTCTCACACAGGAAATCAATCATGGAGGCACTGGCAGGGCCATGGGGATGGCTGCTTTGGAAGGTCCCCAGGGAGGGCTTTTGTGAGTTGGTAATCAGGAGAATCAGTCATGTGAACACCGGAGGGCAGAACATTCAGGGCAGCTGGAACAGTATGTGCAAAGGCCCTGAGGCCGGAACAAGCTTGAAACTGTTATTAGTGAAACACGGAGGCCTGTGTGGATGGGGTTCAGTGATGGAGGTTGGAGGGTGGGAGAAAAAAGAGACTACAAAGGGCCTTTGGCCATGTTGCCCTCTTCTCCCCAAAGACACTCGATGTGGAGAGGTCCTAAGGGCCATCTCCTCTGTAGAGCAGTGGAGACTTCCTGCTGGGATGTGGCTGAAGGGCTGGTCCCATCTGGGGCGGGCAGTGGCTGATGAGGAATGGATGTCACAGCTTGTGGTGCATCCAGCAGGACCCAGGTCTCATATCTTTGTGGGCTGAGAAGCAGATAGAACCCCAGAGGGCCCTTCCCAGCTGGTCGAGGTCTCCCCATGGCAGGGCAGGGCTGGCCTGTCTCAGCACCTGGATAGGCTCCTGGACAGGGTCTTCTTGGCTGGGAGCAAAGTCAGAGTGGACAGGGCAGAGGGGACGGCAACAGAGTTCCTGTCTGGAGTCTCTCCACCGCTCAGCACCCTCTAGTGCCTCTGCACCCTTCAGAGTAAACCCAGAGACCTGCGGATGGCAATGACCTTCTATGCATCCCCTGTGCTCCCCTCATCCATGGTTCTCCTTGTCACCCTCTTGGCTCCAGCCACACTGCTCCTTAAGCGGCACACTTCTGCCTTGGGGCCTCTGGAATTGTTGTTCCCTCTGCCTGGATTGCTCTTCCCAGACATCCTCAGAGCCCCTTTCCTTACCTCCCTCAGGGCTGCTCAAATGTCACCTTCTCAGGAAGCCAGTCTCTGACTATTCCATTGCAAATCACGCCTCCTACCTCCATACTTTCTCTCTACTTTGTGCTGCTTTTCTCCTTGACCACCTTCTAAAATTCTGTATATTTTACTTATTTAGTTTTATTGCTGTCTCCCCTACTGCCCATACTAGACCAGAGTTGAATGGTCTGTTTTGTTTACTGAAGCACTCACCCCACCTCACCCAGTGCCAGCATATAGCAATGAACACTTGTCGAATGAATGAATGAATGAATGGGAATGAGTGGGCAAAGGCTGTCCCCATCCCTCTTGACCTCATCTGGCCACCACAGGACCATCCTTGGGCTTTAGCCTCCATCCCTCTGGAGCAGAACCACAGGACTAAACAAGGTGTGCCTGTCCCAGAGGTTCCCAGACTTTGTTGTGCTCTGCTTGGCCTGTTGTGGATCCTGCCACATCCCCTGGAGATGGCCCCCTCCAGGGAACTTCCTAGGGCCTATCTATGCTGGAAGTGGTGGGCCAGGCTGGGGCCAGGGTGGCAGAGTCACCACCCATGGCCCTGCTGGCCCATCTTATGCCCTAGTGAACTGTGTTTTACATCCAGCAAATCACATTTTATGGCTTCAGGCAAACACAGCAAGGTGTGGGATGCGGGCGTCACGGTGTGCCCGTGTGTTATGTGCAGGCACCGAGGTCGTGCAGGAGGACGCAGGAAGCCACACGTCAGGGAGAGACCAGCTGTGACGGTTCTGCCCCCAACCCCCCCGGGGGAGGAGCCGGTGGGCTGTTAGGTGGAGACGCCCTGTTACCAGGGTTTCCTTGTGTCCAGGCAGGAGTGGTGAGGCAGCACCTCCCCTGGGGGCCCCCTACATATATGCCCTTTTACTGGAGGGCGTGAGGTCAGCCTTCACCAGAAGCCCGGGCCCCAGGGGTCCCCTAAGGCTGCCTAGCTCTGAACTGGACCCTCTCTCTCCTCATTGCCTCTTCTGATTTCCAAGAGGTATTTATATCAGAACCCAACCTAAAGTAATATTGTTCTCCTGGCAGGAGATGATGGGGTTAAAGCCCAATGAAGTGTCCTAAAAGCAGATCTGACTGAGACACACTCAGAAATAGACTCCTTGAGCTGAAAGGTCAAAACTAGCCTGGAGATGTAAAATATTTTTGGAGAAATGTCTTCAAAAGCCCAATACTTAAAAGCAATGCTCTTTTGAGGAAGAAGGTGGGGGAGCTGGGAACATCAACTTTGGGGAGCCCTTGGAGAGACCTGAAGGAACCCCAGGGTTCTTTGGAGCAGAGTGTGAAAACCATACATCTCAACCCACTGCTCATTTCAGGGAGCAATCCCATGGCAGTGAAGGGGACCCCTTTCCCTGACAATGGCTTGTAGAGCCAGTCTGCAGTACCTGATGTTCCCAGCAGGGGTCACTGCTTTTGAGGAGACACTTCCCCACCCACCCCATGCCACACACCCCACCAGGCCCTGGTGGCATTGAGGAGTGCTCCAGACACCAGTGGGCCACGTGCCTCTGCCTCAGTGCCAGTGACCTCGAACCTAGGTATGCTTTGATCCAGGGGCCACCACATGCCTTCCCAGTGGACAGAGCTGCCCTCTGGCCATGCTGCCAGTTTGGCGGGGGCTGATCAGAAGCCCTCAGCTCCAGGACAGCTGCCAGGGCCAGGGCCAGGGCCAGGGCCATAGGGACCGGTAAAGGTTTCTGGCTAAGCCCGGATCAAGCCATTCCAAGGGACAGCTGGAGTGTCTCTGCAGTCAGCGCCTGGAAAGGGGCCAGCCCAGCCTCGAGCCTGAGCCAAACACATGTGAGTACACGCACACGGGCACACGCACGCACACAGAGCTCCCACATGTGCGCATAATCACACAGTTCACACGTGCCCACAATCACATGTTCACACATGTGCCCAGCACACATAAACACACAAATAACATGCACACACATACCAACAAGCACATGGATGTACACACATATGAATACACAGGCACACACACTCTTTCCTCTCCCTCCCCAGGCAGCCTCAAGGATGGATGGAGAAATATGTTTGGGTCCAACCTGTTTGGGGTGAGTTCGATTGGGGAAGGTGTCCCTTCTCCATCCTCTCGGTCATGGCGGCTCCTCCCTCCAGGCCAGCCTCATCCCAGCCTGGACTGGTGGGTGTATGTGTATGTGCGGGAGGATTTATGGGCAGCTGGAGTGTCTGGCCGCCTCTGGAAGGGCTCTGGGCAGAGGCTGGGGATGCGAGTGGGGTGGACGCGCTACATCTTCCTGGGGTGGGAGGGAGCTGGAACTGTGCCTGCGTCCTGTAGAAGCCAGCTGGGGCTAGGACCTAGGGGGGCTGCCTGACTCTGGGGTGAGCAGGTGAGCCTGGGGGAGGCCTTTGAGGTTCATTGAAGCTGTGCCCCCTCCGCCAGGAAGCCAGCGGCCCTCAGCCTGCCATTCTCTAGGAGAGGACGTTGGCTTTATTGACTCCTCAGTTCTGAGCCCTGCCAAGCCTGTCATCTCAGACCTGTGAGGGCTTCGGGGGCTGGAGCTCGCCGCCACTAGGTCCCTGTTGTCCCCTGGCCACACAGGCCCAGGCATGCTGGACCATCAGCCCAAGGACGATAACTGAAGTCACTTGTGGTATGACAATTGGTCCCCTGCCTGTCGAGGGACCTGGTGCCATGATGGGGGCTCTGTAGCCCCCGGCCCCTCATCCCAAAGAGTCTGCTCTGCTGAGTCCAGTTTGCTGACCAACCCATCCATGCCCACAGCCCTTGGCAGGGGACAGGGTTCTGTCACCTCCCCCACCCGATCAATACCTCCAAGGCTGCTGTCAGCAAATCTTTGACCTCTGACCCAGCCATGCACTGTGACCCCTGAACCTCTCGGCCTTTCCACCAATCCTTGCCCTGGTCTCTGGGGTGGATGAGGGGTGACCCCTGGCTCCAGCCCAGGCTGTGAGGGGAGGGAGTGTGAGGCCATCAGTCTCCATGGCCCAGCCTCTTCCCTTCAGTCCACACTCAGGGTTGCAGTCAGCTGCGGGCCTGGGGCAGGGCGGGGCTGGCTCTGTGAGGGGGCCCTGCCGGGCAGGGCAAGGGGCTGGGCCCTGGAGCTGCATACGCCGCCGACCAGCCGCGGGCTGTGAATGACGGATCTGTGGCTCTTTTGGGGCTAAGGGACCTTAGAGGTCCAGCCATCAGGGAAGGGCCCTGGGCTTCCGATCTCCTGTCTGAGGCCTTCTAAGACGCCCGCCTCCCTGCCCCCTGCAAACTGCATGCACCAGGCCCTGCAGCCAGGGCTCAGAACCCCTCCCTTCAGCACGGTCCTGGCTGAGAAGGGCCCCGGGACAGGAGGGGTGCAGCCAGGGATGGCTTGCAGCCCACGTTGGCCCCATGGCCAGGGCACTGCTTGCAGACCTCCAGGGGATGGAGGGACCTGACTTCTCCACCCAGCAGGTCACCTCCCTGCAGCTGTCCCCCCAGCCCAGAGCTGAGATCGAGGAAGAGGCTGTCAGAGGCCCCTGTCGTGCTACCTGGGTCCTGTCCCCTTTGGCTCAAGAGTCACAACTCTGGCCACCCTGTCCTACCCGCTTGGCCTGCTCCAGCCTGGGGGCTATTTGCCCCATTGTCCCAGCAAAATCTCCTCTGGACCCTGGGAGTCCTATCCTCTGAGCCACCCTGGAATGCAATTTGGGGAGTCCTGGGCTCCCAGGTGGACACCACTATCCCAAGACTGCCCCCAGAGGGTCTGGCTGGGACCACGGAACCTGCCAGTCACTCACCATTTGACCCTTACCTCCTTACCTTTCTTTGCACCTGGAGTGCCTCCACACTGGCTCCTGATTCTAAGAGGTAAACCCCTCCCCCATATGTGTGTCCTGAGGGCCACGGGGCCCAGCAGCCCTCTGACCTGGGTCTGTCTGGGTCTGCTATAGTGGGAGGGGCAATGGCTCAGAAAGTCTAGCAATGAGACTGCCCCCAGGAGAAGAAGGAGAGAAGGGGAGAGTGAGGAGGAAAGAAAGTGGGGAGAGGAACAGAGGATGACTAGGGGCTGCCCCCGAAGATGGGAGATGCAGCTGAGGGCTGTTTAAGGTGGGCAGGGACCAGGAAACAGGCTCAGAGAGGCAGGTAGGAGGAGCAGCCAGGAAGTGGGCTCAGGTGGGTCTGGCTCCAGGGTTGCCTCCCTGGGGCATTCTCAGGTGCCAGGAAGGCCGGGCCAGGCCAGGCCTGGGGCTGAAGACGGGGTGTGCAGGCCCAGGCTGGGCAGGTGTGTGGGCAGCAAGCCCTGAGGTCAGCAGGCAGGGCCGGGATGGGGTGTCCAGGAGGCCCCACTATAGCATCTGAGGTCCAGTTCCCACACGTGCATTGGCCACTCTGCCCCCCAGTTTCCTCTCGGCTGGGGGCCTGGACCAGTCAGGTGGGAAGTGCCTGCCTCAACCCAGCCATGGGGTCCTGGACTGGAGGAGGTAGCGGGGGGATCAGAGGCACTAGTGACATGTGCTGGGTGACCTGTCTCTGCCAGCCTTGGGCTAAGCCTGGCATCTGGTTACCCAACCCAGGGGATGGAGCTGGACTTGAACCCCAGGCTGGGAATCGCAGGCCACAAGTAGGAAGTCCTGCTGTGGGAGCAGACAAAACCCCACCAGTCTCTGGTTGGCACGTGGGCTGTGTGGGTCTGGGCCAGAGAGGGGAAACTCCCCCAGGCTTGCGAGGCCCCTGGGGCTTTGGGCAACATCTGGAGGGAGGGAGACATGTGGGTTCAGAGAGTGCCAGAACCCTGGTCCCTGAGGCGTGCCCATCCTGTGCTGCACCCCCAGGAGGTGGCCTCACCAGAGAACCCAGGTTCTTCCTAATTCTAGCCATCACTCCTGGGGCTCCTCCTGCACTCTGTGGAGTGTCTACACCCAACTGGTCAGCCTCACTCTGACACATGCACACACCACACACAGACTCCCCACTACACACACACAGCCCCCTACACACAGACCCCAACACAAAACACATAGACCCCCACAACACACCCAGACCCCTACAATACACACAGACCCCCACATAAAACACACAGACCCCCACAACACACCCATACCCCCACAACACACACATGGACCTCCCACACACCACACACAGGCCCCCACACACCACACACAGGCCCTCTCATACCTGATACAGCCCGGACACCACACCCCACACAGCGACACAGCCCATAGACACACGCAGACCATGCTTCGACCCTGCCCCCGCTTGCCACACGTCCAGCCCCACCACGCGCACAGACTCACAGGGCCAGACAAGTCACCCTGCAGGAGCCCTGGGGCCACACAGCCCTTCCCCCACCCCAGAGGTTCCTCAGCCTCCACTTGGCAGAAGCCAGAGCTCAGGGGAGAGCTGGGTGTCCTCGGCCGAATGCCTGATGGGAGAAATTCAGAGGGGAAGCCAGGGCTTCCAGGGGCACATCCTGCGGGGCAGGGACTTGTGAGGGGCTTTGGGTGCGCTCTAGGGTGGAGGGGTTGGATGCTGAGGCCTGAGGTGGGAGGGGTGTCCCTGCACGCCCTGCATCCTCAGGGTGGGATCTGTCACCTCCTTGGGACCGCTTCCAGACCAAATGCCTCCTTCCACCCTCCTGGGGTATGTGTGGGCGCAAGAAGCCCTGGTCTTTGATTCTCCACCCACCACTTCAGAGCTGAGCCAGCCTGGCCTGCTGGGCCCCCATCCTGCTGCCCTCCTGGCTTGGAACACAGGTGTTCTGATGGAGGCGTCCCTACATCTTGCGCCCAGAACAAGGGGCTTGGCCCACAGGGGTCACTCATGGCCTGGGCCAAGACCCACCATCCACTACAGGGCACAAGGCCTTCCTTCCCCAGATCCCGGGGCCAGGCCAGCCTCGGTTCCGTGACCCTGAACTGGTCAGAGCAGAGGTCCCATCGTGAGGAGCAGGCAGGGCCTCAGACACCTCTGACCCACTGCGTCGGCCTGACATTCCACCACTGGAGCAGGATTCTTCTGCCGTAAAGTGCCCAAGGCGCTCCTGGGCCGTTTGTGGAGTGGAGGGGGTGGGGTGCTGAGGGTGAGTGGGGCCCGTGTGAGGGGGGCTCCTGGGAGGAGTGGGTTTTTGCCAGTCCTGGTGGGGCTCCTCCCAGAATTCAGGCTTGGTGGGCAGTGGGATTCACCACAAGTGTCAAGGCTGCCACCCTTCCCTGGCCGGGGCCCAGAATGGCGGCGACAGGGTTGCAAAAGGAGCCAGCACTGGGCTCCGGCTCCTGCAGTGTTCCCTGGGGCAGCCTCAGCCCTCCTGGGCAGTCACTGCCCCCTGACATCACTGTCCCCCGAGGGTTACCACTGTCTGCCCCAGTCAGTGCCCACAAGCCTTCACTGCCAGCAGCCCACTAGAGAGCCTGGGGTAGGGTACAGTCCTCAGGGGTGCTGAGGGTGAGGGGTGCCTTCTCTCAGGAAGCCCACATCCCTGGCCTGGGTCTGGTTGGACTCCAGCTCTCATCCTGGTCAGCAGCGGGCCACCGTCTCCCAGCCCCAGGCTCAGGCCCTGGTGGAGGATGCAGAGGGGCCTGTTCGGGCAGGAGTCATGTTCACAGCCAGGGTAGGATAAAAATAGGAAGTGGTCTCCAGTGCCACGCGGGTGCCCGCCGGCCATTCTTCCCTGGTGTGGGGGTGGATCCTCCCGGGCAGGAAGGGCCTTAGTCACCCACCAACGGCTACCGGGAACCCTGCGCCCAGCCTCTGGGAAACGCTGCCGGCTGGCCTTCCAGCTGGACCCCTTGAGGCTGACTCAAAGGCCTACACTTCCCGGGGTGCCCATCAGGAACCAAACCATGCTGAAGCCATCTGCTTGTTATTTCTATGAATCTTCCCAGGACCCCTGCCAAGCAGACCCTGTTAACAGATGAGGAAGCCAAGACCCAGAGGTCTATTCAGGGTCCCAACAGCTAATAACTGGCAATGCCAGGACTTGAACTTGGGGTGATTTGGGCCCAGGGTCCAATTGTGAGGTGAGTGAGGTCCAGCCTCCAAGGCCTGGGCCAGGGAGCAGCTGGGAGTGTGAGGCCGAGTGAGCCCTGTGGGGTAGGAAGTCATCGGGGCAGCCTGAGGCTGGAGTCAGGGGCTGGTGTTGTCCACCCCCAGAGCCTTCTGGGTTTTGAAGGTCACTTCCCACCACCCAAGCATCCCTTGAGGACCTACTGTGCGCTGTGTGTTGTGCCAAGCCCTGGGAACACAGTGGTGAGCAAGACAGGCTCAACCCTGCCTCTGGGGAGCTGTCATTCTGTGAAGAGAGAACCATCAACTATAAACAAAGAAAGAAATGAAGTAATTTCAGCTTTTGAGAAAGGCCATGCAGGACATGAATCAGAGTGACGAGGGAGATGGGAGTGGCTGTGGGGGTTTAATCAAGGGAGTCAGAGGTGGTCTCTCTGCGAGATGATATTTAAGCCAAGACTTGAATGACAAGAAGGAGCCAACGCAATGACTATAAGGGGAAAGGGTGTACCAGTGGGAAGAGTGAGTGCAAAGAAAAATTTCAATTTCTGACCTTGGCTTTTACCACTTTTCCGTCCAAAGTGTCAATTCAAAGTGAAGCCGTTCTCCAGAAGGCAAGATTGGCCCACTGCCCCACTCTGCCCCACCAGTCATGACTTGCTTTGAAGACCCTCAGTCCTATTCTTGATCTAACAAACGCTGTCTTCTTACCACAGATGCTGCCTCAAGCCCACTTTTTGCACCCTGAATGCTTATTTCACTCTAGTGTAGTGGAGTATGGGATTCTTGGTGGAGAATTATTTCCCTGGGCACCTGGAATATACGATTCTCCAGTCTTCTGGTGTCCACTGCTACCAATGAGATGTCTGTTGTCAGTCTCATTTTCATTCCTTTGTGGTAATTCCTTGTTTCTTCCTGGGACGTTTAAGATTGTCTTTTTGTGCTTAATGTTCTGTAGTTTAACTATGATGTGACTTGGTTCTTATTTATCCTCCTTAGGACACGGTGTGCATCTTCAATAGGACTCATTCCTTAATTCTGGAAATTTCTCAACCATTAGCTCTTGAATTCTTCCTGTTTTCACCTTCTGGAATTCCTGTTATATGCATGTTGGACCTTCTTGGACCATCTCATTTTATCCTCCAAGAGTCTTAGCCTTTTTATTTTTCCTTGTTTTTATGTCTCTGTGCTAAGTTTTAAGATATTTCTTCAGATATGTCTTCCAGTTTCCCACCATAACTCATTTGCTGTATGATCCATCCACTGAGCTTTTATTTTATACTGTGATGACTATTTGATTTCCTTTGAAGTCTATCTGTTCTTTATTTTTAGGTAATATTTTTGTCATATTATCATGTCTTCCACACTCTCTTTTATCTCCTTAATACCTTTAAATATATTTACTATGTAGTCTTTATCAAATTGTTCTAGTAACCCTGCATCTAAGATCTCCTGCTGATGCAGTGGTTTGCTTTTTGGGGTCATTTATAATTTCTTTTTATCGTGAGCTCATCTTCACCAGGGATTTTTTTTTTCCTCTGTGGTAATCATCCTGGGTAGAAATGTCCATACAAAGTGAATAGAAGTAAGTTTCTCTCATGGTCCTTTATCATTTTTACATTAATTTCTAGATTTAGAGCTCTAGAATCCCTGGATTGCATAAATGTGAATCCTGTTCCATTTTTGGCTCTGGCTAGAGTTTTGGCTTCTTTTTTGGGTGGGGTGGGGAGATAGTTAGGTGTTTGTTTGTTTGTTTAATGGAGGGACTGGGGATTGAACCCAGGACCTTGTGCATTCTAAGCACACGCTCTACCACTGAGCTATACCCACCCCACTAGAGTTTTGGCTTCTTAAAGGTGACTTCTTTTTCTCACCCATTGTCCCAGGAGGATAGAAAGCTTTATTTCTTGGCTCAGCTTTCCAAGCCTTTGTATTGGGAAGCCCTTTCAGCCCTGGGCTTTACATGAGGATGTCAGCTCACCATCTCAGAGTCCAAGACACATATCCTGTCCCTGTGTCCTGCCTGATTCTGTAGTTCTTCCCAGTCTTTCCGGTTTATGACCCTGAGTGCCTCCAGGTGACTCGATTCATACCTGACAAGCACACCTCCTTGACCTTCCCCTGAATGAAACTTTCCAGCTTCAACATCCTTTTTCCCGTCCCAGGGCTTCCCTTTCTGGCTCCAGGTTCTGTGACACAGTGATGCCCACAACCCCAGAGGGCAGGCACATCCTTTAACTCCCAGGAACTCTGACCAGTTATGGTCTCTTTCGTCCATGACCTTCTAGCACAAAACTGCAAAACAGGCCAGTGGAGACCTGGGACTTTCAAGCCATGGAAGCCAGGGTCTTCTGATGTACCTAGATCACTGGTTCTCAACCTGGGACAATTTAGTCCTCCCAGGGGATACTTGGCAATGTCTGGAGACATTTTTGATTGTTGTGACTAGTGGTGGGCCAGGGAGTGAGGGTGGAGGGATGTTACTGGCGTTTTGTGGATAGAGGCCAGGGACGGTGCTAAATATTCCACCATGCACAGAACAGCCCCCAACAACACAGAATCGACTCTCCAGCCCAAAATGTCAACAGTGCCACTGTTGTGGGTTTTTTTTTTTTTTTCGTCTTTTTTTAGGGGTGGGGTTGAGGGCGGTAACTAGATTTAAGTATTTTATTATTTTTTAAATGAGGGTACTGGGGATTGAACCCAGGACCTCATGCCTGCTAAGCACACACTCTACCACTTGAGCTAGACTCCCTCCCATAACAGCGCCACTCTTGAGGAATCGCGATAGCCGCTTCTTTCCTCTATCAGGACTGGGTCCTGAATCCCAGGGGCTGAGCCCTGTGTTTGTGATGGGAGGGAGGGACAGAGGAGCAGCCTGAGACCCTGACCCAGGCTATTCCCAGGCAGGGGGTCCGAGGAGTCCTGCCCTAGGCTGAGAGTGTATCTGGAGGAAGAGTGCGTCTCATCAGACCGAAGGGACCCCAGATGCTCCGAGTGCTCCCAGCTCGCACACCAAGCCTCACCTGGGCCTGTGAGCCACGATGCCTCACCGTCTGCCCTGACTGCCACAAGGCCTTCTACTCGGCTCCCTCCCGAGTGCCGCCTGCACGCGCCAGCCACACGCGCCTGTGTGATGTGGGGAGCAGGCGTGCGTCGTTGGAGCAGGCCAGGCCCTACTGGGAGGCGGGGGTGAGGACATATCTCTGGTGCCATCTTTCCTGTTCTGATAAATAACTGATCTGTGGTTGAGGCAAGAAGGTCACCTCTGCCCAGGGAAGCTCAGGAGCAAACCACTTGTGACCGGTGGGACGAGCTCCGGGTGGGGGCAGCGGGAAGTCTGCCTTCCCTGGCCACCGGGCTGCTGGGGGCAGATTTCAGAAAAGGGAAGTGCTGAGCTGGGGCAGCGCTTCCTGTGGTCGCCGTGTCAGGGCATCGGGGCGGGCATGGCAAATCAGAGGGGCGGCTGCCCTGCCCCAGGAAGGGGGCGAGTGAGCCTTCCTGAGCGGGTCTGGGCCGGGGACCACGGCTAGGCAGCCTGCTGCTGTCTTCCATGGGCCAGGGCTGGGGGCCCTGGGATGCAGGGACTTACTGAAGTGCCCACAGGGCCAGGGGCCCCTGACTGGGGGTCTCCCAGTGCTCGGCTCTGCCCTCAGAATGAGGTCACCAGGGCATGGAGACTTGCTCCTCACCTCTCATGATCTCCAGACGCTGCCCATCCAGCACCTGCTCACGCAGTTCCCAGGCACCGAGGAAGGGCCTCCCCAGAGGCCTGCTTCCCCGTCCCCTCTGGGGAGCCCTCAGCCCATGGCTGGGCTGCTCTGTGGAACCCCCTTCCTCCCCAAAGACCTGAGCCCAGCAGCCTGTGCGAGCTGGCCCAGCTCCTGGTGCCGCTGAAGTGGGTGGCTGTCTGTGCCCTTGTGTCTCTTATTAGGGAGGAGCCTGGAGTCGGGGCCAGGGTGGAGGGAGGGGACCCGGCCTCCACGGCTCCTGGAACCCACCTTCCCTCCTCGAAGCATGACAAAGCATGAGCCCAGCCTCTGATCCCAGAGGAGAGCTGGGCCTGGGAGCAGAGAGGAGACCAGCCCCTCACTCCAGCCCCAGCACAAAGGGCTGCTGGCCTACTGCTCCCCTGGGTCCCTGCCGACCTCCTTCTAAGTTGAGTCCCTCCCATCCCACCTGACTGTCCAGCTTCACTCCAACCCCCCCAGATCTCAGCAGGATACAAATAAACTAAAGATAGAATAGTGAACCAAACAGACTTGGTACCCCTTTTAGAGCCTGAGGTCTAGTGATGGGATAAAGAATTAGACGGTCATAACAAATCACACTAGTGCTCTAAAAATGAAATTACAGGGACCTCTGCAAGGCACCTGTGCTGGTCTAGCAGGAGGCAGGAAAAGCACGCTGCTGGGGCACTATTCTGTCCTTTTTGCCCTGGCTGAGGCCCCATTCTGTTGGGCCCCGTGGTGGGGAGAGCATGGCTCCATCAGCCCCACAGTGATGCAGCCCTCAGCCCGGTGCCCCTCCAGAGGCCCTGAGGCCAGCAGGGGTGGGTGTGCGGTGGCGGGGGGGTCTGGAGCTGTGGCTCCCGACTCCCTGCTCCCAGTTGGGGCCTGTGCCCGGCAGGGGTTGGGTCCGCAAGACCAGTCCCGGCTCTGACCCAGGGTGTGTGGGCCACTGTGGGCAGTGCCCGGGGACGGCCAGGTCAGCCCACCCCCCACACTCTTGGCCTCTCCCTGTGCCCTCCTTTTTCACTCTCCCCGTCCCTCCTGACCTGAGGTCACCTCTTCTCTGTCTCTCTCTGTCTCTCTCTGTCTCTTCTATTTTTCTCTCTGTTTCGTAAGTCCTTCCACCCCCGAGGACTCCCAGCCCCTCTCTTTCTATATTTATTCATCTGTCAGCCTGTCTCTCTTGCCCTCTGTGTTTCTCTCCCCTTATCTCTCTGTCCCATCACCCTACCTGACCTGGCTCCTCCACGTCTGCCTGTGTCTCTATCTCTCTGTCTGCCTGCTTCTCTCTGCCTCTCCCTCTCCTCCCCGGCCCTCTCCCTTTCCCTCCCAGCTCACCCTCCCCCCTGATCTTCCTGAGGCTCTGCTGTCCAGAACCCCTGCAGGCAGCTCGGCTGGCCGAAGCCTTGGCAGGACCTGCTGGGGCCTTTCCTAGTCGCCCACGGGCCCTCGTCCTGTTATCAGTTGGAAATGAATCAGAGATTAGGAAACGGGGGAGTGGGGGTATTATCGCCTGGCGCACACGGGGCTCTCAGCTAATCTCTGGTGGCCCTGGGTTCGAGAGGAAATGCAATTGCAACACCGACCCCCTTCTTACCGTCACTGTCATGTCCGCGGTGAGGCGGTGGGGGATGTGGGCACAAGGTTGGAGGGGGAGAGGGAGAGGACCAAGGGCCAGGCCCCAGCCCCTGGAGGGCATGTGCACACATGCATACGTGCACACACACACATACACTTGGAGCCTCCTGGACCCTTGCACACCTCTCCTATCGCCAAGCTTTTTACCTCATCCCTCCACCCTCCTCTCTGGACGGCACCTCAGGCCATGTCTCAGCCCATTCTCCTCTTAGCAAGTGGGGTGGCCCCTCTCCTAACCAAGGCCTCCCGCGTGCTGAGGACCAGCCCACCATTGCAATGTGGCCCTCAGGTTTTTATGTCCAGCTGCTGTCCTGCTCCCTGCCCTCACCTCCCACCGCCACTCAGCTTTCTTTGCTTCTGCCACCCTGGCCTCCTTACCCCTCCTCCATGCCCCAGCTTTTGCACATGCTGTTCCCTGTGCCTGGAGAACTTTCCTCTCTCACCCACCTGGCTGACTCCCACAGTCCCAGCTCACTCAGCTTTCATGTCCCATCCTCAGAGCATCAAGGGTCCCCATCAGTGCCCTGTCTCAGGGGCTCTGGCCCCCTGTGCTCTGCCTTCACGGCATGGGTTTCCCTGTTACCACCAGGCTACGCTTTTTCAGGCCACTGGGCTACGCAGTGTGTACTGCCCACCCCTCCTCACAGTGGGTATGGTGAGGCAGGGATCACGCCCTCCCCACCCAACCAGTAGCTGGCCCGGGACCCGGCACGCTAGACAAAGTGAACAGATGTATAAACACACCCAGAGACACGGACACTCCCAGGTACACACACGGAAACGCAGCCACACCCACAGCAATGCACTGGAACTCCTGCACAGAGAGACACTCAGACTCACAGACATGGGCCTGCAAACCTAAGTACACAGAGACCCAGAGAGACCGAGACACACACATGTCCCCACTGTCCCCTATAGGCTTATTGCTTCTCATCAGTTGGTGGGCACCCCAGTGACCTGGTTCATGGGTGCCCTCAGTTCTGCCCCTCAAGTGGGATCCCCTGTTTGTGGGGGCCTCCTGGATTCTGTTGCCCTGGCCTTGGCTTCAGGGAACCCAGGTCACAGGCTCCCCAGGCTGGGTTCTCTGGGCCCTGATAGCGGGTCTCAAAGTATTAGTTCTTACAACAGGTAGCTTTCAGGCCCAACGCGTAGCACCACGGCCAGTATGAACTCACACGGAGGTTAACACCAGGGCAGAGCACTGGTTAACCTCTTACATGGCATTTTAAAGAAAAGTTACATTTCGGGAAAAGGGCTGGATCAGCACACACGAAGCTAAAGCTTGGTATTTTTCTCAGCAGCATTTTGCTCTTGGAATCACTGCTGAAGTTAATCCGGTTAGAGTTTCTGTCCCAGGCTCAAGGAGGTTCCAGCTGGAAACAGGCAGCCATGGTGGCAGATCAGGGGTGAGGGGCGGCAGGTCATGGAGAGGGCGAGTTTGGTGAGGGCAGATGGCAGGAGGGCAGCAGGCAGAGCCCAGAAGCTCGGGGCGGCCTCACCTGACTTCATCCAGGGGCAGGGGTGGAAGCCAGAAGTGGGGTGCAGAGGATGGGGCCTTGAGGCTTCAAGGCAGCTTGTCATCCAAAGCACCTACAGACAGCTTCTTTCTCTCCAAGGTGACTTCCCCACTACAGCGACCCTGCTCAGAAAGGCAGCGAGCCCTCCTCAGGGTTCTGCTCACCTCTGAGGCTCCCCGTATCAGTCCTTGTCTGGTGAGAGCTTGCTTCTTTGCTGTCACTAGCCTTGCACAAGAGAGAACTAGAACCATGTGTGCTGCACCCCTGTCATGCAGGGACGACACCAGGGGACGCCGCTGCGACCTGCTTTCAAATCAAAGGGCATCTCCCTAGTTACCCACCATCTGATCCTCCGCCAGCCAAACACCCCTTCCCCTGCCCAAGAAGGGAGCTCTTGAATTCTCCTTCCAGGGCAGCCTGCAGCTTCTGGGTCCTTCTATCCGAATTTCCAGTTTCCTTCGTCAGGCCCAGTCCTCGCCCTTCCCCGGACCCCACGTCCCCAGCCGCGTTGGCGGAAATGCCTCGCTTTGGGGAAGGCGGGAGGGGGGTCCACAGCACCCAAGTCTCTTGTGCACCGTTTCCTCGTCCCCCAGGGGGGACTGCTAGCTGGCCTAGCATCTCTCGGATGGAAATACTGACGACTCCTCCTCGGCTGATCTGAGAAACGTGAGAACAGGGCTGGGAAAATTGGCCGTTTTTGTGGTTTGGGGGTTTGAAGCAAGTTTCACAACTGATCTCCCAAGAACATGGTCCAGTCAGATGTGCTCCCCGCCCGGGGGCCCATTTCCCTGCTGGCTCCGGTGCTGACCGCCCGCCCGGCCGGGTCGCGAGGGGAGGGCCGAGGCCGAGGAAGGGGGCTGCACCCACCCGCTTGCCCCACCTGCTCCCCGCTTTCCCTCTTTGAGGGATGAGCACAAGGAGCTAAGAAGATGGAGCCGTTTGTTGGGGGGTTCTTGTGGTTTCTGCCTCGTTCTTCGGCATGGGGAGCGATATCCACTTGGCATCCCTCACTCCCATCTTGGAAATCTTTCTCAGATGCCTCTGGGGCAGCTATGCCCTTAAAGCTTTTATTTGTGGGGATCAGACGGCCAAGAATTTCTTTTGTTGCCATGATCTTGGGCTGGGGCTCACTAGCACGAGGTACTGGAGGGACCTGCTCTGGTTGTTCAGGGAGAGAGTGGGGACCCCAGGGAGGCACACCCAGCCCACCTCGGCTCCCCAGAACTTCTGCTGCCTCCCCAGCAGACAGCACCCAGCTGGGGTGGGGAAGGGGTCCTCTGCTTCCAAGTGGCCTGGCACCCCAGCCTGTCCTTCCACTCTGGGAAGTCCCAAGCTGCCTCAGGCCAGCTGGGGCAGAACTGAAATTGGTGACATCTGCCTTTCTGGCCCCTTGGCTCCAGCCTCCACCCACTCACCCCAGAGTCTTTCTGCAGGAGCTTCCAAACCCTGGTTGGAACAGCAGGCCACGTTCTTCAAGTGACTGCCACCCTCCCATCTTCCACACTCCCCACCCCAGCCTGAGCCCTGTGTGAGCCAGACGCTCCCCAGTCCTGGAGGATGGCACATGATTCTGCACGCTGTCGTCCCTCTGATCAGGGCACAGTGTCCTCAGACATAACATCTCCCACCCACATAGCAGAGGGCAGGCTAAGGCATCAGGACATGGTATGAGGCAGTGGTGTGTGTAGGACAGAGCCCTGACTTCCTGCCTCTTCTGAGGGGGCCAGGACAGTCCTGTGTCTAGTTACCAAGTGAAGGTGGGGCTGGGGACTTGCCATGTCCTGCAGGGCAGCTGGGAAAACAGAGCTGGGGCTGGGAGTCACCAGATTCACGGCCAGGGAGACAGCTGGCTCGTCCGCGAGCTAGGTCAGGGGAGTGGTCAGGTGGTCACACAGACACGGCGGGTTGGAGAGACTCAGGCCAACCCCGTGGAGAGTCCCACATGGCCACATGCAGGGGTCGGGGAGAAGTGGTATGGCCGGACACAGGTGCTTGGGTGGATGGGAAGATTCGAGCAGACCCACAGAGTCCTCTCAGTCAGAACCAGATATGCTTGGACAATTGAACACACCTAGGTGGGCAATTAGCCAGCATCTGAGAAACCCTGAGAGAGCCTGCCCTTTGGGTGTGTGTAGCTCGGCGGATGGGCCCAGTGGCTTCGGGGTCAGGCAGAGATACCCGGACATGGCTGCCGGGCCCAGCCCAAGAAGGCTGGGGCGCTCTGGGTGCGTCTGCCGGGTGCCTGTGTCCCCCTTCCCGTTCCCTATCCATATACCCCCTCCTAGCTTCCTGTTTCTGTTTTGGGGCCACAGAAACTTCCTCTTCTCATCAGGGCTCAAAATGGCTTGCTGGTCTCAGCTGGAGGCCCAGTGGGAGGTGGGTTGCCCCAGACCAAGGGACATCCACAAGAAGAGGGAGAGGGGGCCTCTGCGCCTCTGGGGGGATGGCGAGCCCACTGATGTGTGAACTGTGGTCCTTCCTGCAGCACTCCAGCTAGAGGCTTCCCCAGCTCCTTGGGGCTTCTGGTGTGAGCGTGGCTAGAGGCCAAGTTGGCTGGACCCTGCTGGAGCGACCTTGCGCAGTCACTGTCTCCCCTTCCTGCCGCAGACAGGGGACCCAGAGGGTTTCTTGCCCTCCCCTTCTTCCTGCTTCCTCCCAGGCACACTCACAATAGACACAGGCACTCATGGGCAGCACCACATCGGCCCACGGTGCACCCACACATGCACTCACACCCAGGCACACGCACACACACGTGCACGCATGCACACATGTGGCCCCACCAGGGGCAGAGCTGCAGCCTCCTGGAGGCTGAGGTAGCAGGGAGCCTGGCCTGGTGTGGGGAATGGCCCTGTGTGAGCATCCCTTGGTGAGGGGGGGTGTGTGCGGGTCTCTCTGGGTGAGCGTGTTTGGGGCACATCACCTCCGCCCAACAGCATCCTGCATGATGAGCAGAGCCTCTTCCTGCAAATGAAGCTGGATTGTGTCCAGTGGAGTCTCTGAGTTCACCCTCAGGGGCCCAGGGTGAGGGACCCTTTGAGGGGTGCCTCACGTGAATGTGGGGGATGGTCATGCCGAAGGCTCAAGGCGTGTGTGACAGGGCTGCCAGGAAGGGTACGCAGGGCAGTCCTCAAGTTGCCACCTGTGACCACCTTGATCCACTGGGGACGTGAGGTCATGGGCATCTCAAGAGTACCCCGGGCCTGGGTGGGGCGGGGGGGTGAATGCTGGGCAGAGCTGCTGAGAGGCTGAATTTGCAACCACTTCCTTGCTCACCCAGTGCTGACCTGGGATGGCGCTGAGGATTCTGATGCTGTCCTCCCAGGGGCTGGGCAGGGGTCAAGTTCAGGACAGTGCCACGCCCCCAAAGCTTCTGTGCAACATTTCCTGAGCACATGCACACCAGGCATCTCCTTCACTGTCCATGACCGTGATTGTCATGTACAGGTGAGCAGGCTGACGCCACGTGGTCAGGAGGCTGTGGCTCCAGGACCCAAAGACGGTGGCCACACTGCACGATGGACCTGGCCACCTCCCTCCCTGGGGATGGCCCCATAGGGAGACAGAAGTAGGGAACTCAAGAGCCCTGGGTCACCAGGTTCCACTCCTCGGCACCTGGCTTGTGCTCCCATTAGTACGGAAGGGAGGCAGTAAAACAAACACTCAACTGATTGTTTACACCGAGGTCTCAGGGCCATAATTAAGAAGACTGCAAGAATCAGGCGTTTATCTGCCGGGTATCTTGAGGAGCCTCTGAAGAGGAAACATCCTGGAGCATCTAATGAAGGAAAGTTGGATGGGTTTTAAGACTTTTTCAAGCCCTGAAAGAATAGGCCTTTGTTGCCAGCTCCCCTCCTGTGGCAGCCTGCCTGGTCCCTGGACTCCAGCGGCTGCCCCAGGCCAGGGGCAGGACCGGGCGGCCCCAGCCCTTGCAGCCCCCATCCTGCTGGGCTGAGCCCCCAGGCCTTGCCCACTAGCTGGCTCCTCCTCCTCTGCTGGCTGTGGGCAGGACCCCAGGAGTGGGGTCCAAAGGATGCCCCCTCCCCCACCCTCCATGCCCCACTTCACCCTGCCAAATCCTGACATCCACCTTCGGTGGGCTCTGTAGCCAGCCTGAAGCCAAACCCAGGTGGGGGTGACGTGCGGCTGGCATTGAGAGGTGACCTCTGATTGCCCAAAGCCCTTCATTAGCTAACTCCATGCCACATCTGCCAGTTCTAGGCCAGCCCCTGTCTCAACCTCTGCACCTTCACTAAAGCTATTCCTTCCACCCACAATGCTTTTCCCTGCTCCTTATTCCCCAGCAAATTTTTACTTATATTTTAAGACTTTGCCTGGGGATCACTCCCTGCTGGAGCCTTCTCTGCACTCCAGGCCGGGTTCCTGGACCCTCATCTGTATTCCCTCAGCTAAATGGTCTCCATGCATCCTGGGTGTGTGTCCTGTGAAGGAGGTCTGGGTGTCAAGCCAGCCCTGTGCCTGGCACAGAATTTGTAAGCACTCAATTCTTTAGATACAAAAAAACTAAAGGAAGAGTGAGTAGGGGCAGCCATGTCACCCGGTGACAGAGTGTAAACCCTGGGGTCCTCATCACCGCTCTTCTCTGAGAGAAGCACTGTTCATGTCACTTTACAGAGAGGAGGACAGAGCTGGGGGCAGAGAAGATTTGCCCACAGCCAGTCAGACAGTGGGTGGAGAGTCCAGGGAGGCGAGCAGCAAACCTTTTCTTTAAAGGGCCGAGGTGGTACATTTTTTAGACTTCGTGGGCCATTTGGTGGCGGCAACAATCACTCTGCTGTGACTGCAGGGCGAGAGCAGCCACAGACAGGGCATAAATGAAGGGGCATATCTGTGTTTCAATAAAACTTTATTTATAGATTTCATATCATTTTCATGTGTCACGAAATACGATTCTTTTTTTTTTTTTCCTAACCATTAAAAAAGTGTAAAACATCATTTGCTCATAGGCTGTACAAAAACCAGCAGCAAGCCTGACTCAGGCTGCGGCCTGGGGTTGGCCGATCCCTGGTCCAGGGTGAGAACCAGGCTCTCCCCGCTCTGAGACCAGCCTGGTCAGGCACCCCCTGGGGACCCTCCCACTCAAACATGGTGTGTGCACCATAAATGGAGAAAGCAAACAAACAAGGGAGCTAACCAACCAGCTAACCAGTTAACTCAGTCCTGATCTCCTGGGTTCAGAGTGACCCCTTCCCATTGCTGGGCTTTCTAGACCTGATTGATCCTTTGTCCGCTGACCTATTCCTGTTGACCTCTTGCCCAACCCCCATCTTTCTGAAATCTGCCCAGGCCTCTCATCAACCCTCGAGCTGCCCGAAATGGTGAAGAGAAGACTGGAAGTGCCTAGAAAGTTTTAACAGGCACTCATCTCTCCCAGGCTAAAAGTGCCACCTGGCAGAGGAGGGCAGGGTGACTGTGTGTGTTGGGGAGAGGTCTTCAGAGCTGAGAGTGGGGTTCTGGCGGTACCTTGCTGGTGGAGCAGGGTTGTCCAGGCAGGCAGACGACAAATTTCAGGCAGCAGGGTGTTCTAGATAAAGGTTCTGGGAGCAGGAGCTGTCAGAGTGCATGGCCACAGTAAACCCAGGGGAGTGGATATAAGGGGTTCCTCTCTGTACTGGGCTGGGAGCAGCCAGGATAGAGTCTAATCCCATCAGGAGCAAGGGTGTGGGTCCTAATCTTGGTCCTAGCCTTGACCCATTCTGCTAGGCCTGCCTGTGTGGTGTGAGTGAACCAAGAGGCCCCCAGGAGGACCTGATGCCCGTCATAGGCCTGCCCCTACACCTGACTCATGGCCCCTCCTATTTCAGGCTCATGCATTTGGGTTCAGCATTGTCCTGCCTCGATCATTCATTCATTCAACAAACATCGGTGTACCTCCCACCAACTACCTGCCTGACAGGTCCCCTTCAGGTTTCAAATAATACAGACATGGTCCTGGCTTCTTGGAACTGGCACCCATCCAGCAGGGAAGACAGATGATGGACAAGTAAGTGAGGCCAAGAACAGGGCCATTTTTAAGAGCACGAGGACTGGGAGTACCGCATAGCAGGGTGATGTAACTGGGCAGTGACTGGGGGCTGCTTCAGGAGGGCCTCCTTGGGATGGGGGCAGCAGAATGCAAACCTGAACAAGGGAAAGGGCCAGTCAAGCACAGACCTAGAGGGAACCACAGTGCAAAGTCCTGGGGCAGGAGCAAGCTTGAGGGACAGCCCCAAGAGAGGGGCCGATGAGGAGCACGGGGGCAGGGCGGTGGCCAGGCCACATGGGACCTTACAGGGCTCTGTGGGGAGGGCAGCAGATACAAGGGAGTGGAGAATCTTTGGGAGGCCAGGCCGGGAATGTGATCAGATTGACATTTGCAAAGATCCCCGGGTGCTGCTGAGAATGGGAACCGGCGGGCAAGACGCCTGTCCTCAGGTGTCCTAGGAGGCTGGTGTGTGGATAGGAGTTTGAGTCCTGCTGGGGATTCAAGGGCTGGGTCTCCTGCTGGAGCAGGCGCAGAAGGCTGGGCGGGACTGTGGGCGGTGGGCAGGCCCCGAGACTCCTGCTCTTGGCCTGGCTCTGGCGTTGGCTTGGCGTGCGGCCGCGGGGGAGCTGTGTGTGGGCACGTCCCAGGGCTGCCCGCCCGCCGCCCCGGAGACAGGAGCCTTAGGCAGGCTGGCTCGCCTGAGCCTGGATCTCAGCACTGTGGAGTGAGGCAGGTTGCAGGGTGGCAGGGGCCTCCCTGGAAGCCAGCCCAGAGGACAGAGAGCTCCTCCACCCTCACCAGGCTGTTGTTGGCCGTCCAGCCCCTCCGCATTGAGTGCCCACTGTGGGCCGGACACAGCTCTGTCCCAGGGTCTGTGTAGCCAGGCAGACCTGCAGGAAATGGGTATCTGCTTCTGGTCTGATGGGTGCGTCATTTGCATCTGATGGAGGTCCCCTCCCACAGGTGGGCAGTGGGCACCTCTAGCTCCAGCCCAATCCTGGCTGAGGGGTGCCAGTCCCCATTTCCCCAGTGGTGCCAGTACATTCTGGGCAGTATCTGGCCCCAAAGACAGAACACTGTGTGAAGTTCGAGTACTCAGTCCTGGTCTCAAACTTCCTGGGGTGCCGGGACTGGTCTCCTGGGTGCCCTGAGGCTGGTGTCTTAAAGGGAGGGCACCAAACAATGGGAAGGCCACGGGTAAGAGAGCAGAGTGTGTGGGTGTGTCTGCGTCTGTGTGTATGTGTGGGAGCCTGGGGTGTGTGCAGTGTGTCCATGTGTAATTGTGACCAAGTGCTTGTGCATGCGCACATGTGAACTGTGATGACGCATGGGGGCTTCTGTATCTGTGTGCATGTGTGTGTGTATCCGTGTCTGAGTGTGGGTGTGTGTGAGACTGGAAGTAGGGTGTCTTCAAGTGCACGTGTGACTGTGAGCATGTGATGTGGGTCTGTGTGCACCTGTGTGCAGATCTGTGTCTGTGAATGTGAATGTGTGTGTGTGTGTGTGTGTGTGTGTGTGTGTGTGTGTGTGTGTGGTCTGCGCTCCCGGGGCTGGTGTGGCTCAGGCCGTGTCCCGTGGCCTGTTTTCCTTTTCCCCCGCCCTCCTTCTCGGCAAGTGTTGACTCAGGGAGGGACGGGCAGCCTTCGTTCAGGATTTCCTGGTTGGGAAAGTGGTGTCTTGAAAAGGGAACAATTGTACCCTGAAGTGGCCGCTGAAGGGTCTGGGCTGTGCAGAGCTCCATGGGGCCCAAGGCTGCGCGCCTGCCTGGGCTGGGTTTCCAGAGGCAGGAAAGACTTTGCCCCTGAGTGGGTGTGGAGGATGTGCCCTAGAACCCTTCCCAGTTCTCTGTGCATGGGGGCCACACAGGTGGGGGGCTCTGGGCCTAGATGCCCCCTCGATAGCCTGAAGGGGAGGATGGCACAGTGCGAGTGAAGGGGACCCTCCAGGACCCCCAGGCACTGGCTGTCCCAGGTCCCTCACTGGGCTGGGTCAGGACATCTGGTTCCGCTGCCCACTTTATCCCTCCACGAGCCCCATCCACCAAAGCCTCAACATAAAAACAAAAATCTTTGAGGCTGATGGTGTCAGTCTAAGAGTGAGTGAGAAGCCCCAGGACAGCTCCACCGTGGGGGACCCGCCTGAAGCGTTGCCTCTCTCAGGAGCTTTGGCCCCACTGAGGGCTCCTGAGAAATGCAGAGTCCTGGGATGTGCGGACCTGCTGAGTCAGTCCCTGGGCTTCAGCAAGGTCCCCTCCAGGTGCTGCTGTCACCTTCCAAGAGAGGCACGGGGTGGGTCGAGCCTCCTTCCCCGTCACCCAAGTCCCCCTGGTGAGACCTGCGTCTGGGGTCAGGATGGGGGCTAGGCGGCTCTGGGCCAGGAGGCTGAGGGGGCGGGGCCCTGGGAGGCCTGGCTGAATCCGGAGAGGTGGATTCTCCCTTCTCCAACCACAGTGTCAGGGCCTAATCTGTAGGACAAAGCGGGGATTTGCGGCCCAAAGGCTGCTAATTCGGTTACAGCCCTTCTGTCAGCGCCTGCTCCCTGGAGAGGGAAGATGCTCTCCCCAGGGCACAGGGAGCCACCTGTCTTGGCTCCTTTGGGACGGTGGGGACTCAGCCGATGCCCGGGAACTCAGCTGAGCCTATGCAGGGTCAACACAAGCAACAGTCCCTTTGATGAGGGGTCCTCAGAGAAACTCCAGTCCTCGGGTGAGCTCAGGCCCAGGGTGCCTGTCCCCCACAGATACTGCCACCAAATCTGTCCCTGGCCAGAGAAACAGGCTTCACCCTGGCAGGAGTCGGGGAGGAGGGTGTCAGAGTCACTGGGGGCTGTAGAGGCCATGTCTTCTGAAGCCGAGGGGAAGGGAGCACCCCAGGGCAGAGTGGCAGCAGGGGGTGGTGCCTGGGCTCCAGTCTCCGGCCTACACCACACCGGGCCGTACGAGCCAGGTGGCCGTTAATAATTAACCCAGGGCCTGGGCCTTGACCTCGTGGGCCTCTGAGTAAACAGGCCTTTCTGGCCAAGCGTCCTCAGCCTGCTGGGCCCCTCATGGCCTCTCCGCCCCTTGACCTCTTTTGGCCTCGTGGTCCAGGTCTCCCTCCCCCTCCTCTCTGCCGAGCTGGCGCAGCAGTCAGTGGTCTGGATGTTTGGGCCCCTCTGACCCCCACCGGGGGTCGGCCTACTCCCTATTCCAGCCCCAACAACTATTCTCTCTGCACCCTTCTCCCGATGCCTCCGGCCTTTGAGGTGGGTGCCCCTTCTTGGACTACGATCTGCCGATGAAGTGTCTCGGCCTCCCTCCTCAGTCCCTGCGTTAGCACCGCTGGGGCTTGCTAAGCTGGGAGCCTCCAGCCCAGCTGTGAGTCCGTCAGCACTGAACTTCTGTGGCTGGAGCAAGGGCTCGATACGATTCTTGTGGACACTGATGTGTGGGACCTGCCTCCCAAGACTGACCGGTCGGCCTGGGTTGGGTACCCCAGGCCAATAAGTCAGACTCTTGCAGGCAGGCAACATGCGGCTTAAGTTGCATGAACACCCCTATGTAGACAAGTCAGGATCAGCTGTCAAAAGTCTCGTGTTCTAACTCCAGCTCTGCCCTGACGTGTGTGACCCTGGGCCAGTCCCGTGACTCTCCAGGCCTCAGCTACCCCATGTGTATGGTAAGAAACGGCACAGAAATCCCAGGCCTGCCAGCTGCAGGATTCTAGATCCCGTTCTGGCTTGACGTGAGACTTAGGACAGGAACACTGCGTGTCCCACCCTGCCTCAGATACCCACTCGCGGACAGAGCCATCTGGGGCCCTGTGTTCCGGGCTGCCCAGCGTCTGTCTACCTCCTTCCTCTAGGGCAGCCCTGGTGCTTCTTTGGGGAACCAGCCTCCTCTCTCTCTCAGACCATGTGGTTCAGGCAGAGCTGCCCCAGCCTGGGCCTCCGGAAGTGGATCACGTGCCCTGGGCCTGACCAATGGGCGTCAGCCCTGAGGCTTCTCCTGGAAATACTGGAGAAAATCATTTTCTTTTCCCTAGGTGGCAAAGCAGGGGAATGTAAGCCTAGAGGACGTCCTGCTGGGAGCCTGCCGGAAGGTGGATGAGCACAAAGGGAAGCAGAGCTGGGAGAGGGACACGGATTAGCACAGCTGAGATCCAGCTGTGCCTGAAGTTGGTACCGTCCTGGACTCTTCCATCACAAGAGCTGATAAATGTCTCCTCTGCTCAAACCAGTGCAAATTGCGTTTCTTTCCCAATCTGCACATTCTCACACCCGATTCAGACCATGTAGAGAAGATGCCACAAACGCACAGTAGCTGCACGTACACAAAGCTGCTAAACTTCTGCAGAGAAAATGTGAATGAAGAAGGGGGCCAGTGAGGAAGCCGGCCTGGCGGCAGCGAGGAATTAAAGGAGGAATTAGTGAGAACAAGGAAGGGCTAGGCCGGGCCAGGTGGTGACAGGCAGAGAGCTTGGTACCCAGGTCTCCTGGGAGTCATTGGAGGTTCTGGGTGAGGGGATAATGGGCAGGTAGGTGAGGCTGACAGGCTAGAGCTCACCAACCAGGGAACAAATGTGAATGCTTGTACATGCAGGTACGTGCGTGCGTGCACACACATGCACTGAACTTTGTATGCAACATTCTGTGGCCCTCTCTGGGAGCCTTTGAGTCCCTGTTCCCTGCAGAGGCCTGGAGCTGACCCTGCACATGAGTGGGTCAGAGGCCTCTGGTCAGTCAGGTCCCCTCCACCCAGAACTGGGTGGTTCCTGGGAGCCCAACGACTACTTGAGTGGGGGCGATCCAAGGAGAAGGAGCTGCCTCTTCTGCTCCCCCGTAGGGCGGGAGGGACTTCTGGGTCCCTGGAGGAGGCTGCCTCATGGGGTTCCACGACTCTGGGCAGTTGAGGGTCCTAGACGCAGAGGACTTCAGACACATGGCACACACCATACACGCACACAGACCCACACAAACACACACGATAGGAACAGCACACAGATGACACACTCACAGAGGGCCATACAGCATGAGCCCTGGGGTGGGGAAGGTGGGGGGGCCTCTGTGTGGGCAGGGAACAGAGAGGGAACCCCACCTCCAAGGCTCCTGCCGGACTCCTGGGCTCTGGCAGGGGCAAAGCCTCTTTAAGAATAGCTGGGACCTGCTGGGTTGGGGTGCTCCCCAATCTGCTCCTCTGATGCTGTCTCGCTCCGTTCCTCTTCCTTTATCTGCTTTGGCCTTGCCCTGTTTTGGCCCCTTCCCCATCTTCGGCTCCCTCTTCTCTCTACTGCTCTCATTTCTGTCTCCCAGAGAGGGTACCCAGGGGAGGGGCCGAGCCGAGAGCTGGGGCTCAGGCCCCTCAGTCACTCCGCCCCACTCTCATCTTCTTGCTGCTCCCTGCCCTGCTTCCTTGCTCTGGCCAGAACATCTTGCCCTTTGTCCTGGAACTGCCAGCACCCGAGGGGGCCACTAGCCTCGCCTCCTCCCCCAGCCTCTACAGCCCCTGCTCCTCCCCCGGGAGGCTGGCCAGCGGGCTGGACCGCGGGGAGCTACAGAGCCAGGACACGTGTCCTGGCCCCAGGCAGAACCCTCACCCTGGCCGCAAAGCCACACTGGCCAGGCCCAACTCTGTCCCCTGAAATCCCTGGAGTAAGCGGAGGGCAAGACTCCTCCACTGGGCAACTGTGAACTCCCGCCCCGCTCCAGGTTGGGAAACAGACCCTGGCTCGGAGCAGGAGTCAAGGGGGGAAGCAAGATGTCGAGTGGCACCTAGCAGAACGGAGGTCCAGCCAGCAATGATGTGGGAAGGACCCTGCACCCTGTCATCCCCCTCAGTGGGGTCTGCCCTGGAAGTGGGAGTGAGAAACAGGGACCCTCTCACCGCCGTGGATCTTGCCAGAGTGGAAGCTGACTCAGAGGCCTCTACTGGGGGTGGGGAGGAGTGTCTTCCAAACTGGGCTGTTACTGTGCTCAGTGCTGCCATCCAGGCTAGAGCCTGCTGGTACCCACCTCCAGAAAGCCCCTGGGCTGAACCAGAAGTGGGAGGACCCCAGAGCAACTGGCCTTCTTCTTCATCAAGCATCTGGACTAAGACTTGCCCTCATCACCTTTGTTAGGCTGCAAGTTGCAGGGACAGGGCCGGGCCCTTCGCTGTTGGAAGACCCCATCTGCCAGGCTCCGCCTTCCCGGGCTCAGTGTTGGGCTGGTCTCTGGGAGCCAAGGCTGCATTGGAGATGCCCTGACTTGACATCTCAGCATCCAGGGCAAGGCCCAGCTTCTGATCACTGATGGGCTGGCTTTTGAGCAAGGCCCTTGCAGAGAAGTCCTCAGCCCTTGCTGGGCTCAGAGCTGCCAGCTTCTAGAGCAGATGAGCTAGGACAGTGTCAGGAGATGCCAGGAGCCAGAGAAAGTGCAGGTAGGGGCAGTGATCAGTGTCTATGGTGGCGTTAGGCTGCCTGGGTTTGCATCTGGCTGTGTTTTTCCCTCTAGGAGTCTCAGCTAAAATCTGGAGTGGGCTTTGAGGTAGCGTGGGTATGTGCTCAGCCTGCTGCCTGACACAGACTGAGCCCTCAATCCATGTAGCCGTTTAGACTCGTTCAGGTCAACAGGCTCAGAGGGCCGCAGAATCGGGGTCATTTCTGCAGATCTGGGCAAGGCTTGCCACCGGGCGAAGGGAAACATACCTGATTAAATCTCCGTTTCTTGGGCCCCAGTGTCCTCAAGGCACACGTGTGCACTTGTGCGCGCACACACACATATACACACGCACACCTGGCTTCACTCCCCAGGACCCAGCCACCTGCTGGAAAACCAAGAGCTGCCTTTTCAAAATAATGATTAAGAATCAGCATCGACTATTCAAACCGAAACTCCCCGAACCCTTCTCTGGGGTACCAGCTCCTCTGGAGCTTGTGGGTAAAAAACTCTTACCATAGTGGAAAAAGTAGTCTACCGAAACGGAAATCTTCCTCAATTTAGCTGAGTCATTTTCTTGTGGTTAAGGAAGTCCAGGTCACCTCTGGTCTTTCCCCTGATGTCCGTGGCCCAGGCAGCCTGGGGGACCCCAACCCACATGACCCCACTGCCTGTCTCCAGCTAACCCCAGGGCCATCCCAGTGGAGCCCTTGACAGTGAGACACCACCCGCCCCCTCCCCACCACAGCCGCTTCCTGGGTGGGAGGGCAGAGCAGAGCCCTGGAGAAACAGGAGCCCAGGTCACCTCCCAGTGTGGACTACAGTGGACAAGAAATGGGCAGACCCATGACCTGGGCAGCTCTCAGGGGGCTGGGCTCTGGGTGCCCACTGGCCCACTGTCTTGGGCCCCAGGAAGGCTGCTGCAGCTGGGGATGGAGCCTCTGTCTTATCCTGATCTGGGGTGCCTGGCCCAAGGGTGGCAGGTTCCTGTCTATCTGGGGCTGTCAGTTCAATGGAAGCTGGTGTTGTTGGTGCCCCTGCCTGGCCACAGGTGGCTGCCCCTCCCTTGGAGACCCTGAGGAAGCTTCCTCAGGCTGTCCTCTGGGAAGATGGAGGGACAGCAGCCCCCTGAGTACTGTGTGCAGGGCCTTAATGTGCCCATTGCCTGGCAGGGAGGGGAGGCCGGCTCTGCGGGCTGCACATCCTCCAAGTGTGTCTGCCACATGCCAGAAACCAGGAGCCTCCTGGGATGGCCCTCCGACTGAGCCCTGGGCTTCCGACAGGGGTGCTCTTCCTGAGTTTTCTGGGGGTCAGCGGGAGCCCTGAGGCTGCCCACTTGTCTGCCCTTGGCCTTCCCTCAGCTGACATGGGTCACATGCTGTCTGGGGCTCCGTTTCCTGTCTGAGAAATGGAGACGCTGATACCTATGGCCTGGGATTGTTGGGGAATTAAAGGAATGGCAGAGTCAGAGAGAGCCAGAAGGCCAAGCCCCAGTGCGTGTGTGGGGGAATCAAAAGCCCTGATGTATATGGGGGAAGGCAGGCCCCCCTTTATGGTTCACTTGTAGGTCCCCCCACCCCAAAGGGCAGTGAGACTCAGCACAGCTCCTCACTGGCCTGGGGAGGAGCGGTGTAGCCGCTGGGGCTGGGGGTGCATCCCAGCTGAGTGAGATCACCTCGGGGACAACCTTTAGCCCAGAGAGCCGGGGTGGGAAGGAAACAGCCAGGCATTACCTGCGGCCCCAGGAACTCTCGAGAGGGACTCAGACCTGGAGAGACTGCAAGGCTTGGAGTGTGTGATAGTGCTGTTGGGGCTCACGTGGGACCAGAAGGATCAGAGGCACTGCTGCAGATGCCAGAGAGGGAGGCCCACCTCCCTGAAGGGCCCCTCGGCCCATCTCCATGCCCCACTGCTCCAGGCACCCACTGGTCTGGCCCCGGGGGCTGTGTCGCTCAGGGCCTTCCCACACCCACTTGGACTGGGTCCTCCTGAGGCTCTGGCAGCCAGTGTTTGGGAAATTAGGTGAGGGGAGTCTGGGACGAGGGTGAGGAAGGGAACTATTTATGTCTAAAAGTCATCTTGAAATTTTCAACATATTTTTTATTTTTCAAAACAAAAGCTCTACACGTGGGGGGGAAGGGGGGAGGGGGGTTGAACCTAGCTTTGTGGGAAATGAGTCAGACGGCCATAAAATGTGTTTTTCTGAGCCGAGGGGATTATTTTACATCTTGTGGCATGAAGATGCGGAGAGGAAGCCCTCGTCCTGGTCCCTGGCAGGGCTCCCCGCTCGCCAGCCTGGGCCACAGTGTCTCCCTCTCTTCCTGAGCTGGGGGCTCTCACCCTCCCAGGAGAGATGAGTGCTGTACTGCTTCCAAAGGCCTTGCTCCTCACCTCCCAGGCCTCTGCCTCTCCCTCCCTGACCTCACTGCCTCTCTATGGTAGGAGTGAGGCTGAGAAGGGCAGTGGCCTCGTGGTAGGTACCAGCCTCGCCATTTATAGTTGGAGAATCTGATGAAGTCCAGTGGACCTCAGGAGCCTCCTACCCCTCACCCCATCAACAGGCTGGTGAGACCCCCACCCTGCCCCCTGCCAGAGCAGCTGAGAAACGTACAAAAGCGGCTGCAGGCCATTGATGCTCAGCGAGATGCTTCCTTCCCCACCACCAAGCAGCATCCTTGAGTCTAGGTGACAAGGGGCATGAGGGACAATCTGTTCTTCGGAGGTTCTTCCTAAGACCAGAAGGCAGAAGTCCCCTCCTAACCTCCCCTGTAGCCAGCATCACCCCACCCCACAAAATTCCTTCCCCTCCCCCAACTCTGGTCTCAGGGATCAGGAGGCAGAATCCCCACCCTAGGGCTGGAGGCCTCAGAATACCTAAAGTCAGGGAGTTCCAGGGGCCCACGGGAACAGGACCCACTGGATTCAGAGGACTGATTACAGCTCCCAAGCCCTCATCCCCCTCTGGGCAGGTGTTGGGTGGGAGCAGTAGGAGGGGCCTCTGCCTGGAGCCACTCTGAGGTCTCTCTTGGGGCAGCTGTCCATCGCCACGTGTGTCCCCTGCAGCCCTGCCTCCATGGGCTAGAGTCACAGATCTCCAAGAGAGCCTGAGGCCCAGAGGACCTCTGTTGCCTGTAGGGAGAGATTGCTGGCAGCCTGACATGGGGCAGATGTCAGGAACGAATCTGGGGCCCCCATCACAGCAGCTGACTCCAGAAACCCACCAACTCCCTCCTCCAGGGTGGTGGACTTGCTTTTACTTTGGAAGCAATGGCATAGGAGTCACCTGAAGTCGTCCTCACTCTCCACAGGCTTTACTTCTTTGGGAGACACCCATACAGTGGACACTAACTGTTTTGCCTGCCTCATTTTCTCTCATTCTAGTCATGACACCTGGATTTTCCTGGGAGAAACTCCCACTCTCATTCCATGCAGTATGAGTGAGGCTGATCTCCCTCCCAAAGTGTTTGTGGGGGTGAGGACATGACTCCGGACTGGCCAGTGAGTATCTTCCATCCTCCTGGATACAGTGGCTGGTTCAGTGAGGAGTGTATGGTCCAAGAGATCCTAATTCCAGGACTTTTGATGAACTTTCCAAAAATTGAGGCTCTATTCTGTGTTGCTGGGTCCAGCAAGCTCTATTCTTGGGTCACTGGGAGCCTCTAACAGGAGACCGAAGGCAGCACAAGGGATGGCAAAACCAGGAAATGCTGTGAGAGAGGACTTTTTTTTTTTAAATTGAAGTACAGTCAATTACAATGTGTCCATTTCTGGTATACAGCACAGTGTCCCAGTCATGCATATACATACATACATTCGTTTTCATATTTTTTTTCCATTAAAAGTTATTACAAGATATTGAACATAGTTCCCTGTACTATACAAAAGAAACTTTTAAAAAATCTATTTTTCTATATAGTGGCTAACATTTGTAAATCTCAAACTCCCAGGTTTATCCCTTCCCACCTCCTTTCCCCCCAGTAACCATAAGAATTTTTACTAAGTCTGTGAGTCTGTTTCTGTTTTGTAGATGAGTTCATAGTGTCCTTTTTTGTTTTTTTAGATTCTGCATATGAGTGATATTATATGGTATCTTTCTGTCTCTTTCTGGCTTACTTCACTTAGAATGATGATTTCTAGTTCCATCCATGTTGCTGCAAGTGGCATTATTTTATTCTTTTTTATGGCTGAGTAGTATTCCATTACATAAATATACCGCAACTTCTGTATCCAGTCATCTGTCAATGGACATTTAGGTTGCTTCTATGTCTTGGCTATTGTATATAGCACTGTATGAACACTGGGGTGCATGTATCTTTTCTCATTAGAGTTCCTTCTGGATATATACCCAGAAGTGGGATTGCTGGATCATATGGTAAGTCTATTTTTAATTTTTTGAGGAATATCCTTACTGTTTTCCATAATGGCTGCACCAAACTACATTCCTACTAGCAGTGTAGGAGGGGTCCCTTTGAGAGAGGACTCTTGATGACATAGTAGGGTTGCTGGATCCAGCCATGCCTGAAGACACATCTTGCCGAGTTTCGTTTTCCTTCTTGCACTTGGCACTATGCCTGAGTCCCTAGCACAGAGGCAGGATTTTTGGTGACATATGCCAGTGTTATAGGCTCCTTTCTGCTTAGACCACTCAAGCTAGGATTCTGTGGGCATTTGTAAACCTGTTACCTAGAGCAATGGACCAGCCTGGCGTAAGGGCCCTGTCAGAGCAACCAGCACACAGCTAGGCTCACCAACCATGGAAGCCAAGGCATGTGGGTTAGCGGGGCATCAAGGGCAACCCACACTGCAAGCGGCTTACCCCAGAGACCTCCCTCAGGGGTAAATTTGGGAGCAGACTTCATGGGAAGTAGCTTATGATTTTCCAATTATTAAATTTAGAAAAAGAGCCAGCAGGTTGGCTTCATCTTTCTATCTGTTCCATGGGCACCTCGACTTGCTGAGGGCACCGAGTGGTGGAGAGTTAGTTAAATTTGTTAGACATTTGTCGGCATGTCTAACAGTGGAATGTCAGCTCCATGAGGGCAGAAGTTCCTCTAGATGTGGCTCATGGCTGTGCCCTGGAGCTGAGGAGGACAACTGGCACTCAGTAAATATTTGGTGATTGAAGGGAAAAGCTTGGGTCCTGTCACTCTCCTGCTCGAAATCCTCTGACCACTTCCCGTTGCTGTTAAAATATGAAAAAAAATCTAGATTTCAATGCTCTGCCCTGTAAGTAGGGTGACCATATCATTTATTGAATAAGCAGTGGCACTTTGTGAGTCAAAGGGGAGGCTATGAACAGTTATGCTGGAGAAGTTGGGGTAAACCAGGGCTGCCCCAAGCCGACCGGGATGGAGGGCGGCCCCGGTCCAGGGCCACCAGTGGGCTGATCTCTGTCCTGCTCTCCTGCCTCATTTTCTGTCCCTCCCGCTCATCTGGCTCGCTGGCCTCCACCTGGAGCTTTGTTCTGTCTGTTTCTCTCCCTGGAGGAGTCCTCTGAGTGCCGGGATCTTTCTTGTCCCCTTGGTCTCCCCTGAATGCTGCTTCCTCGGGGGCCCTTCCCTGACCACCCACCTCTGCCAGGAGATGGAGTTCGGTTTTTCTCCTTGCACTCGGCCCTGTGCCTGAGCTTCCAGCACAGAGGCTGGTGGGGAGTGAGCAAGCGAGGAATGAACCCACAATGTTTGGAAGCACGATTCTCAACATCTGTCAACCTCTGAGGAGAGGCTTGTCCAAAGTGAAAGTGAAGGGAAGGAAGTTCAGCTCCGGAGGGAGGCAGGGAAGTGGGAGGCAGAGGAGAGGGAGGAAGAGAGCAGGGAGCCGGAACTCCGCTCAGCACTGGGCCCATCACGCCCACCCCAGAAATCAGATGTACTTTGACCCCAGCCACTCTGACACTTCTTTTAAGAAGTGTCTGGAACCTGAATGTGAATGCGGACTGGAAAGAACGCCCTTGGAACGCGCAGCAGCCAGACGGAAGACACTAGATATGTTTATGATTTTCCTAATTACTTCTGTCTTCTCTGATACTGGGGCTCTATAAAATTGTCACAGCCGTGGTTGTCACCGGGCTCTGGCTTTACCCTGCACGCACGCGGGTGTTTGTTTACAGAACACAGATGGCGGCAGGGACTTCATGTGGCTCCGACACCACCCCTTTGGCTGCCACGAGGGACTGGCCCCCCTCCAGGATTCCCAGACAGATCTGTGTCTCCGGATTCTTTAAAGCGAAAAAACCTGAATATTGGTGATCACTCAAGGGTCCTTGGCAGAAAACCAGACTCAGCCCTGATGCTTCCAGTAGAGGGATGTTAACAAAGGGATGGCTTGTGGGGTGTGACCAGGGTTGAAGGAATCAAGAAGGGGTGTCAAGGCCCCCAGAGACCAGCCACAGCAGCAGTGGTCACCACCACAGAGCTCTGGGGGCTAGGGGGAGGAAAGGCATTTGTGCCACCAGAGCCCCATGAGAACTGGATCACGGAGAGCAGAGGACAGGGTGCCTGAGAGGAGCTGGAGTCTCATGGATATGCAGATGGAGTGCTGAAGCAGGAAGGGAGGAGAGAGAAGACGCCCCAGCCTCTTGCTTCTTCCTTCCTCTGATCTCTTACCATTGGCCAAACCCAACAGGAAGCCAGAGGCCCGGGAGGCCCTCAGTGTGTCCCACACAGGCCAGACGCCCAGGGCAGACAGCAGGTGAAGTGAGGATCTGAGACCAAACGGAGATTAACCAGCATGATCTGGGACAATGCTATAGTCAAACCTGATGGCAATCCTTCTCTTACCCCTGAAACATCTCTCAAATCCGCCCACCTCTGTGCTACAAAGCCTCCTCACTGGCCTGACCCAGGCCCTGTTGCCCACTGTGATCCAGCCCCCACACCACAGCAGGGAGATCCTAACAGGCAAGCCTGACCTCTATGCTCTCCGTGGCTCCTGTTGCTCTCGACGTGTTGACCAAAGTCTGAACTCCTGCCTGTGAGGGCCTGAGAGTCTGACCCAGCCGACCTCCTGCCTCACCTCCTGCCCCTGGCCCCCACCCCCTCTGCCCTGCTCCATGTGCTGTGGCCACATGGACATCCTTCAATCCCTAGAATGCCACGATCCTACTGCTAAGTTTTGTACGTGCTGTTCCCTCTGCCTGGATTCTCTCAATCCAGCCCCGCTACTTACGAATCCCAGCGATTTCCTCTGATCTCAGCTGAAACATCACATCCCTAAGAATGACTTCCCTGAGCCCAAGAAGCGGGCAAGGCTTCTTCTCATCACTCCCGAGTTTCCTTACTTCCCAATGCGCGTCACAGCTGTAATTAACTAATCGGTTGAGTAACTCCTGTTTATTGTCTGCCTCCCCAGAGAGACAGTGACCCCACGAGAATCTGCTCTGTCTGTCTGCTTTACTGCTCTGCCCCAGAACAGTGCCTGGCACACAGTAGGCACTTAACAAATACTCACAGAGTGACTGAGGGAGCACTTCTGGCTTCCACGAATGGCAGGCTAGATGATTTGGTCCCATCCTCACACTGAAAACAACTAAAAATACTGGATAAAAATGTTAACATAGTTTAAAAGCACTAAAGAGTTAGCAGTGCCAAAGGGAACTGCCAGGCCAAAACTGGGGGGAAAAGGAATCCAGACAAGTGAGCAAGAGGAGAAGCCACAGTTTTCCCCCAAGGCACTGTCTGATCCTGACAGATTTGAATTTTATTTTGACAGCCTCATGAAATGAGAGAGACAGAAGTGAAATCCCAGCGCTCACACAGGTGGGGCCCGATAATAAGACACCATCCCACATTGATGTGGAACTCCAAAGGGCTACACCCTGAGGATGAGGGTGAACCAGAAGTAGACCAGCCTTCCCATGATCTCGCAATCAAGTCTCATGCCCTGGGTGAGCTGGGGAACCTCCAGCCTTCAAGGTTGGTTAAGGTGTTTGGTTAAGGTGTCTTTGATGCTTGGCAGAAGCAAATAAAAATGCTCTCCAGTGGAAGGTACTGTGGTCCTAAACCTGAAATTTTTTTCAAACATTTTTTTCCTAACCCAGTGAGCAGCACAGACTCAAAGAAGATCAGACACACAAGATAATAAGGCGCTACAGCAAAACCTAGGAGAAGAAAACAGGAAGTAGAAATAGACCCTGCAGAATTCAAAGGAAAGAAGTGTGCATATGATGTTTAAAGAAATAGGACATGCTTAAAAATAAATGCAGGGGATAGGAATCGATAAAAAATGATAAAAAAAAAACAACAATGGGAATCAATAAAAAGTGAAAAAAGGATTGAGTCTCTAGAAATAAAAATGACAATCACCCAAATTAAGAACTCCATGGAGAGGTTTATTAGCCGAGGAAATGTAGCTGAGGAGAGAATAAGGGAATGAGAAAAGAAGTCAGAAGAAATCGCAAACGTAGCGCATAGAGACAAAAAGAAACTACGGAGGAGGTGATAGGAGATAAAGAGGAAGAGAAGGTATAACCTATGGTTAACATTTTCCCTGAAGGAGACGAGAGATGACATGCAGCAGAAGCAATGTTTCAAGGATTAATGGGTAAGAATTTTCTGGAACTGATGAATGAATGCATGAAAGGTTGCACCGGACCATTTAATGGTTAGTTGTGCTTTGGCAATACGGGCCCGTGTTTCAGACAACCCAGAGCTCAAAGAATACTGATGAGAGATTCTGGTCCCAGCCCGCTCTTGACCAAGGGCCATGGTGTACAATGCCAAGATCAATGTAGCAAAGGACACAAGAAGAAGGTGAAAAATCAACTCTTGCCTGTCTCCTGCCGCTGGATTTCACCTTTGCCTCTGAGGAGCTATTTGGGCAGCCCTGAGATGACCACAGCTGCAGTCTCCTGAGCGGGATCTCAAAGAGAAGGTAATGCTAGAGTTCCCCTTTGCCAAAGCTGAAGATGCCTTGATGATGCCGGTACCATCTTAGGGTCCCCAGCCTTCATGCTCATCCCAACATGAGCCAAGGAGCACTAATATCCCTCATTGGCCAGCCCACCAGCATCACCCGCGACCTGGATGGCATGGATCTAAACGCCGGGCTCCAGAAGCGGGAGGGGAAACCCTCAACCCTTGGTCCTCCAGCCCTCTGGCTTCCAAGCCTGAGCTCTCTTGCGCAGGAGAGTGATGGGCTGGCAGGTGGATAGCTGGTTTCTGACTCACATTCCCCTCCTGGCTGCCAGGTGGCCTGGTCCTGGTCCTCCTCAGTGTGACTCGTCCTGGGATCAGGTTCTTGTGGTTGCTCTGTTCTGCAGGGACACCCATTCATCATCTTGCCTCTGGGAATCTCGGCACACCTCTCAGACACGCTCAAACAGAGAGGCTGCCAAATCGGCGCCTGGTCACACAGCAGGTGTGTGATGAGGTGAGGACACTCACGGTCTCACGCCCCCGGTGGGTGGGAAGGCAGGCCCAGCGCTTGTGTAACCATTTTGCCACCCCCGGCAGCAAGTCCTTCAAAACCAATGTGCTGCGGGGGTACCATCCCAGTAGCTTGTCTCCTGGGGAGAGCAGAGAGGGCGCTCTCTTCCACAATGAGGGAAGATGGGGGTGGGGTGGTGCGGGTCCCCAAACTTGGCTCTGCAATGTCTCCGACATGCTGTTCCAACTTCTGAAATTCCCAAAGATGTTCCAAACAACATGCAGCTGATTTAATTTTAAACATTAAAAACTAAAGTAAATTAAGTTGAGGAATGTTGGGTGGAGGTGGGGGAGGAGGAGGAGGAGGTCAGGGACTAAAGCCAGTAGGGAGAGTATTGGGAATACATGAGCGTTTTACTTTCCTGGGTGGATCTGGGGGTGGAGAGAGTTAGATCCTCCCACTGGATACGGAGCGTAGGAACCCAGGTGCTGATCCTGCCCCTGCCCGGGTCTCATCACTGGTACTGGCAGATGGGCTCCTTGGTGAGCATCTGGGCCTCTGGGGAGGCCTGGGGTGCAGCCCAGTGAGTAGAGGACCCAAGCGAGCTGCTCTCCTTTCTGGTCGGGCTCACACACACCCTGGGCAGTGCTGCTCCACATAATTACATAAACGGCACATCACTCAAGATGCTCATCTCGCCTCTGACACATTTTGGGCTCAGAGCCATCGTCCCCACCTCCCCTGGGCTCAGGGGCCTGGCCCATGACTCACATGCTTCCACCTCTCCCAGATGAGATTGCTGCTCAAAGAGAGGTCGGGCCTTGGTGAACATGGGAATCGCTCTTGGGAGGACCCTTTGCTGTTCCTGGGCCTGAACGCTCCTCCAGCCCGCGGCCCAGAGTCAGCCCCGAGTCTGGAGGCACACAGCACACTCCTGCACCCGTCTCTGCACAGGACAACACTCTCCCCAGGGAGAGGCCCCCCATCCCGGACCTGCCTTCCCTCCTTTCTGCTTCCCTGGGACCAAGCCCGGCTGACCTGGCTGTGAACAAGGCAATGATTTAAGGCCTCCTGGCCCCTCTCCATCCCTGCTGCCCTCCCTTGACAAGTGGCGGCCAACTGCTTCCTGTGCTTGAGCTGTGAGGTGGAGGTGCCCCAGAGGAAGGCCGCCTTCCTTCCTCGCCCGAGGACTTGCCCGAGGAGTTTGCTCATTAACTCAAATTCCTCTCGTGGTGGCCTTCCCGGCAGCGAAGGGAGAAGCAGGACAGGTTCCCGAGCTCTTTCCTGCCGGAGGCCCCAGCCCTGGGGAAGCTTGGCCAAAGCCTCCTCACCCCTCCTGGACCCCAGGAGCTGTCCTGGTTGTGTGAGCCCAGTCAGGCCGCCCCCACAGGGCAGTGGGAAGGCTCCCGCCTCACTTCCTGGGTCGACAAACGGGAACCAGCTGGTCGGCCAAACACTGCTATGACCCAGTGGGGAACTGAGGGAGGCTGGGAGGGTGGTAAGTGTCCCCCGACCCCCGACACACACAGCAGATCCTCCTGCTTCCATCCACCAGTAACAGGGGTTGGTCTCTCAGAGTTTGGGGAAGCTGAACCCCCCCTCCCCCACCGCAAAATGAGGATGCTTGTCCTCACTGACCAGGAATTGTCCTCTGGGATTCCGCATTTGTATCAAGAACCTCTTACTAACAGACTCACGGACATAGAAAACAAACTATGGTTACCAAGGGGGAAAGAGCGCAGAATAAATTAAGGGCTTGGGATGAACAGATACACATTGCTATATATAAAATAGATAAACAACAAGGACCTACTGTATAGCACAGGGAACTATATTCAATTTCTTGTGATAACATAGAATCTGAAAAGAATAGATATATGTATATGTATAACTGAATCGCTTTGCTGTACACCTGAAACTAACATTGTCAATCGACTACCATCAATAAAAAATAAAATTTAAGAAAAAAAGAACCCAAGGCAAGCCATGGGGCACCCTTGCCTGCTCTGCCGAGAGCAGGGGAGGAGGGCTTGACCTTGGGGTCAGCCTTCAAGGTCACTGGCATGGGGGCTCTGCACCCAAGGGGGACTCATTAAGGGCTTCCTAAGAAAACAGAAGACATCCTGGGGGGAAAGAAATCTAGACAACATTAAAATGACTTCAGAAATTGGGTTATTCTGGGTACAAGGATTTTGCCCTAAATTATTCAGACGGCTGTCTCCTTCCAGGAGAGTTTTTCAGGGACCAGGCGTGGCCTCCGCGCCCACTCTGCCTCCTGCCCTGGCCAAGTGTCTCACAAGTTTTGCCTGTTTACCTTTCACAACTCGATGATGTGGGGCTTGTTTTGCATACTTTTTGCATATAAGGAAACTGAAATTCAGAAAAATGAAGAGATGTGGTGAAGGCCCCACAGACGGTAAGAAGTGAAGTCTGGAGTCTGTTGGTGCCAGGGCTGCAGGCCCAACTTTGATGGCCCATTCCGACCGTGGGATGGGAGAAAGAGGACATTGCTATTTATAACCTGTGGACAAACTGCTTTCCTCCAGCACCCAGTTCAGCAGTGGGTGCATCAGGCCAGGACACCTGGGCTGGTTGCATCTGCTCAGTGAGGGCCGTTGACCTACTATGTGCCAAGGCTCTGCAGGAGGGCAGCTGTGGCCTTCAGCCCACACTCACTGTTACTGGCTCCAGGCAAGTGGCACTTGCAACGCTGAATTAGTCGTCTAGTTAAGCAGTGAGGCCACCAGCGCCTTCAGGTTGTCCTAGGATAAATCCTTCGTCCTGTGGCCTCCTGGGTTAAGGCCAATTAAACTGCTGCCAGGTAGGGCTTATTCCCTATAAATTAGTGGGATTGTGGTCACACGAATTTTAAATATCAGATTAAAATCAAATTAGTGGGAAAATTTGGAACAAATTGCCTTCAACGACAGTGAATGAGTCTATTTTTAAAATGTTGCCGCACCAGGCAAAATAGTGAAGCAAACACATTTCCTAACAGCGTGGAGACACCGTGTTGGGAGTGATTTGTCATGCTTAGTCACTGTAATTGCTCTAGCAAAACTGAGGGATCAAATAAAACGTGTTTGCAAATTGTAAATCACTTGAGGAGGCTACTTCAGACGGGTCTGAACCTGATGTTGAAGGTCACGGGTGGCTCCCTCTGGGGCAGGAACCCCATCCCTGACACCCCTGGCCCCCTGTTCTCTGAGCTGGGGCTCTGCTGCCACATTCAGCTGAGATGACTGCCCAACATGTGCGGGAAGGGCCGCCATAAATCAGCCACGTTTCCTTACCAGCCAGAGTGGCTCGGATTCCTGGGGGGTGCCGGGAGAGTGTTTGGGTTGGCTGGGGGAGGGGGAGGACTTGCTGGGGCTTCCGTGGCTGGGTAGGGTAGGGCCAGGGGCTGCTCAGGAAGCAGAGGCTTGCTTTCTGGTGAAAGTTTGGCTCCCACTTGCCAAGGAGCAGAAATAGCATCAGATCCAAGAGGGCTTGGAACAGGCCACGATGGCTCCTTTTAGACCCTGTCTGGGTCACTGGGTGACATAGCCTGGCCCTACGACATCACATTTGGCCACTGATACCCCGACTCTTGGGCCATTGTCCCTCAATAACAACTTTGCCAGTCAGCCTAGAAGAGACGCAAAAGGGGAAACAAGGGCTGAAAGACCTTTACAGCAGCAATGCCGTGACTCCAGCAGCCTAGAGCCCCGAGCAGCTTGGTCCGACAGCCTTGGGGTGCACTGCACTGCCTCTCCCCAACCCTCTCCCCTCCTCCTGGTACACTCCCCACAGAGCACCATCTCCTTGGGGCCTGGCTAAACCTGCTGGTAAGCTCATCCCATGGAGGTATTGAGGATTATCTAAAGCTGGAGAGATTACCTTTCTTAGGATTCTTGCATTTAAAACTGAACTTTGTAGAAGCAAAGACTCAACCTAGAGTGAGCCAGCACAGAGGGGCCTTATTTTCGGTGCCCTTCTGTTGCCTCTAAACCCTCAAACTTCTGCTTTGTGGACCTCAGGCCAACCCAACAGACCCCTGAATGGAGAGGAGAAGGTGTGGATGCTTTTTTAAAGGAGATGAATTGCAATGAGATCTGTGTGTTCAGACACACGTGTTGAAGACCTGCTGTGGACCAGACTCTGGATGTCCACTGGGGCCAAATCCAGCAAGAGGCCAAGAAAGGCAGGATCCCAGGCGAGTTCCTGTGATTTGGCTCCAGGAGCACATGGTGACCTTGGGGAGAACATTTTCCAGGGAGGGTGAGGGTGAGAGTGGAGGCTGGGGACAAGGAGACAGGGAAGATGGAGTCAGGGAGGATGAAGTTCAGCAAACGGCTCTCTGGGTGTGTAAGAATCACAGAGGATTTTTTTTAAACACCAATTCCCAACTCAACTTGTTGGAGATAAGGAAACCATGTCTTTAAGTCCACCCTAGGTGGGTCTTCAAATCATCGTCTGAAAAATGGGGCGATGGAAGAGTTTGACTTGTTGGCTCTGCCTAGAAAAGTCTTCGGAGCAGCAGAAGGTTCTTTTCCTGTGGGTCTCATTCAGCCCCTTCTGGGCCCCACAAGGCAGCCAGGCAGTGCAGACCCCCTGCTCCCTGCTCCCCTAGCAATCATGCCAGCTTCTGAGAGCTCAGCTGGTCTTGCCGAAAGTGTCTGCCATTCTGCCATCTACGGGGAAACTCATTGGGGCTCAGGCCTCCTTGGGGTCCCCAACACCATCTTCTGCTGTTCTCAGGGATGAGCAGTAGGCTTGGGCACAGCTAATGAAGAGAATGGGCATCTTGGAGAGACATGCACCCAGGGAGGCCTGTTTCAGGTGGGTGGGGCCAGAAACCTAGAAAAATAATAAATAATAAATAACAAAAGTGAAGAGACAGAAAGCTCTTGGGTGCCAGAATGGGGCTGGCTGAGGCTGTGGCTGCCTGAGTAATGGGTTCCACATTTGTCTGGCTCCGTCTACAGCGACCAGGATCCAGGGTGTATAGTGGGCCTTGCCGGGGCTGGAGGGGACAGCCCAGCTGTGGCCAGACCTAGGCATCCCTTTGTGATGGCCCCATCCCCAGCTGGCCACAACGCGGCTGAGACCTTGCTCTGAGCTCATGCTCCAGCACCCCAGCCTCCCCACACCCCCACCCCCACCCCCAGCTCCTGGGTCCCTGCCGGCCTGCACAGATTGTTCGAGTTATTAATGCCGTTTTCCCAGAGAGTCCATCTGGCTTTTTAATTGCTCTGGGATGGGGCTAGGATGCTTTGATATGAATTGGTATCTTTCCTATGTCTCCGCTTACGTCAAATCCTGTATCCACAGAAAGGGGTATGGGGGAGGGGAGAAGTGGAGGTGTTGAGAGAAGGCAGATAGCAATAGCCTTTCACAGAGACAAGAAAGGACTTTCAAAGGTGCTGGTGGTTTTTCTTTATTTAAAGAAAAGAAGAGAAAAGCCTTGACCCACCCATTGACATAGGGAAGGAACAGGTGGGATGCTGCCCTGTGTCTGTGGAAGGGCCGTGGGTGCCTGGAGGGTGAGGCCTTGTGGCTGAGCAAGGTCAGGGTTTCTGCTCCCCCTTGACCTGCTCCATGAGTGGCCTCCCACATCTCCCCCACCACTGCCCCCTCTCCTCCCATGAAATCAGCAGATCTCGGAGGAGGCCTGGCAGGTTCCTGCCTGGGAAGGAGGGGGCGGGAGACCTGGGAGGGGCAGACACTCCTCACCAGTCCCAATGGCTCATCACAGGTGTCATGGCCAAACCCCATGTTCACAGATTCCCAGGAGATCCAGGAGATAAGGGTGACATCGCTCAACCATCAGGAAGTATCTGGCGCAAAGGGGCACCACCTCCCTCTCTCCCTTCTGCCCTTGCTCCTTCCCTGGACGCTGGCTCCCCTGAACAGTTCTTTCAGGGGACACTGGGCTCAAGTGGCCTACTGAGCTAGGGAGGTCCCTAGTGCCTCTGGTGGGAAAGTGCAAGGCAGAGGCATCCAGGCATGTTGGACTTGGTCTGTGGCCAGGTCTTGGGTCAAAGCTACTGCCTCCAGGAAGCCTTCCCTGGTGGCCTCTAGTTCATACTTTGAGCTTCCCCTTATTGCCCCATCACCCTTGATGCACATCTTGGGGCCACCAGCCTGTGCACTCCCCTGGGACATAGTAGGCATCCAATAAATATTTGAGGTGTGTTTAGTGCCAGGATCGTGAAGTAGGTCTTAGCGAAGGCTGCCTGCAGGAGAACTGTGGGGGGCCTTGCAGTGGGTGGTGAGGAGCGGCATTCCCTGAGGGTCCCTCTGGCTGGACACAGAGCACGTGCTAGGCAGTTCACCCCAAGCTGCCACCTCCCCCTCAAGCAGGCTGCTCTGTCTACTGGGGGCCACACTGAGAACCTCGCCAGCCCCATCCCTTTCCTGGGGCTGTCTTGTCCCCAGCAAAGCCTGTCTTAGACCTCAGGATCTGTGGCAGGAGGGGTGCCCTTTTGTGCACTGACAGCTTTGAGAGAGGAAACCCCTGGAGATGGGACAGTGGGATGGGAGGGGGAGGGGTGAGGGCAAGAGGGGTGCCCCTCCCCCACTTGTCTTGGGATCTGTTCTGGGGGCAAAGGGGGAAGCCGAGGCTTGGCCCCCTCAAACAAGAAAAACTGGAATTAGCACTGAACTCAGAGAGGGTTTGCTGGGGCCTAGCAAGCTGTGGCCTGCCCCAGGCCTCTAGGCAGGCAGTGGGGCTCTGCCTCCTTGGTTCCCAGGTGGCAGGGCAGGCTGCCGCCTCCTCACTGGGCTGCTGTGGCCTTTCCTCCGCCAAGGGTGGCCATGGGTGAGGAGGTGGCAAGACACAGGACGGAGAGGGTGGGGGGGGTGTGGTGTGCGGGAAGGGGACAAGTCACCCCGTTAACCACATAGGCAGATAAAGCAAAAGCTTTCAGAATTTTAAAAGAATGTATAATTTCTCGAAACAGTCCCAGCCCACATTGGCATTTACTGTCCGCTGCTCAGGTGAACACTGTTGGGGTAAAAACAGAAGGTAAAGAGTTTTCTACCCTTAGAGAGAGTCAACTCTGACAGCCCTGCCAGCCTCCTAGGCTACTTCCTCCCAGGCCCTGTTCTTTCAGACATGAGGGTGTGCACCACTCCCCCCCAGGTGGCCATCACTGCTGCCAAGGGGGTGCCGGGTGCCTCTCCTCACCAGGCAGTCGTTGTGTGAGGGGCTTGGTCCAGGGTAGGCACAGTGGGGTGGTGGACACGGGACTGGCTCCTTGCCGGGCCGTAACTGTGGAAGGGCCGGATACCCAGTGCAGGCCTACCAGTGGGCCCCTTCTTGGGTAGGCCTGGGCAAGGTAGGTGGGGAGGGCCCCACTGAGGTTGGCTGCAGCCACGTGGCCCAGAGCAAGTGGGAAGGGATGGAGGGTGCTCCCACTTGTGGCCTCTCCCTGCCCGCCCACAGTCCTGCTGGAGGGCTGGGGCAAAGGCAGGTAGGTGTGAGTGAGGCCACTCCAGAGCTGGAGCTGTGAGTGATCTGGTTGAGTTTGGTCAAAGGGCCCCTGGAAACTGTAACTCCTGGGCCAGGCCTGCCAGAGTCCCAAAGAGGCCGCGGCCACTTCAGGCAGAGGGCTCCTTCTCTGAGTCCCTCTTCTCCTCCCAGCAGCTGATGAGAGGCCACACCAAGGCCCCGTCACACCCCTGCTGTCCACCCCCCCCCCCGGACACTCTTTCGGCTTTGGCATTCTCAGCTTGGAGCCTTGCCCTCCTTCTGCCATTTATTTGTCTTGATTGGGAGAAGTCACCCCCTTAATGTAAAGAGGGGCTCAGGATGGGTGGAGAGCTAATGAAAGTCAGGATCTCAGCCAGAGAATACGCTGTGATTATTTACAAATGTGACCTGGCCCACAGAAAACCTTGGACATAGCTTTTTTAGTTTCAAAAAGACACCAAAACTGACTTTGATATGTTTATATTATAGATATAATACATAAAACGTCTAGCATGAAACTCTCTGTTCTCCCCAAAGAAGCTGGCCTTCCCTGCTCCCAGGCCCAGTGATCTGATCTGTGTGTGCTGGCTGGAGGCCGCTTCCCTTTCAGACCGGGAGCCAGGGCCTCTTGGGGGGGACAAGCCTATGGGCAACCCGGGCCGGGGGGGGGCAGGTTGAGGCCCACAGCCACCCCCAGGGAAAGCTGAGGGGAAAGGGGAAGCCCACCTCGCCTCTTTGGTTCCCCTGGGAGCAAAAGCAATCCCAAAACCAAAAGGAAAGAGAGCCGCAGACCCTCCCTGCAGCTGCTGACGAAGAGTCTCATTTTGGCAAGTATCTGAGCAAAACCAAAACAAAACAAAAACCAAATAAAATGGTGGTTTAGCACAGACGTGCACATTCACATTGCACAAGGCACCGCTGGGACACAGAGAGGCCAGATACAAGTGTTGATATCGGCTGATAAAGCAAAATATTTGGAAAGCTTCTCATAACTTCGGTCCCTCCGGGATGGACTGATTGTGCTTCATGTTTGTACGGCAACGCTGGCGACATCCAGTACAGACAAGGCTGATGGTCCCAGTGTCCCTTCACCACCAGCCCTGCCTCCAACCCCAGACCAGATTTCTGCGTTCCCCTTCTCACATTGGGCCACCGCTCCCATGAGCATATGTCCTCATAGCTAACCCACACCTAGCTTTCTGATCTGACTGGGGGTGGGAGGCTCCCACTGGTCACCTGGTGACGCCTATCTCAATGAGTTCTTCGGGGAAGAGCCCAGTCGGTGGCAGGCTGGGAGTTAAGAGGCAAGGAACTCGGGACCCTCCACCTTCATGTAGAACTAGGGGAACAACCTTAGGTTCAAAGCCCCAAGTCCCTGTGTTGCCTCCCCTCCAAAGATAGGCACTGAGGAGTGGCTGGGGCTGGCTTATCGGATCTCTGCTCCCTGAACCCTCCTCCTACCGGGGGTCTGCATCCCTCCTTCTCTCACGGGGGACCTGCTGCAGCCTCGGGAGCGAGGCAGGAACCCACCAAATAAAATGACAAGGCACATATTTGCTCCCCCTACTCGGTAGGAATCGGAGCGGTGAGTTTGCGTTTCCAAGGCACAGGGTTATTCCTTTAATACTAGAGTTGCCGGGCTCGCGGCTCAGCCCCATGGCGCTTCCCCTCTATGCCTGACCCCTCTTAGACGCACCGTGTCCGGCGCAGAGGAAGGCAAGGGGCACGCGCGACAGGCCAGGCTCTCAGGCGGCTCCGGAATCTCCTAGTCCTGGCTTGCACGCCTCGGGCAGTCTTGAGATGCGGAGCCCCGAAACCACTCCCTGGGTCCCAGCCAGAGGCCGGCCCAGGGCGGTCCCGCCGCCGCGCGCCTCACGCGCAGTTGCCCATGGCCTTGACCAGGGAGCTCTCGGGCAGCTGGCGGAAGATGCCCCGCAGCGTGTCCAGTTCGCGGCTCAGTTGTTCCACCCGCTTGCGCAGGCGGTCATTGTCACTGGTCAGCTCGAGCACCTTCTGTTGCGTCTCCACGTTGCGCTGCTTGGCCTTGTCCCGGCTCTTGCGCACGGCGATGTTGTTGCGCTCGCGTCGCACCCGGTACTCGTTGCTGTTCTTGTCCACCGACTTCTTGGCTTTGCCCGCGCCGCCACTACCGCCGCCGCCGCCCCCTGCGCGGAGGTCGGGGTGTGCGGCAGCCAGCCCCTTGAGCGCGCCGCCGGGGCCTGGCAGGCCAGCGGCGCCAAGTGCGGGCGCTGGGTGCGGGCTGGGCACGGGCGTAGGCGGCGGCGTGGGGTGGCCTGGCTGCAGGTGCATGGTGGTCTGGCCGCAGTGCGCGATCTGGAACTGCAGGTGCGGGGCGGCCAGGTGTGCGGGCTGCGGGTGCGAGTGCGGTGGTGGCGGCGGCGGCGGCGGCTGGTAGGGAAAGAGGCCGGCCAGCGCCAGCTGCTTCGCCTCGTCCTCCTCGCGCGGCTCCTGCTTGATCACCAGCGGCCGCAGCGCCGGCGCCCCGACGCGCTCGTAGAGGGGCTCCAGCCTGCCGTCCAGGTAGCCAGCCGCCGCGCAGCCGTAGCCGGGAGGGGGGCCGTGCGCCCCCCCGGACATGACGGCGCCGCCGGAGCCCACGGGGGCGCCGGGGTAGTCAAAGTCGCCGCCGCCTCCCGCCGGGGCCGCGGCCGCCTTGGCCTTCTCCTGCTGCCGGCTGTGCTGGAACAGGTCGGCCAGGAACTCGTCGTTGAAGGCGGCCGGGTCGATGTAAGCGCTGATGTCGATGGACGTCTCGTGTTCGCAGATGCCGCCCAGCGGCTCCGGGGCAGCAGGTGGGGCAGGGGGCTGCGCGGGGCCCGCACCCCGGGGAAAGCCGAAGGCGGCGCTGCTAGGCGCGTGCGGGGGGCTCTGGAGGTGGCTGCTCATCGGGGGCCGCGGCTCCGCCTCGTAGAAGTCGGCCGACTCCATGGGGGAGCTAGAGTCCTCCCGGCATGGCGAGCCTCGGCGGCCTCCAGCCTGCGCGGGGCGCCGCTGCTGCCGCCGCCCACCCGGAGCCCCTACTCCCTCGCGCCCGCGCAGCTCCAGGTCGCGAATGGCCAGGCCCGCGGGGGCCCCGCATTTATACCGGGGCGGCAGTCGCCCTCTAGTGTCCAAAACGGCTTCGGATCTTCAGCTACAGCAGAGCGGAGCCTCCTGGGTCTTAGCGCCTGCGGTCTGGAGAGGGCGGCGTGTGAGGCTGGAGCGCAGCGCTGGCGGGGAGGGGCCACGGCGCAACGCCCACTACCCCCTGCACCGTGAGGCGAACTGTGAACAGCATGCGCGGTGTCCCACCCTCAGTGGAGTTGTCGCTCCTACGCACATGTGGTCGGTGGTGGGGCCCTTTCCTCTAGCCTCCGCAGAACACCTACCTCCAGCCAACGGCCGGGGAGCCCGGGAGCACCCAGACGCCGCGCAGGGGGTTGGTGTTGGGTGGGGGCAAGCCTTGGTCTCTGAGCTTTTGTGGCGCGTACTTGCTTTAAAAGCTAGAACCAGTGCTGTCCGGGTCCAGGCTCTCTGGAAGGCGGCGGTGTAGAGAAGGGGTCGGGGATGAGGTTGGGAGGGGCGAGGAGGCAGGGAACAGTTTGGATGTGTGGCCCCGTGCACACTGCCCAGCATGTGGAGGAGCCGAGGGGAGAGGCCCGGAGAGCGGGGATTTTGCCCTCTGATTTCTAGGCGCCCCAACAGATTCCGCGCAAAACTCTCTCTCCCCCGCTCCGCCTCTCTCAGTTCTCTGGGGTCCCATGGGCTACATACTGCTGGGCGCTAGGACCCTGCAGGGAACGGAGGGAAGGGCAGGCGCCCGCAGTCCGGGAGTTCAGAGAACTCGGCTGGTCCATCCGCCTGGGCTGGAAAACTTTTTCTTCCTAATTACTTATAGCCGGAGCTGTAGGTGTTGCTAGGCGCGCGGAGTTGGCTCTGCTGCCCGGCGCGGGGCCGCCAACTTTTTCCTGCCGGACGGGCCGAGCTGGATTCTAGGGCTGGGGTACCGGGACTAGGAATGACGCACAGAGGGAGGAGGCGAATTTGACTCTGGGACTGGGATCCTGAAGCAGGGCCGGCGGTCAACTGGATTGGAATCCATCGCCTTCTCCTCAACTTCCCATTCGGGTGGGCTCCAGTGCGGGAGCTGGGATGTCAAGGGAGCAGGGGCCTTAGAGTCTCGGCGGCCCAGTATTCAAGCACCTACTGGGAGAACCCTGCAGGATAGTTCGCAGGTCGCTGGGTCCCCGGAATCCTGGGCTACCCCTGGGCGCCGTGCTGCCTTTGCATTCACTACTGCTGGAGAAAGGGCTTGTGGCAGCGCATTTCTCCAGCCACGTGGCGCCTCGAGCGTTCAACTTCGGGATCGCGGGGACAGCCGGCTCCCATGGGGCCTCGTGGGACTGCAAGTTGCTCCCGCCTCTACCCCCACCGCCCCTTACGACTAAGTGCGCTGAAGCCCAAGGCCGCTTGGGTGCTGTTTGGAAATGTTCCTACTTGAGAATTGCCCGGTTTCGCGGGTCAAGACCCCTTCCCGGATAGCGGCCATCCAAAGGCTGGCAAGACGCCACAACCCGCCCAGAAGCCCTCAAGGAGGCGCAGCGCAAAAGCAAGGCCCGGGGAGGCCGAGCTTCCACTGTGGTCACAGTAAAGAAGCAGCTTCGTCTGGGGAACCCATACTGTGCTTTAATCAAGTTCCTATTCAACATAGTCCTGGTGATTAATGGCCCAGTTCATTTTTTTGGTCCAGAGCTCATATGTATTTTTAGCTTGATGCTTTTGGAATGGGAGTAAAAGTAGATATATTAAATAACCTATGTGAGCTGAGGAGCTGCTCTCTGGATGTAAATGCTGGATCATTTATACACCACGCACCCGTGGAGCCCTGGAGGGAAACCCAGAAACATGGATGGAGATTTTTTTTTTTTCTGCAGAGTTTAAAATAACAGCCTGTCTCAGTGCAGGAACAAAGAAAAGGCTACTGAAAGTGACCTGTTCTAGCACATACACCTGCTGTCCTGTGCAACCAGCAGGAATATCTCCTTTTAGTATCTGGGGAAACCACAGAGGCTTCTGAGGCTAGGGGAGCCTTGTTGGAATAAGGCCTTGTCATTAAGGGTGTGTGGAGGTGAGAGAGGCACCGAGGGGGGCCCACAGCCAGGGCTGCCGGTCTCCCACAGCAGAACCAGAAAGCTCTGATGTGCTCTGTGCAAGGTGCTCTGAACAAGTCCCCTAGTCTGTGGTATTTTGTAATGGCAGCCCGAGCTGACTGAGACAGGAGGTCGGAGAGAGCTTCATGCAGGAGTGGACTTTTGAGCCACACCTTGAAAGATGAGTAGGAATTTGCTAGAATGATAGGTGCAATTTGCAGAACGGCAGGTGCAAAGGTGGAGCTGCTATGAGTGCATGGCTTGTCTGGTGACAAAGGACAAGATGTTTGACAGGCTGGAGTGCTGGGATTGCCTGGGAGGGGCCTAGATAAGGCTGGATCCACAGACGGGGCTGGGTTCATGGCCAAGGCGGCTGCAGGTGAAGGAGAGAGCCTATCTCCCAGGTTTTTGCCATCTCACAGCATTTAGCAGGGGAGCGCCGTGATCCAGTTTGGATTCCTGAAAGGCCACTCTGGTAGGGACTAGAGAGGGAGCGATGGCCAGATGAGAAGCACTGGAGACCTGAGGCCCCAGGATGGGATACAGGGGGCAGGGATGAATTTGAACTAGATGTCAGGATTGGAGTCTGGGTGGGGGCTGAATGCCAGGCTTCTGGCTGGGGTTACCATCCCCCAGCATATGTAATGCAGGGAAAATAGAGGGTCCCCTCCAAGCCTTTGGGGGCCATGGGGCTCCCCTGCCTGATATGTGGTTCTGGAGGAGAGGACCATGACCTAGAAACAGCCACCAATATCCACCTCCATATTCTAGTTTTCCTTTGAGATCTAAGAGAACACCTTGGGATGAGGAGGAAGAGGTTTAGAGGGCAAGGAGTGGGTTTGTGGATGAGCTTTCCAGAGGTGAGGGAGAGTCCTGGTGCTGTCCAAGCTGTGAAACAAGAATTGGCTACAGAACCTGGGTGAGACCCCAGGGTTGGTGGATTCACTTTCCATGGGAGGTGCCCACGGCTGCAGGGGCTCTGTGGCCTGACAGGACACGTGGGCAGCCAGCCTTTGGCTGGAATCACTTGGGAAGGAGATGGTTCTGTGTCTCACGCTCAGTTAAGACAGAGCCAGTAATAAGAGCAGCTCATAAATCCTCTCTTACCACCTTTATGATCCCGCTTCATCTTGATTGATGGCACCTGGCAGTCCTTGAGGAGCACACGTGGAGGGAGGGAGCATTCCCACATAAGCCCTGGCCTCAGTGTGCTCGGTGGGGGCAGGGTGGGGTGCAGGGCACAGGGACCCCAGCTCAGACAGGCCACCAGCTCACTGGGGCTCACTTCTGCCACTGCAAGGGCCCAGGGAGAGGAGAGGTGTGCCCTAGCTCTACTTTTTGCAAAGGAGAAAATCAGTAACAGAAGTAAAAATGCATTTCATAGGTGTGAATTGTACTTGGACAGCTCAGGAGAGGAGGCTGCTGAGCTGGTGGGGAGAGGGTGGGCAAGGGCCCTCTCTTCCATGAACTGTGGTCCTGAGGTTTGGATGCTCCGGAATGGAGCCTGTTTCCAGGGTCACTCACAACGCCAACCATTTTGAGAAGGCAAACAGAGCGAGGAAGTTTTTATTTTACTTTGCTTCAATCTTCCTAATGCAATGCAGGCAAGAGAATTAGCATGGAAGTTTGAAACTCAGTCACACAGCTGGAATGAACACTTCGGATTTCGTTTCTAACTTTATCTACAGCTAAATGGATCTAAGACTGGTCACTTCAAAGCAGGACTAATTAAGATAAAAGAAAAGAGCTATAATTTTCAGGCATGATTTGTGTTCTGGCTAGAGGGCATGAGTATCTAATATAGTATATCTAATACAATGTATATCTAAAGTATATTTATCATACAGTATATCTAGTTCAACAAAATACTCTCAAAGACCTTCCTAAAACTTAAAACAAGAGTTCCTTTTTATTACAAATGCACTGGCTAATGGGTTTATACTAATTTGTTTTATGTTATGACACATAACGGAACAGTCAACCAAGAGTCTAGTGTTTCTTACCAACAGTAAGAGTGTCTGCTCCGGATACTTGGAGAAGACATTCTTATTACGCAATAAATTACATATTCTAGTTCACCAGGAGGCCTTGTGGGTGTGGAGGATTCCTCAGACCTATTAAAACCCTTACTTCCCCATTTACAGGGGTGACCTTGGGAAAGTTATTGAATTTTGCCGCTGAACCTCTGTTTTCTTTTCTGTAAATTGGGGCCAATAATTCATTGTAGGGAGCTCTCAGCTTGTCTAAGACAAAGCACCTAGAAGTCACACAGAACATTACAGGGCATAATTAATTCTGTCATCATGAGCTGGAAATGATTTAACTGTTAGGAAATCAGATGAAATCACAACCAGGAGTACTCAGATCTATAAGAAATCCAGAGGTAAGGGAGAGTCCTGGTGCTATACTTCAATCAACTATACTTCAATAACTATACTTCAATAAAAAGAAAAAAAAATTGTCAGATTCAGCTATTTCCAGTTTTCCCTCAATTTTCATCTATTCTGATGTGTGTATGGTTCCTTTTATGTGTGTGTGTTTCCTGTTTATTTTATGTGCTTGCCACTCCTCACAGATAAGTGGTAGCAGGTAGCAAAGATTTTAGAAAAAGAAAATTGAGTCAAAATTTCAAGTTCAGAAAGTTCTATCCATTATCTCAATTTCATTTAGCAAGTTGGGAAATGTCCTTTGTTCTATTTTGGTAGAAAACTCCTTTGGTAGATCATGGACCCCAGAACTGCCTATCCAGCATTTGGGGAACACTGCAGGAAGCAGTGGATGTGGGTGGACCTACCCCACATTTTTGTGGGATCTGGGATGAGATTATATATGGCAGCCCCCATACCATCTGTTGAAACATTAAAAGTTATCAATCAAATGAAGAAGCGGTTAGATAAAATATATTCTACCTTCCTGCCTTGACAAATGAATCTTCACAATGTCCTAGAATTTAGAATATGACTCTGGAACATGGTGATGTCAGGAGAGCCAGCCACCCCCTACTCTTCCCACCCCTGTGCCATCCCCCCAAGGATGGTTGGATGGTTCCCAGCACAGGGCTTCATTGTTGCCCACACCCCCGGAAAATTGCTTGTCCGTATCCCCTGAAAATTGTCCCATCACCCTGATCTTGTGCACACTGCCAAGTGCCTTTGAAAAGTGGCCTTTGTAGGCCCAGGAGGCTGGCTCTGGGATATTTGGGAAGGAAATTCCTTGGTCTGTAAGGTCCTTACCCTAAGGGAAGGGAGCAGCCTGTAATATGGGGGTCCAGCTCAGGGGCCCTCGTACCTGAGTTGAACGATGATATGGGGGGTCCAGCAGGCAAGGTCTTAGCTCCCTGGAGGGGCCAGCACTCATTCAGTGCCAGCAGGGGAGGAGTGATCCCACTGCCTCAGGCCTGCTTCTGGAGGACACGTCAGTCAGCAGTAATCCCAAACCTGTATCCCAGTTCATGGTTTCTCTCCGTCTCATGGCAAACGTCCTGCTGGCATGCTCTCTCACCTGGACCACCACAGCAAGCCTCTAACTGTCTCCCCTCTGCCCTCCCTGGCCCCCAACTCTCCCCACAGAGCAGGCTGTTACTCTTTAAACATGCACTCAGGTCAGGGCACTCCCCGACTTCACCCTCCCATGACGGCCCATCACGTGCGGAAGACGACACGCAGCGCCTCGGCCTGGGCTTGGCCGCAAGGCCCTGCGTAGGTTGGCCCTCGCCTCGCCTTACACCGCAGACTCTTCTTGGCTCCCCACTGAGCTCCCAGCCTCAAGGCACTCCCCTCTACTCTGCTGGCTCCCCAGAATGTTCTTCCCAGACGTTGGCATGACTTCTTCCTTCCTGCCATTTTAGTCTCACCTTCTCCAAGAATTTCCAGGTACATGTGGCACAACTCTCCCACCGCTTCTAAGGCCATTGTGCATTTTCTTTTCCTCACAGTGCTTTCTGGAAAATGGTCTTGTTTACTTATTTGACTTGTTCCCTGTCTGGCTTCCCCCACGAGAATGCCAGCTCCACAAAGACAGGACCTTGTCTGTCCTGTTCTGCCTATTTCCAGAGCTAGAACAGGCCTTGGCATATGGGAGAGCCTCAAATATTTGTTGAATGAACACAGAATGGATTCTATTCAAGAAAACTGCTACCCGGCCACCCTCCCAGAACTCAGTTTGTTCCCAAGCCTAGGAGGGCAGCTCAGGGGTGGCCCCAAAGGATGCTGGGGAAGACCTGACCCCCTGGGTCAGGGCTGTCCAGGACAGACCCATCCGGAGCCTCCTGAAACTGTGCCAGGCAAGGCTGCCAGGGCCTGGAGAGTCTGCTCAGTGCCTTTGGGTGAACTCGGAAGAAGCCCCCCTTGGGCACATGCAGCTCCCGGGGGCTTGGCTGAGCAGAAAGTGCCTTTGTTGAAAGGAAAAAGGGCCCCTTTCTCTGGAGAGAGGCAGCCCAGCCAGGGCACAAGGCTTGGTGAGTGGAGGCCTCCTGAATTGGGCTCGTTTGTGTTGTGCAAACTTCTCAGGCCTGCACGACAGCCCTGGAGCGCCCCCTCCACCTTGGCTCCAGAGCACCCCCTATCTGCAGGGCACTGCTGGGACCATGCCCCGAGAGAGCGCGACTTAATCCTCGGAGGTGACTGGACACCATCAGATCCACCCAGAGGAACAGGAGGCAGGGTTAGCTCCAGTGTGTAGACCAGACAGCCTCACTTCTCAAGAGATGGGGTGGGGCTCCTTGAAGCCCACTTCTGTGCAGCCACCATTTTGACCCCGTTCCCTCTCTTGTGAATTCCAAGGGTTTAGGCCTCAAGTTGCATCGTCCAAAACAAAAACAAAACTTAAATAAGGTAAGAAGCCAAATCTTTTGAAAATCAAAATGAGTTTTTAGGGTGCTGGCTCATGAAGGCCTCAATTCTAGCCCTCTTTCCTTGTGATTATACTCAGCCCCCCTCCCAAGTCTGAGCCCCTCCACCCTGTGTGTGAAACATCCCCCGAGGGCAGACATTGGAGCTACAGGAGAAATGATCTGCACGCAGTGGACTGCTTGCTATGTCTCCAAAGGCCTTATCTGTTCTAGTCCATTATTTGGGGTTAGATTACTCCCAAAGGAAGCCGTGGTGATATACTGTCAGCTTACGGAGTTTAAAAAAACTGATTTGCAAGGGTTACCATTCTTGACATGCAGGATTAATCCTTAACTGGAAAAAGCAAGTTACAGAACAGCATGTAGCTTCCACTTTTCGGGGAAACAATTATTTAAATACATATTGTTGGTGTCTATAAAGAAGTTAGGAGGAATACACACCTGTTAACAGAGGTGTTAACAGTGATGCTGCTTTGGTAGGAAGGGAGATAACTTGTACTTTTAAATTTATAATACGTCTATTGGACTTTAAAAAACCTATGAGTGTATATTTATCACTTTTCTAATTTTATCAACTATAAAAATATTTTGTTACTTTAATTTTATAGCTTAATAATTTTTATAGTTTTATAAGCTATAAAATGTTTCAAAGTTACTTGACTCTGCAAATATATAATGCTGTAATGATTTGAATAGTTTTGAAAATACTTCAAAATGCTTTTTAATGGCCCTGTTTTCCAAATTAAAAAAAAAAATCTGGAAACATGCTCTAAGCATGAATTGTTTCTGATTTGTGGATTTGCTCATATGAAGAACTACACCTAAGAGAGAAGCCACAGCCTTTACAACCTAATCTCAGAAATGACACACTGTCACTTTTCCTTATGCTATTGGTCACACAGACCAGTCCCTGGGAAGGGACTACACAAAGGTGTGAATAGCGGGAGACAAGGGTTACAGGTGGCCATCTTGGAGGCTGGTTACCACAAAAGGCATGGTCCAAATATTTGGCAAACTAGAATGCAGCATGAATTTGATTTACTGATGTAGTATAAGGAAAAAGGGCTCCATTAAAACTGCATTGTCACAGTAATAATCACAATTAAACTTTGAGAAAAAATGTAATTTTGGTACACTACTTGATATAATAATAATATTTACAGAGTCATAATAATATAAATGTTACAGATGATGTCTAATAAATTCCAGAATTGAAAATCAAAAAAAAAAGAACCACAATCTAGTTATAGACACTGAATCACATCTAGTTCTACATGTAATAAGTCATCTTTCCTTTAAATGAGAAAAGCTCATCTACTTATATATAAAGAACTTCTACAAATCAATATGAAAAAGAATCATAATCCAAAAGAAAATGGACATAGTCAGAGAGTTTATTTTTAAAAAATCAGTCAGTGCAAATGGACTTTAAACGTGTTTAAAAGGGCTAACACTCTGAATAAAAGAGAGACAAATTAAAACTACACCAGTTGGACAGGTGTAATGTGCTGTACTGATAAATGGGTAGGGCAAACAGGTAGGATTATATATTGATACCACCTCTTTTGAGGCCAATTTAGCAATGCCTATCTAACTTGAAAGCGTTGTTAACCTTTCACCTAGCAACTCCACTTACGGAAATTTAATCCCATAAACTCTTATATGTGCACATGGATAGTGACCAAAACATTGTTTATAGTTACAAACGACTGGAAACAACGAACTGTGTGTCTATTAATAGAAAGCTGGTTAAATAACCACAGGCACGCTGTTAAATACTCCTTTGTATCTCTGTTAAGAAGAAGGAGGAAAATCTGTCTATGAACAGATACGGAAAGAGCTCTGATATATTCATTCATACATACATACATATTATAAAATACACATACGCGTATGCATATGAATATATACATATATAAAGACACTGCAGAAAATGTGCTTCCATGGGTGTGAAAAAGAAGGAGGAGGGTTTACATATGTGCTATCTCTGCCTAGAACATCTCAGGAAGGGCATGTAAGCAGGGGAACTACAGAGGGAATGGCAGATGTTGAGAAATTTTTGTTATACATAAAGATAAATAAAAGAATTAAATGATGCATAAATAATAAATAATTGAGATTGCTCCAAAAATCCCAAAACATGTGATTGCTGAACATACCCGGAAAACACCAGCCTTACGGTAATGAGACAGGTTTGACTTCAGCTTTTATGTAACTGAACAGAACTAATGATCATAAAAGCCCAAATAGTACTTTATTTTTATTGTTGTCCCCGAGAAAATCTATAAGGCAGTCAGTTACAGTAAAACTCTTCTGTACAACAGGAGCCTATTTCCCCCAAATAGGGAATTGAGTTTCCTGTCCATATTGATTTAGCAGTTCAGGGACTGCAGGCAGGGCAGGGTTATGCCTCCAACTGGTTCTGTCTCTACCATTTTCAGTCAAAATTCCAAAGGTCACTTGGAAAGCACATAACCCACTAAGCTTTCCAGACACTCCCTTCTGGCTAGATAACCTCCCCCCCAACCCCCAAGGCCCCGATCCCAACTCAGAATCCTGGGAATCAGGGGAGTGCTGTGACACGTCCTTGTCTACTTGGCCCACAATTGGAAGTGACACTGAAATTGAAGAGTTTCAACACATATCTTTAGAATCCAGTTTTTATTGTAATAATTAGAAAATCTAGCTTACATTCCAAATGCAGTCATTTTTATCATAGTCAAGGTGCAATAACAGTTAAACGAAAACCAGCGTGAGTCATGCCCCCATAAAACCGTCTGCTTACAGAGTTTGGCTTTTCTCGAAACGAGGAAAACTCAAAGTCAAGCAGCCTAGAAAGGGGATGTTCTGGCCTCTTACTGGGAGACATTATTAGAAGAAAAGCAGGTCACAGGGCATCTGCCCGGTGGCTCACTGACATGGAATGCGCACATCAGGGGAACTCTGGTTGCTCAGCAGCATTTGAACCCTCTTCCAACTTCCAGAGATGTCCCATTTTGCCATTTAGAAGCCAGAAATGCTCCCTTACAGCTTCCTTTGCAGCTGGGATGAGGCAGGAGAGGAAGGATCTGACAACACACACGCTGGTGAGAGCCACCAGGGCACGAGCGAGAAGCGTGAGGAGCTAGAGCAGGGACCGGGTCTGGGGTGCCCTGGGCATTGTAAGTGGCTGCACAGCCCCCTTACTGGGTCCTCTGGCCCTTCTAGAGATGTTGCCAACTCCCTAACATACTCTCGAACTCTTCTTGGACCTCATTCTTGTTAGCTAGAGTCGATTCTTTTGGCTATACCCAGCTGGGATAAGCCTCTGACTTGGATGACTAATGAGGACTGGGCCAAGATCAGAGTCATAGATGACTCCTTCCACCTTCTTCTTCCAGCTATGGCCTTGGTCCTGTGAACTTGTCCTCCTTGCAAGCTGTGTCTCACAGCCAGACTGAGAAAGAAAATGGGCTGTAGAGTGAGCAGCCAGTTTGAATGCCGCTTGTGCCCAGTGACTTTGATAAGTGGCTTAATCCCTCTTGCTCAGTTTTCTTATCTGTAAAATGGGAACAATAAAGTCAACTTCCCCATAGTGAAGTTGTGAGAATTAAATAGAAGAACTCGTCAATTTAATAGCGCTTAGATAAATGTGGAGGATTAGCTGTCCTAGTAAGAAAATAAAATAAGACCAATGTGTGGGGAGTTAGAAAATCATATTATATGGATAAAAATAACAGTCCCTTTAACAATGAGAACAGGGATTCCTAGCCATTTTTTTCTGAACATAGGCTTCTTTAGAATCAATCAACAAAATCCAATGATATGCAACTATAAACTCTAGACAAAATCTAAAAATCAACTACCTGAAGATAATGGAGAATGAAAAAAAAAGTAGGCAGATGCTGGAGGGAAGTTGACACTTGGAAGAAAAGAACATCACAGAATGAGTTTTTTTCTTTTTAGGTAGCATTTAGCCTGAAGGCAGGCCCCAGCGTGTGCATGTAAGACAGCTAAAATTCTGATGAATTTTAGAAAAACCTGCTTCATTATTGGCTTAATGAACCAGAGGACACAGTTTAGGGCAACCACAGTCACTGAAGAGCAGGGAGAGGGGAATCCAAGAAAGGAGAGGGAGCCCAAATCTCTGGTTGACCCCTAACCTGCACACAGATGTGGCAGACACCAAACAGCCAGCTAAGGCTAACAGAACTGAACTTAAATTTGACCTGCCACCCACCACAGGGGAGAGAGAAAGTTTACAGTCTGAGTTCAGTCGGGTTAACTACAAGCTAAAATCTAAATCAGTTTTCTTCAGAAGAACCTAATGGAATCCAGAGACTCTGTAACATCCAGGGTACAATGAAAATTCCCTGGTAAACCGAAAAACAAGAACACACCACAATCTAAATTAAAAAGACAGCCAGTGAAGCCCAACTCCAAGATGACTCTGAGACAGGAAGAGGAGACAAGGACTTAAAAGCAGCTATTACAAGTGTGCCCCTGGACATAAAGGAAGTGCATTTGCCACAAATAAAAGAATAGAAAAACCTCAGCAGGATAGAAACAATAAAAAAAAAAAAAAACAAAACCAAATGGAAATTCTCAAAATTTCTCAGAAAAGTCAATGTCAGAAATGAAAATTGTAGTATCATAAATTAAAAATTCACTGAGTGGCTTTAAAAGCAGGAGAAAGATGACAGAAGGAACACTCAGTAAAGTTGAAGCTAGATCAATAGAAATTATCCATTCCGAAGGACATACACATTTAAAAAAAAAAGAGCAGCGTCTGAAGGACCTGTGAGACAATATCAAAATGTCGAACATACATATAATTGGAGTCTTAGAAGGAAAAGAGAAAAAAATGGGCCAGAGAATGTTTGAAGAAAGAGTTTGAAGAAATGGCTAAATTTGGTGAAGGCATACATTTATAGATTCAAGAGGCTCAGGAAACTCCCAAGCAGGGTTTTAAAAACAACAGCAACAGCACACCTAGAGACACTGTAGTCAAATTTCTGAAAACTAAATAAAAATAAAATCTTGAAAGTAGTCAGAGAAAATAACACATTTATACAGGGAGACAGAGGCAAATAACCTGGGACTTCTATCAGAAACAAAGGAGGCCAGAAGACATCTTTTTTATTTCTATTTTTTAAAAAAATTCATTTACAGGGAAGGTAATTAGGTTTATTTGTTTATTTATCTTTATAATGAAGGTATTGAACCCAGGACCTCATGCATGCTAAGCATGCACTCTACCACTTGAGCTATACCCTCTCCCACAACATCTTTAAAGTACTGGGAGAAAAAAACCCTGTTAACCCAGAAGCCTGTGTTTAGTGAATATATCCCTCAAGAAGAAAGATGAAATAAAGATTTTTAGATTAAAGGAAATCTAAGAGAATTTGTCAGCAGCAGACCTGCTCTATCAGAAAGTTCTTCAAACTCAAATCTACAGGATGGAATGAAGATGACTAGGAATGGTAAATAGGTGGGTAAATATAAATGGTTATTTTTGTCCTCTTAATAGCTTTAAAATACAAGTACTTGCTTAAATAAAAATTATAACATATTATGGGGTTTATAGTGTACATGGATATAATAATTATAACGACTATGCATAAAGGATAGGGGATGTAAATGGACCTACATGGTTGCAAGCTTTCTACATTTCAGGAGAAGTGGTGTAACACAAACTCTCAGCAGATTGTGAAAAACTAAAGGTATATCTTGTAACTTTAGACTGAAATATTATCACTCCAAAAAATAACCAAAAAATAAGGCAAAGAGGTATAGCTACAAGTGGACAAGTAAAAATGGAATTCTGAAACATACTCAATGAATCTAAAAAAAGGAAAAGAACTAGAAGAACAAAAAAATAAAAGGGACAAATGGAAAGCAAATAGTAAAATTATAGGCTTAAATTTAATTATATAAATAATTATATTAAATAAAAAAGATTAGGATTCTAATTAAAAGTCAGAGGTTGTTAGCATGGATAGTAATGCAAAGCACAATTACATGTTATCTATCAGCAGCGTACTTTTAATATAAAGACTCAAATAGGTTGAAAATCAATGGATGAAGAAAGATATATCATGAAAACCTCAAGCACCAGAAGGCTAGAGTGGCTATAAAAATATCAATTAAGTAGTCTTCAAAGCAGTGAGTATTACCAGAAAAGGGGATGCTTCATGATGATTAAAAGGTCAATACATTATAAAGATATGATAGTCATAAATGTGTATGCACCTAATAATAGAGCCTCAAAATACAAAAAGTAAAAATTGACAGAGCAAAAGGGTGTGGCTAGAGGTTGAGGGTGGAAAAGACATTATTTATTTTAATTTTATATACTTATTGTGGCTTAAATTTTAATACCAAATACCTGTTCTATCATTATTGTCATCAGTATCATCATTAACAAGAGTGGAAATGACGGTTGAGCCAAGTCTTGAAAGATGAAATAAGAGTTTTCCAGAGAGATGTGAGGGGAAGGCATTCTAGATGAAGGCCACCTGTGTGCCCATGCAGGGAGGCATAAAAGTGCCCGGTGTGTTCTGGGACTAGAGATTTTTGGCATGCCCGAAATAGAGGGTTGGTTTGGTATTACTGAGGAGGGATGTGCAATGGGCAGTAAGTGAGCAGAACCCAAACTTAGAAGGGCCTTTTAAGTATGCCAAGAAATTTGAACTTTACCTTGAAGACCATGGATAGTCATTGAAGTGTTTTTCAAAAGGAGGAGACAGGATCACGTTTGAGCTTTTGAGAGCTGATTTTGACTTCAAGTTAGAGGATGATTTAGAGGAGACCAGAGTAAAGGCAGAGTGACTTCTGGAAGATGCCTCAGTAATGCAGATCAGAAATGCTGGGGGCCTGAACTAGAAAAGCAGAGCAAGAGATGGAGAAGGAAGCGTGGTTTTGAAATGTACATAGGAAGCAAGATAGTGAGAATTTGGCAATTCTGGATCTAGATGATGACACACACTGACATTTATTAACTCCCGTAAGTTGGGTCTCATGAAACCACTTGATGAAATGCTACTTTATTTTTATTTCCCATAAAATAATAATAAAAATACCTACCATTTAAAAAGTTCGTTTTATTTAATTCAATCCCTATCAGACTCTCAGCTGTATCTTTGTAGAAACTGATGCACTGATCATAAAATTCACATGAAACTCAAGGAACCCAGAATAGCCAAAATAATCTTGAAAGGAAGAACAATGTTTGAAGGACTTACACTTTTTGATTTCAAAATTTACTATAAAGCAAAAGTGAGCTAGACAGTGTGGTACTGGCATAAGAATGACATATAGATCAATAGAAGAGAATTGAGAATCCAAAAATAAACCCATATCTCTATGGTAAATCGATTAAAAAAATTGTTGTTGTTGAGATTAAATTAGATTAATAATGAATGGGCTAATTATTAAGCATTATTCAGATTAAGCATTCTCCAAAGAAGATAGACAAAGGGCCAAAAGAACAAAAAAGCTCAACATCACCAGTAATCAGGTAATACAAATCAAAACCACAATGAGATACTTTACCATACCCACTAGTAATCAAAAAGACAAATAATAATTGTTAGTGAGGATGTGGAGAAATTGGAACCTCATACACTGTTGGTGGGAGTGTAAAATGGTGTGGCCACTTTGGAAAACAGTCTGGCAGTTTCTCAAACAGTTAAACATAGGTCTACCATCTGATCCAGCAATTCCACACTTGGATATATATATACCTAAGAGAAATGAAAATCTATGTCCACACAAAAACTTGTATACGAATATTTATTCTGATAGCCCAAAGTGGAACCAACCTAACTGCCCACCACCTGCTGAATGGATAAACAAAACATGGTACATATATCCATACAATGGAATATTATTTGGCTATAGAAAGGAATGAAGTATTGATACATGTGACAACACAGAAAAACCTTGAAAACTTCATGCTCAGTGAAAGAAGCCAGTTACAAAGGATGACATATTATGTAATTCCATTTATATGAAGTGTTGAGAACAGGCAATTCTTTGGAGACAGAAAATGGATTAGTGCTTTCCCAGGACTAGGGGGAATGGGAGAATTGGAGAGAGGCTGATAGCCAAAGGCTTTTTTTTGAAGGGAAAGAAAATGTTCTAAAATTATTGTGATGATGGTTTCACAGCTCTGTGAATATACTAAAAATCATTAAATTGTACATAAGTGGGTGAACTGTATGGTATGAGAATTGTATCTTAGTAAAGCAGTTACCAAAAAAAAAAAAGTTATACATATATATATAAAACAAGAAAAAAAGTTCATTTTGCTTTTAATTTTAAAAGTTATATAGCTAATATATGTATATTTTATGTTTAAGAAATCCAAAATATAGCAGGGTACAGAAGAAAAATTTTTAAATTACCTTCTTATTCCAAACTTTTAATCCTGAGAGGAAGCCACTGTTACCAGTTTAATGGATATCTTTCTTCCCACTTTTCTTTGTATTTGGATGTGTATGAACATAAGACATAAATATATAATTTAGTTCTGTAACTTAAAAACTAAGAGGGCTTGCGGTGTATGTATTGCTCTGCTGCTTGCTTTTTTCACTTAATGTTGTGTTTTGGAAATCCTTCCATATTGTTATACATAAATCTTCCTTCTTAAAAATACTGCACAGTATTTACATAGTACTGTATTCGTAAAGATGTATGTAGGCTGAATACTTAATCGTGAAATTATTGGGTCAAAGGGTGTGGGGTTTAAAATTTAACAGATTCTGAAAATTGTCCTAGAACTTCACACACCCAACAACAGTGAATATATATATACCCTCCCCTACATCCATGCAAGCAATGGACATTATCAATACTCTAAATTTTTGTTTGTTTGATAGCTGATTGTTGTTTTAATGTCTATTTTCTTGATTACCAATAATGTTGGTGGATGTGAAATTCCCTAATGTTTTCACCCTGAATTATTTTCCTGAAGATATCTGGTACATTTGTCACAGCCCTTTTTAACGTTTTAAAGTCGTTTCTATTTATCCTTTTATTTTTATTTTGTTCTGTCCATATCGCCTATGAATAGCAAAGAGTTAGATTTTCTTGATTGTAATTCTAATAGGTTTACCTGATCTAACAGCTGGTGAAAAAGGGAACTTGCAAAACTTAAGTTTGTTAGTGACAAATTGCTAAGACTAATGCTTAAAAATCTATCTGTAGAGCTGTATATTATCTCTGTTCAGTATATTATGTTTTGCTGTAGAATTAAAGTTCTAAGGTTTGTTTACTTAATACATTCTTAGTTTTATCATGAAGAATTCTATTTGGTTATTGTGATGGTTTTAAAAGACGTCCACCAATTCTTTGACTCTTCTCTCACCAAAGGTGGAGCCTAATTCTCCTCCCCAGGAATATGAGCTGGACTGACTGAGTCACCTCTAACAAACAAAATGGAGTGATGCTGTGTGACATTCCAGCTTCCATTTGGCTCTTCCTCTGCTGGGACGCTTGCCCTTGGAACCCAGCCACCATGTTGTGAGGAAGCCCAGGCCACATGGAGAGGAAATGAGGCCCCCGGTCAACAGCCAGCACCAACTGCCAGACGGCGTGAGTGAAAAGCTTTTGAGACTTTCAACTGAGGCTCCGAACACGGGGAGCAAAGACAGGCCATCTCCCGCCACTGTACCCTGTCCCAGTTCCTGCTCCACAGAACCCACGAGCAAAATAAACAGTTGTCGTATGCCACTGTGTTTGAGGGTAATTTATTATACAATCACAGAAATTAGTATATTTATTAATGAAGATAGTTTTAGAGATGGTCCTAGACACCTTCCAGTTGGGGTAGAAAAGAGAAGATAATCATGGTCAGAAATATTATGTTTTTCTAGTAACTCATTCTTCCACTTTCCTCAGTGAGATATGTTGAGAACTGTTTATACCATCTCTTTTGGGTTTTCTATTTCTGAATAGAATGATTTCTCCCCACCCCCATTTTAAGAATCGTTTATTTTCTTTGAATTAAAAGAGGTGTTTTTGTTCCATTCGTTCCCTCTGGGGATTAGAATATATAGAATGTATACATCGTCTATTCTTTTAAGATTATGATTACATTTAACAGACATTTTTCTGCCTATCAATAGCTAGAGGTAATCAGTAATTTTCCCCCCTGAATTAGACGAAGAACTTAGTGGATTTCCTGTCCCTTCCTCCTCCTCTTCCCCACTACCTCTCATGCTTCCATCAGCTGAACTGAAAAAAAAAAAAAACCAGCCAGCAATTATTCATACTACATTATAAGCACACCCTCTACCCCCATTTCTTTGCCTGTCATTGTTTTCAGTATCACATATATTTCTCACAGATTCATTTTCCAACTTGCTGGAATTCATCTCCTGGTAAGTTTTTCAGGGATGTCTGTGAGTGTCAACTATGAAACTTTTGATGGCTGAAAATGTGTCTGTTTTGTGTTTTCCATTTGAATTCTAGTTTGACTTGGTATAGTGCTTTGGGTTCAAAAATTGTATTTCCTCTCTGAACTATCTATATGGTGTTCCATCGTCTCCTAGTATCCGGTGTTGCCAATGAGAGATACAATGTTGATAGGATCATCATTCCTTTGTGTGTAATTTTGTTCTCTCTCTCTTTCTGTCTCTCTCTTTTTCTTGGAGAATTTTCTCTTTATTCTTGGCATTCTGAATCCTGAGCTGGGCTTTTTCTTCACTCTTCTTAACAATCTAAGAACCTCTTTCTTTTCTCCACTCTGTAAATATTATTCTCAGTCTCATTCTCTCTCTATCCCCATCCCCCCTCCCTTCCTGCCAGCACCCCCACTTTCCTCCCACCATTCAGGACCCCTCTCACCTTGCTGCCGTCTGATCTACAGACATGCCACATCTGCACCCATCTTCTCCTTTGCCCCTTCTGTTGTGACAAGGGAGCTGACCTCCTCCTGCCCGCAGTCAAGCCTTTCTCTCCTGCTCTAGACCCATTTGCCACCTTCTTAGCAGCCATGTTCTAGTATTCCCTGTACAACTCTCTTGACTCCACATCTTTTCCACCCACTTTCCTATTTCCTAACTCTTTATTCACAACTAAGTGTCTTGACAGAGTTGTCTCTGTGCCATCCCCACTTCCTCACCTTTTACGAATTTTCCAACTCAGTCCAATATACTCACCATGCCCCATGCACTTACTGAAACTGCTCTTGGTAAGGTGACTCCTGGGCTTCCAGATTCAATAGTCTCCTTTATTGGCACCTCCTCTCCCCTGGCTTTAAATACCATCTATCTGCTGCTTATCTCCAAATTTGTGTCTCCAACCCAGATGCCAAGACTGAGCTCCGTCCTCTAACATCTCACCTCTCTGTCTGGTGGTTTCACAGGTGGCTCAGAGTTGACAAGCCTAAGACTGAATCTTATTTTCCTTGTCAACTCCCCTCCCAATCAGATCCTCCTATCCAGTGAATCTCAGGAGCCAGTCTCCATCTCCATCTCACTGCTCCATGTCTGATCTCTCAGCATAATCTATTGACCATATTTAACTCTTCATTATGGCTCAAAACGTGTCCATCAACCTCTCCTTGTATCCACTGCCAGTACCCTCATCCAAACCACCACTGTCTCTCACCCGGACCACAACAATATCCTTTTAACTGGGCTCCTTGCTTTCAGTCCTGCTCCCTTAGTGCATTTCCCATCCAGCAGCTACAGGCATCCTTTCACAAATATATTCCAGCTCATACCTTCCACTTGCACTTATAATAAATCCTTCAAGGCTCTGTATGATCTTCATCTCTCCAATCTCCTTATGCCATTCCTCAGCCTACCCCCGACCCCCTCATTCATCCAGGGTCTCTGGTCCTTCACTTCCATCCTTTCTTACCAATGGAGACACTTAAGCATCACTCCACTTCAAAGGGAATTAGCCAGTTGAGGAGGAGATGGACAATGGGGCTGCCCAAGGAGGCAGCCAATTGGATGCATTCTCCTGTGATGTGATGAAGGCTATTTCATTTTCCGACTCAGGACTGAAGAGGGGCTGAGAAATCTATAAGGGGAAGGAACTTGCAATGCACATGACAGATGAAGGGTTAAAATCCTCAGTACACAAAAATCCTCAACTTGGGAAGGAAAACATACAATCCAATAGAAATAGGGAAGGGATTTAATAAGCTTTTCACAGGAAGAGAAATTCAAAGAGCTGAAAAACATGTGAAGAAACTGAGGTACTTTTCTTTCTACAAAAAAAAAAAAAAAAAAAAAAACCCTCATCAGATTGTCAAAAATGAAAGAGTGGCTGTTGAGAATGTGTGAAATCAGACACTCTTGTATGTTGCTGGTAGAAAGGTGAATTGCAGCAATGCTTTGGGGCACTGATCTGGCAATGTTACTAACAAGATAGAATAGTATTCAGTATATTATGTTAAGTAAAATAGGAAGATATAAAATTCTATCCACATCACTGCAAGTCTGCAAACATGGACTGAGCATATGGCCAAGGACTAGAGGACACTATGGTTGTATGCAAATGGAGACTGTGGGAAATTTTTGCCTTGAATTTTTGTTGTTAGAATAATATTGTTTTGCCAATATTGTAATTTTAAAAAACACAGATGATGAATATTGGAAGTGGTGAATGTTTATGGGGTGGAGGTTAATTTGCCTTGAAGGTCACTTGAAGGTTTTCGGACTACTCTTTGGGAAACCAGGAGTCGAAGATGGGCTTGGGGCTTGACCAGCTGTAGAGCAGTGGGGGGGTAGGGTGGCTTTGGGGCTTGGGAGTGCTGGAGGTGAGTGCAGAGGTGGAGGGGATGAGGATGGAGACTACAGGTGGGCTGGGAAGTTGCTGCCACACACTGTAGATAAGGCTAGGGAGAGGGTCAGATCTAGGGCAGCGGAGAATGATGCAGATTCAGAAAGCAAGTCAGAAGAAGAAACCACTGACCGGGTAGGTGAAGGGGAGGAGGAGTGAAGGCGATTCCAAAGGGCAGGAGGGGTGGCATGACTTCATCTACCTGGGCAGGGAAAGCTGTGCGGCCTGGGGAATTTGTCAGAGGTGGGGTGGGAGGGGCGGAAGAGTATGCGTTGGGTTTCAGACATGCTGAATGTGAACTTTGAGAGTTTTCTGAAATCAATTGGAAATGGAGAAATGTGAACATGACAAAGTTTAACAAATATATATATATCTCTCAAAGAAGCCAGAGACTGAACATTCTTCTGTTCCTTGATTGATCTGTAGAAAGATTGAACTTTCCCTCCAATAAGACAAACCTCTTTCAACAGAGAGAGTTCCAAAAATAGTACTTCCTCACTTTCTGGTAAAACTATTCCTCATTTTGCATAGCTTTATCTTCATATTTTTTTTTGTGTGTGTCTAATATTGAACTCAGGTGCTCCTTCTTAAGTCCTTGCCATATTGCTAGTAAATTTTCCCTACTTAAAACATTCCTTTTCTTTAAAAAAAAAGTCCCTTTCTGACTCTGTCCATCCTATTGTTGCACCTAGCGGACACCAATGACCCAAACTACCCCTTGGAGCTTTAGTCTTAGCTCTGGACCAATTCCTCCATTCTTTTAATAACTTTGGTTCCTCTTTGTACTGTGCCAGCCCTTTCTCTACATACTTGTGGTAGAAAGCAGCCCCAGCTAAGCACAGTTTTCTGGGTGTGGCTCTCCTGTACTTCCCTCATCTAGGCAGCCTGGCTCTTGCCAGCTCTTTCGGGTTCTCTGGCATTAGCCGGTCTGTGACCTTCTCCCGCAGAGACCTCTTTGATTCCTACTACCAGCTACGGCTACTTTCAGTACCCTCTGCCACAGGTTACAGATCTACATTTTCCAAACCAGATGTGAGCATCAAAACATCCAAACTCACCTATGAGAATGGCTAGAAAAATTCTGAAAAGGAAAATAACAAGTGTTGTTGAGGATGCAGAGAAATTGGGAGACTTATGCATTACTGGTGGGAAAGTAAAATGGTGCAGCTGCTGTGAAAAACAGGATGGTGGTTCCTCAAAAACTTAAAAATAGAATTACCATTTGATCCAGCAACTCCACTTTTGGGTATATAACTGAGAGAATTGAAAGCAGGGTCATAAAGAGATATTTCTATACCCATTTCATAGCACCATTATTCATAATAGCCAAAAGGTGGAAGCAACCCAAGTATCCACTGATGGACGAATGGATAACAATGTAAATGAATATGGTATATCCATTCAATGGGATATTATTCAGCCTTAAAAAAGGAAGGAAATTCTGACATATGCTATAACCTGGATGATTCTCAAAGATGGTTTACTAAGTGAAATAAGCCAGTCATAAAAAGACAAATGATATATGGTACCACCTACATGAATTACCTGATAACATATAGAGTCGTCAAATTTATAGAAACAGAAAGTAAAATGGTGGTTGCCAGGGGCTGGGAGGAGGAGGGAGTGGGGAGTTGTTTAATGGGTATAGAGTTTCAGTTTTGCAAGATGTAAGAATTCTGGAGACTGGTTGTGCAACAACGTGAATGTACTTAACACTACCAAACTGTACATTTTAAAATGGTAAAAATGGTAAATTTTATATTATGTGTATTTTACCAAAATGAAAAATTTTTTTGAAAAATTCTAAAAAGAAAAAAAAGTAGTGGAGCCAGGACCCAAACCCAGGTCATCTGAGGACAGTGTCTGCTCTCGACACTAGGCTACACTAGCCCTGCAGATAATGGGACCCGTGTGCCTTCGGGGGCAGATTATGTGTCACCCACTCTTGCCAGAACTTGCCCCTTGAAGGTCTCATCCCCCAACCTAAGCCGTTTATCAGTGGATTCCTTATATGTACATTCAGAGCACCACCCTTGCCCCGCCCCCTGCCCCACCCCTTGCTCCTCCCCTACCTGGAGGTGTTCTGGCAAACATGTTTCTCTATTTCTATTTGTCTTCTCATGGTTGGTGCCCTAGCAGCTAGCTGGCCAGGCCACACTCAATGAAACTGAACAAAAGTAGCACATCCTCTAACATATATTAAAGTTGAAGCTTGCAAGTGGTTAACACACAGCCTTGGTACCCACCCCGCAGAGTTCACTCACCTTTATTATTGTGTGCCTTTTGGCTTCCTGATGTCAGTACAAGTTCCTCTGAGATTTTCACGTGTATCTGAGGGACCCTTGTTCTATACCTGTGTTCACAAAAGTTTTTCTGCCTGGGCCAAGAGTTCTGTATTTTCATTCTTTTACCTTATATACCCTTTGAAGATAGGATCTTGTCCTGTGCTTCCCACAATATTGCCACCATGTTATACACCTGATAGGCATTTAAAAAAGAACAATTTATAGAAATTTTCGAACTTCACAAAAGTAAAGAGTATAATGAGTGCCCATGCACTCATCACTCTGTATCAATATGTTGCCATTCTTGTTTGCTAATAAGCCTTAAATAAATATGTAATGAGATAATAGCATTAAATGGATATAGTCCAAAAAGTGAAAAATTTAAATTAGATGAAGGAAGAACTTCTTGGCAGGTACACATGATTTTAATAGGTGACGTTATGGAACCCACTATTTCTGCTTAGCTAAGCCAGATTTTACTTTTCTGAGATCGTTTATACCTAATTTTGCCTAATGATAATCTACAGGTGGGCTAAATTTACCTCTTAATGTATTTTCTCTTTGTGTAAGACCAGAGTGCAGCAGAGTCTTCGTTTACAAGCAACAGAAACCAGAGTCTGGTTAACTTAAACCAAATAATCTGTTGAAAGGGTCTGGAGAAGCTCATGGAATCCAAGTAAAAACAGAATCACCTCGTAAAGGAGAGCAACCAGGGCAATTCCAGGGCTCCAGAGAGCGGGAACAGACAATCTATTCGGGAACAGCTGCTGCTGTTATGATGAGTTAGCTCCAATCACTCTCTGACCTTGTCACTCCTGTCACCATTCGAATTCCCAACAGACGACGTCAGTTGCTCCAGGCTGGGTCATGTGCCTGTGCAGATGTTCAGCCAATCACTGTGACTGATTCAGCCAGGCCAGGTTTGTTCCCCAAAGAACCCTGTACAAAAAGAAAAAACAAGGGATAACAAGAATGAGCAGAGTCCACCCCAAAGACCCAGGAGCACATCTTCTTGGCAGCACCTTCCAGCTTAGTGTCTTATGTAGCTTCAGACATGGCTCTAATTTTTTAAAATGTTAATAAGTTTTAAACTAACCCCTAAAATACCATCACTCTCTGTGATGTTGCCTCTCAGTCCACCTGGACCTTTTGCAGAATGCAGTGTCCAAAAGAGTGAAAATCCACTCCATCCATTTTTACCCCAGTTTCAGTTTACATAACTTTATGTAATCAACAAATGTTTGGACTCCATATGCAAGTAACTCTCTTTTGGCAAATCAAGTTGTATTTTCCTATTATCTTATTTATAATAAATAAGATAGTTTTGTCATCTTCATGTTTGACTGTTCTTTAGTAAGTGATGGTTATGACAATGGGATTTTCTTTTTGTTGTTGTAAAACAATGTTTTTTTTATTGAGTTATGGTCAGTTTACAATGTTGTGTCAATTTCTGGGGTACAGAACAATTCTTCAGTCATACATGAATATACATATATTCATTCTCATATTCTCTTTCACCATAAGCTACTACAAGATCTTGAATATATTTCCCTGTGCTATACAGTGTTAACTTGTTTATCTATTCTATGTATATCAGTCAGTATCTGTAAATCTTGAACTCCCAGTTTATCCCTTCCCACCCTCCTACCCTCTGGCAACCACAAGTCTGTATTCTATGTCTGTGAGTCTGTTTCTGTTTTATATATAAATTCATTTGTCTTTTTTTTTTAGATTCCACATATGAGTGATATCACATGGTACTTTTCTTTCTCTTTCTGGCTTACTTCACTTAGAATGACATTTTCCAGGGCCATCCATGTTACTGTAAATGGCATTATTTTATCATTTTTTATGGCCTTGTAGTATTCCACTGCATAAATATACCACAACTTCTTTATCTAGTCATCTGTCAGTGGACATTTAGGTTGTTTCCATGTCTTGGCTATTGTAAATAGTGCTGCTATGAACATTGAGGTGCAGGTGTCTTTTTGAATTAGGGTTCCCTCTGGATATATGCCCAGGAGTGGTATTGCTGGGTCATACGGTAAGTCTATTTTTAGTCTTTTGAGGAATCTCCATACTGTTTTCTGCAATGGCTGCACCAAACTGCATTCCCACCAAAAGTGTGGGAGGGTCCCCTTTTCTCCATACCTTCTCCAGCATTTATCCTTTGTGGACTTTTGAATAATGGCCATTCTGACTGGTGTGAGGTGATACCTCATTGTGGTTTTGATTTACATTTCTCTGATAATTACTGATATAGAGCATTTTTTCATGTGTCTATTGGTCATTCATATGTCTTCATTAGAGAATTGCTTTGGGATTTTCTTTATGTGAGTTAAGTGATGCTCTGTTGAATGACTATTCCATGTGAGACCCTAACCATGAGACCTTAGTAAGGAAAAGTTCTGTAAAGTGAAGCATTCTTCTCACTCTTTTTCCAAAAGAGTATTTGTTTGAGCTTCATGCATTTTTCAAAGAACATTTGTAAATAGATATTTTAGGGAAAGGAGGTAGAAGAAACTGAATTAGTAGGATAGCTACTAAAAATTTCCACTTTCCTGTTCTATGTCATTACTCCATTTGACTTCAGTCCTTTGGTTTCTAAAGTTACATGGTCTTTAAGGCAAATGTTTGTGGACTGGGTTAAACGCACACCTTCAATTATGATAAGCGTTCATTTACCCCATCAATTAAAATTGGGATTGTCCCAAAGATTTCAGGTTGCTGGTAGCATCTGTTCTTCAAAATTGTTTCTTTCCCATTGTTTCTTTTCCTTTTCATGCCTTTTTTAAAAAAAAAAAATTGAAGTATATTCGATTTATAATGTGTTAGTTTCTGTTGTACAGCATAGTGGTTCAGTTATTTATATCACTATATAAATATATATATATCTTTTTTCTTTGCTTATAGACATTTACTTTCAAAGTTTTTTCAAACCTTCTGGTTGTAGACGTTCTTAGGAAACATTTTACATGAGCTACTTTCTCCCATTGTGCCATCTACACATTGCCTGATAGAACTCAGTTCCTTTGCTTGATGAATGCATTCAGAAACACAGGCTTGGGCCACTCTAGACCAGTTGTTGTCCTACAGAAATAGAACATGAGCCACATACATAATTTAAAATTTTCTGATAGCTTCATTTAAAAAGTTAAAAGAAGCAACTGATTCACTTTAATTTAACCAAATACATAAACATATTTCAACATGTAATCAATATAAAAATTATTACTGAGATGTTTTACAGTCTTTCCACCTGTTTTATTGAGATATAATTGACACGTAATGTTGTATAAGTTTAGAGTGTACAACGTACGGATTTGATACATGGATATTTTGCGAAGTTTTATAGTCTTTTTTTGTACAAAGTATTCAAAATCTGGTAGGTATTTTACACTTAGAACACACCTCAATCTGGACACTAAATTTTTATTGGAAATAATTAGTCTATATTTAAAAGTTATAAAATTGACAGTTGAAAAATATATTCACATACCGAAGTATTTAAAAGATTTCCAGTAGTTGAATCAGGTATTAGATTTACATTTTAAATATAAATTAATTGAAATAAAACAAAACAAATGTAATTACTTAGTTGCATTAACCGTATTTCAAGTGCCAGTGTTTCAGACAGTGCAGCTCCAGACTGTTGTTACTCAAAGTGTGGTCCAGGGACCAGCAGCATCATCTGGGACCCTGTTAGAGATGTAACCTCACTCTAAATCTCAGCAGCTAGTTTCCCAGGATTCAAATGCACATTAAACCTTAAAAAGCATGCTCTACCAGTGGTCAGTAAACTTCCCATAATGGGCCTTATAGTAAATATTTAAGCTTTGTGGGTCACAGATAGGCTTGGTTGCATAGTCTTTTTTGATTTTTTTTTTAATAAACACTTAAACATATAAAAATCATTCTTAGCTCATGGGCCATTTAAAAACATGCTGCAGGCCACATCTGACCCATAGGCCATAGTGTGCTAATCCCCGTCTAGACCACAACTTTTAAAAGAACAAAAGAATCTGCAGCCCTTTCTGGTGGCCTAGTCACCTGGCATATTCTCATTATAACAAACAAACAAACAAACAAACGTAACTAAAAAGATCTCATGAATTTTACAGGGCAAATTTGTCATTACCTAACCGAATGTTACACATACCCTCTGACCCACACACTTCTACTTCTAGACATCCATTCTACAGAAACATACTATTATTCACACACACACACACACACAGAGCAATTATATATGTTTAAGGATATTTGTTGCAGCATTGTTTGTAAAGGCAAAATATTGGAAATACTGTAAATGTCCATTAATAAATGTTCTAATAAGGTATGATATCTCCTTTCTGCAAAGCACTGTAAAGTTGTTAAAAAAAATGACTTAGATCTATACACAATGACATGGAAGTATGGCCAGGATATGCTGCTAATTGGAAAAAAAGACAGTTACAGAACAGCATGTTCTCATTTCAAAAATTGAAAACACACATGTCAAACATGTGCACACACAACCCAAATTAGTTCAGTGATCACCCCTGTGGAGTGAGTCGAGGTAAAGAGGCAGAAGGGACAGTGAACTTTCACTTTTGCCTTATTAAGTATCTCTGTATTATAACAACATTTCAATAGATAGGTACCATCTCTGTCATAAAAATAATTTAAAAGGTGGTTTTGAATATATGTATGTATATGCATAACTGGGATATTGTACACCAGAAATAGACACATTGTAATTGACTGTACTTCAATAAATAATTAAGTAAATAAAATATAAAATATAAAATAAATAAATAAATAAATAAATAAATAAATAAATAAACAAAAGATGGTTTTGATTTGTGGGCATATGACTACCACCTTCCTTTATAGTCTATGCTGTTCTATTCGTAGTAAGCATATTGAGCATGTAACCAAAAATTAATCACTTCAGGCATTTCCATTTCTGGTAATGAGGGTCAGAATCTCAGAGAGGAAGAAAGTAAACTGAGATGTGCCCAACATTCTGCAGTTCTTTTCTCCTTGAGGCTTTTCCTGACCCAAAATAGTATAAGCATACCTCAGAGAGAGCAGGTTTGGTTCCAGGCTCCTGCAATAAAGCAAATATCCCAATAAAGCAAATTATGTGATTTTTTTTTTTTTTTTGGTTTCCCAGTGCATATAAAAGTTATGTTTATACTACACTGTAGTTTATTAAGAGTAAGCAATAGCATCATGTCTAAAAATAATGTTCATATCTTAATTTTAAAAATATTTTAGTGCTAAAAAATGCTGACCATCATCTGTGCCTTCAGTGAGTCTTTGTCTTTTTGCTAGCGGAGGGTTTTGCTTCAATATTGATGGTCGCTGACTAATCAGGGTGATGGTTGGTGAAGGCTGGGGTGGCTGTGGCAATTTCTTAAAATAAGACAACCATAAAGTTTGCTGCATCAGTTGACTCTTCCTTTTACAAATGATTTCTCTGTAGTATGTAATGCTGTTTGATAGCATTTTACCCACAGTAGAAGTTCTTTCCAAATTTGAGTCAATCCTCTCAAACCCTATTGCTGCTTTATCAACTAAATTTATGTGATATTCTAAATCCTTTGTTGTTATTTCAGCGATCTTCACAGCATCTTCACCAGGAGTAAATGCCATCTCAAGAAATTTCTTTACTCGTCCATAAGAAGCAACTCATCTGTTCAAGTTTTATCACGAGACTGCAGCAGTTCAGTCACATCTTTAGGCTCCGTTTCTCATTCTAGTTCTCTTGCTATTTCCTCCACATCTGCAGTTACTTCCTCTACTGAAGTCTTGAACTCATTCAAGTGAGGGTTGGATGACTGGAATCAACCTCTTCCAGACTCCTATTAATGTCCATATTTGACCTCTTTCTGTGAATCACCAATGTCCTTAATGGCGTCTAGAATGGTGAACTCTTTCCAGAATCTTCAATCTGCTTTGCTGAGATCCATCAGAAGAATCACAATCTATGGCAGCTATAGCCTTATAAAATGTACTTCTTAAATAATGACTTGAAAGTCAAAATGACTCTTTGATCCATGGGCTGTATTATGGATGCTGTGTTAGCAAGCACGAAAACATTAATTGTATTGTACATCTCCGTCAGAGCTGTTGGGTGACTAGGCGCATTGTCAATAAGCAGTAATATTTTGAAAGGAATTATTTTTTTCTGAGTAGTAGGTCTGAACTGTGGGCTTAAAATATTCAGTAAATCATATTGTAAACAGATGTTGCAGTTGTCCAGGCTTTGTTGTTCCATTTATAGAGCACAAGCAGAGGAGATTTAGCATAATGCTTAGGGGCCCTAGGATTCAGGGTCCTTGTAAATGAGCACTGATTTTGACTTACAGTCACCAAGTGCATTAGCCCCTAACAAAAGTCAGCCTGTCTTTTGAAGCCAGGCATTGACTTCTCCTCTCTAGCTATGAAAGTCCTAGATGGCATCTTTAAGGCTTTTTTGTCTATATTAAAAATTTGTTGTTCAGTGTACCACCTTCATTAATGACCTTAGCTAGATCTTCCGAATAACCTGCTACAGCTTCTACATTAGCATTTGCTGCTTCGCCTTGCACGTTGATGTTATGGAGACGGCTTCTTTCCTTAAACCTCATAAACTAACCTCTGCCAGCTTCAAACACTTCTGCTGCAGCTTCCTCACATCTTTCAGCCTTCACGGAATTAAAGACAGTTAGGGCCTTACTCTGGATTAAGTTTTGGCTTAAGGAAATGTTGTGGCTGGTTTGATCTTCTTTCCAGATCACTAAAACTTTCTCCATATCAGCAATAAGGCTGTTAAGCTTTTTTTTTTTTAATCATTTGTGTATTCACTGGAGTAACACTTTTTTTTTTCCTAATTGAAGTATAGTTGGTTTACAATGTTGTGTTAATTTCTGGTGTACAGCATAATGATTCAATTACACACTCATACACATATATATATATATCCTTTTCATATACTTTTTAATTATAGACTATTATAAGATATTGAATATGGTTCCCTGTGCTATACTGTAAGACCTTATTGCTTATCTATTTTATATACAGTAGTTAGTATCTACAAATCCTGAACTCCCAATTTATCTATTCACCCTTCTCCCCTGGTAACCATAAATTTGTTTTCTATGTTCATGAGTCTGTCTCTGTTTTGTAAATAAGTTCATTTGTGTCTTTTTTTAAGATTCCACATATCAGTGATATTATAAGGTATTTTTCTTTCTCTTTCTGGCTTACTTCACTTAGAATGATGATCTCCAGGTCCAGCCATGTTGCTGCAAATGGCATTATTTTGTTCTTTTTTATGGCTGAGAAGTATTCCATTATATAAAATATACCACAACTTCTTTATCCAGTCATCTGTTGATAGACATTTAGGTTGTTTCCATGTCTTGGCTATTGTATATAGTGCTGCTATAAACACTGGGGTGCATGTATCTTTTCAAATTAGAGTTCCCTCCAGATTTATGCCCAGGAGTGGGATTGCTGGATCATATGGTAAGTCTGTTTTTAGCTTTTTAAGGAATCTCCATACTGTTTTCCGTAATGGCTACACCAAACTACCTTCCCATCAACAGTGTAGGAGGGTTCCCTTTTCTCTACACCCTCTCCAGCATCTATTGTTTGTGGACTTTTTAATGATGGCCATTCTGACTGGTGTGATCTTAGCAGTGTTCTCCTAGGGCAGTCTACCAAGGCAACAGAAATAAAAGCAAAAATAAACAAATGGGACCTAATTAAACTTATAAGCTTTTGCATAGCAAAGGAAACAAAATAAAACAAAAAGACAGCCTATGGAATGGGAGAAAATATTTGCAAATTACGTGACTGATAAGGGCTTAATTTCCAGAATATACAAGCAATTCATACAACTCAAACAACAACACAAAACAACAAAAATCCAAAAATGGGCAGAAGACCTAACCAAACATTTCTCCAATGAAGACATAAATGACAAACAGGCACATGAAAATATGCTCAATATCACTAATTATCAGAGAAATGCAAATCAAAACTACAATGGAGTAACACTTTCAATTTCCTTCAAGATTTTTTCCTCTGTGTTCAGAACTTGGCTAATTGTTTGGTGCAAGAGGCCTAGGGTTTAGCCTACCTTGGCTTTCAACATGCCTTCTTTACTAAGCTTAATTATTTCTAGCTTTTGATTTAAAAGTGAGAGACGTGTGACTCTTCCTTTTACCTGAACACTTAGAGGCCATTGTAGGGTTATTAACTGGCCTAATTTCAATATTGTTGTATCTCAGGGAATGTGGAGACTGAGGAGAAGGAGAGAGATGGGGGAATAGCTGGTTGGTGGAGAGTCAGAACACCACATTTATCGATTAAGTTCACCATATTGTATGGTGCAGTTCTAATCCTAACCCCAAAACAATGACAGTAGTAACATCAAAGATCACTGATCGCAGGTCACCAGAACAAATATAATAATAATGAAAATGTTTGACATATTACGAGAATTTCAAAATGTGACACAGAGACATGAAGTGGGGAAATGCTGTTGGGAAAATGACACCAACAGACTTGCTCAGTGCAGGGTTGCCACAAACCTTCAGTTTGTAAACAACACAACATCTGTGAAGCACAATAAAATGAGGTATGACTGTATGGAGGTGAGACACTGAACAGAATGCAGTGGAAAACTAGGAAGCTGGAAAACCAAGCAGAACTTTTGACAAACAAATACATTTAAAAGCCACATACATTAGCATAAAACACCAAACTAGGAATAAATCTAATGAATGATTCCAAGTCCTAAAATTCTACACTAGAAACTATAAAACATTATTGAGAAAAATTAAACAAGATCTAAACATATGGAAAGAGGTGAGATATTCATAAATTGGAAGACTCAGTGTAATAAATATGTTAATTCTATCCTATATTGATCTACAGTGTCAATGTCATGCCAATTAAAATCTCAGGAGATTTTTCTGTTTTCTTTTTACTCAAATTGATAAGCTAATTCTAAATTATGTGGAAATGTAAAGGGCCAAGAATAGTCAACGTAATTTTGAGAAAGAACAAAGCTAAGAACTTACATTATTAAATATCAAAACTTAACATAAATCTATGGTAATTAAGACAGTGTGGTATTGGCCCAAGGACAAGCTGACTAGTGGAAAAATATGCAGAATCCAGAAACAGCCACACGTACCATCAACTGATCAACTGGATATCGATGTGGAAAAAAATGTGTATCTTTACTTCTGCCTCACCAACAACAAAATAAAATTTAGATGGACTGGATATCTAAATGCAAAATGTGAAACAATAAAATATCTTAATAACCTCAAAGTAAGCACAGACATAAAAAGTAGTAACCATAAGAGAAAACAATTTAGAAAAATGATAATACTAAGATTGGAAATTTCTGTTCCTCAAAGACAGTATTAAAGTGCTAAGACACAGCAGGGAGGGTATAGCTCAAGTGGTAGAGCACATGCTCAGCATACACAAGGTCCTGGGTTCGATCCCCAGTACTGCCTCTAAAAATAAGTAAGAAAACCTAACTACCTCTCTGCTCCAAAAAGTAAAATAAATTTTAAAAATTAAAAAAATAAAGTGTTAACACACAAAAATGAGGAAAGATACATGCAATACATATCTAGTCGTACACAAACTACGTCACAATCTCCTCTAAACCAATAAGAAAAATCCAGACAACTCAATAGAAAAAAGGGCAAAATACTTGAAAAACGTTATAAAAGATTATATCCAAGTGGTCAATAAACATATGAAAAGACGCTCTATTCCCTTAGTCATTGTGGAAATGCATATTAAAACCACAATGAGATACACTACATATGAACCAGAATGGCTAAAATAAAAAAGATGGAAAAATATCAGTGCTAGTGAAGATGTGCAACAACTTTCATCTTCAATTCACTACTGGTAAAAGTATAAATTATGACAACTACTTTGGGAAAATAGTTTGGCAATGTCTACTGTGGCCGAACATATGCATACCTGTGACCCAGCAATTCTGCTCCTGGCTATATACCCACGCATACAAATGTTCACCTAAAGGTATGTACTAAAATATTCCCTAATAGCACTATTTTTTAATAGCTCCAGGCTGGAAACTACCAAATGCCCATTAACCATCAAATGGATAAATAAATGAAATACTATACAGTGATAAGAACGAATTATCTGTAATCTAACAAACAATGTGGACAAATTTCACAAAAATAATATTGCACAAAGAAGCCAGACACAAAAGAAGACATTCATGGTAGTTAGAACCTAAGATGTCCTTCCATCATTTATGCCCTTCTTTAAAACCTTCTGCTTGAGTGTGGACTGGACCTCACGACTCACTTCTAATGAATAAAATGTGACAAAAGTGATAAAATGTCACTTCTGAGATGAGGCTGCAGACAGACTCTGGCTTCCACCTTGGGTTTCTCTCTCTGTCTCCCACATTCTCAATGTGAGGAAAGCCTGTTGCCATATTGTGACTTGCCCAATGGACAGGACTATGTGGCAAGGAACTAAGGCAGGCCTCAGTCCAACAACCTGCAAGGATCTGAATCCTGCCAACAACTGCGACCTGGACATTGATCTTCCCCGAGCTGAGCCTTCAGATGAGGCCAGAGTCAGAGCTGACAGCCTGACTGCAAATTCATGACAGGCCATGAGCCAGAGTTACCCATAAGCCATGTGCGGATTCCTGACCCACAGAAACTGTGAAGTAATAAATCTTTGTAGTTTTAAGCTGAGAAATTTGGGGTTGATTTTTTATGAAGAAATAGGTGACTAATATGCCATATGGTTCCAACTGACTGGCAAATACGAAAGCAGGCACAACTAAGCTGTAGTGTTAGAAGTCCTTATAGTAGTTACCCTTAAAGAGGGTTAATGACTAGAAGGGGGAAACAGTGGGGCTTCTTCGGTGCTGGTTATGTTCTGTTTATTGACCTGGTGCTGCATACATAGTTGTGTTCAGTTTATGAAAATTCACCAAGATGTACACTTAAGGTATGTATGCTTTTCTATAGCAGTGTGATGGCTAATTTTATGTGTCAACATGACTAGGCCACAGGGTGCCCAGATCTTTGGTCAAACACTATTTCTGAGTGTCTCTGTGACAATGTTTCTGGATGAGATTAGCATTTGAATCAGTAAACTGAGTAAAGCAGATCACCCTCCACAGTGTGGGTGGGCCTCATCCAATCCACTGAAGGGCTGACTAGAATAAAAGACTGAGTAAGAAAGAATTCTTTCTCTGCCCGACTGTCTTCAACCTGGTACATTGGTCTTCTGCCTTCAGACTCAGACTCAGGTCGGAATATAGCACTGACTCTCCTGGGTCTGGATTTCTCAGCCTCTGTGATTGCATGAGTCAACTCCTTATGATAAATCTTTATGTATATAAATCCTATTGGTTCTGTTCTGTGGAGAACCCTGACTAATACAGATTTTGGTACCAAGAGTGGTTCTAGAAGGACAGAATTACTAAGGTTGAGTTTTCTAAACTGGTTCTGAGGTTTCTGGAATTGGCTCTCTAATCTAATTAGATACAAAGATGCTAATGATTCTGTTTCCAGTGGTAAAGAGAGGACTTAGAGTCCATGCATGATCTGCCACTGGAGATATGCAAAATATCTCCATTTCATATTCCTAATCTACCACTTATAAGAAGTGAGGAGCTAGATTGACTGTGTATATGATACTTTACAACATTTAAAAAAATATAATATAATGAGGTTGACTAGTTGCTCCTAATGTCTCTGTATAAAGTGGTGAAAGAAAAGAAAGAGCCCAGGGATTCAAATTCCCAGCTCAGGAGCCACAGAAATGACCTGAAAGCTTCTATGCGTGCCCTGAAGGAGACCCTTAACTCCTGTAGCTGCAGGGCTGAGACTGTTGAAAATCAAGCACAGAATCTCATCCTATGATTGGCTCAATTAGAAAGCAAGTTGAACTTTCAGCCTGTACCTACGGCCTCATGGGGAGTTTCCTACCATCAGTTGACAGAGGAAGAGACTTGGGCTTGGTTTATAGACGGTTCTGCGTGATATGTAGGCACCACCCCAAAATGGTCAGCTGCAGCACTGCAGCCCCTCTGGAACATCCCTGAAGGACTGTGGTGAAAGGAAGTTTTCCCAGTGGGCAGAACTTTTAGCAGTGTACCTGGTTGTTCATTTTGCTTGAAAGGAGAAATCGCCAGACATGTGATTATACATTGATTAATGAGTGGGGTCCAGTGGTTTGGCTGTATAGTCAAGAACACAGAAGGATCATTGGAAAATCGGTGACAAGGAAATTTGGGAAAGAACTATGTGGATAGACCTCTCTAAATGGGCAAAAAATGTGAAGATATTATTATCCCATGTGAATGTTCACCAAAGGATGACCTCAGAGGAGATTTTTAATACTCAAGTAGATAGGAGGACCAGTTCTGTGGATACCAGTCAACCTCTGTGGATAGCTCTAGCCATCCTTGTCATCACCCAATGGGCTCATGAACAACGTAGCCATGGTAGCAGGGATGGAGTTATGCATGGGCTCAGCAACATGAGCTTCCACTCAATGAGGCCAAACTAGCTACTGCCAGCAGCAGAGACCAACACTCAGTCCTTGATAAGTCACTATTCCCCTGGGTGATCAGCCAGCTACCTGACGGCAGGTTGATTACATTCAACTGCTTCCATCATGTAAGGGGTGATGATTTATTCTTAATAAAAGAGACATTTTCTCTGGATATTGATTTTCATTCCCTGCATACAATGCTTTGGCTAAAACTACTATCTGTTGGCTAAACACTCACACAGCATTTCTTCTAATCTAGGAGCTCACTTCACAGCAAAAGCAGTGTGGCAATGGGCCCAAGCTCAAGGATTTCACTGGAGTACCTTATTTCCCACCATCCCGAAGCAGCTGGTTTGCCAAAATGGTGGAATGGCCTTTTGAAGACTCGATTACAGCACTAGCTAGGTGGCAATATCTTGCAGTGTTGTGGCAAGGGTTTCAAGAAGGGTATAAATGCTCTGAATCAAAATCCAGAATATGGCACTGTTTCCCCCATAGCCAGGATTCACAGGTCCAGGAATCAAAGGGAGGAAATGGGAGTGGCACCGCTCACGATTACCTCTGGTGACCCACTAGCAAAATGTTTGTTTCCTGCTCTTGCACGTATATGTTTGCTGGCCTAGAGGTCTTAGTTCCGTGGGAGAAATAATTCCACCAGGAGACACAACAATGATTCCATTGAACTGGAAGTTAAGACTGCCGCCTGGTCATTTTGGACTCCTCATGCCTCAGAATCAATAGGCAAAGAAAGGAGTTACTGTGCTCGTGCTGACTGGGGTGACTGATCCTGACTACCAAGGGGAAATTGGACTGCTACTCCACAACAGAGGCAAGGAAGAGTATGTCTGGAATACAGGAGATCCCTTAAGGCATCTCTTAGTATTACCATGCCCTATGCTTAAGGTCAATGGAAAACTACAACCCAATCCAGGTAGAGTAACTACTAATGGCCCAAACCCTCCAGGAATAAAGGAGCACCATGACCAGCTGAGGTTCTTGCTGAAGGCGAAAGGAATACCAAAAGGGCAGTAGAAGGAGGTTGTTATAAATACCAGACACAACCACATGACCAGCACAGACACGGGGACTGGAATTTCCATGAGAATTTCCTCCTTATTTTGTTAGGAATATGTCTGTGTGTGTATAGCAAATGTCTTTTTTTCTTTCCTCTCTTATACTGTTGTTGTGTGAACACAAGTACTGACTTTATATCATAGTATTTAAGCGTTGTTAATTTTAAATCATATCTTAAGCTAAAGGATATCAAGAAGAGTAAACATCACTCAAGTAATTTACGTCCTTTTCTGGGGAAGGAGTTAGTGTGTTTTCAGTTGTTCGCAGAATAGTTGTATCATGTGAGGTGGAATTACAACCTTATTATTATCATTATTTGGAGATTAAGTATGCTTCAAGAGATGCTTGTGGGTGACAAGGGTGTATTTGTGATTATTAATTTTATGTGTATGGAGAGAGAGAAAAAAATGGAAGATACAGAGAACAATGCGAAAGATATGTTAAAAATGTTTAACATCACATAATTAGGGTCCCAGGACATATACATAGATATATATAAAGAAAGCTTAATTTTCATGTATTATTAATTGCCTAAATGTAAAGGATTAAATTTTCCAATTAAAAGACAAAGATTATCAGATAGAAAAACAAAGCACAATACAACTGAACACTGTTTATGAGACACTTTCAATATGGGATACAGAAAAACTGAAAATAAAAAGATGGGATTTATAGACAAGGCAAACATCAACCTGAAGAAAGTGCGTACAGTTATATTAATGCCAGACAAAATATATGTTAAGACAGGAAGCATTACTAGGGCTAAAGAAGGATAATGAGGAAAGAGTCAATCACCCAGAAGATAGGATGATTTAAATTTATATGCATCTAATAACACAGCCTCACTACGTATAAAACAAATGAACAGAACAAAAAGGTGAAACACAAATCCACATTCATTGTGGGAAATGTTAGCACATCTCTCTCAGTAACTGACAGGACACACAGAACCAGTAAAGATATATAAGATGTAAACAACAAGATTAACAAACTGAATCTAATTAATATATACAAAATACTACTCCTAACATCTGCAGAGTACACATTCTTTTCAAAAATACTGTAACATTCACCCAAATTCGCCATATCTTGGGCCATAAAGCAAGTCTGGACAATTTTTGTGTGTGTGTGTGTGGTTCTAGGTAAATTGGGTTAGTGAGAAAGGAAGCAATATTTATGGAGCTCCAATCATGTTCCAGTTACTGTTCCAAGCCCTTCCACATACACTTTCAGTTATTCTGGTAGTCCATTAACATGGCATAAATTATTCTAATTTTACAAGTTAGAAAATAGATTCAATTGGTCAAGTAATTTAGTCAGTGTCAAGCCTAATCTAGCTCCAAAGTCCTGGCCTTCTCCACGTTCCACATTGCTTCCCTTGCAGCAAACTGTCCTATTCTAAAAATAATGTTGGTATTATTTATTGTACTAAGTGCTTTACATACCTATTCACCTCTTATTCTCAAAACAACTCTGGAAGTTTGGAATTACTATCTTCCTTTTATAGAGAAGACAAGCGAGGCTCAGAGAGGTAGTGTAAAGAACCTAAGATCATGGATACTTAGGCGATCAGAAGCCAGGTTTAATTCCAGATCTCCTGCTCTAAAGTCAAAACCACTCCCGGTTCAAAGGACAAAAGCAGGAACGCTTGCTGGGCTTGCGGGGAGGAGCGACTGGACAAATTTTAAAGTACTGAGATCGTACAGAATGTTTTTTTTTTTTAATATAATGGAATTAAGCTAGAAATCAATAATTAAAGAACAAACAGACAAAATCCCCAAATGCTGGAAATTAAGAAACACTTTTTAAAAATATCTAATGAGTAAAGAAGAAATTGCAATAAAAATTAGAAGATACTTTGAACTGAATGATTATAAAAATATGACAATGAAATTACTGGATGCAGATAAAACTGTGCTTTTTAGCACCTTAAATGTTTATGTTAGAAAAGAAGGCTGAATATCAATGATGTAAGTATAGGGAAAGAACAGCAAGTATGTAAACCCAAAGAAAGTGGAAGGAAGGAAATAATAAAGATTAGAATAGAAACCAGCAAAATTAGAAACAAGTGTATATTAAAGAAACAAAGACAAAAATTAGTTCTTTGGAAAGAATATTGAAATCTATAAAATCTTAGTAAGACGGATGAAGAGAAGAGAAAAATCACAAATTTTTGAGCCTGACAAAGAGGGTATCACAGCCGATCTTCAGACGTTAAAAAGATAGGAGTATAAACAATACATTTTTTATGCCAATGAACTTGGAAATTTGGAAAAAACCCACACCCTACCAAAAATGACGAAAGAGGAAATAGAAAAATCTGAATAATCTTACATTTATTTAATAAATTGAATCCATGATTAAAAACCATCCCACAAAGAAAACTTCAAGTCCAGTTGGCTTCACTAGTGAATTCTACCAAACAGTCAAGGAGAACACATATTTCTTTTTCTGGAACAGCTTAAAGAGGGAGCACTTCCCAACTTGTTTTGTGAGGACAAAATAACCTTGATCCTAAAACTGCCAAGGATACTATAAGAAAAGTATAAGCCAATATCTCCCATGAATTTAAATGTAAAAATCCTAAACAAAATATTATTAAACTAAACACAGCAATACAGAAAAAGGATAATATATAAAGACCAAGAAATAAAAGTTTGGTTTCATCAATTGATGTAATCTCACAGAATCAAAAATTAAAGGAGAAAATCATGGGAACATATCAATAGATGCAGAAGAATCATATAATAAGATTCAATACACTCATTGTAAAAATTCTTAGCAAACTAAGAAAACATGGAAACTTCCTCTTGCAGGGTATTGAAAAATACCTACAGAAAGGCAAAATACTAAAACCTCTATCAGAAATTGGTAGTAAGAAAAATATAAAATTTCCTTAACTTAGGAGAGGGTTACACCCCAATAAAACCATTGGAAGTTGAAAATATCGTATGTTGAAAATGCACTTAATATACCTAACCTGCCAAACATTATATCTTAGCCAAGCCTACATAAGATGTGCTCAGAAAACACATTAGCCTACAGTTGGGCAAAACCATCTAACACAAAGCCTGTTTTACAATAAAGTATTGAGTATCTCATATAACTTATTGAAAACTGTACTTAAAGTGGAAGACAGATGACTGTGTGGTACAGAAGGGTTGTAAGTCTACAGGGTGTTTACCCTTGTGACCAAATGGCTGACTGGGAGTTGCAGCTCACTAAAGATGCCTGGCGTCAGGAGTGAATATCAATCCAGTGTACCGTTAGCCCGGGAAAAGATCAAAATTCAAAACATGGTTTCTACTGAATGTGTATCGCTTTTACACCTTCATAAGGTAGAAAAATCATAAGTGAAGCCATGGTAAGTCAGGGAGCATCTGTATATTGGCTATCATGATTTATATTCAACATTGTAGTAGAGGAACTAGGCAATACAATAAGGCAAGAAAAGAAAACAAAAGGTGTAAGGATTGAAAAGGAAGAAATAAAACTGCTATTATTTTACAAACAACATGATTGTATACATAGGAAACCCAAAGAATCACGAACAGTTAAAATCAATAAGTAAATCTGACAGGGTTGTGGGATACAAAGTCAACAAACAAAAGTTAATTATATTTCTAAATTCAGCAATAGACAATTTGATAATGAAATTGTAAAGCACAAGTAACATTTATAATAGTATAAAGTAGCCAATAACTAGGTATAAATCCAATGAAAAGTATAGAAGACCTCTGCAGTGACAGTAAAAAAATCATTACTGAGATAAAAAGTTCTAAATAAATAGAGGGATACGCCATATTCATGAACTGGAAAACTCAATTTTGTAAATGTCAGCTCTCTCCAAATTCAAAGCAATCCAAATAAAAATCCCAGTAGGTGTTTAGGAAATTGGCAAGTTGATTCTAAATTTACATAATACAAGGTGCTAAAAATAACAGAGTTAGCTTTGAAGAATGAATGAATTTGGAAGATTTATACTGCCAGATGTTAAGACTTAAAATAATGTTGCAGTAACATGATAGTGGGATATTAGCACAAAGAAGGCAGACCAATGAACAGAACAGAGAGTCTGAAAATAAATCCACACACATACAGATACTTAATTTAGGATAAAAATGACAAATGCAGAGCAATATGGAAAGAATGGCTTTTTCCATAAATGGTGCTAGATTAATTGGATATCTTCAGGCGGAAAAAAATGAACATTGACCACTACCTCAGATCATACATAAAAATGAATTCCTGCCATATCAGTGATCTAAATGTGAAAGTTAGAACAACCATGGAAGAAAATACGGGAGAGGAGCTACATTAACATGAGGGAGGCAGGCCTTTTAAAAACAGAACACAAAACATAAAGAAAAAGATTGATAAATTGTATTATATTAAAATCAGGCACTTCTGCTCATCAAAAGACATCAGTAAAAGAATAATAAGACAAACCACAGAATGGGAGAAGATATTTGCAGACATGTCTGACAAAGGACCTATATACAGAATGTAATAAGAACTCTTAGAAATCAAAAAAGATATTTTAATAGAAGAAGATTTGAATTGGCAATTGACCCAAGAGGATCACTAAATGGTCAATAAACAGAAAAATTTGCTCTTTTTCATTAGGTATCAGGGAAATGCAAATTAGCAGAACAATGAATATCACTGCCCCCACCCCCCGCCAACCAGAATGGCCAAAATAAAAATGACTGACAATACCACGTGTTGGTGAAGATGTGGAATGGAGTAGATTAATTTGCTCGGGCTGCCATAACAAAGTAGCAGAGACTGGGTGGCTTAAACAACAGAAATTCATTTCTTCGCAGTTCCGGAGGCTAGAAGTCCAAGATCTAGGTGTCAATGGGTTTGGTTTCTTCTGAAGGCCTCTCTCCTTGGCTTGTAGGTAGCCGTCTCCCCCTTGCGTCTTCACATGGTCGGTCCTTCATCTGTGTGTACTTGTGTCCTAATTTCCTCTTCTTATACAGACACTGGTCATATTGGATTAGAGGCCACCATGATGACCTTATTTAATTACCGCTTCAAAGACCCTATCTCCCAATACAGTCACATTCTGAGGTACTGGGGAGTTAGGACTTAAACATATGAATTTTAGGAGGATACAATTCAGACCATAACCTGGAGCAACTGGGTCTTGCATATACTGGGAATGTAAATTGATATAACTGCTTTGGAAAATGGTTGAGCAATATTGACTAAAGTTGAGCAGACACACATCCTGTAACCCAAGGATGACTCATTTCTAAGTGGATAGACAACAGAAATGCAGACAAGTGCGCATCAAAAGACATGTACAAGGACGTTCATAGAAAAAAAAAAGAATGTTTATAAAGGTGCTCATAATTGCTCCAACTGGAAACAAACCAAATATCCACAGTGGATAAATGGATAGCTAAATTTTGGTATATTCATACAACAGAATTCTATAGAATAATAAAAATGAATTATCTATTGCCACTCCCAACATAGGTGAATGTCATGAACATACTGTTGGGTGGAAGAGGCCGGACGTGAAAATTTACATTCTGTACCATCTATAGAATTGCCTTAGCATTAAGTTGGAAGATAGGCAAAACTACTCTGTGGTGTCAGAAGACGAAGCAGGATAGTGACTGGGGAGTGGGAAAAAGGGGGCTTCCGTTCCTTGATCTGGAACCTCACCTTGTGCAATTTTCCTCAGTGTCTCAGTACATTAAGGAAAGTAAAGCACCTCAAGCCAGCCTGATACTAGTCTGCAACTGATTTTTAAAAAGCCACCTTGGCCAAGACAGTGCAATCAGTGTCTCTGTCGTCCGTCTATGCCAGGTAGGAGGCCACAAATAACAAATTGGCATCATTCTCTCCGAGTGCTGACAGCATTTGTAATTCAGCTCCTCAGCAACAGTTTGGAAAATTTCTCCCCAAAGACTACACTTCCCATGGTCAAAAGAACATTACGTGGACTATTCTTAGAAAGAGGAGCTTAGATAAGGGGCTTCTTTTCATTACAGAATTGAGAAGGGATTCGGGAGAGAAAACAACTTGCTTAAACAGAACAAGAATAGAGTCCAGCCATTTTACCCAAACACTGTCTTGATCCCAGAAGGATCAGAAATGAATTTTCAGCACAGATCTCCCTTAAGGACTTAGTTTCTTTATTCCCAACTGATTATTTAGCTGAATTTGGGCATTAGGTGTCCCCAGGCTAGCTGAGTTCTCAGTTACCATTCCCAAACCCCTGTCTTCCCTCTGTCTTCCTGGATACCATGGAGACCGGTAATCAAAAGCAAGTTTCCCCTCCTCTTCCATGTCCCGTGGGGCAGAGCTGAGCACTCAGAATTGCAGCTTTGTATTTCTCTAGTTTTGATGTAACAGGAAAAAAAAATTGAGCTAAGTAGAGAGTTACCCTTGGAATTCTGAAGATTTGGCATCTGTGTACCTCATGTGATTCTGGGAGAATTCTGTATCAAAAACAGAACTTTTTTTTTTTTTCATGACGATCTTGGTTTTTCGAATATCCCAGTAACTGCAGGTGGGGATTTCCTCCTACCCTGGTGCCTCGCTGGCCCAATGCCATAACTCTTTTGCTCTTTCAGGCTCAGGAGAGCAAAATTCTGGCAGGCTTCAAGGGAGATTTTGGAAATAGATGTGGTGGTTACTAAACCCATGCACAAGAGAACACACTCTATTCCCCGATGTATCCCACTTGCTCTTGTTTGGACTTGTTTTGGATCCATAGGCCCTCTTTTAAAAAAAATAATTCACTAAGTATGTAATTTGAGTGGGTTTCACTTAAATTTCAAATTAAAAAAAAATTTCCCTTCAGGAACAAATTTCTTGTTAAGAGAAAGGAACTTACTTTTTCCCCTAGCATATGTCTGGCTGCCTCTCTGAGCACAAACCCTATATATAATCCTTGAAAAGAAGGGCAGGGAGGAGGGGAGGAGACATTTCCCAAAAGAATAATTGTGACAATATCTACAACAGCATGTCCTAAGAGGAAAAAAAAAAAAAAAAAAAAAAAGAACCTGGCAGTTTTCAGAGTAACATGACACGTGGAGAAAACCATTCTAGATAATTTTCTTCTCATGGCACACTGCGGGTTTTAATTCTTTTGACTGAAACCCTATAAGTCTGCTCCCATGTGGAACATCTCACCGATGACCACCCTGTTTAAATGTACTGAATCCCATGTCCAGTTCTCCTTATATTTTTCCACTTTTTTCCCGACAATATTTACCACCTTTTAATATAGCGTTCAGTTTATCTCTGGTTTCTGTCTATTGTTGGTGGTCTGTCTTCCCCTGCTAGGAGACCCCAGGAAGGCAGTGATCTCCCTCTGGCGTGTTCCCTGGTGCATACCAAATGCCTAGGACCCTTCCTTGTACACAGTGAGCACTTAGTACCTATGGACAATTTGAAAATTCAGCACCTTAACTAACCAAGTGCCAACAAAGAGTTTTCATCCTCTTGCCGCAAATCAAACCAAAAGCTTTGATTAAAATTTCTCTGCTGTTATCCAAAAGGATACTTAACATATTTTCCAGACACAGGATTGGGTTACATTATCTTGTGTCATAATACCATTCAAAACAAATGATTAATGAATGTTAATCTTCTAATATCAAGGTATAAAAATTCTGGAAATTAAAAAAGTATGTATATCATACATACATACTCTATGATGTAAAGCAAATTTGGGGTTAATGGAAGATTCTCTAAGGAAGAACTTAAAGACACAACACATTTGTCTTCAATCAAGGCATGAAGTGTCTGAGGGACAGCCCATAAAATGTCCATGTCCAATTATAATTGTTAAAACTTGCACGTTGGATGCCTGGTACATGCCAGATGCTTTGCCTGCATTACCTCTAGTTTCCTCAACACCCCTTCAAGATCAGAATTATCATCCACATCCACAGATGAGAAACTGAGGCCCAGAAAGGAGAAATAACTGGCTCAAGGGCACACAGATCTCATATGAGAATATGGGTTTGCTGAGCCCCCGGGTTCATCCCCAGACACCATGCTAGTTCCCCAGAAAATAGTGCGATGTGACTTCATGTGATGCTCACATATGTCACTGGTTTCATATTCTTAGTCAACACATATGCTTCGAGTAACTGTTATGTTCACAGCACTGTGCTGGCTTCCTTGGAGATCTCTGTTAAGAAGCTTGCCATCTCGCTGGGAGGTGCTCCTGAACCTGGGGCAGAGGATGCGACATGGCATGTGAGTGAGATCCGCATAGATGCTATGGGAGCGCTGAAGAGGGAGAAGCCCTTACGGGCCGGGCTCCATGCACAGGCTGGCCCTTCACCCTCCAAGTGGGACAGGTGCCACCAGCTACCTAGGTTCTGCTGCCCAGCTGTCTGTCCGAGCACCACGCGGCAATTCTCGCGAGAAGTGACCTTTTCCCCCAACTGCGCAGTCTCCGTACAGGGCTAACCGGAGGGCGCTGCCTCGCACTGGTCCCGGATCTCCGTGGAAGCTGAAGAGGCGCCTCCTTCCTCTCTTGGATGATGAGGGGAAGTCGGGAGGCCTGGGACCCACACTCGGCCGATTACAGTCCCACTGCCGGGACCTTGGATCTCGAGTGAACGACACAAAGATGGCAGACTACCTGCCCTCTGCCAGGACCCAGGTGAGCGGAGGCCGGACCGAAGCAGCCACATCCTGATTGGGCTGCTCCTGGGATGAGGAAATGACTCAGGTCCCAGAGAGCAGGTTCATCTCCCATCAGTTCTGGGAGTCCCTTGAGACCGTCCCATAAACCTCACTGTAGTTGATACAGTCCTAAATTTATTGTCCAGTCTTTACTGGAAGAATGTATCTTTTTTCTTTACCTTCCGCCCCACCCCCTGAATTTAACATTGATAGATATAGTTCATGGAAAAAAAAAAAAAAAGACGTTTTAGAGACAATCATCAGGGAATCAGAAAGTGAAATCTGCTTTTAGGAAATTGTTTACCTGCTCTGATGCTTTCTCCACAGGCTGAAGAATGTCTGCTGCTTACTCAAAAAAGTTGAGAAATTTCAGTGTTTTCTTCATTCCTCTAAAGTTATCTGAAGCTTAGTAATCACACAAGAAGCCACTAGGAGTCATGGGAGACGTCAGCCCCTCCAGGTAGATAGAGGGGGCTCTGGATGAGGGGTGAAGGAGGATGATACCAGGGCACTGGGTGCCCTGCTGGTTTTGCTCTGTGGGATGATGCAGGGGGAACCTTCCTTGTATTTTGGCCCAGAGCACAAGATCTTATCTGCAAAACCGCATCACTGTGTCTGGTCCTGAAACTAGGAAAGAATTAAGACTGGGATGACCCACTTACTGGGTGCATGTTGTACAGCTCAACACCGTCATTATTTTCCACAGTGCGATGGGCTGATTCACAGAGTATGTTTTCAGAGCACATCCGCCCCTTTAAACTCTGCACTCAGAGTTACAGTGCAGAACTGGAACTTGAATTCATCAAAGCCAATTATTCCAGTTCCTTTATTTTTTTAAACTCGGAGTTTTTCGTTTAAAAGTTGTCATGGGAAAATAACTTAATAAATCCCTTTAAGCATAGAAAACTAGGGCAATTACTGACAGTTTAAGAATTACTGAAACATTTTTAAGTTTTTTGATTTATGTTCTAAAGGACGTAAGTAATCCTTTTTTCTTTTTTTTTCTTTTTGGAATGGCTTCAGTTAATTTCAAAGACTGACACTGGCAAACAGACAGTTCAAATCTAATTAATTATCTGGCTGTGCCCACAACGCTCACACCGTCAAAACATTGTGGTTGTAGCTGATTATCTGAGATTCTCCCCCACTGAAATAATTGCACACACCTTTTTGGCCATGACAGATACATGTACAGGGTGAATTACAAGAAGGGAAGGTGCCCCCTCCCTGAGGGGAATCAAGTTTTGTTTGTTTACTAGTGACTCATAAATTTAGTCACGCATTAAATATCCAATGTCTGATGTAAAACATTTAAAATCCTGAGGTCTTTCCTTGAAGCAAAAATACATGGGTCGGGTTAACCAATTGCCTTAGAAGCTTTGGACCATAAATTAGAAAATCCCACAGCTGGGGAAAGCAATGGGGCAACGATCCCAGGGATAGTGTGGCTCAGAAATCCATGGGTGAGCAAACCCAGTGAGGCTGGGTGGTGGGTTTCTTTTAGTTTATCATCAACAGCAAGCTGAAGGCCAATCACCTTCCACCATTGGAGAGAGTGACACGTGCCCAAGTGGCATTCACTTGGAGTTGATTAGTGTATTAAGGGGTGCATCCAAAAATGAGCACACAGTTTATGATTCATACTTACACTTAACCTAAAATTTTTATTTTTTTCCCCATGCACTGATAAACTTTAAAAATTGGAGAAGAGAAAAAAATATTTGACCCTGAAACTCCTCTTGGAACAGCTACTTAGGCAGAAGATAAAACAGGACGGCCACATGTATATCATTGCTAAGACCAAACCTTTTCAATTTACCCTGTGAAAAAGACATATTCTGCCACGTTTTAAAAAAATGCCACAAGCCTTATCAGAGTCACAACTGAGTAGTGGTATGTAGGTCTGGAGTACAAATACAAAAATAAGTGTTGGAACAGGCCACGACATGCCACGTGCCCCATCAGATGCATGTTTTCTTTCACACAAAAGTTTGGAATTCACCACTCCAGGGTGAAAACTGCTTGTCAGTCCAAACCCTGGACACTGAAACTAGGGGCCAGCCCAATGGTAACTTTTTAAAAAATTTACTTTTTTTAACGGAGGGCCTAGAGATTGAACCCAGGACCTTGGGCATGCTAAACATGAACTCTACTACCGAGCTATTTCCCTCCCTTGATGATAATGTTCATGTGTGACTCAGGTAGTTTCTAAAAGGCAAGGAGAGAGGCTCAAGTACTGTTGCCCTGTTTCCTATAGGTGTCAGCTGTGATCAGGAGAAGCTGGTTTCTTTGGAGGAGAAACCTGTGTGAGGTAAGACAGAGAAGAGCAGCTGAATTAAGGTGTATTAACAGAAAAGCTGGACAGAACAGGCCAAAGATGGACTTCCACGTGGTTATCATTGATGATTCAAGGGAGATTGGTGTTTAGACTCAAATGTCTGAGAATTACTGCAGTTCTGTCCACAGGGCCTGCGATTTGTCTAGGGCTGATCTTCTATCTTCCAGTGCCTGCTGTGCAAGGCAGAACTGAAGTTGGCAGTGTGTGCCTCCTGCTCGGAGGACTCTACCAGCACCAAGTCCTTTGGATGGGGGGCAATGCAACAGCTAACTCCATCGCTGAGTTGCTCCACTAGTTCCAAAATGCCCCCAGCTTTTTGCCTTCACCTTTTCAGCCATCAAAAAAGTTTACACTAAGGAACCAATTGCTGATGGAAGGTTAATTTGTGGGAAGGCCTCATTATCCTAGGAAAAAATAGTACCCCCCAAAAAGGGCAGGAGTGGAATTGGAGTGAATCCACTTAAAACAGGAACCAAAATTTCATAGTGCAGTGAAAAAAAGATATGATTAAGGCTTTGTCTTGAAAATTGAACAAGCATTTCAAAAAGTTAGTTTTATTTTATATTTCAGAAAATGGGTTATAATTGTAATTATCACAATTCTTAAAATGAACAAAGACTGAGTCAGGTATTAATGGGGGAGGTTCTGTTCATGGTGTGTGATGATTTCTCTTCAGACTGTCGCAGTCTGATGACAGAGAAGGCACTTCAGTTTTCCCAAGAGCCTCCCTTTACGGTTTAACGCATTCTCTTTCATGTCCATATCCTATATCCATCGATTTCCCTTCCTCAGTTGTTAACCTGTCTGAATTGTGCCCCATCCAGCTCTGTCAGTGGCTTTGCTTGTGATACAAGCAATCAATATGACTTACACAGATTGTGTGAAATCTAGGTTGGTTGGTTGGTTTCGAGTTCACTTCGTGGTAGATCTGTTGTGTTTGTATCCCACTCCATTGCCAAGAAGAGACGGACTCCTCAAAATGATAACATGAAAGGCAAAATGACTCCTCTCTTGAGTCAGGAGATATGGGAATGAGGGTTTATTTTAACCATGACTAGTCCATTTATCATAGCCATTCATATTGTTATGTTATGATTACCTTGGATTCCCTGAGCAACTTCATAAATACCAGATTTCAGATAAAGAAATCCCCCTTCTACTTCCCAGAACTGAATAATTGCCCGTTTATTCCTTTCCAATAAATAAGCCTTTAAAATTGTGAATTTTCTTGAATACCTAAAGCTATATCCTAAAAATTTAATATATACTATTCTCATAATTATTTTCTAAACATAACTGAAATGGACATTTTTTATTATATCCAAAGATTTATTATACCCAAAAGATTTTTAGGACTTTTATTTTGATTTATAAGTTTGATTATTATGTTGATCCTTTTTATTTATCATTTAGTATTATTGCACTGTGTACAGTAGAAGTTCTACTCTTCAAGAATATATTCACATTTCTTTTAGTACCTAATGTAAATTCCTTTTGTGTATGTGAATATTCTGTGGGCGTTTGGAAAGAATGCATATTCTTTGGCCAATAGAGCATTGGTGTATTTTTACCTATTAGATCACAGTTATATGTTATTATTCAGATCTTCCATGTCTTTTTAAAATGACAAACTTGTTGAGGTATAATTTAATACTATGAAGTTCACTGATTTATGGTATGCAATTCAAAAAATGTAATTTTTGGTATATTCACAGAGTTGTATAAAAAGTATCATATTCTAATTTTAGCTTAACATCAAAATCTACTTCAGATTTATAATGATTTAGTTCTAGTGAAATATAGAAATTTTATTTCTAAATAGCTCCATTCCACCTCCTCTTTATGCTGTTATTGTTATAAAAATGATGTCTTTAGTTGACCTAAAACAAATAGACTGCTACATATTTCTTTAGTAAAGATGGGTTCATTTGGGATCAGCAGGGAATTGCAATTGGGGTCAGCAACCACGGCAAGCCATGTGCAAGTCCCCATAAGGCAAGGGAGAGGGCATGCTTTTATAATGGGGAAAAGGAATTTGGGAGGGTTGTAATAAACAAAGAGTCTATGCCTTTTTACTGGCTGAGTCCTTACCAGGAAAGAAGAGTCTTTGTCCTTCCTGCTGGTCTCTGTATTGTCACAGGGCATGAGAGCTCCCCCTTCTGGTCTCCCCACTCTATTTAATTGAGGTTTCTGATTATTCTTTACACTTTATATGTTACAAATCCAACACTACATTATTATAATTAATTCATTATATACTCTTATGTGTTTTAAAGAAACAGAGAAGAAAAGAAAGCAAGTATTTATTTATAGAGTTGTTATCTCCTTATTTATCCTTTATTTTCTCTTCACTTATTACTATAGATTTGGGTTATCACCTTGTATGCTTTCCTTACCCCAATATAACTTTGTGCCCATCTTCCTTCTAGGTAACGTTATTGTCAAATATATTGTGTGCCTAAATGTTATAAACTCCAAAGTGCAATTATAGACACATTGTTTTATAAATCATTTTAGGGAATACAGGAGAAAAAATACACAGTTTTGTCTTGTTTTGAAATTACTGCATAATTACCTTTACCAATGCTGTGTGTGTGTGTGCTGTGTGTGTATGTGTGTTTGGGTGTGTGTGTGTGTTTGTATGCACATTCAAATTACTGTCTCAGGTTATTTGCTTTCTGCCTGAGTATTTCTTGTCATACAGGTGTGCTATCAATAAATTCTCTCAGGTTTTGTTTATCTGGGAATGTCTTTCTTTTGTCTTCATTTTTCAAGAGATAGTTTTACTGGGTAAAAGATTCACGTTTGCAGTATTTTAACTTCAGCACTTTGAATATATCATCCCAGTGCCTTTTGTTCTCCATTGTTCCTTATGAAAAATCTGCTGTTAATCTTTCTAGGGATACCCTGTATGTGATGAGTTGTTCTTTTGCTGCTTTCATCATTTTATCTTTGTCTTTGTCTTGCAATAAATTAACTATGATATGTCTGGATGTGAATCTCTTGGTTTATCATACTTGGAGTTGGTTAAGCTTTTGGCACTGTAGATTAGTATTTTTCATCAAATTTGTAAAGTTTCAGCCATTGTTTATTTTTTCTTTTTTTTTTTTTTTAGATTTTTTCAATGCTTTTTTCTTCTCTCGTTTTAATTGAAGTATAGTCAGTTTACAATGTTTCTGGTGTTTCTGGTGAACAGCATAATGTTTCATTCATATATATATATACACATACACATATTCATTTTCATATTCTTTTTCATTATAGGTTACTACAAGATATTGAATATAGTTCCCTGTGCTATACAGAAAAAACTCAAGCTCCCAGTTTATCCTTTCCCACCTCCTTTACCCTTGGTAAGCGTAAGTTTGTTTTCTATGTCTGTGAGTCTGTTTTCTATTTTGTAGATAAGTTCATTAGTGTCTTCTTTTTTCTTTTTTTAGATTCCACATATGAGTGATACCATATTTTGTGGTATTTTTCTTTCTCTTTCTGACTTACTTCACTTAGAATGATGATCTCCAGGTCTATCCATGTTGCTGGAAATGGCATTATTTATTCTTTTTTATGGCTGAGAAGTATTCCATTGTATAAGTGTACCATAGCTTCTTTATCTAGTCATCTGTTGATGGACATTTAGGTTGTTTCCATGTCTTGGCTATTGTATACAGTGCTGCCGTGAACATTGGGGTGCATGTATCTCTTAGAATTAGAGTTCCTTCTAGATATAAGCCCAGGAGTGGGATTGCTGGATCATATGGTAAGTCTGTTTTTAGTTTTTGAGGAATCTCCATTCTGTTTTCTGTAATGGCTGCACCAAACTACTTTCCCACTAACAGTGTTCCCTTTTCTCCACACCCTCTCCAGCATTTATCATTTGTGGACTTTTTAGTGATGGCCATTCTGTCTGGTGTGAGGTGATACCTCATTGCAGTTTTGATTTGCATTTCTCTGATAATTAGCAATATTGAGCATTTTGTCATGTGACTGTTGGCCATTTGTATGTCTTCACTGGAGACTTGCTTGTTTAGGTCTTCTGCCCATTTTTGGATTTGATTATTTGGTTTTCTTTTTGTTATTAAGTTGTATGAGCTGTTTATATATTCTGGAAATTAAGCCTTTATCAGTTGTATTCATTTGCAAATATTTTCTTCCATCTCATAGGTTGTTGTTTTGCTTATGGTTTCCTTTGCTGTGCAAAAGTTTGTAACTTTAATTAGGTCCCATTTGTTTATTTTTGATATTATTTATTTCTGTTGCCTTGGTAGACTGCCCTAGGAGAACATTGCTAGGATTTATGTCAGAAAATATTTTGCCTATGATTTCTTCTAGGAGTTTTATAGTGTCTTGTCTTATATTTAAGTCTTTAAGCCATTTGGAGTTTATTTTTGTGTATTGGTGTAAGGGAGTGTTCTGTCTTCATTGATTTACATGCAGCTGTCAGGTTTTCACAACACCACTTGCTGAAGAGGCTGTCTTTTCTCCATTGTATATTCTTGCCTCTTTTGTCAAAGGTTAATTGGCTGTAAGTCTGTGGGTTTATTTCTGGACTTTGTATTCTGTTCCATTGATCCATATGTCTGTTTTTGTACCAATACCATGCTGTTTTGATTACTTTAGCTCTGTAGTATTGCCTGAAACCTGCGGGGGTTATTCCTCCGGCTTTGTTCTTTTTCTTCAGCATTGCTTTAGCAATTCTGGGTCTTTTGTGAGTCCATATAAACTTTAGGATTATTTGTTCTAGTTCTGTGAAAAATGTCCTGGATAATTTGGTAGGGATCACAGTAAATATGTAGATTGCTTTGGGTAGTATGGCCATTTTAACAATATTAACTCTTCCAATCCAAGAGAATGGGATATCTTTCCATTTCTTTAAATCATGTTTAATTTCCTTAATCAGTGTTTTGTAGGTCTCTACATAGAAGTTCTTCACCTCCTTGGTCAGATTTATTCCTAAATATTTTATTGTTTTGGATGTGATTTTAAAAAGGATTGTTTTCTTTACTTTCTTTTTCTGATTTTTCATTGTTAGTGTAAAGAAATGCAACTGATTTCTGTATGTTGATCTGTATCCTGCTACTTTGCTGAATTCTTTTATCAGCTCTAGTAGTTTTTGTGTAGAGCCTTTAGGGTTTTCCATATATAATATCATGTCATCCACATATAGTGACAGTTTTACCTATTCTTTTCCAATTTGAATCCCTTTTATTTCTTTTTCTTGCCTGATTGCTATGGCTAGGACTTCCAATACTATGTTGAATAGAAGTGGTGAGAGTGGGCATCCTTGTCTTGTTCTAGATTTTAGCAGGAAGCTTTCAGCTTGTTACTGTTGATTATTATGCTGGCTGTGGGTTTGTCATAAATACCTTTTATTATGTTGAGATATGTTTCCTCTAGACCCACTTTGGTAAAAGTTTTTATCATAAATGGGTGTTGAATTTTAGCAAGTGCTTTTTTTGCATGTATTTGATCATGTGATTTTTGTCCTTCCTTTTGTTGATGTGATGTATCACACTGATTGATTTGCACATGTCGAACCATCCTTGTATCCCTGGATGAATCCAACTTAATCATAGTGTATGATCTTTTTTATGTATTGTTGGATTCTGTTCGCTAATAGTTTGTTGAGAATTTTTACATCTATGTTCATCAACAATATTGGTCTGTAATTTTCTTTTTTGGCAGTATCTTTGCCTGGTTTTAGTATCAGGGTGATGGTGGCTTCATAGAATGAGTTTAGGAGTGTTCACTCCTCTTCAGTCTTTTGGAATAGTTTGAGAAGGATCAGTATGAGTTCTTTGTATGTTTGGTAGAATTCCCCAGTGAAGCCATTTGGTCCTGGACTTTTGTTTGCAGGGAGATTTTTGTTATTGCTGATTCTTTTCACTTCTAGTGGTTGGTCTGTTCAAATGATCTATTTCTTCTAGATTCAGTTTTGATGGACTGCATGTTTCTAAAAACTTGTCCATTTCTTCTAGGTTATCCAATTTGTTGCCACATAGTTGTTCATAGTATTCTCTTACGGTTTTTTGTGTTTTTGTGGTGTTGGGTGTAATTTCTCCATTTTCCTTTCCTATTTTGTTTGTGTCCTCTTTCTTTTCTTCTTGGTGAGCCTGGCCAGAGGTTTGTTGATTTTGTTTACTCTTTCAAAAAACCAGCTCTTGATTTGATTGATTTTTTTCTATTTTTTAAAATCTCTATTTTATCTGTTTTCTCCCTGATCTTTATTATTTCTTTCCTTCTGCTGACTTTAGGTTTTGTTTGTTCTTCTTTTTCTAATTCTTTTAGGTGGCAGGTTAGGTTGTTTATTTGAGATTGTTCTTTTTTGAGGAAGGCCTGTATAGCTATAAACTTTCCTCTTAGGACTGCTTTTGCTGTATCCCATAGATTTTGTGTGGTTGTGTTTTAATTGTCATTTGTCTCAAGGTATTTTTTTAAATTTCTTCTTTGATTTCATCGTGGACTCATTGGTTTTTTAGTAGCATGTTGTTTAGTCCCCATGCAGTCGTTTTTTTTTTTTTTTTTTTTTCTCATTTGTTTTTCTGTGGTTGATTTCTAGTTTCATGCCTTTGTGGTCAGGAAAGATGCTTGAAATAGTTTCTATACTCTTAAATTTTTTGAGACTTCTTTTGTATCTGAATATGTGGTCTATCCTAGAGAATGTTCCATGCACACTTGGAAAGAATGTATATTCTGTTTTGGGGGGTGTAATGTCCTAAAAATATCAACCAAGTCCAACTGTTCTATTGTGTCATTTAGTATCCCCATTGCCTTATTGATTTTCTGTCTGGAAGACCTGTCCAATGATGTTAGTAGGGTGTTAAATTTTCCTACTATTATTGTGTTCCCAATCAATTTATCCCTTTCTGTCTATTAGTATTTGTTTTATATATTTAGGTGCTCCTACATTGGGTGCATATATGTTAACAAGTGTAATGTTCTCTTCTTGTATTGCTCCTTTTATCATTATATAGTGTCCTTTTTAATCTTTCTTTATGGCCTTTGTTTTAAAGTCTATTTTGTATGATATGATTATTGCCACTCCTGCTTTCTTGTCATTTCCATTTACATGAAATATCTTTTTCCATCCTCTCACTTTCAGTCTGTGTGTGTCCTTCACCCTAAAGTAGGTCTCTTGTAGGCAGCATATTGTAGGCTCTTGCTTTATTATCCAATCTGCCACTCTGTGTCTTTTGATTGGAGGATTTAGTCTGTTGACAATTATTGATAGATGTGTGTTTATTGCCATTCTTAAACTTTGTTTTCTAGTTGATTTGTTACTTCTTATTTGTTCCTTTCTTTTTGTGTGTGTGTGGCTTGATAATTTTCTGTTGTATTAGCTTGGTTTCTTTTTGGTTTTTGTGACTCTATTGTATGCTTTTGATTTGTGGTTACCCTGTTTTTCAAGTATGTTAACCCATTACTAGGTCTGTTTGCTTTAGACTGATATTTATATAGGCTCAAACACATCCTAAGAAGAATGAAAAGAAAATCTACATTTTCTTGCTTCCCTCTCCCACCTTTTATGATTCTGATGTCCTCTTTTCCATCTTAATGTTTATTCTTTTGCAGCTCATTGTAGTTTTTGCATTTCCAGCTATTTTTTTTTTTCCTATAGCTCCCTGCTTCTTTTCTATTTAGAGTAGACCTTTCAGTATTTCTTTCAGGATAGATTTAGTATTGCTGAATTCTTTCAGTTTTTGCTTGTCTATGAAATTCTTTATCTCTCCTTCTATTCTGAAGGACAATCTTGCTGGATAATCCTAGGTTGCAGCTTTTTCTCATTCAGGACTTTGAATATATCTTGCCACTCTCTTCTGGCCAGCAGTGTTTGTGTAGAAAAATCAGCTGAAAGCCTTGTGGGGGTTCCCTTGTAACTCTTTGTTTTTCTTTTGCTGCCTTTAGAATCTTTTCTTTATCTTTGTCTTTGGCCATCTTAATTATAATATGTATTGGTGTAGGTAGTATGGATTCTTCTCATTTGGGACCCTCTGTGCTTCCAGTATGGTTATCTGTTTCCTTCTTTATATGTGGGAAGTTTTCAGTCATGATTTCTTCAAATACCTTTGCAATCCCCTGTTCTCTTTCTTCTCTTTCTGGGATGCCTGTTATGCATAGATTGGCATGCTTTATATTATACCATAGGTCCCTTATATTGCTTTCATTAGTTTTCATTTGCTTTTCTGTCTCCTGTTCTGATTGGGTGATTTCTGTTATCCTGTCTTCTAAATCATTTATTCATTCCTATACATTATCTAATCTGCTTTTGACTGCCTTTAGCTTGGCTTTTATCTTCAGCCATTGAGTTTTCTCATTTTAATTGACTCCTCTTTGTAGTTTCTATTTTCTTTTTATAGTATTCTGCATTTCTATTGATAGTCTCTCTTATTTCCTTCAGTGCTTTTATCACCCCCCTTTTTGGGGTCATGATCTAGTAGACTGTCAAGGTCTGTTTCATTGTTCATTTTCTTCAGGGAACTTCTCTTGTTCTTCTAATTGGGAGTGGTTCCCCTGCTTCTTCATTTTACTTTATTTCTTGACTCTATGGATTATGGAGTTTCAGATATCTACTGTGGTCTTGAAGGGCTATTTTTTTTTTTTTAAAGTGGAAGCATTCTTTTGTTGATTTGTGTGTCTAATAATTTTGTTGCAAGAGCTGTTTTTAGTATGAATGGTTGCCATGTCTTTCTTCCATGTATGTTAGCTGTTATCCCTTTAATTGGGAGTGTGGTTGGTGTTGTGGTGATCAGAGCCTACCCTGGTTGTTGAGTGGGGCCTCCTTTTCATTCTGTGGTTGTCACAGCCTTGACAGAGTCCGGGTCTGCTCCTCTGTTGTTGGAATAGAGGCTTCCAGACCCATTGCTAAGCTGTGGTGTGTGGGAGGCAGGGTTGGAGTGCTTCAGCTGGAAGAGGAGCCACTGAGTATTCCTTCACAGGAGATGTCCCTCTGTGGGAAGTGCCTTCCGTGGTATTGTCTGTCACTTTGTTATTCAGGTTTACAAAGTACACTTTGTTGACACTACCCTTGTCCCTGCTTCAGCCACAGGAATGTCAGCAACCTGCTCTGGTGTCCCCCAGCCTCTGTGTCTGCAGAGCCACCAGTGCAGATCTGCCAATGTCAGGCATTTCAACCCACTGTAGTGAATGTGCAGTCACACACCTGTATCTATGGTGTGCCACAGGGTCAGTGCAGACCCCGGCCCCATGTCTACATACTGTATGCAGGCCCACTGTTAACACCAAACCTGTCCCCATCGTGCACCAGAACTCTACTCATTCGTCTTAGAGATGCGGGTCCATGAAGGCACCAGTGGAGCAAATCTATCACTGCTGCCTGGGGCTGGAATCAAATCTCCGTCCTGGCTGTGAAGTTGCAGGATCCCTGGGTATGGATTCAGGTTTCAGCCCCGCCTCCACCCGGGAGCCCCGCACCTGGGATTGTGTCCCTTCAGAACAAGCTGAGAAGATGGCTGTGTCTGAACCCCACCTGTCTTCTTGGGAGAACATGTGTCAAAAATAGTGCAGGGCAATACCCTTGGGCTAGCGGAGACAGCAGCTATGGCCCAGCTGTGCTGTGCCCCTCCCCATCCTGCGCATCAGCAGTGGCACAGATTATGTGGGTCCCAGGCTGTTCTGTTCTGCACACACTCATAGCCACAGCCCGCACCACACTCCAGCCCCCTGGGGCTGCCCCTGTTCAGTCAGTCCCAGTCCTCTCCCTGGGCTCATCCGAAGAAGCCCAAGCTCCAGCAGCCAGTCCCGTCCAACCCAGGCTGGATCACATCTCTTGCTAGGGATCGCAGAGACCCTCTCTGCTGGTTTCTCTCAGTTCTGGCTGCCAAGCATCTGCTGCTCTCTCCTCTGAGCTTCAGAAGCTCTCTCTCTGTCCCTGCTGACCTCCCCGCTGGAGAGGGGACATCCCAGAGAGAAGGCACTTTTCCTCCTTTGCTACTCCCTCCCCTCAGGACAGGTCTCGCATTGATTTCTCTCTTTTTTTTTTTTCCTCCTACCCATTTTTTGTAAGGAATCGTCTTACATTTCTGAAGTAAGAGATATTCTGCCAGAATTCAGTAGGTATTCTGTGCAAACTGTTCAGTCTGTAGCTGTAATTTTTGGTGTATTCATGAAAGAGAATGAGCTTTGCATCCTTTTGCTCTGCCATCTTGGCACTCCCCCAGCCATTTTTTTCTTTTAATATTTTTAATGCTCCTTTCTCTCCTCTATTTGTGCTAATCTCTTTATGTCTGTTTTGGTGCATATAATGGTGTCTTACATTTTTCTGAGGCTCTCTTAATTTTTCCTTTCCTTTTTTTTTTTTCACTCTTACTTCAGATTGGATAATCAGTATTTATCTGTCTTCACTTTCACTGATTTTACTTCCACCAGCTCAAATCTTTTCTTTGGCCTCTCTAGTGAAGTTTTTATTTTGATTATTGTACTCTTCAACTTCAACTCTTTATTGATGTTCTGTATTTAGTGAGACATTGTTATCATCCTTTCCCTTAATTCTTTAAGCATGCTTTCCTTTTGTTCTTTGAACATATTATAATAGCTGTTTTGAAGTTTTTGTCTGCTATTTCATCATCTCGGCCCCTTGACTCCATGTATTGTTCCTTGGCCTGTCAAATAATAAGAGGTATATTAAATTATCCCACTAAAAATGCGGTTTTGTATGTTTTCCCTTTATGTTTCTAACTTTTAAATTTATAAAATTTTAATGCTTCTACTATACTAGGCAATAAAAGTTTTTTTCCTATTTTGGTGTTATTAAGTATTAAGCAGCTATAAATTAATATTTGTAAAATATGAGTTATAAATAACAATGACATAACAAATATTAAAGTATGTATGCATTAAATTTAAGGAAAAGAATATTATCACCAATTTTTCACTTTTTATTTTGAAGATGATTTTGGAGGATTTAAACTACCAGATATAAAAACATATTTTTCCATAATGTGACAGTGTGATATTAGCACAAGGGTAGACAAACAGACCAATGGAACAGAACAAGAATCTGGAAATAGGTCAATACATATGTGGACACTTAATTTATGATAAATATGACAAATGCAGAACAGTAGATTTGATTTGTAGAAACATATATATTAATAGTAACCCTGTGTAATATATTTACAAATATTTTCCCCAATTTGTAACTTATCATTTAAATTTTTAGCTTAAACTTTTTCTTTTTTTGTCATACAGGCGTTTTTTGTTTTGTTTTTTTAACTTGTATGTGGTCAAATATGTTCATATTTTCTGTTTTTTGGATTATAGGTCTCATACATTATTTAGGAAAACTACAAGCTAAGCTTGTAAAAAATATTTTCCTCTAATGATTTAGAAAAGGATATAGTAGGCATCTAACAAGTAGCTGCTCATCACCTTCCTATTTGTTGAATGATCCTTTCTTTCTCCAGTTATTTAAAGAGCCATATTTTTCATCTCTGAAATTCCCTCATATAACTGTCTCAGCTTTGGGGTTCTTTATTTCCTTCCACTGGTCTATTTGTCTAACCTTGGGCCAATATCACACGGTTTTAATAGCTATAACTTAATAGTATATTTTGATTTCTGGTAAGGCAAGTATCTCTTCAGTGTATTTTCCCAAGCCTGTAGTGACTTCAGAGGGTACCCTTTAAATTCTTCTGAGTCTCAGTGCATAAGCTAAGGCCAGGCCACATAGATCAGATTCTAGAGAAATATCCTTGGTGTGAAGCTCTATAGAAACAACCATACAATCCACTGAGCAGAATTATGATCTTCAGCTTCTAATGGGCACCATATTGCTCTGAAATCTCATTCTTCTGGAGTCAATTCTCTTTCCTATTCTTAGCTCCAATTTACACACTTAAACCTCTCTGTAAACCACCATCCCTCCATTTATTCCTCCAGGATGAACTTCCCTTCCTTGTAATAGAACAAAAACAAACCATAATATGGGACATTAAAATGAGGGGAGATTCCCGCCCTCTCCCTCCCAAGCTCTATGAAGTGAGATTGGTCTCATCCCCACCCATCCCCTTAGGGAATAGCTCCTTTCTACCCTGTGTTTAAACATGCCTGCCCCTCTCACCTTAACACACACACACACACACACACACACACATATGCACACACCCTGTTTTATTCTAGACTTCCCTGTAGCTATCTTGCTATCTCCTCTTGTTCAAAGCCACATTTCTAGAAAAATTTGTGTAAACTCATCATTTCTTCTCCCACTCATTTCTCAGGCTACTGCAAAGATCGCCTGCACTTCCTTATTGTTAAATCTTTGCTAATATTCCTGCTTCTGATCACATTCTCCTTCAATCTGTTTCTCATTGTAGCAGCCAGAATAATCCTTTTTATATGGAAATTTGAATACACTATTCCCCTCCTTAAAAAGCTTTCATGACTTCTTATTGATTTCAAGAAAAGATCCAAACTCCTTGAGAGGCTTCCGTTTTCAGTCTTCTCAATCGCCCCTTCTCTCTCCAGCCCTAAACTCTGGTCACACCATGCTTCTCATTGTCCTGACTTCCTCACTATGCCTTCCCACATAGTCTGATCTTTCATTCTGCACCTTTGCCTGACTAATGCAGACTCACCTTCATTATTCCAGCAAGAAGATGAGAAGGCTTTCCTGACCACCACTCCAGGATTAGACGAAGACCTTACTCTGTATTTCCCTGGCACCTGGCACTTATCCCTACTATGTGAAGCCCATGTCACACTGTGTATTTCTCTCTGTCTCCAGCTAGACTGAAAACTCTTGAGAGCAGAGATCATTTTTTATTCATCATCTGACCCCAACATTAAGCAAAGAGCCTAGCATACAGCAAATGGACTATAGATGTTGAAATGAATGAATGAATACCTCCTCTATTAGCTTGAGAGCTCAACATCATTTCTTACTTATTTTTAACTAAAGAAGGCTGTTTGTTTAGATTATGGTAAAAAAGAAACACATGCATAAAATGTACCATCTTAACCATTTTTAAGTGTACAATTCAGAAATGTTAAGTATATTTGCAGTGTTGTGAAACAGATCTCTGGTATGTTTTCTCTTGCAGAACTGGAATTCTGTACCCAGTAAACAATAAATCCTCTTTGCCTCTTACCCCTGGCTCCTGGTACCCACCATTCTACTTCCCTTATCTATGAATTTGACCTACTTTAGATATCTCATATAATGTCCTTTTGTGACTGGCTAATTTCACATAGCACAATGTCTTCAAGGTTCATGCATATTAAAAAGAAGGGACACTTCTGAACTCATTCTGTGAGGCCACCATCAACCTCATACCAAAATCAGACGAAAGATATCAAAAAAAAAAAAAGAAAAAGAAAATTACCGGCCAGTATCACTGATGAACACAGATGTAAAAATCCTCAACAAAATACTGGCAAACTGAATCCAGTGATACATTAAAAGTGTCATATACTGCGATCAAGTGAAATTTATCCTAGGGATGCAAGGATTTTTCAGTATCCACAAATCAAGCAATGTAATATATCACATTAACAAACTGAAGAATAAAACCCATATGGTCATCTCACTAGATGCAGAAAAAGCTTTGGATGAAATTCAACATCCATTTATGATAAAAACTCTTCAGAAAATGGGCACAGAGGGAACATACTTCAACATAACAAAGACCATATATGACAAACCGGTAGCTAACATCATACTCAACAGTGAAAAACTGAAAGTATTCCCTGTGAGGTCAGGAAGAAAAGACAAGGATGCCCACTCTCACCACTTTTATTCAACATAGTTTTGGAAGTCCTAGCCACAGCAATCAGAGAAGAGAAATAATGGGAACCTAAATTGGAAAGGAAGAAGTAAAACTGTCACTGTTTGCAGATGACACAATACTATACATAGAAAATCCTAAAAACACCACCAGAAAACTACTAGAGCTCATCAATGAATTCAGTAAAGTTGCAGGATGCAAATTAATATACAGAAATCTGTTGCATTTCTATACACTAACAATAAAATATCAGAAAGAGAAATTAAGGAAACAATCCCATTTACCATCACTTCAAAAAGAATGAAATATTCCTATCTAAGGAGGCAAAAGACCTGTATGCTGAAAACTATAAGACACTGATGAAAGAAGTTGAAGATGACACAAACAGATGGAAAGATATACTGTGTTCTTGGATTGGAAGAATCAGTATTGTTAAAATGACCATAGTACCCAAGGCAATCTACAGATTCAGTGCAATCCCTATCAAATAATCAATGGCATTTTTCACAGAACTAGAACAAATAGTATTAAAATTTGTATGGAAACACAAAGATCCCAAATAGCCAAAATAATATTGAGAAAGAAGAACAGAGCTGGAGAAGTCATGCTGCTTGACTTCAAAGCTACAGTCATCAAAACAATACGGTACTGGCACAAAAACAGACATGTAGATCCATGGAACAGAATAGAAAGCCTAGAAATAAACCCAAACACTCATGGCCAATTAATCTATGACAAAAGAGGCATGAATGTACAATGGAGAAAATACACTCTCTTCAGTAAGTGATGCTGGGAAAATGGGACAGCTACACGTAAAAGAATGAAATTAGAACATTCTCTAACACCACATATAAAAATAAACTCAGAATGACTTAAAGACCTAAGTGTAAGACTGTATACTATAAAATTCCTAGAGGAAAACATAGGCAGAACACTCTTTGACATAAATTACAGCAATATTTTTTTGATCCATCTCCTAAGGGGAATAAAAGCAAAAATAAACAAATTGGACCTAATTAAATTTAAAATCTTTTGCATAACAAAGGAAACCATTGACAAAATGAAAAGACAAACTACTGAATGGGAGAAAATTTTTGCAAATGTCATGAACGGTAAGAGATTAGTATCCAACATGTATAAGCAGCTCATATAACTCAAAATCCAAAAAAATAAACCCAATTAAAAAATGGGCAGAAGAACCGAATAGAGATTTTTCCAAAGAGGAAATGCAGATGGCCAACAGGCACATGAAAAGGTGATTAACATTGCTAATCATCATAGAAATGCAAATCAGAACCACAATGAGATATCACCTCACATCCATCAGAATGGCTATCAGCATCATCATCAAATAAAAAATGTTGGCGAGGATGTGGAGGAAAGGGAACACTTATACTCTGTTGTTAAGACTGTAAGTTGGTGCAGCCACTGTGAAAAACAGTGTGGAGGTTTCTCAAAAAACTAAAATTACAACTACTATATGACCTAGCAGTTCCATTCCTGGATATATGTCCAAAAAAACCCAACCAAAACCAAACCACTAATTCAAAAGATACATGCACCCCAATGTTCATAACAGCATTATTTGCAATTGCCAAGACATGGAAACAACCTAAGTGTTTATCTGAAGATGAATGGATAAAGAAGACACAGTGGACACAGTGGAATAGTACCCAGCCATACATAAAAAAGAACAAAATTTTGCCATTTGCAGCAACACAAATGGACTTGGAGGGCATTATGCTAAGTGAAATAAATCAGACAGAGAAAGACAAATACTGTATGATAGCACTTAAATGTGGAATCTAAAAATACAACAAACTAGTGAATATAAGGAGGAAAAAGAAGCAGACTAACATATAGAGAACAAACTAATGGTCACCAGTGGGAGAGGAGGGGCAATATAGGGGAAGGGTAGTGGGAGGTAGAAACTATTGGGTGTAAGATAGGCTCAAGGATGTCTTGTCCAACGTAGGTAATATAGCCAATATTTTGTAATAACTATAAATGGAAAGTAACCTTTAAAAATTATGTAAAAAATTAAAAATAAAGGTTCATGCATGTAGCATGTTATAGGATTTCCTTCCTTTTTAAGGCTGTATAGTATTCCATTGCATGTATATACCACATTTTGTTTGTCCATTCATCCATCCATTGATAGACTTTTGGGTTGCTTCCATCCATCGGTGATTTTTTTATGATTTTCTAATAGTATTTATAATTCTGGTTTTTCACAAGTTTCTAATCCTACAACATTCAAATTCCAGATAATATATGCAGATATATGCTTTATAGAAATAAAAAGAGCTTTATTAAATATAAGCTTTTGTTACTATTATAAAGTTATTCACACTTTTTCTAATTAAAAAACTTATTAAAATGTATACATTTTAATATATTTCACTGTATAAATCCTCATTAAAAATAAACACTTAAGTTTTTATGTCAGTTTAATTTATACAAAAGAATGACTCTAATAAGACTGATCTTTATAAAGTCAGTTTTTAAACTTAGAAATATAAAAATCTTGAGTCTTAGACCATACACACACACACACACACACACACACACAAAATGTATATATATTTCCTTCAGAGCTAAGTGTATATCTCTTTTTTGAGAGAAAGAACACAAATAATTAATCTTGGTTTTGTTCAAACACTAGACAGCCCAGAGGAGAGCATTTTTAATCGACACCTGAGATCAGGTGGGATGGATAGTTCTGTGCACTAATGGTCTAATTACAGTGCAGTCCCTGCAAATAGGCTGTCAGTTCCTCAAGGGATAAGAAGACAAAAGAAAGGTGACAAAAAAAAAATCCAGTAATAATCCCGGTAATAATCCTGTTACTTTAAAGCAATTACCTACGTTAGGCATCGTTTCTTCCAAACATCTCCTTCCTTCCTTCCTACTGAATTTGAGAACTGGGTCAGTCAAATGGACATTTAGATGAATCTTCTCCTTCTGCTACCGTAAACAATGGTATCATGTACTTCCTTGTAACTTTGCACACATGTATATTGATCTTCTTAGAATAAACGACTGAATTGGAATGGCCGGGTCAAACGGTACATCAAATAACTTCTAGGGTTTTTATTGCAAATTGCCAAGTAGCCTTCCAGAAAGGTTTTACCAAACTACTTTCCCACTGGCCATCTATGAGGTGCCAGTTTCCTTACCTTTCCTTACTAGCATCATTTATTAACATTCTTTTTGATTATTTACAGTCAAAGACAACATTTGGTATCTCATTGCTTTAACTGCATTTGTTTGATAATAAAGTAATTTTTTTTTCATGTCTCAGGCTGTTATTATTTCTTTGTGAAATGCTTGTCCTGGTCCCTTGCCCTTTTTAATATTGTGATGTTCATGTTTTGATTATTGATTTTTAGGAGTTTCTTGTATGATAAGAATATTCATACTTTATTATATGTTTCTCCTTCAGTTTCTTCAGTTTCTCCTTTGTTACTAATTTTATTTATGGTGTATTTTTATATCCAAAAGTTTTAAATATTTATGTAATCGACCCTATGAATTATTTCCTTTGTCTTTTTTGATTTGAAAGGCAAGCTTATATAACCTCCATGTGGCAGGTTTCTATTCTGTAGGGGAGCAACTTGCTAACTTCTGTGTCAGCCTTGGGGCAAGGGTTGGGTGCTAGTCATGGATTTTTTTTCCTTTCTGTCCTGTGTACTTGGGGAGTTCTTGCCTCCTGCTGGCCACTGGCTCCTCTCTGGCCATGATAACCAGTGGTATCTGCTTAGAATGGGTGGTTCATCTGGGTGAGGCGGGGTGATGCCTGTCTCTTCACACAATGGCTGCATCCACTCCCAACTCCCCAGCAAAAAAGCTGATCTGACCACAGAACAATTGTCACATTTGGGAAATTAACATTGACACAATACTATTAGCAAACCTGCAGACCCGATATGATTTTCTACAGTCATTTCACAGATGTCCTTTTGCTGGTCCAGAATCCAGTGCAGCATCCCGTGTTGCCTTTAGTTGCCATGTCTCTTTAGTCTCCTCTAATCTGGGACAACTTCTCAGCTTTTCTTTGTCTTTCATGACATTAACATTTTTGAAGAATGCTGGCCAGTCATTTTACAGACTGCCCCTCAATTTGAGTTTATCTGATACGGTCTCATGATTGGATTGAGGTTATACGTTTTGGCAAGAATGCCCCAGGAGTCACATGCCCTTCACAGTGCATCATAACAGGGTGATGATGTCAGTGTGTTTTATTCCTGCTGATGTTACCTTTGATTGCTTGGTTATGGTGGTGTCTTCCAGGTTTCTCCACTGCAAAGTTATTTTTCTCATTGTAATCTTGTGGGAAGATACTTTGAGAGTATGCTGATATCTTGTTTCTCATTTTACTTTCACCCATTGACTTTATTATTATTTTTAAAGTTTTATTTATTTATTTGTTTGTTTGTTTATATTTTTTATTTTGTGGGGAGGTAAGTAGGTTTATTTATTTATTCTTAGAGGAGGTACTGGGGATTGAACCCAGGACCTCATGCATGCTAAGCATGCATTCTACCATTTGAGCTATACCCTCCCCCCCTTATCCATTGACTTTAATATTCATTGATTATTCATGCCTGCAACAGTTTTTACTACAGGGCTTATCTAATGGTGATTCTCTGTTTCAATCATTCTATATATGTTAATTGGAATTTGCTGTAAGGAAGAGCTGTTTCTTCTCTGCCATTTATTTGTTTATTCAATCATTTATGTCAGGATAAACTCATTTATTTTATTCTGTGAGTTATAATCTATTATTATCATTAATTTTGTTATTCAGATTGTCCCAGATTTGATCATTGAGAACCTCTTCAAATTAATACCTATGTTCTTTTGATATGCTCCCATCATTTTTTTCCCCCAGCGTTTCTTTACTTCCTGCCACCACAAGATGTGCCAGATTCTTCCTGTCTTTTCCCTGTGCAACTCTGGCATCACCCACTTCTCCAGTGAGCCCTAGTTCCTCTCAATGAAGAAAGATACTTAGTAACAATGTTTTGGCCTCTAAGTGGGATCATTGTTACTGGGGTGTCATTGCTTTTAGGTCCTCTGGGTGAACAAAGCTAAAGAATATATATAAAGAATATGTATATGTATATATTCTCACACACACACACACACACACACACACCTACACACACATCTATATTTCTGTGTCTGTCAGTCTGTGTGTAAACTACAAATCATAAATTCATTCTCATAACCTCTGGTTCCAATCCAACACCACAGGGTTCACTTCTAGTCTTCCTATTTTCTTTTTCATAACTCCGTTCTCCGAAGTGAGAAACCTGCTTTCATTACCCAAATGTATTACTTACTTGCTCAGTCCCAGCATACACATAAAATCGTTTCAGAGTTGCTAGCCCATACCCCTTTGAAAAGTGTAGTAATCAGCGCATATTGTGTCCAGTTCTTTTTGTATTTAGCCTATCCAATCAAAATACTATTTTCTGAAGTTACTCAGGTTAGTTCCTTTCTTTGCCACAGTGTGGTTATGTTGCTCATTTGTAGTACTGTTAGGTTATTGGTTACTCTTTGTGTTTCATTTGGGGTTCCTCCCGCATCCTGATTGGTGTTAACTATTTGTTTCTGGGGTTTATGAAATCTCACCATGGTCCTCAGAGTCAGAGCTATACAAAAAGTTATCACAGAGGTATCTCTTATTCCCTCATCCCTTCTACTCTCTTCCCACTGTCCCATTCTTTCTGTCTCAGTCCCATCCACCCCTCACAGGTAACCAATGTCTTTAGTTTCTGGTTTATTTGTCCCATATTTCCTTCGCATGACTGATCCCTTGCTAGTCTTGATGGTAAACAGACAAGTGCAGCGACCAAAACCTTAAAAGGGCATGGTAATGAAGGGTACAGATTTCTCAAGGATGAAAGTTTGGGTTACCCCAACAGGTATGCTTCTTAGACCAGAAGGGGTGCTGGCCAGGGGTGAGGGGGCCTCTAAACAGGGTACAGAGGAAGCAGGCAATGCATATTGCTGTAGCCTTGAGGCCAGCTGCAGCAGTAGGGGCTGTGCTCCACCCACTAGCTACCTTCTGGCCAATTTCTCCAGGAAAAGAGACCATGCAGAATCCTGGAGAGGCTGTTCACAAATGGCATTAACTTACCAAAAGTAATCAGCGGATTCAAGCAGTGCAAGAGGTGACTTGTAGTGGATACTGTGGTGTGCTCCCGAGGCCCCCCCATTCAGGTCGGAGACACCCATTTTCCCAGGTGTGTTTTCTGAAGCCTTAAGAGTACACGGCAAAACAGTGTATAAATAAAACACAACTTTTCCTTTCTAGGTAAGAATAGAGTATGGCAGATAAAACAAGAGCAAAAAACATGACAGCATGTATTTTAATGTTAAATTGGGTGTCACTGTGAAGAAGGAGTGAGATGAGCAAGAACTGGAATAGCTAGCCAAGGCTGGGAGTTGAGACTTGGAATGGGGCTTGAGGAATGGGAAGGATTTGGATCTGTGGAATTGGAAGAAATGGCCCACCAGATGGCATGCCAGAATTATGGGGCATTTCTAGCTTTCCTCTGTCATTCTCCACTTTTTTATGTTTATTATGCCTTTTGCTCTGCCCTAGGCAAACTCTGATCCCACAAGCCACACCTTTGATTTCATCCATGGTTGAGCCAAGATAAAGCTGGAATTTTTTTTTAAACAAAACTTACTATTTTGGATCCCAAGTTTGCCCAGTCCTCGCCACCTGTGCGTGCAGTTGGGTCTTTTTACCAATAATAGAACAGATCTCCAACCTCCATCACCAAGTAATTCTCAGCCAGCTCCAGGGCCCCACCATGATGGACGGCACCGTTAGTATCTCCTGTCATCATAGTCTCTTGAGGACAGGCCCCTCACCACAGCCTTCCCCTCAGCTTCTTCCTCACAAAGTTGGTCCCCACATGCCAAGGGGGCTGATTCCTGACTTGTACAAACACACAAATCCTAGGGGCATCAAAACAATTATTCATTCACCCCTTTTCCCACTGGGCAGAAGAAACGAGATCATTCACGATGGTGAAGGAAAAGTCACTCTCTTCATCAGGACCACAAAATAGTGCTGGTCCCTCCAAATCCCAGCTTTTTCCTCAGAAACCTTTGCAAAGAAAAAGGAAACCAACAAACCCCCACCTTTCACCTCTAGCCAAAAACCCAACACTTCTGCACACCGAGATTGGTGGCTCCACCCACCAAGCTCACACAGGAGCTGATAATTACTACAGCAGGTATCTGAAAGAAAAAGAAAATGAAAACAGAAGAAACAATGACAAAGGCCTAAAAGTGGACACAGGTTCCTGTCTGTAACCCACAGGCCCACCTGGCCTGGCTGTGCTTCCTCAGCCTCCTTCTCATCTCTTGGGCCCCAGCTGCCTGCCGCCCCAGCCCCAGCGCCTTGCTTTATAGGACTGCCAGCACCTGGGACAGTGCCTGGCACAGAGTGGGGACTCAGTAAACATCCACTGATTGAGACAGATGAAAAAGAACGAAGGAAGGAGTAAATGGGACAACAACCTCTCTCTGCCTGGGGAGATTCTCTTCCCTTCTCATTGCAGCCTTGCACTCCCAGAGACTGACCTGGCATCCGGACCTTAACGTGAGGATAGGGCTTCCTCAATGGCCCAAAAATGGCTCCCAGGGCTTTAGCATCATCTTGCAGCACCAACTAGTCTCTCTTTACCTCCTCTTCCCTCTTCATCACTCTCCTCCCCTCCTGGAGGACTCTTGTAGTTCTGTTTCCTCTCTCCGGCTCCATTTCTCTGTGTCTTGGGTTTGCCTAGCGGTCAAGGTAGGAAGTGGGGCTCAAGATGTTTGCTGATCTCAACTTCATCAATCTGGCTAGAGTCTGGGCTTACTCTGATTTGTTAATATTTTAAAGTGTCCTATGTTAAGTTAGTGTTAACACTGCTGTGCACCTCAAATGCTCTTTTCTAAATAGACTTTATTTTTAGAACAATTTGCAAAATACTGAGATCATATCAAGATTTCCTGTTTACCAGGCACCCAGTGTCCCCTATTAACATCTTACATTAGTACAGTTTATTTGTTACAATTAATGAACCAGTATTGATACCTTATCAAATAAATAAAATCTGTACTTCATTTGTATTTCCTTAGTTTTTGCCCAGTGCCCCTTTTCTGTTCCAAGATCCCATCCAGGATACCACGTTAATTTAGTTGTCACGTCTCCTTAGGATTCTCCAGACTGTGACACTTCCTCTGGCTTTCCTTGTTTTTGATGACCTTGACAGTTTTGAGGAATACTGGTACGGTACTTCGTAGAATGCCCTCCTAATGGAATTTGTCTAGTGTTTTTGTTACAGTTAGACTATCATGAGTACTTGGGAGGTCAAGTGCCATTTTCATCTCGTTATATCAACATGGTTTATGACTACTGATGTTGACCTTGGTTGCCTGGTTGTAGTAGTGTTTGTCAGGTTTCTACACTGTAAAGTTCCTCTTTATGTTTCCCTTTCATACTCTGCTCTTCAGAAGGAAGTCACTATGTGCAGCCCACACTTAAGGAGTGAAGAATTATGCTCCCCCATGTGAGGGCAGAGTATCTACATAAATTATTTGAAATTCTTCTGCATGGGAGATTCATTTCTTCTCCAACACTTACTTGTTTACTCAACAGTTTATTTACATCAACACGGACTCGTGGATATTCCTTTTATCCTTTGGGTTATAATTCAATACTACATCATTTATTTTGCCACTCAAATTTACACTGTGGCTCTTTGGGCACTGGGGTCTATTTCATTTGGCTCCTCAGACTCTTTGACACACTATTTTGCACTGAATGTTCGTGTCTCACCCCTGCCCCCCACAATCATAGGTTGAAGCCCTAATCTCAAACATGATGGTATTTAGAGACGGAGCGTTTGGGCAGCCATGAAGGTTAGATGAGTTCACGAAGCCCTCTTATGATGAGATTAGTGTCTCTTATAAGAAGAGACATCAGAGAATGTGTTTCTCTCCCAGCATCCACACAAAGAAAAGGTCATGTGAGCACACAGCGAGATGGTGGCTGCCTACAAACCAAGAGAAGAGGCCTCGGAATAAAATCTACCTTGTTGGCACCTTGATCTTGGACTTGCCGGCCTCCAGAACCATAAGAAAAATTTATTTAAGCCACCCAGTCTGTGATGCTTTGTTACGGTAGCCCGAGCTAAGATACTCATCCCCACTGTTTTGCTTTTGAGTACTTCCTTATTTTCCAGCATTGCAAGATGCTCCAGGCTCATCTTGTGTATTTCCTGCCTCAGCCCTAGAATCAGCCATTTCTGGAGCCCAGTTCCTTTTATTGGAGAATGTTATTAGAAACCAAGAACTGGGTCATAGGTAATAAATTCTTTTTGGCTGGATAGATTATTTTGTGCCTTTTATGTGCCAGGCACTATGCTAACTTCTTTTCATGTCAGTTTACTTACTCATAACAACTCTGTGAGGGATTGACTGTTAACTTTCTCTACAGATGAGGAATAGAGGTTTAGCTAGGTAAATGCTAGCCAGCATCACCCTGTTCTGTCTCCAAAACCCATCACATTGCTACGATGGAGACTGGTGTGACATACATCACAAGTAAACAAACCAAAAGAACCCACCATTTATCTTCAGTTTTCTGCTTCATAGACACTGGAATAATTTGCATTATAATCATTATGTAACAGGCAATCAGTGCTTATTCAGTGGGGTGAAGACATAACAATAATACCCTCCTGCACCCACAAGTAGATACAAAAGACCTGTCCTGATATGTAGATATCTTATGTGTGCAGATACATGCATGCTCCTCATGTGTGCAGACATCCTGCACCTGTCTTCATGTGCTCACAAGCTACACACCTATTGTGTGCACAGATGACATGTACTATTCTTAAACACATGGATAACATGTCTTAACTCATGGGATAATGAAATCTGACACGTGGAAAAGTGCTTTATAATGGACAGTCACACTCTTTGCTAACTATTCAACTTTAAACTGTGGGCAGATTTTTCTCTTTCACGCATAGGACATGCTTATGAAATCTGAGGATGTTTTAAGACAACCATTTAGCATCTTAGCTGTCATGATTCCCAATAGTGCTTCAAAAGTGAAATTGGAGGTTGAAATTTTGCCCTCAAGGATGGGGATCACATCGTATGGGACAGAACATTATCAGTCAACCAGAGTGACTAAGTCTCCATCAGAGTCACCACAGTGTGAGCTGGCATTTGAAGTGGATATTGATGGATTTGTCTGCTCAGTATCCCTTTTCCCCTGGGAAGTGTTTCTGCCATCCCCTCCATAGCTGCCAGGTTAGTACATCATGACCTACTCCTAGCCTTTTGTTCGTTCCAGGGAAGAACCCTTGACCCAGCTGGACCAGCCCGAGTCCTTGCCTAGGACTTTTCGTAACAGGAACTTAAAAGAAGAGTGAGCCTTTCTTTAGTGACTGAAGCTGTGAACACTGAGGCTCTTAGTGGCCGTGTGAAGAAAGAATAATGCCCTAAAATCTTTGACCAAATCCTTCATTACGCTAAGCCTAGTCAGCTATAGTTTTCAGTTACTTCCTATCAAAAGAGCCCTAACCAGTGTGGAATGATTGCCAATCACTGTCACGTCATTGCTGATATACCACAATAAGTATCTGCTGAGACTCAAACCTGTGACAAACATTATCTCCATTCTCAAAATATAATTGTGGTCCAGATCTGTTAAAGGTAGTTAATTTGATATATTAACTTTTCAGAAGCTTTCCAAATCATAAGTATTTACGACACATTTAAGGTAAATACTTAAGTTTGCATAGCAAACTTCTGTTGATCTGGTTTTCAAACAATAAGAGATTTCAAGTTACTAAACTTTTTCACCACTCTGTGGAAAGAAATGAAATGATAAGAGGTGGTAAGTAAGGGAACTGTTCTAAAAAACACCTTTTGAGATACCCTTACAGAGTCAACAACATCTTGAGTATTGTCTGTATTTCAGTGCCTGAATCGTCAAAGCAGTATTAAAATCAGCATGACCTAGTTTTAAAGTGTATTATAGTGTACCATAATTCTATGGATATAATTTGTTTATAATTCATGTATGAGCAACGTGGTCATAATAGCTAATACTTTTGTGCTCCTACCATGTACCAGGCAAGCACTGTTCTAGGGGCCTATGTAAATCAACTTATTTAATCCTAAAAGAATCCTATGGGGTGGGTACTGTTGTTATCCCCATTTGCAGATGACTGAGAGGTTAAGTAATTTGCCTGAGGTCACACAACCAGTAAGAGGTGGAGCTGTGAACTAGAACAGCCTGACACTAGAGTGCATACCTGTTAGATAACTAAGTAGTTAATCATAGTAGCTCTCAAGTAACAAACCTATTCAAACAACAGGAGATCCTACTTCTCAAGTCCTTTGGAGGGGATTTTAATGTACTACTTGTTTACATATTCTTTGGATTTGTAGAACATGTATTGGGTATCAGTGAGGCAGAGATCTATGCAGGAAGTTTTTCTTTGATTATAGTGGCTTGGGTCCCTGTGTCTTGCAAGAAACAACATGGTGAATCTTCTCGATCTAGAGGCAGCCTCTACCAGGCTCTCCTCATTTGCTTACAGTGAGAGGGAGTCCTTCAGAGGCTTCCCATCTCTCTTAGGGTGAAAATCAGAACCCTTCTTGCCTATCTCATCCGTTTCCTCTGGGGCACTGTGCATCAGCCACTCTGGCCTTAAATTCTGCCATCTCAAGACCGTTGGCTAAGACATTCCCTCCGACTGGCACATTCACTTCAGTTGCACCACCGAGGCAAATCCTACCATCTTATAAGGGCTTCCCTAACCCACAGACCAGGTGTGATTCCCTTCTTACAATCTCTCCCAGCATCTTGTACTTCTTGTAATAGCTGTGAAAATGGTCAATAGAAAACTGTGTGAATACTAAATGTCTGTCTCCCTGGCTCTAAGTGTAAGCTCCATGTGGGCAGGGACTGTTTGTTTGCTGCTGAATCCCCACAGCTTAGCACATAGTTGGTATGAAATAAATATTTGTAAACTGAGTAGAAGGAAGAATTGCCAGCTACCAGCTGAAGAGGAAATAAATACTCTAGTCTCCTTGGCACTGATTAGACCTGCTGAGTGTGAAAAAAGGCCTGCCCAGACAGATGTAGGGAATGCTGGAGCACCTTGGCAGAGTGGTTAAACAAACCAGGGGATAAATGAACATATCCATAGTTTCCCCCCACCCCCTTTTTTAAGTGATTAGGAAATGGTGAGGGAAAAATTATGATTTTGTGAGCAATAACATGGAACCCAGTTTTAATAGTGCTGAAGTCTGGATCAAAGAAATTTCAACTCAGAACACTGAGGGCCAAAGTGAAAGAAACATACTGATTTTGGTGATGTGTCATTCTATGAAGTGTGCTTCTATGGTTACCCGTGTTCACTTTTAGCCGCGACCCTTTTTATTTTTATATCTTTTTTTTTTTTTTTGGAAATGTTTTATCATCACTTTACTGATTCCTCGAAACAGTCTCATGCAGAGAGCTGGTGCCATGGTCTAGGTGATGAAGAAACGTTTCCTCTTTCAAAGACTCTAATTTTTGGGACGATAAGAATTGCTAAAGAGGAAACAATCAAACCTATCTGCCTCCAACCAGCACACTGCTTCCTGGCTGTAACACGCTTTCAGATCCTCCAGTGAATTGTCTCAGATAAATAAAACTGGATTGCCATTCACTTTTTGAGATCCCGTCTCGCAATCTGTTCACCTCGAAGAATGCAGAAGGGAATCGATCGTGGAAATTCAGTCCATTTCCCCGTAACCACAGTCAACACTCCTCCTACGTTGGGAAAATTTTGCTTCCTTCGTTTTTCCACAAGTTTGCAGTTGCCTTCACGGCCTTGAGATCCAAGACTTCTCTCCAGGCCCCAATGGACGGGCGCGGGCTGTCGGCGGTGAGGCGTTCGTCGGGCGCCCCGCGACCAGGGAGGCGAGTCTTGGGGGCCATTCCGGGAAATTGTCCCAGTGAGCAACGCCGAGGCGGGGCTCCCCGAGGACGTGTGGAAACCAAAACAGAAATCGGAGATTCAAAAATAATCATCTCAGAAAATTGTGCTTTCCAAAGAAATGTATTGCCTTCCCAAGGCTACGGTTCTCCAGCGCCTCCGACTTTTACAGAACCTTTCTCGCGGCGTGTTGCGCACAGTTTGGGGTGCCGCCCCGCGCCCTCCGCGGAAGAACCCCGGGCGCTGCCAAGAGCGGCAAGCCGTTCCTGCCCGCCCTGCCGCGCCGTGGGCAACGCCTCCGCCACGTGCCCGCCTCCCGCTGCCAGGTCGCCCGCGATTGGCTGGCGATGCTGCCCGTCGCGGGGGGGAGGGCGTGTCCCCCGCAGGCAGGCGCTCCAATTGGTCGTGACCGCAGCGGCGGTGCGTGCGGCCCCGGTGAGGAGGGGAAGCCGGTGGTGGCGGCGGCGGAACTGGCGGAGGCTGCGGGTTTCATAACCGTCGCTCCTCCTCGCTGACTCGCGGGCTGCGAGGCCTGGGTCGGGTCGGGCTGTGCCGCGCGGGGCCGCTCGGAGTGGAGGCCGCCTCGGGGCGGGCGGGCTGGAGGCGCAGGTAAGGAGGCCGCGGGCGGGCGGGCTGTGGGAGGAGGAGGCCGCGGCGCTGCTGACCTCTCGCGTGGACGCGGCCCGTGTCGAAGGAGACCCGGTCGGGCCCTAGGCGGCCGGCTCGCTGGGAAGGCCCCGTGCGAACCGCGGCGCGGGCGGCGGCCCCGCGCGGCGTCTGATGCAACCTGCCGGCAACACCCGACGGGGCTGCTGAGCTCATGCCTGGCGCCGGTCCAGCGCCGCGGCGCCACCCGCCGACCCCCGCGCTCCCCCGGCGCCCCTTCTGCCGGCCCGGGACGCGATGCGCGCCGGCTATGCCCCCTCCAGAACCCGGCCCTCTGTTTGTGCAACGTGCAGTGTGACACGCCAGGTTCGTATTGGCCCCTAGGGATAAAGGGTGTTCCCAGAATAGCAGAAGGTGGACCGTATCTTACTCGAGTGCCACCTGGATTATTTCCTGCCCCTCCAGAACTGCCCGGTGTCGGGTAGTCGGGAATCTTGTTGAGGAATTAATAGAGAAGTAGTCAGAGAAAAAAACTTGGTTTTTAAATACTTTACGGAAATAATATTGTGCTTTTTTTTTTTTAATGGAGCTGTACTTTGTATATCCTATAGTTTACTGTTGGAATTACGTTGGATGAAAGTGCAGCAACCACGAGTTGAATAGAAAAGAGGAGGGCAAGAAATGAGGTGCTTTGATAGCGTGCTTGGAGGGAACACAGTAAGGAAAATTGCCAGCAGAGGTGTCTAGACGGAGAGGATGGAAACGCATGTTTGAGGGGAGGATGATCTGGTCTTCCGAGTAAGCGTGTGTGCTTTTATCCTTCAGAAGGTTTAATTGTTTGACTTTCCTCTTGTCTAAGGTTTATGCTGTAATCTGTCATCTTAAAGTGGGTCAGTTTTCAGAAGGATTGGGTTTGGTGGGTTACACAAAAATTGTTAGTTGTCTCTCCCAGCCTACACGCAGTTGGATCCTTATTTGAAGAGATTGTCTGTTAATTCAGATAGGATATGGGACACTTAAATACATTCTTGAAATAAGATACTGTAAAGGCTTGCTTTACCAAGAAATCGTGCATCGAAAAGTCCTTGATATTTAAAAGGTAAAACCTGTTCAACTATTACCACTTGAGTGGTATTTGGGATAAGCTATTCTTAAAGTTGATTTGCTGTTTTGGAAAATTTAGCGTAAACAAGGCTAAATAATTACAAGATGTTAGTGAATTGAAGAATTTTTCAGTTTATTGATTCCTGCTTCTGGTAGGCGCATTTGGCTGATTCAGTCATTTTAATATCTGCCTAAAAAACATGGGTGAAAGCAAAACTTCATTTTTTTTCCAGAATATCCTCTCAGTTCTCAGGAGCACATCATGACTATCAGCATGGTTGTGTGATCTTGAAGAGGTGGTTTCATCCCTAGGGATTTAAACAGCACCGGGTGAGCCCTGGGTAAAGATAAATAGGACCTCATGGAGCTGAACTTAGCATTATGGCCTAAGATTGCCTCACCTGATCACAGAAATGGTAAATGCAGGTGGCCGCAATTCCAGGTTTATTATGTATTCTTGGGAGGGTGTGTTTCCATGGGTTCTTGTACTGATAGTTACGTAGGTCTGGAAAGCCAAAAAGGCAGGAGACCAGTCAGTTAAAAAGAGAAAGAATTGAGCAAGACTCCCTGATAAATGTATATTTATAAACAGTGTGTGTGTACTATTTGTGTGTGTGTGTGTTGTAAATGACACCAAAAGTAGATTAAAAAGTGACATTTAAGAAGGACAAATGAGCATACATTTTCTTCTCATACTCCCATGGACCACTTACGTACTCCTTGAAGGGTTGTTTGGGTCATGAAGTCTGCAGTGGCAGATAAATACAGATCCTGCTCATTTAGGTGCTTATTAACTTTGACTGCCTGCCTTGACTTCACTTGTAGTAGAGTTGTCAGGCCCTGGCAGCACATGCCTAAGAACTTGTGGTTATGGAAAACGTAACTGGGCAAAGTGGAAAATAAAGGTTCTCAACTAAAGTGAAGCAAAGACCAGACAAGAATGATGTTCATTGTATAAGCTGGAGACTAGAACTAGCCAGTGGAACTGCGTTTTTCTTTTCCTGTACACCTTTAAGAAAGACAAAAAATTTTAGGTATTAAAACCATATGGAGTAACACTCTTGATTTAATTATGGTTGTTTTAAGAGATTTTAATGTTAGGGAGCCTCATTTTTATGTTAAGACATTTATAAAACAATGTTTTCTCTTATCCTTTTGAACCTGTATTCATTCAACACATTTCTTGAGCACCACCCCTAGATGCTGGGCACGTGGAGCTGAAGACAGAGTCCTGTCTCCAGCTCATTCTATAGGTTAGCACACTAATGACCTGGCTTTGACTAGGAAACAATTGGACAGAAGCACAAAGAAAAGAGAAAGCACGGACTTTTTAGGGGACTGATAGTGGTTCAGTATTGAAGTGTGATGTGAAAGGGAGCAGGGGCTGGAGGGAGAGAGGATTAACACCTTTGGATGATCCTGTATGCTGGAGCCACAGAGGAATTTCCAGTAAGAGGGTGTGACGCACTCAGGTTTGAGTGTTAGATGGCTCTGGGGACAGTGCTTGGAGGGAACACTGCTAAGGCAGAGGAGACTGTGCCCCTGAGAGATGATGTCAGCCTAAGGTAATTCTGTGACCTTGGGATGGAGAGGGGTGATGGATGTGAGGTGTTTTGTGGGGGTTGGTAGAACTGTCAGCTACCAGTGATTGAACAGATTTGGTATAAGGAATAAGTATCTGAATATTTTGGAGTGTAGACCTTCACTGAGGAAATTTGAGTTAAAAATTTATTTTGGGGGACATGGGGAGTATCTGGTTGTACATATGTGAAAAAATGACAAGAGGATTAGGAAAATCCTTGAGAAGTTTATTTTTCCAAGTGAAACTCGAGAAAATTTTGATTTTACTTATTCTAACGTTCTGAGTTTTTAGTGTGTTGCTGATTTGAATGAACATTACTTGAATTAAGAAATTTGAATTTAAAAAGTGTTACTCATTCTGTTACTCATCTTTCTTAAGATCCATGGTTAATTTATAGTAGTGGCTCTCAAACTTCAGTGTCATCAGAATCACTTGAAGGTCCCATTAAAACCAGATTGCTCAGTCCTATTCAAAGAGCTCCTGATTGCTAGATCTGGGGCAGGCTGAGAATTTGCCTTTCTAACAAAGTGATGTTGCTGCTGCTGGTCCAGGGGCCACACTTTGAGAACTACTGGTCTTCAGTTTATCTCCTGCTTCCTGCTTGAATGATTCACAGAAAAGAAATAAGGTGCCGCCCTGCCTCCTGTAGAATGAACTTTGGAATAGTATTTGTCCATGTAGGAGCCAGACTTTCTTTATGGTTGAATATCCAGATTTGAAATAAACTTTTTTTGTCCATTCAGTAAATGTTTATGAAAGAAACAAAAGCACGGATAACTGTGTAAACTGTAAAATGTGTAACTTTTGGAGGCAGCTATTTTGCTCAATGTAAAAACAAAATTGATAATCTGTTTGGAGTTAAGTCTTAGACCACTTAGCTCTTTGACCCCCTTTACTTGGTTCATTTGCCTTGGTGGAGATTTCTTCACCCTAAGAGCTACTTTCTTGGGGTTTGGTTGAGGAAGTTTTAAAAAAATTTTTTTGTTTGGAATTATTTCCAAGTTTCCCTTTCTTACATTTTTACCAGTTTGATGATTACTCTTTGTTTTACAAGCCAGAGGACTCATTTTCAGAACCTTGCCTACTGTGTTCAACCTCATACCTCTGCAAGATGAGTCAGACTGAAATAAAAGAGCCCTTCCCTGTTCCAGTATCTTTGAGAGCAAAAATGGGCATGAACGTCATTTAGAGCCTGTAATAAGAATTTTTAGTGACTAAAGTCCATGGTATATTGTCAACGTCGGAAGGCATCTTATCATTTTACGTCCCTCATTTGCGGAGTGGGAAATCGAGGCCTACGGAGGGAGGGGCTGCATCCAGAGTGAAACGGGGGAAGCCTGAGCCAAGATAAGAGCTGACTGGTTCCCTCTTTGGATCATTGTTACCTCTGAGTTTACCAGAGATTAGCTCTAAGGATTAAAAACATAATTGATATATGAAAAAATAAGAAAAGGTGAATAAGATGAACCTAATCATGACTATTGAGACAGTCCCAGGAGAGGTGTTAAACAGGTTCTTAAAAACTGAGTAAAACACTTAGTTTACTTTATACCAAACAGATAAGCAATAGTGTAGAGGGCCACTAACAATTAGTGGTAAGGGTGGCTCAAATTAATACTGAATGGCTACTTTTAACTGGAAGAAAAAAATTGGCAGCGTGATAAATTATCAAGGGAAATTGTGAAATGTTCATTACTGAAGATAGACTTGGAGTAGATATCCATCATGATTTGGAAGGAAGCTTTCTGTGTCACCTTAGTGCTGGAGTGAGAACAGATGACCCACTAGCTCAGGGCTGCCTGTGTGGCTTGAAAACTAATTGAAAGCAATGTTATATGGCCTTTTTAAAAGCAAAGATTTTTTAAAAAGCAGACCAGTAAATAGTGTTTATACCGAAATGCCTGGTTAAAGGTTTGGGTGAAGCTACTGGTGTTGACCAGCTGGGCTTTTCTTAAGAACTCTGAGACGTACTCATTTGAGGCAATTCATAATGCTGGTTACAGGTTTTTTCCCACTGATGTAGTTTTAGCAGTTTTGTGGAAAGAGAACATAATAACACTGCTGTCTCAATTTTCGAGAGTGCTGTGACTTCTTGGTGGACACAGTTCACCCAGCTTAGCAGTTTGTCTTGAAGTGGCCTCATGATGGTAGGATAGGTATGCTTCTGACACATGTTGAGGCAGTTGTAGTGACCTAGTTGGATTCATAGTAATCCAGATATGACTAGTGCCTGAAACTGTGACTTCATTTCTACAGGCAACACTACAGGAACCCCTCAGAACTGGCATTTCCTCTGTGCTCCTTGAGCAACGTAAAGTGGGTGCAGGCGCTGCAGCTGCTTCGTCTCATAGTCTAGCCTGAGCCCTGGTGCTTGCACTTCCCTGGATGCATCGTTGGGTTGTTTTCTTTCCTTGTAGCTTTAGGTTGACTGTGTCTAGATGTGTTAATTAAATATGTCCAGAATCAAAAAACAGTATTAGAAACACAATGGGATGGGGAAGCAAGCTGGGCATCTCAGAGCTCTGAAATCTGTGGTCTAAGCAACTAACGGAGGAAATCTCTGTAAACTGTCATTTGAGGGCATTAAAAAAATAAAGCAAAAAATCACCTTTTCAAAGTATCCCATAAAGGTATGTCCTTGATGACTCACATTCTGTATATTAGAACAAGGAACACGCAGAGACCACAGTGCAGTATTCCTGATGAGTACTGAGGCTGGCTGCTCTGCGTCAGCGTTCTATTTTGACTTGAACCAACAGTGGAAACTTTTTTCCCCTTTTATTGCAGGTGTCTCTCCTATCGTAATTGAACTTACCTTTGCTGTCGTTATACCAAACATCTCAAATTTCTCTCTTGCAGATTGCCAGGTGCTATTAGTTCATATGTGCTACGTAATTAGTGGTATTCTTTTGTTTTTCCCTCCCATTTTTGCTAACAGTCACAGATGGGCAGTACCCTCAGGGATTCAGGTGGGTTGAATTTGGCTTTATGGAGCGTCTGTACTGACTTACCTCTCTGAATTAAATGACTTAGACTTCTGAAACATTGGAACAGTTGGCAGTTGTAGACTTTTCTCAACATGATCAGTTAATGTTGCCTGCTGTTAGGTACATGCAAGTTTAATCTCATTTGATCTTGTCATTTCAAATATTTTAATACAATTTGTTTTTAACTAGGTACATGTGAAGATTTCTTGGCAGTTTAGCGTGGAAACCATTGATCACCTTGCCCTTATTTCTGCCTGTTCTGTGTTGACAAGGGAGAGTGCCCAAATGAGCAAGATATCGCAGAACAGTACTCCAGGAGTGAACGGAATAAGTGTTATTCATACTCAGGCTCATGCCAGCGGCTTACAGCAGGTTCCTCAGCTGGTGCCTGCTAGCCCTGGGGGCGGAGGCAAAGCTGTGCCTCCTAGCAAGCAGAGCAAAAAGAGTTCGCCCATGGATCGAAACAGTGATGAGTATCGTCAACGCAGAGAGAGGAACAACATGGCTGTGAAAAAGAGCCGGTTGAAAAGCAAGCAGAAAGCGCAGGATACGCTGCAGAGAGTGAATCAGCTCAAAGAAGAGAATGAACGGTTGGAAGCAAAAATTAAATTACTGACTAAGGAATTAAGTGTACTAAAAGATTTGTTTCTTGAGCACGCACACAACCTTGCAGATAACGTGCAACCCAGTAGCACTGAAAATACGACAAATTCTGATAATGCAGAACAGTAAACCTCATCCCTTCCAAACTTCACAACTTGTGGCTTGAACATTAAAGGTGTGACTACCTTCACCCCTTGCATCATTGGCTGAACACTGTCTTATTCCATTATTGAGAGTTCCATTGAAGGTTGTTTTCTAGGATCAGCACTGAAGAGTTGATTAGCTAAAGATGTTAGCCATTTAATTTGAATATCTGGTTTTAAATAAGGATTTTTGTGGGGATAAAAAGAAATTTTAAGGCATATGGTTAAAAAAAAATTGCCCTAGACCTCATTATTCTTAATAAACTCTGACTTTCCAAGAAACGTTTCTTTTTTAGGTTGACAAAAGGAATGGGAAACTGGCAAGTCTTGCAGAAGGTTCTTGGTTTTAACGGATGTGGTTAATTGAAGAAAAGTTGAATGCTGCCTATGTTAATCTGTTTGTGACTTTTCTAAATTATGTATTAAAAATGCTTAGGGCTATAGAAACCAATCACTTTGTAATTTGGAGTGATTTTATATATAGCGTAAACATTGTTTTAGCATAATTAGTACTGTTCTCCCCAACAAATACAAGTTTTTGAAAAGCGATGTCAAGTGAAGTAAGGAAACCCCATTGCATTTTGAAGGCAGTATGCAGTCAGTTGGCCTAAAAATGTAAATAGCATTTAGGAAGCAAATAGGTTTTTTAAAAATGAAAGCAAAGCATATTAGAATTACACTTTTGGGATACCTTTTAGGTATAGAATTGGCATTATTTTGTTTCATTAAAAAAAAAAAAAGAACAACTCAGAGGTTTAGAGAAACTTGTGTACCAAATTTTAGTTTCTGCTGATGCTAGTAAAGTAAGCGGTTTTTTTCTTTGATGTACTATTTGGACAGACTAGTTAGTAAACGAAAACCTCTTAACAGTTTGTGGCTATACAAGATTAGGAGTTTGAGTATTAATTTCAGCTGGTAGTTTTTCCTGTGATCAAATATACTTCATTGGGTCCATGGTTTCTGGAAGCAAAAATTCTTGTGAAGGATCATTTGGTATTTGATCTTAACCAACTGATTATTAGAAAAATTCATCATCAACTCTGCCATTTTCCAAAATAATAGTCTAAGAAAACTTGAAAGTGTAAGGTTTAACCTTTAATTTATTTCACTTAAACACATCTTTGTATATTGTTTTTGTGACATTTCTTTTTCTAAGTAGTGGGCTGTTCTTCCAGACTTTTGTACCACTTTTTATTCATTTATATGCATTTATGTCCCATAAATTATTTTAGCAAGAAAACACTGATAAAACTCAGGATACTGACATTTTTGTTGAGACTAAAAAAATGGCAGTCACTAAAGACTGGAATCTCTAGGGTCTGGTGTATATCTATGTTGGTAGTTTTGATTGTCCTTGTTGACTTTTTTTTTTAAGCACAAATCTAGCTCAAGTTTGTTGATGTCTGTGTTTCTGTTTTCCTTTTTTGGGGGGTGACTGGGCTTGTGATAAGAGACAGAGTCACATGATTTAAAAAGTTTGTGTTACCAGTTATCTCATTTGAACATTTTGGGTCACGTTGTTTAATACTAGGACCTGGGACAATGTAACCAGGATGTAAGTCAAGTTGCACCCTTAGGTTGGTGGAAGAGTCCTGTCTGTGCCCTTCTTTTGGGTGGGAGGAGACATCATGGTGCCCTGCAACTCAACAAAGTCATTATTAAAGGCCAAGAGTCCCTTCTGCATGTGACAGGAGCCCAGTATTGTTCTATAAGAGCTACTGTCCCAGAAGGGTTAACTCCCTATAGAGCCGGGAGACAGGGTAGGGATTTCTGTTAGAGTCCAGCATCTTTGGAGTATTGATCTACTTGTAGGTTGATAGATGCTTTAAATAACTATGGAGGAGATACCCACAGAATCCTACTGACTCTTAAATGGCACCTCATTCAAGATGCAGTTAGGTCACTTGAATCTTTAAGCATCTATAAGAGGTGCTACAGACATTTTAATCTCTTATTTACTAAAGAATGTCTTTCAGAAATTGATGTCTCATGGAATTTATTGTTACCGATTATATGAATTGACCTAACTATCTTGGACAAGAAGCTTTAGGGAGATCATAAGGTATGTACTCCATTGTTTCAAATAACAAAATAAGATTGTAACTTTTGGAAAAATTGATTCAAGCTTTTACTTATGCAAATCAAAACTAGCACAAGCAGTCACTTATGCATAGAGTAAAAATGTTAACCATTGTCTTGACTATCTTACTGAAGTGTTTGGGAATGAAAGTTTTTAGTTTGATAGATTTATCAGTATAAAATTGAGGGTAACCAAGTATGGGGAATAGGTAAGTTTAGAGCTTTGGGGACTGAAATGACTTCTGTAACTTTTGTTCTCTAGGTTACACATTAGGATATGATCTGCCTTTGCTGGTAGGTCTAGTGGTTTAGGAATTAGGCTTTAGTATAAATTTCTAGCTGCGTCTGAGTCTTCCAGGATGAGTACTTTCTGACTGGTTTTGGCTGCAGATGGTGAGATCAGAACAGCCCTTCCTGCTGTCTGGCCCCTCTTAGTTACGGGGATGTGAGCTCAGATAATTTGGACATTCTTAATAAGAATTAGTAAGATTTTAATAAAATATGACCAGAATTCTGAAATTCAGGTCTTGAGTGTGAAATTCTCAAATTTACATAAGGAAGTAGAAGTATGTATAATTTAATATTTGGTATTAAAAGAAAGAAAATTGTAGCAGCGTTTGATGTTTCTTAATCCCCATTAGAAGTCTTGAGACTTTGTATCTAAACAACCCCTTTAAAGTACTCAGTGTTTTTGATGCCTTAGAAATAGGAAAACAATTTTGTTTGACAAAAGCTAGGAAAGAAAGTCCATTCTACAGCTGTTAGAGCTGCCTCTCAGGAAAAAGTACTTACCTTGTTCTTTTTGTTCCTGGCTTTCCTCAGTTTGTGAGATTACTCTATTTTTTTAAAATATAATTTTATTTCTTTCAATGAATTTGAAATAAAAAAACTTTGGAATAATGACTGTATTTCATTGTGGGTTTCTTTATGTCCAATACCAAGAAAGTGGTCCAAGTGTTAACCAGCTCTGAGGAGCCAGGCAGATGTCTTGCTGCCTTTTTAGTCCCAGCCCAGGGCAGAGGTGAGGTGGTGGGGGGGGTGGGGGGGCAAGCAGAGGTGCTTTTGTCCCAGCTGGATTTCCCTTAGTGATAGGAACGTAGTTTTCTCTGAATTCAGAGCGCCTCTTTAGTTGTCGTCTGTGTCACCTGGCCTAGTGTGAAAACGTGAACCAGAATGCAGACAGCAGTGACTGGTATTCTGCCTCATGTCTCGGTGCGGTCTCCACCTACGGGGTGGTGGGAAATGAGTTCTAGGCTCTGCAATAGACGGGAAGGCCAAAGCGAGGCCTTTCCCCCAAAAGCACAACCTGTAGTGTATGGACATTGTCTTCATGTACTGGTGCCATAGAACGTGTGAGTCCGAGGAGCTGATCTGAGTGTTTTAGGGAAGATGTCATTTAGATAGTTGTCTTCTGTGATCCTTCAGTTATTCTCATGTCTTGAGAAGTAGACGTCTGCTGACTGCATCTTAATGAAAATTAGAGTACGGTGATTATTTCTGTGGTAATATGTCCCATTTCATTTTTATGAATTGGTTGTAATTTAGAATCTAATAACTTACAAGGGAATTTTATATAGAGATTTGTGAAGGTGCCAGCTCTTTTTTAATAAAAGCACTTTAGACGTACTGCTCTTTGGCTACCTGTGGAGTATCTGAGGAGTTCGTATGCATTTTATGTGTACTCAGAGGAGAATACCATCCCTGAATATTCTTTTACTGCTACAGCCCTACTCCTCCCAGAGTTCCAGACCTGAAGGTTACGCAGTGGTGTCGAGAACCAGGCTTAGAAGAGAATGGAGTTAAGTGAGGCAATCACTCTCACACCTTTTTGCAGCCCAGTTACCAAGTCTTGCCGCTTCCTCTGTGGCAGCTATTACTGCCAGGTGCCTTTGCACGCCACCGCCTTTCATTCTGCTCTACCTCCTAAATGAATCTCCTGAGGTCTGCTTCACCTCCCCTACCTTCTGCAGAGCCATTACCCTCTCTTGCCTGGCCTTGGTCTCCCTGGACCATTGCATGTTCTCCAGAACCTTCTGAACCCCAGTGCACTCAGGGTGAGGCCCAGTCTCCCCAGGACATGGCTCCACTTGCTCTTGCTGCCTTCCTTGCCCTCCATTCTCTCCCACATCACTTCACTTTGGCTGCAGGGCTTGTCCCAGCTCTTTTTACCCTAGGGCCGGCCACCTTAGGACAGCTCCTAATGTCCAGAACTCCTCTTGCTTTTCACTTCCCACTCTTCCTGTCTCAGCCCACTGGCTTTCTAGACAAGGTCAAATATGTTACTTTCCTTCGTGGCACTTTCCAATGTTTGAGATGATCTATTGGTACCTGTTTGCCTAAGGGGAAGACTCTCAGGAGAATCCAGGCTCTGAGTGCAGGGATCACGTTTTTATACCACACTGGCACGTAGGAGATGCTCATTTATTGAATAACTAGCTAGACCTTTCCTGGGTTTCAGGAAGGCTTTTGGCACAGTGCAGCTTTCTTTGGAAGGGTCTCTGATGTATTTCTGAAGCTGTACAAATTTCTGCAGAAGTTGGAGACTCAGGAGTTGGATACGTCCCCTGGAACATGCAGAAGAGTAGGGAGCTGCTGCTTCCCACCACCACCCCCCGAGTCCTGTACCTGCGAAGAATGCCCTTTGTCTTACCCAGCTGGGCTCAACCAGCCAATTCCGTTCCCAGTGTCCCTCTTGGACAAAGCATTTAGTTACTGAGATTTCTACTTATTCCTTTTTATCTACTTCCTTGATAATGAGAGCAAACATTTATGTGAAATGGTCAGTTTTGGTATAAAATGTCTAAAGGAGAGGAAGGAGGGAGATGTGTGATACACTCAGCTGTTTTTAAGTTAACACAACTCAACTGTCCACTTAGAATTTCAACCTGACCATACCTGGTTTTATCCTGGGGGTGGGGTAAATTGAAACCCTGTGCACTAGAACGTGTCTATCACAGGTATGGCTGGGGTAGAGAAACATTTGGTGAACTCAGACTCCCAGTCCTCAGAAAGACGATCATTACTCAATTTGTTCATTATCATGAATAACTTAGGGACTATATCTGTGCGCAAGCTGGAAACCTTCAAAAATGGATGTAATAAATCTATGAAGCAAAAAATATAAATGGTGATTTGCACCTACTATTACTTTATTTTAATGTGGCCACATCACATGCACTTTTATATTATTGCCATAGGAAGAAATCAATTTGTACCAAACTCTTCAGTGACAAAAGATACTCTGGCTCGGGCTACAGAGTTTCCCACCGTATCAAGTTTTCATCTCTGATGTCTGTCCTTCTCACTTGTCCTTCACCTTGACTGGGAAACTCCTGGATGAGAGAGCCCTGTGCAGAGACAAACCTGGAATGCTGTGCAGAATTCTAGAAGCCGCTGCAAGGATGGAGGCAGTTCTGTGGGACCGGGGAGGACTGGGCAAGCAGAGGTAGGGCAGGTGTCCTGCTACTGGCAGGAACCAGGCCCAGCTGGCCCTGGATGGCCCTGCTGCCTCAGAGTGGAGTTTGGTCACTGGGCCTACACTTGGGGGTGACAGACAGACTCGGCAAATGGGAAAGCTCACCTTTGCCATGGCGCTGTCTTAGGTGGCAGTCTCTCAAACAGACACTGGCTTTGCTATCATGTCCTGCATGAAAAGGAAATAAAGGGCAAGGAATCTGCAAGTCTCAAATTTTAAATAACTGCGCCTCAAGTATGCTATAATTCTACCCCCTTTGGAAAGCCAGCTTTGAAAGGCTTCTTCTCTGTGTTCCCCCTTTTAATGTGTGCAGAACCAAGTTCCCAGGCCCCCAGCATCTCCACAGGGTCAGTTTCCAGGTCTGAGCACGCAGTGCTCATCTGCAAAGGGATAAAGAAGAGAGAGGGAGCCAGGCACAGAGGACCATTTCAGGAAACCTTTTATTGCAAATTCCATTCTGTGTATTGATTTTTGAAAGAAAACACCGGAAACACACCTTTCCTGAGCAGAGAATACAAATGACAAAGGCACTCGTTTAGTTGCTGGTAAAGAACAGGATTACTGAAAACAAGGAACAGGATAACTGAAAGTGAGCATTTTAAAAGCCACTGTCATATAAGCAAAGTAATAACACACTAAGGGTGATCCTGCAGAAGGTTAATAAAAAAAGCTTGTCTCTAGGAAACAGAACTGTTTGGTGTGATCAAACCGCATGTGATTTCTGAGTACTGACTCTCACCGCTGAAGGGCCCAGTTAGCAGGCCGCCTGCCATGAAGAAAGCTTGCGGCCGTGCCAGTCCCCTCCTGGGCACGCCCGCCGGCTCTACTTTGGGCCAGAGAAGGGGGCAAAGGCCTTGTCACGGCCTGCCATGCATGCTTCGATCTCCTCCACCGTGCGGGGCACGCAGGTCAGCAGCTCCATGCCACTGTCAGTCACCACGACGTCCTCCTCGATCCGGACCTGGGTCAGACCAACGGACACTCATTATTTCGGAGCTGGCCTCATGCGCTAAGTACAGGGTCCGACCCCACAGCTCCAGGCTGACCCCGCTGAGTGGGAGGAGCCTTTTCTCAGAAGCAGTCAGCACTGCTCCTGCTACCTGCCCACCCTGACCTTGCCCCTGGCCAGGTGGATGGGAGGCCCTGGAGTGGGCAGGGGTTTTGTAGAATCTGCCTCTTGGGTTGAGGGGTGAGGCACCTGTCAGGTGACAGACCATGAGATAGGGTAGACCAGGTCCTTCTCAAGTGAGGAAGTCAAGATTGTACATCCTGTCCTGGGAAACAAAGAGGTGACAGGCTGAATTTGGAGTGGGTGGTGGTATGGGAGCAAGGACACGGGGCCCGTCAGCACTCACCCCACCAAAACCACGGAAGCGCTGCAGGACCTCGCGGTTAAAGAAGCAGGCGCGGGCCGGGTCAGCCAGGGCCTCGTCCAGGAGGTGGTCGATGAAGTAAATGCCAGGCTCCACAGTGAGCACCATGCCTGGCTCCAGCTGCCGGGCGGTGCGCAGGCTCCGCAGGCCGGGCTCATCGATGCGCTCCACACCCTGGCGGTGGAAGAAAGTGAGCAGGACCCAGGAGGGGCAGAGACATATGGGCACAGAGCAGCCCTCCTCGGCCTGGCCTGTGTGCGGGCATCCGATGTGGGGGTTGGCTCGAGCCCTGTGGGTCCCCCTGGAGCTGCAGGGAGCTCAGACCAGGAGGGTCTCCAGCCCAGCAGCCGTGCTGTGCTGTTCATGGCACTCGGATAAGACCCCTCACTCTCTGCATGGCCCCCAGATTTTTCCTGCCCCTGCCCCTTGTTACCCTCAGAACTGTGCCCGGTGGACGCCCACATGTGCACACCCAGGGCGAGCTGCCCCTGCTGGCCCACGGGGCTGGTTGGGGGTCTGGCTGCCTCACCCAGGCCCTTTCCCTGCTGGGGGAACAGTAGAAGCCAAACCTGTGAAGCCAAAAAAGCTCTTACGGAGGCTGCGGGGCCTCCCAGGCTGCCTCTTTTCTTCAGGCAGCTCAAGTGGAAACCAGCCCCAGGAGCGCTGGGCCTGGTCCCCCCTACGCCAAGTCCCAGGTTTTCCGAGTGGCCTTCCAGGAGAAGGGACAGGTGCTGTCAGCAGGATGGGCCTGCTGGCACTAGCACTGGCGTCTGTACACACAAACGCACGCTCACCCCGTCTGCATGGCCTGGGGGCGTGGCCCCAGAGAGGCGCATATGGCGGCTCCATGCCATGCCCACGTGCTGGGCCCCCATGGAGCCTTGGAGACTGGCTCGGCCCTGCAGAGGCAGCCCCTCCCCAACACCCACAAGGGTGTGGCCGACAGGGCTGCGAGGGCAGGTGGTGCCTAGGACACTTGCACAAATTTCCCTGCCCTCCTCAGGTCCCTGAGGTACCACCCGGCCCTCGGCCAAGGCCTGTGAGCCAGTGGGCAGCAGGCAAGCTTTCTGGTCGGGCTCTGAGCTTGCCTTGCCCGGCTCCCAACTCTTCCCTGGAAGCCCAGCTGCTGGAGATGGAGCTGTCGTTTCTGACTGTTTGGGGGCCAAGAACATCAGACTTCAATTAGTGGTTCATGTAAGGTAACCAGAAATGGGCTGGCTCAGCCTGCATCCATGGCTGGGCACAGCAGGGAAGGCTGGGTCCCTGATTCCATGTGGGCAAAGACAGCAGGGCTCGTAGAAACTGGTGTGCATGGCCACGTGGAACCCTGAGCTGGTGTGATGAGGGGACAGCAAGGGCCTGTGAATCCTGATGGGTCATGCCTGGAGCACAGACACCCATCTGGTGTGGCACCTGACCCCACAACGCTATCTGCCTGGAGGGGTTAGGTAGGAGGGCAGGGGACACAAAAGGGCAGAGTCTGGGATGATTCTCTGTGCTCAGGTGAGAGGTGTTTGTGGGGTGGGGTGGGGGCCTGTCTCCTGCCATCTGAAGCCTGTGCCTGGCCCTGGGCAGCCCCTCCCTGTCCCTCCCTTTCATGCTGCCCTCTTAAGTGTCGTCCCCTTCTCTCCACTCCAGGGTTAAAGCCAGGGGCCTGGCGGAGGTGGAGACCTGATGAGACCTGATGAGTGGTCTCCCCGTCCCTCTGGGTCACCATGGGCTGAGCTGCAGCGGCGGTGTGCACTGAGGGTGAGGGGTTTGCCCAAACTTGTACAGACAGGCTTCCCTCCAGATTTCAGGGCCACTACTCAAACTGCAGGTGAGGAGAGAATGGAAGGGATCCTCGGGGGGCACAGGAAGATGTCCTAGTCGCCTGACCATGACCCCGTCAGAGCACCATCTCTAGGGAACCACCAAGAATGGCCAGAGCAGGGCTGGGAGAAGGATGGGGTGAAGACCCCACAAAGGGGAGAGGCCAAGCCCCCAGCCACTCGGCCCAGGGACTGCAGCCTTGCTGGGGGTGGGGGCGCCTGCCCACGCTGGGTGTGCGCTGGCTTCTGCCTGGGCTCGGGCTTGACGGGGGCTTGACTATCCTGGGCTCCGAGCAGAGGAGACCCAGATGTGTCTGTAGGCCTGAAATAAAACAAATGACTTTTATAGGAAAAGCCATATTTTTTCCACAATGTTTATCTGTCAGAAGAATAGACTCTGTGAGCACAAAGGGCTGCTTACTGGAAAAGATGAAAACAGTTTGCTGCCAATTTTCTCTGGTGGAAAAAAAAGTGCTTTGGCGACTAATGAATAACGAACCTCCGTTAACAATGTCTGGAAGGCCCTGCTCTTGGCTCCCTGCACACAATGTGATGGAGAGAAATTAGGAAATTAAAACTGATTTTGTTTCTCCAAATTTAACTGTTTACACTTGAGGAAAAAATAATTGAATAATAAAGCTTCTCTTGAGCAATTTCCCTGCCCCCCAAAATCGTCTTAGAGCTTTCAAAATACCCTGCAGCTAACAGGCCAAGCCTAGTCTTGGCTAACTGGCTGGTGGGCCCCAGGGCGTGCACTGATTGCATAATCCGCCCCCTGCACCGTGGGCATCAGGCCAGGCGGCAGGGCCGGGCTCACCCCCACCCACTGGTCCTGGGGAGGCTGCAGCCACCTGCCCGGCAGGGCCTCCCAAAGCTGCAAGCACCGTCTGGGTGGTCCTTTCAAAGGTCAGTCAGTAGGTGGGGGGCAAGGTGCGGGAAGCCTGGTCTGGAGATGCCCACACAAGCCTCCCTTCCCTGCCAAGAATGCCTCCTGGAGACAAGGAGGCCACAGGGGTGTGCTGGACCAGGGGTCTGGGTGGCAGAGGTTGTACTAGGGAGGGTGCAGGGGCAGCACTCATGAGGGGCACTGAGCTTGGCTAGTCCCAGGAGAGACCAGGGCCACCCACCACCTGGTGGAGCCTCCCCACCCCTGTCTGAGTGAAGCCAGAGGCAGGAGGACATGACGAGTGCAGTGCCAGCTCCATCACTAAGACCCAGCTTTGGGCTCCTGCTGCCCTGTGGGGACCCCATGCACTGCACACTGACCATCTACCACCTTCTCGGGTAGGGGCTGCCCACCACGCACAGCCCAGGGCTCTGCAGAGCACGCCCATCCCACACCAGGTCCAGCCACCGGGAAGGCACACTCATGGAAACACCCCAAGCCCTGACCAGGGCCCTTGGGCAAGGGGGGGCATCATGGCAGTGACCTGGGCCAGGACCAACCAGTGGGTGCCGGGGAAGGAGGAGCAGTGGGCCTTGCTGGGGCCCCATTTCTCCTCACCCTGCCTGTCGCATGACACCCTAGCCGTCTCCCAGAGACCCTGCATCCTGGGGAGGGCCGGGCTCAGCAACAGCTCAGAGGTAGGCCACTCGGGCTGATGTGCCCACACTGACCTCGGGGTAGCCTCCCACGTCGTGCACATCAATGCCCAGGAAGTGGCCGAGCCCGTGAGGCATGAACACAGCTCCCAGGTGGGCCTGCACCATAGCGTCCACGCTGCCCGTCAGGACACCGATGCGAGTCAGCTCCTCCAGGTGGATGCGGTCGGCCAGGCGGTGCATGTCAGGCCACCAGACGCCTGTGGCTCAAAAGGAGGGTGTGATGAGCTGTGGAGTCTGGCAGACTGGCCAGGGCTTGCGAGGTTTCAAAGGGACACAAAGTCTTTGCGCTGGCTGAGGCGAGGGCCAAGAGTGACGCATCCCAAGTGGGCCCCCAGGCTTCCCCAGCCACAGCTCTGGACTCAAGACCCTTCCTCTCCCTCCACTGTGCCCTCAGGGGTAGGCTCCTGTCACCCATGGCTGGGGGCAACCCAAATGCCTGCTCCCCACAGGGGCCCAGCCCATGTCGGGTCTGCCCCTGGAGCCAGGGGAGCCCAGCAAGATCCTTGGGCATCAAGAGGAGAAAAGTGATGACCCCAACAGTGGACCTGGGGCAGCCTCAGTGAGCCCCAGACCAAGGTTCAGGTCCAAATGCTGCCGCAGGCCAGGGGTGAAGGAGGGGGCTTCCCTGCACACCCCAACTTGGGGCTGCATCAACCTTGGAGTCACTGTGGGGAGCAAAGCTTTCTGGGGTGGAGGTGCAGCTGGCACAGCCTCACAGGGTAACTGGCAGGGGTCTGTGGCCGTGTCTGCTACAAATGCCAGGTGACCATCTCCATGGCAGCCCAGCTGTCCAAGCCCCAGACTGCTAATCAAACTCGTCTTTGCCCCCACGTTTCTGGGGCAAAGGTCAGCATGGAGAGCGTTCCTAGGAAAGCTTTGAGGCAGGCAGGCTCTGTTGGGGCTCAGAGGCCCTGCCCTGCCTCGGGGAAGGCCCTTGAAGGCTGGAGCCTAGGGCTCGCAAAGAGCCGCCTTCAAAGAGCCTTGGCCTTGACTGTACCCAGGGAACAACAGCCCTGCCCACTGGGTTCTTGGAGCCCCCACCTTCAGCCTCACTGAAGGGCACTGGGCACTCAGCCTAAGCACCAGACAAGGACCTCTGCTAGCAAAGCTCCCTACCCTACTCTGCGGGGGCTCAGATGGGGGCAGGCTGTGTGCTGGCCAAGGCCAGTGGCCCTGGGACACTCGGGGCTAGGCGGACAGAGTGGGATCTGTACCCAAAGACGGTGGCCAATGCTGGTCCCTGCAGCCCCCTCCATGTGAGCAGTAACCCTGGCTCCCCAGGGCCCTCCCAGCCTTGCCCTGGCCCCCATGTCCCCCGTCACCCCATCACTGAGGGTTGTCACTGCAAGAGGGGAGCACAGGGATTCCGCACCTCAGGGCTTTGCTGGACCCTGAGCCAGTGAGGGTTAGGCCACCAGGGTCTGATCCTCTGGGGCTGGCAGAGGGCAGATGATGGGCCCAAGAGACAGAGATGAGAGCCCACCCTGGGACAAAGGCCCTCCCTTCTCAGGCGGCTCTCGCTGCGCACCAGTCCCCCACGTGGGGCCCCTTCCCTGCCAGACAGCAGGTCCACCACTGGGGTCTTGGGCTGGCGGGTGCCCAGGACTGATCCAACCTCCAGCATCACCAGGATCCAGGCACCAAGCAGGTTGGTGGTGCTGCACCCTGGCCAGTTCACAGGGCAGTGGCCAGCCCGTGGCCCAAGGTGCAGGGAGGTCAAGGGTAGAGGATGCCAGGTCTTGTCCCTAGATACCGCCTCCTTGGAGCCCAGCTCCCGAGTCCAGCCCTGTTCTACCTGCCCCAGTCCAGGACGCGATGAAGTGGGTCTGGAGTCTGGCTCTGACCATAGCAGCATAAAGAGCCAAGTCTTGCAGCCCTGAGGGCAGAGGCAGGATGGGGGCCTTTCTCTAATGGTCTGGCATCCTGAAGTGGAGACATAGGTAACTGGGTTTCAGCTTGCCTGCACACCTGCTGTGTGACCTCTGTGAGCCTCAGATGCTCCTTTGTCAAACATGGCCACAATGCTGGCCCTGGAAAGCTGGCTGCTGAGGCTCCGGCATCTACTGGGGAACCAGGTCAGCATTCCCCCCAAACCGTCATTAGCTACTGTTTACCCACCATTTGTGGTCAGCCAGACTCTGGGGTCGACACTGCGTTCCTAGGCCACGAGCCAAGCCTGCCCCAGCCTTGGCCGCTGCTCTTCTCTAAGACCCACCCTCCCTGGACCAGGCCACCTCTGTTCCAGAGCACACTGAGGTCTCTCCGCACAGACCCTTTGCAGACCCTGCTGGTCTGCGACTCCTCACCCTTGGGGTTTCAGCGCAAATGTCGGTCTCTCTCTGCTGTCGTGGCTACTTCTCTCCTTGCAGCCTGTTCCCTGCACAGGTGTGCTTACTTGTTTCTCGGGTCTCCCCACCAGAAGGGCGGCTGCCTCCCCTAGGCATGCTGGGGCCTGGCGGAGCGACTGCTGGTTCAGGAGTGACCACGGCACGCTTCTCCCTAAGGCTTGCTCCTGCCCAGGACTCGGGGCCTAAAAGAGCCCCTGAACAGCCCCTGAACTCAGCTCCTGTCACTCAGCCTGGCCCCTGGGATCGAGAAAGGGCTGATGCCCCAGCCCCAGCGCAGTTCCATCTCTCCTGGGCAGGGCCTTTTCTGGTCACCAAGGGAGAGGCCCGGGAAGAGCCTGACTTCAAACCTGGCAAACTTCCACGGCGGGGCTGCGACCTCGGCCCATCCTCGGCAGAGGGTGGGAACCAGGTATAAATCAAGCTCCATGCTGGCAGCTAGCCTCCCCTCCTATCCTCGTGGCCCCTCGTTGGGGCCGGACGTGCGGGCCGCGCGGTCCCCACGGCGCCTCTAGTCTTCCTCGCCTGCACGCCCTGGGGAAGGCCTTGCACACAGCTCTCTTGGCTGGGAGTGGGAGTTTCTGCCTGTGTGTGGTTAGGGTTGTGACAGTGATTAAACCTCCAGCAACTTGGCCCCAGCGTCTGGCCCGGATGGTGGTTACGACACCCACGGCCAGGGCAGGGGCCCCTGAAGTGTGTGGAGGTTACTGTCCTTGGGCTAGGCTGGAGGGGCGGGCACAGACCAGGGGGCCTCCCTGCCCTGCCTAATGCCCAGGCCCCTCAGCCTCTGCATCTTGGAGCCCACACGCCCAGCCAGAGGCATCGGTGGTCCCCCAAGCCTACTCATGCTGGGGACGCCACGGCAGAAACTGGGCGCTATCTGCCCGGCCTGCCCTCCCCCCTCCAGCAAGCACCAAATCTCGTCCCGTCTTCCTGAAATTCCTCCTGAGCCCGGCGCCTCTGTGGGCCCCCCTCTCCTGGACCCCCGTTTCCTCTCAAGTCTTCACAAGGTCTCACCCCCACTGCACCCTGAACAAGGCCGGGACACCAGACATCTCTTTAGAACTTGGGTCAGACTGGCCCAGTCCCCGCCCCAAGGACAGAGCCCCCAGCTCCTCCGCCGGGCTTCCCTCTCCACCCAGTCCTGGGCCAAGGGCTCTGAGTGCTGGTGTCCCCATGCCTTCCACCTGCCGTGCCCTTAGCTGGGACCTCTCTGAGGTCCTCACCTTCCCAGCCTCACTCCTGTTCCTCCCGTGGACCTCTGTGTTGAGGCTTTCTCCAGGCAGCCTTCCCTGACCACCCCTTCCTGTGCTACCAGAGCTAAGCCTATGCTTTGCACTCCGAGCCTGGGGTGTGGCTTGAGGGGGAGCCCCAGCCTCCCTCGTGGTGCTCTCGCAGTCAGTGCTGTGACCTCATGGGCCCAGGATTCCGGTGTGCCCCCAACTCAGCTCCTCTGTGCGCTTAGACCCCCAGAGTGGCAGCGTAGCATCTGGGTTTGCGCCCCATCACCTACCCACTGGCTCAGAGGGACTAGAGCCTTGGTGCCCAGGCCCCACTATATATATATGTATCTCTCCAGAGCGGCCCCAAGGCACTGGCTGGTCTTCCGTGCCCACCTGGCCCCCTCTGGCCACACCTTCCCCTGCTGGGCCGGGAGCCTGCTGGGCCTGCTGCCTAGGCCAGTTCCTCGGAGCCTCAGCAGCATCCATCACAGCCTTGAGGCCTCCTGCCCAGAGTGTGACAGCCCTGGGGGCTCCGAGGCCCTGAGCCGAGCCGGGAAGGCAGCAGAGGGCCCCTTGAGCTACATCTTCACAGCCACTTCCAGACAAAGAACTCACTTCACTGGAAGACAATGGCCCTCAGGGGATGGTAGCGCGCCAGGCCCTGGGGGTGTAGGCGAGAAGGCTCAGGGCCGGGGACCCAGGGCAGGCCCCGCGGGCTGCAGGGAGCTGTCTGGCAGGCCGAGCTGGCGCGGGGCTGAGGACCTCCAGTCCATCCCACCACACACCCTTGTCTGCTGCCAGGATCTCTGGAGACCCACTCACCCTGCAGAAGAGCAGGGGCAGCTCGCGCCTGGGCTGCTGGCGCCTTGATGCTGAATTGAGCGTGGCTGCCTCACCCAGGTTCCATGTGGTCCCTCCCCCAACACTGTAGCAGAGGGGCCAGGGAGGGTGGGAACTTGCCCACTGCCTTTCAGCCAGCAGGGGAGCCTCACAGACCAGAGAGGGGACACAGGACCCTCACCAAACACAGCCCTCCCTGTCCTCGCTTCTTCCAGAGGGCGCCCATGGTCTAGATGGCGCACTGTCCCTGCACCTCTGCCTACCGGTCCCCTGCATTCCACGTCACCTCTAAGGAGAGGCCTAAGGGGAGTCCAGCCACTGCAACCCCTACCCCATGTGGACCAGGGTAGCTCCTGGTGCCCTTCTCCAGCCTGGTTACCTGGTGGCATTAACAGCATCCCCTCCAGCTCTCTGGCCCACTCTGGGGAGGGGGCACCTCCCACTGCCAAGAACCTCCCTGCCCCGCCAGAAGTGGCTGGGACCCTGACACCAGGAGCAGAGCTAGGAGGTGGGGACACCTGCGAACAACTACACGGCTTGTGCACAGCATGATGGAGGGGCTGCTCACACAGACCATGAGTGGGGCTCCTGGGGCGAATGTGCAGTCTGCAGTGCCTAGGTGGGGGCTTGAGTTGGGGGTTCAGGAGGGTGGGAACCCACAGCCCTAGAGAGGGAGGCCAGGATGGGCAGGTGAGGAGAGAGAGACACACTGGCACTGGGTGCTGAAGTGGCCGGCAAGGCTACAAGAGGCCTGGGTGCTTACAGGTGACCTCAGTGTTTCACGGTGGCTGGAGGGACAGTCTGCAGAATGGCCCTGCCTGTGGCCAGCTGACTCCACCTCTGGTGCCAGTGCTCCCTACAGCACCTCCTCCCCTCCTGAAGGCCAGGGGTCCCTCTGCGTGCCTGTGGAGACGGGAGGTCTGCACGGGTGGTCGCCTGCCCTGACATGGAAGCCTTGGAGAGTTTCAGCTCCACCCAGCTGGAAGCCAGCGCAGACCCACGGTGTCCCCTTCTACAGGGCCGGTGCGGGTAGCGGTCTCCCAGGTGCCGCAGTTGCCCAGACCACCCCTGCCCACCCTCAAGTGGTCCCTGAGTGCGCCCAGCCCTCCGTCCCT